>NC_046161.1:29575459-30239209 GCF_011064425.1 Rattus rattus | reverse complement strand
TGTATGTGTGTGTGTGTGTGTGTGTGTGGTGTGTATGTGTATGTGTGTGTGTGTGGTGTGTGTGGTGTGGTGTGTGGGGATGGGTGTGGTGTGTATGTGTGTGGTGTGTATGTTTGTGTATGTGTGTGCCAATTTGTGTGCATATATGTATTAAAATATGTATATATCTTGTCTGCTTGGCAGCCTCTGTCTCTGCTTCTATGTCTGTCTGTCTGTCTGTGTGTGTGTGTCAGCCCCATGCTCCAATTTGTATCTGGTTGTACTTCAGTAAGGGCATGTGAGGTACAATTCACATCCTAGTCAACAGCCAGTAACATAGAAGGAAATAAACTTGCTAAAACCAAAAAAACCTGTGACCACTGAGGTCTTAATCAGAGAAGGAAATTACAGTTTAGGAGTATGTGATTTCTTTACTTGCTGTCAAGAATCCCTGAGTTGTGCACAGAGGAAAAGTCCAGGATGACCTTTTCCTGGCAGAGGCGAGAGAGGAGAAGCCCATTATGGAGCATAAGCCAATTTGCTTTGTACAAATCAGTGGCAATTTTCTTCCTTAAATACATAAGGGTGGAAGGGAAATGTCTACAAACAGACAGATGCTCTCCTATGGCCAAGCTCGTCCTATTTGCGGTAGATAAAGGATAACAATCCGGTTACTGGCTTACAGGATGGTGGCAGAGGGAGCCAGAAGTCAGGCTGAAATAGATTCCCCAAATGGAGTTTTAGTTGGAAAGCTAGTGGTGCTTGAGAAAACAGAAGCACAAAATTAAGAAATATACCTTCCTGTTTTAATTCGTCATTTCTTTTTTGTTTTAAAAATTCATAGACGTTTATAGGCTGAAAGATAAAAACCCAAAAAAGTCATAGATGAATCACATTTTCTGCAACATTTACTAGTAGAAATTGAAACGTCATAGGTATATAATTATCTTTTTTTCCTAGGACGGGGCTTAGGTCCTGAGAGTGTCAGATTCCCAGGAGCAAGTGGACAACTCACAACCTGTACTTTGAAGGCTGGTTTTCCGATTTAGGAAGGTTTTTTTTTGATAGGTTTCACACACAACAAAAATAGTCAAAGATCACCTTCTAGTGGCGATCTCTTCAGCCCTGATGAGCCTCACAGGGAATAAAAACATGAAGTTATTCCCCGGGTGTACAGAAGATGACTGTATAATCACTAAGTTCCACGTTTCTAGAGTGGATGAGGTAGAAAGGCGGTTTGAGAGGTGACAAGGGGACCAGGATTCAAAATAGTGGGCTTATCACGCAAGACAAACAATTCATAAAATCTGATGCATCTTAGTAGGCAGGGCTTAAGCTACAATGAAAGAGTTTCCTGTATGCATGTGTATATTTACACATAAATACAGACACTGTCTGTATTTAGATCCATGCTTTCGAAAATAAAGGCATTGAACAGTGTCCTGATGACAACTGTTTAAAAAACTGTAAAATAATAAGGTTTTAAAGATCAGGTCTCACTGAATGTCAGGAAAGAGACTATTGCCCGGTAGCAAGTACAAACAGGGATATCTGGAGAGAGGAGGGTACTGGAAGTCCTGCTGGGGAGATGCCCAGTTTCTTCTCATCCTCCGCACAGGTCCTAGGACACCTGTCTGCACCTCACTAGCGTCGCCCTGTCTCATCTGATTTTGATCTGAGCATAACCTTCAATGACGTGCAGTATCCCTTCAGAAAAAGAAAACCTTGATCTTCCTGCAGGCTGTCTCTCAGTTGCCATTCATTAATTAATGAACAAATTAAAGAACACTTCCTCAGTCTGTCAGCTTGTCCCTTGAAGAACATTCATTTCCAGGGTGATTAAGACTCTCTGCGTTCAAAGTGTATCAAAGTATATAGCAGAAACTAAATACGCATTTACATGTAAATAAAAAAGGAAAGGAGGAAGACTTTTAAACATAGGAGGGAAGGATGGGGGAGGGGAGAAATAATGGAAGAGAAAGAGGGAGAAAAGGCAAAGAAAGGGTCAGATGAGGAAGGGCGGGAGGAAGAGTTATTTGTGTCCCCTGTCTAGCTTCTACATACAAGTTCTGATTTCCATCCACAAGGACATCAGCTGGGAGTCACTGCTAGAATGGCTTCCCCTGGTCCTCTAGATTCCCAGCCTCTCTCTTCTTGCCCACTGCTGTCTCCATTCTGAGGGTCCACTGCTATCCTGTGACCCTCCCCTTCAGTGACAGCCAATCATTTTTTAAAAACCCACCCTCGCCTGTCACACCTCAGGTAAACACACGAGGAGTCACCGCCTGGCAGTTGTACAGACGTCTAGAGTTTGAGTTTGAACTGCAAACAGCCAAGAAGAGAAGCTGGGGGAATCAATCAGATGAAAGCCCGGCTAAGATCTTCAGGGACAGCTATTGTCTCGATTTTGTAGCCTTGATGAGCCTCGTGGAGGTAATAAAAACATGAATGATACTCTCCCTTGCGTACTCACAATAATAATACGAGTACTAATAGTGATGGTAATAAAAGGAATATATTGCCTTCAGTCCCCCATCCTTTGCCTTGCATTGCCCCTCAGTAGCCTCAGGGCTGTGGGCTAGCAGCCTCTTATTCCTGCAGAGCTGTCTGTAAATGGAGTGGACTAGAAGGAGAGTTCGTCTTCTCTAAGCCCCAAGAGTCTATAATTTCACAGGCGAGAGCTGACAAAAGTTTTTTAAGTTATAAAAGTCTTCGACTCAGCCAGCTGTGGCAGCTCCTTGCCACAGTCACTCCTCATGGACTGTGGAGGGACGCTTAGTGTTAGAGCGCCGAGTTGATAGTGTGTGCGTTCTGTCTTCAGCTCCTTACAATTGGTTAGGGACTGTAAGAGCATTCCTCTGCTTGGCTGGGGACCATAAGAGCATTCCCATGTAAGGACTGGCTGTGAACCATGCTGTTTCCTACTGTAGGGTGAAGCTTTTATCCAGAGAAGATAATTTCCACTTTCAAGGCTGCAGGCAAGTTTGTGATGAGATGTGGCCTGGAAGCTAGGTGTGCTGACTGCCCCAGGTTGGCCCACTGCAGGAGTCTGATTTCTTCTGGTCTGCTGATTTCCGCTGATAAAGACCTAGCCATCTTATCTGAGAAAGGAAGATACACCTGCTGAGATGTTAAATGTAGTACAGGGACTGCCAGGCTGCTAAGCGAGTGAAGGTCCTATATTCTCACACCTGGGGAATGATGTTAGGGAAGAGGCTCTTTCTGGCAAATGAGATTCGTCAGGCACTGATGGTCTAACCTGTCCCACAGCTTCTAGTGACAGAGACATCATCAGTTATGCACTTGACCATTCTATTGCATAGGTAACTATTAACATTTAAAATAGTCTTAACATGGAAAATGTAAAAATGTAAAAATGTCACTTGGAATCCCTCAGTGATGTCCACCATGATGTGAAACTCAGGCTTTTCCTATTCATCGCCATATAGAGCCATGACCAGGTTCCCAATTACTGTGTCCCTTTCCATCCTCGTGTCTTTGAGCATGTCTCTTGAACTTGGAATATCTTTCCCCTCACCCTTTACCTGGATTCTGCAAAACTGTCTTCAGATTCGTTTCTAGAAGGCTTTGGGGATCAATACTGAATACTTGCATAAATGGTTCACTCGCTGGTCAGCACAGGAGAAATGTAGAGAGAAGGCATACCCAGATTGGGAATGTGGAGGAGTCCCATTCAACTAGCCGCTCCCTTGCTAGCAAGCAGCTAGACAAGGGCAGAACAGACAAGGAGGAGAACAATTGCAGGTAGCTTGGAGAAAGCTCAGCGTCCGTATAATAAAGCACCGCTACAGGGGAGTCATTAGCAAAGAATACTTAGTTAAAAATTAAAGGCCTGATGTTCTTTGTCTAGAAGCCCCATGACCTGCTTTTGGCAAGCTATGATTGTGGGGGAGCTTTTGAAGTCACCCTGGGTGCCTTTGTCCTTTCTCCAGAGTAATGTCCATCGTCTCGTTCTCTGTGCATGATCCATTTGTGTTGAGGGACTACTCTAGATGTAATGGGAGTTACTGGTGCCCTAAGATATAGGCATTTTCAGGGATTTGGTTTGTTCCCAGTGACCTCCCGAGGATGCAGACTCTCTGCAATGCTGTAGAAGGTATTTCATGTCCTTAGCCTTATAAATCAATTTTAATTGTGACAACAGAAACATCAGCAGCAAAACCGAGCCAAATGGGCTGGGGCCCTTTTCTGCACTCCCTAACTAGCTCAAATTAAATGCTGAATTGTATTTTGGGGTCTGAGTTTTGTCATGCAAACGAAGGAAAACAACTTGCTTTCCAATTTCCACATGCAAATAGAGAGGGAATTGTTGAGACGGAGAACATATTTTGCCATCTCAGTGGTTCTAGAAAAGATAAGGCGCTCTTGAAAAAAAAAAGTTCTGCAATTTGTCAGCTGGCCGCTTATTAAATACCCAAAACAAATGTTTATATAGCATTAGAGGGACACTGTCAAGGTCGAGAGGTTCCAAAATGGACCAATTCTCCTTTATTCATAACTGTCTGAAAAATCTCTTGTTTTTCTTTACCCCCAAACAAATGCGCCTATTCTGTTTTCTCTGCCTTAGGAAAGAAAGAAAAACGGGCAGGACGCCAGTTCTCGTGTACAGGCCTCGAATAATAAACTTGAACGCACGGCCAGTTGTTCAGCAGTCACGGTGCAGCCTACAATAAGAGTCGCACAACCTGGAGCCTTTGGCTTCCGCCGAACTTTCATTAAGAGGCGCTGGAGGACAGGATGTTTGCAGTACTGAAAACAAGTCCTGGTTCATATGTGCGGGGGTGGGGGGGTAAACCAAGAGAAAACAGAGAATCCCTGTGTGTGTGGTGGTGGGGGGAGGGAGGGCGTGCAGAGGAGGCATTTACAAAGTTACAGGCAAGTCTTATTATCAGGTGAGGTCCTAATCCAATCTAATAACCACCCCACAGGCAATGCATGCTGGGAAGCCCGGGAACAGGCAAATACGGCACTAAGCGTGCCCATGAAGAATCCTATGGGTTAGCAGAAGGGTGCGGTGGGTGAGTGGAGTAATTAATGCTGGGGGTAACACACCTGTGCTCAGAGAAACCAGCAGCAAGTGAAACATGAAATGATACTCACCCTGTGTTTAGACCAAAAGACTCATCGCAAGGTAATTCTATTTGAGAGATTGCTTATTAACTAATAATGAGATTCAATCCCCCTATGTTAACTGGAAAAATTAGAGGTCTTGACAGAGATCACTAGGACAAATACCCTGGCTGGGTCCTATGCTGTATAAGGCTTTACTATTTTTCCCCCATCTAAAAGAAATGGCTGTGTACCTCCAAGATCCAAGTGACAAGCTAATATGGAGACAAAGCACTTTGACACAGTCTCTCACCCCTAGTGTATCCCCCTGTCTTCCTCCAACTCCCGGCATATCCCTCCTCCTTTCTTTACAACCTCTGGGATCCCTCCTCACATCCTGTTTACTTGAGATGCTCTGAATTTTGGCAAAGAAGTTTTATTCCTGGGGGCTCTGGGGGTTTAGGTGTGAAAAAGCTCTCCTCCTGTGATGACATGTCAGTCCCTCAGCTTGTTTCATAGCTAGAAATAGATTTCTGTCATTCTTAATAACAGTCCCGTTTGGTTTGGGAAGGGCAGTTTGTGGAGTCACCGGCCACACAAGGCATCCAAGTGGCGGAGTGAGGGATGATGGGAGGGAGAGAGCTGTCAGCTCCTCGCTCTCACTAGACTAAAAGCATGTAATTCACAACTTCTGTAAGCTTGGGAAGTTATCATTTGAAAGTTGTTGCTCTAGAGCGCCTTGACAGTCTAACAATGCAAAATAAATCTTCCATTCACGCCTCTCCAGCAAGCACGGATTTCAGGAATATGCAGCAACAGCGGAAAACAGTGATAAGTTCCCTGTTATGTCCTGGAAACTTACTGAGCCTCCGTACTGTGCTGATTACCATATATTCACTTTCTGCAGAGCTCAGGGACTTTGGGGGAGGCCTTCTTTCTGGACAAGAATTTAAAAATATTCTCTATAACCACCCCCCCAAGTCCCATCAGTCCCTCCAGAATCTTTGATTTCTGCCCGTTTCCAACCTGTACCATTTCCTCTCATTAGGATAAGTAGCTTGCAAACACTCCCAATGTAAAAGCAAAGAGAGAGAAACCACAGCCCAGAAAGCTGGTCTGTGCTCCAGCCTAGACCTGAGCATCACTAGTGTTTCAGAGGCCAGTAGAAGCCAGAGGCATTTGTGTTGACAAGTGGAGAACCTTGCTCCTAAGGCTCAGGAATGGCCTATAAAATGGACATCTGTTTAGAGGAGTAACCGAAAGAGATGAAGACCTCACGGGCTACTGAGTCTGAAACACAGAATTAATCAGGGAGGCAGAGCGGAGAGATCAGCTTCCATCTTCCGTCCAAGTCCTTCCTGCGCTCTGAGAACGTGACGGCTGTTCGAAGGTTGTCTTAAGCCCTTCAAGCCCCTTGCTCTTCCCTTGACAGCTGCGCTGCTGATGTGCATCTGGATGCTGTGGGGGAGGAGGTGGCACACTAATGAGCCGTGCAGCCCATCTGACAATCCCCATCTGCTCCATTCTCTTGGCCACCCAGCCTATGCCTGTCCCGGCTGCACCTCGCAGCACCTGGTGCTCCCTGCCTGGCCAGGGGAGAGAGGGCTACAATCCTTATTCTAAGCTCTGGCTGCAGCCAAACTCTTAAGTAGCCAGCCAGCATCTCCAAGGCAGTCCGTGTGCGAAGCCACGTTCCTTCTTTCTTCTGCTCTGGGAAATCCTCTTCTCCAGGTTTCGACACTCTTGCCCTCCTCTCTACCATCCACTTTCTCTAGGGAAACATCCAGCAGATGACACCGCTATGGAGCCATGAAGTCCTGACCTATGTGGTTGTGTCCTATAAGATCTCAGAGGGTAGGGAACTGCATGTGCCATGTCCCTTAAATTCTTGGTGCATAGGAGTCTCGGCCAGAAAGGTGTGGACTGAGCAGGCAGGTGAGTAAAAGAACAGAGCTGGGCGTGTGTCAGCTGAGGCCAGTGACAGGTAGAGCTAAGCTTTCCCTCATAGCAGCCTAAGTGGTGTGCTTCCCAAAGCAAGCAGACCCAGACTTCCACATGTTGCTTTGAATAGCTAGATTCAGTCCAAAGCCAGGCCTGCCACTACCCCGGATGGAAGTGGACATCTATCCCCAGTGGTAAATCTGAGCAGGTGGAACACTCCTTGGGCCTACAGAACCTCCAAACTGACTCATAACAAAATGGATTCCTCTTTGTGCTCAGACCTAATAGGCCGCACAGTAAATAAACTGTTTGCTGTGTGCCTCCACTTAATCTAGTCTTTCTATGACGAGTGTGAGGAAAGTCAGAGGCCTGTATTCACCCCCCTGAGGAACTCTGGGGGTGTTTTTGACAACTTGGATTATAAAGCAGGCCTTTGCTAATATTGCTTTGTAGATGTGTCTGATGCTACTATGGATGGAGGGGAGTGTGTGTGTGTGTGTGTGTGTGTGTGTGTGTGTGTGTGGTGTGCTCACATGTGCACATGTTATGGTTTAACAGGCAAATCTTTCAGTTTTTACCCAGAGACAATGCTTCCTTATAAGCTCCGACACCACCCTTCAGTGACTATTGCCCAGGAGAGCAAATTATGCATAATAAGCACTTTTGTACTAGAAAGATAAGGGGACACACACATGCACGCACGCGCACACACACACACACACACACACACACAGCGAGAGGGAGAGAGAGAGAGAGAGAGAGAGAAAGAGAGAGAGAGTCATTACTCTGCATTTCAATACCCATATGGTTCCTGGCACAAAGCAGACATGCTTTATATATGCAAACAATGAAGCCCAGGTTCTCACCTGTGGATTTCAGATGCAAGGTGTATTAGACTTAGTTCCTAGATTGCCTTGACTTTGGGTCTCTGTCCTCAGTGTCCTATACTGGGAACTGAGGTCTCTTCCTTGTAATGTAATGAGCTGTGTCGCTGTGTCACTGAAGTGCAAGCTGAAGCAGTGAGTGGTTCTGTATGTTTCAGACAAGCCTGACTATGGTCCCGTTCTGATCTGGACGACGCCTCTCCATTTTCCATCGAGTTAATTTGAGAACGCCTAAAGAAAGGGGACTGTCGGAGCCACCCACCTCTGTTCTGGCTGGGACCTTGGGCCGTGGTTCACAGCCCTGGTGGGATGGCACTGCAGAACATAAAGAGTACTAATGTCCATATCTCCATGTCTTTAGCATGGCTTACTACATGCCAGGTCCTGTTGTCCCCATTTCAGACCTGGAAACTGACTTTCATCATTGACATAAGACTCGCTTCTTGTAATAATGGCCACACTTTAAGGAGGGGTCAGGGGGGAGGGGGTGACAGAAACTGAGTGCAAATAATTCAGCCACTTGTTGGAGGCGAAGGACTGAGCCTTCAGATACCTGGGACTCGAGAAGATGAAGGCATCTGCAGCCTCGTTTTCCTTTGTGACTGAGGCGTTAACAAGGCTCCGGGATTGACTTGAGAATCATTAAAAACACGTTCATTAGTACAAAGCACCTGGTACCACCTGTGCACGAGAAGGAACTAAATTGGTGGAACCTGGGACCCTTGCAGCTCAGTACTTCTCATTTATCTCCTTATCACAAGCCATACTGCCAAGAGGTGTTTTTTTTATTATTAAGAAGTTATAAATATTCTGGGCCAAAATATTATCTTGAGTTTTTTTTCTACCTGATGTGCACAGCAGGTAGACAAATTTATCCAAGAATGATTGAAGAATGAATTCCCTTTTTCTTTTTCTTTTTTGGAAGCTTGCTATCTTCTTAATCACCCTGTCTACTATTAACCCTTCAGTTACTTAGACTGATGAGAATAGAAAGCTGGCATGGTATATGAAGACGGTGAAGTTCAAGCTAAGGTATCTCTCTTGTTGGTAAGTAATAGGGCTTTTACCTGAAAGGTAAGATTTTTTATTCAAAATCTACATGAGATTACTTTTAGCCCCCCTTCTTCAACTGTGCCCCAAATATAGAGGAGTCGTCATCAACACCGAAGCATCTACATTTTTCTGGCCATAAGGCTGAGGCTGGAGATATGGCTTAGTGGTTAAAACTACTGGCAACTCTTCCAGATGATCCTGATTCTATTTGCAGCACCCTCATGGTAGCTCAGGACTCTCTGTTAGCTTCAGTCCCAGGGGATCTGATGCCCCTCTTCTGGCCTCCATGGGCACAGCAGGCATTTGGTACACTAACAGAGAAGTAGGCAAAGTACTCATACAATTGTTGTTGTTGTTGTTGTTATTATGACATGGAGTGTACTCTTACATCATCATTGGCTTACCTATAAACAGGTCACGTGAAGCTCCTGGCTTGAGTGTGTCTTACTATTTTCTAGGCTCATTTGGAGTTTATAACCATAACTACCAGTAGGAGACTTCTGGTAGAGTCAACGATGGGACATCCTGGGATACAGCTCAGTCTTGGAGGTGACTCCTATGGAGACAAAATGCTATGGGCCTGGACAGTAAGCCTCTCTGAGCTCTAGACATGGTTTCCAGTGGGGTCTGTCCTGTAAAGCTTATGAGGGGATGGCTAGAGACAGCCTTGAAACCACACACTATTTGGCACAGGAGAGGCACTCCACAAATGGCACCTATTTTTTTTTTTTATTATGAGATGTGCTTGCTTTCTTCTTTCCCCAAGATAGTTTTTATTGACTCTTAATAAACCAAAAACCACACAATTTCAGAATTTCAGCTGGCTTAGTAGATGCCTCAGAAAACCCAAACATGAGCTCATAGGCCATAGAAGATGAGTTGGTGAGTGCTTTGAATATTAATGGCCGGATGACCTCTTTCCTTGTCACATATCTGTATTCCACATGCCACAGCTCATTCTAGCGATGATTATTGAATTTTCAAGGTTTATACAAAAACAATACATACAGTGCAGAGATAATTGCCCATTGGCTTTGTAACAAGGAATCAGTTTTCTATAAATATAGAATATGCAAATTATCACTAGAGTTACATGTTAAAATTAGAAAGTAGGTAAATAGCAAATAAGAACGGCATTTATTCTTTATAATTCAAATGCCTGCTAGCTCAATTATCCTATAAGTGTGTAGAGAGTAGGCAAATTGGCTTTCCCCTTTTGGAAAAGACTCCTCTCTGAGTTTCTAGTCATTTTGGTGGCAGGTAAGTGCAGACACTGTGGACAGGGTCACAATGAGCAGGAAGGCTGGGGCAGGGGACAGTGTGGGTTGTCTGTCTTTGTGCTCAGGATTCTGCGTCAATTATGAAGGAAGTGCATTAGAGTGTTTAGAATGTTAGAGCTAGGCACTCATTTTTGAAACCCGAGCCGTGGTTATTTTGTGGTCTAGCCATCCAAAAGTCCATTTTATAATCTCTTAGGCTAAATGTCAAGGTGAGAATCTCTCTCATATCTCTCCAGTGCTCAAAAAGTCCCTGGAGTGCTGGTCACTGCCAGACATCCTGTCATTGTCCCTACAGAGAGGTCAGTGTCCCCAGGAAAGTAGAATTGGGAACCCATGTCTGCTCTATAGTCGGCGCTCTTTGCTGTAATAGCTTGAAGACACCGTGGGAGTCGTGGATGCTCACCACAATCAGTAAGTGTCCAGGAAACAAACTCAGGGAGGAGAAAGAAGTGATTTATTGAAAAGGCCCTCAGAAATGGCCCAAGCAAGGCAGCCCTTCTAACCACAGGCACAACACCCAAGGGAGGCAGTGAATAGAGCCTCCTTAAACAAATGGGCATCCCTTGGCACAGTCAAAACATTTAAAGGGATCATGACTCTGGATGAGAGGGAGAGCCAGTTTCACTGAAAATCAGAATAAGATAACAAATATGGAAATTTCAGAGTGTGTGTGTGTGTGTGTGTGTGTGTGTGTGTGATGTGTGTGTTCTAAATATGGAAGAACTCTAATGAAATAAACAGGAAAGAGGAAAAAGCCAAGGAATGAAGTGGCTAGACCGTGGATTCCTAGTCCCCTAAGCCAAGTACATGGAGCATCTTATTGGAATTAGAGGCTGCAGAGGCGATGACTAGTTCCCACTGCGCTGAAGATGTTACCTATTGCATCTGTCAACTGAACAGGACAGAAACGTGGATTTTCCTGAGCTTAATGGGTTTTCAAAGCTGGAGAATGCAGCACACCGAGGGCGGTGCTGCTGGCACCTAACAAATGCCAATGGGATGGTGAGTCAGCTAGCACTGGGGTCAAGGGCTTCAGAGTGCAAGGGCAGCCACAGCACTCCCTAACCAGACAAGCACTGATCCCATAGAAACTGGCCCAGTGACCCAGCCCAGAATGGGTGCCCTGTGTCTGTGTCTTTCTAGCCTCAAGGACAGCAAAATGACACTCATGTAAAGGCATAGTGAAGAGTAATCAAACCCACGCCAGGTCTCAGATGAGCCAACAAATTCACTGAGTTCCTTTGCCTCATCTGTCCCAGTGCTTCCAGAAAGTGAGACTATTTCTAGACCACCCAGAGGGACTAGTTGTTGGTAGATGTGTACTTTCAGGTAGCATTGGCTGTACTGGTTTCATCTGGATGAATGAAAGAGGTCACAGTGGGGACCCATTATAACCCACAGGTGGGAGTCTCCCAGTCCCAGCTCTGGACCTTGACACCCCTACAGCTTGCCTCTGGGTGTCTCCCACACGCTTGCCTCTGCTCAGCTTTCAAATCCGTGGCCCTGGAAAAAGCAGAGACTCAAGAGTCCTCACTGATTAAGGGCAGTCACTGAGCTCCACAGAAGTGTGGATCAATCTTGATTAGAGTCTTAGGAACTGTTGGAGGAAGTCTCGTCTTAGCAGACACCCAGCACAGCGCTGCTCTCTGATGCTCAGCGGCATCTGTCAGAGATCAGCCTGAGGCACATCTAAATGACTAGGGCTGGGGACACTGCACATCCAGGGGAGCTGCCGGCCGTGAGCCAGATGAAGTGTTTTCATAGGTGGTTGAAGGAAAGGCACAGATTATAGACCAGCTATGTGTAATTGCATGCGGTTCATCAGAAGGGCAAGGAAGCGATATAGGACAAGAAAGGGAGAAGAAGGCACATGCTTTAGGGAGGCAAGATGGCAGAGAATGAACAGCCCAATAGGCTTTAGAGGAATACAGAAGAATCCTGAATGCTGGCTCTGCCATTTACTAGCTGTGTGGCCAGTTCCCAAGGCTCTCCGCACTACAGTTTCTTTGCCTAGTTATGGTAACATCTCCTCTGCAGAGTTGTTGCATGTAGTAAATAAAAGCACCTTCATGCTACATTTAGAATGCCATAGGTTTTCAATGAAATGTGAGCCGCTCCCCTTGACTATGTGTGCTGTTTAAAGTAGAAATGATGTAGCTGCCCTGTGTTTGGCAAGGAAGGGAGTTTAGATTTATCCATCCAAAGTCTCTGGAAGTACTATGAAGCAATAAGTTCCATTGAGTGACAGTTATGCCATTCTGACAGAATTGCCTTCTGCCTATTACATGGGCTCTACACAGTTCTTGACTTGGTTGGTTTCAGGTACGCCAGAACCTGGAGTTTATCAGTTGTTATCTATCTTCCAGGTTCTGTTGAGATTCGTGTAGCCATTTGGCTTCCTTAGATAGGACACATGTAGATAGCATCCCTTCTATTCTCACTAGGTATATAACAATTTGCCCAGGACAATACTCAAAGCCTTGTTGAATTGAACTAGATAGAGTTGGTGGCCAGGATACGGGCAGCAATGACTTTCATTCATTCACGTAGCATTTTACAAACACCTCTGTAGGTAGCAAGCCTCATTTCAGATGCAGAAATGCTGGCATACACCTGCATTACCAACCCTAGGGAGGCTGAACTAGGAGGAGCTTGAAGTTAGGGCCAGTTAAGATACACGTCAAGCACAGGAAGGGTTTTGCCAAGATTAGAAGCCTTATTTTAAGCTTTGTTTATGGACAGTGCTTGTATGGGCTTGCAGTAGGGTGAGGGGAAGAGTCTTACTCCCAGGTGGGCTATCGAGGTGAGGTGTGGCACACCACCACTTAATAATTCCAAAATATTCTCATTCTCTCTCACATTCTCTCTCTCCCTCCCTCCCTCCCTCCCTCTCTCTCTCCCCTCTTTCTTTTTGTTTTCCAAACAACAACTATGCTTTTTAGGGAGGAATTGGTCATTTTCCAGGTTGTTCTTCCTGCTTTTTGTAACCTAGGATTTCACTGTTTTTAAGAGACCTGGTGATTCTTTGTGACCTTGAAAACATGATTTAACTATCAATATCCCCAGATCCCAGATCCCTCCCTGATAATGGAAGGACACGATAATTCTTATCATATAAGAAATGGCAGGCAGAAAAATTCCATTTGGTACCTTTTTCCCCTTAAAGATGCCCATGGCCACAACAATGTATTCTATTGTCTGGGGAATGGATTGCAGTTTCAGGAAGAATTAGAAATATGAAACACAGCAAAAACTTGGAGTCATTGGGGTGGCACAATGGAAATACAAGGGTATCTGTCAAGGAGGGAGGAAGACTGAAGCGATTTTGTCAGGATAAATAGTACTGTATGAGAAAGACTCTATCTGCCACTCTAGCCCAGGCAAATCTGTGTTGTGTTTCTAAGCTCCAAAAGAAAAATGATCTATTTGTCATTTTAAGCTACCAAGTTTGTGGCAAGTTGTTGTAGCAACAACAAGAAAGGGATTCATGCAAATACTGAATTCTATACAAGGTTGCCTGAGCCCTGGGAGGAGAGAATTGCTGAAGATGTCCCATTTTGGACTGAGTGTCCCAAGGACTCTCACTCTCTGCACCCTTTGTTCAGCTGTGGGCCCAGTATTTATTCCTGTTTGCTGAGGAAGGAAGCGTTTCTGATGCTGACTGAGCAAACTAATGATTTATGAGTATAGCACAATGCCACTAGGGTCATTTTACTACTATACCCCCCCACCCCCAGAACACAACAAAAGTATTTGGATTTTTGTTTGTTTATTTTCTTAGGGATTTTTGATCGTTGTTTATTTGTTTCTTTATGTCTCTAGCCTACCTGGTCTCAGGTTCTTGGCCATCCAAGCAGTATTGATAGTAGGTTCCATCTCATGGAGTGGTTCTTAAATCCAATCAGATATTGGTTGTTTGCTCCCACAAGGTTTGTACCATGATTGCACAAACACATCTTGCAGGCAGGACACCATTGTATATCAATGGATTTTTAGCTTAGCTGGTGTTTACCTTTCTCTTTTGGTAGTGTACTGAGTACTTTCCAGTACCATGAACACTAGTCAATAGGGCGAAGGTTCTACGTAGACATCAGCTTGACTTTTCCGTGTGCAGTGAATTGGATAGGTGTTATTTCCTACACTAGGCCTTACATTAGTTTGTAGAGAGCAACCAATAGCCTTCACAATAGCTTGTGTTGTCTAAAGAGGGTGTTGTAGGGGCTGGGGAAGAGCGGTCTCCATGAATCCTCTTTGGCCGACAACTTGATTAGATATAACCCATTCTCGGAACTGGAACCTTCTTTTAATGACGAGACATGTCCAGTTGGGGCTTTGACTCCCCCATTATTTGGTGATCCCATTTAGAATACCGTCATATATGAATGTATTTTTAGGGAGCTTTTACTGTATTAGGTTTCCATACAACCCCTCAAATGGCCCTTAGTTTTAGTTGTCCCTCCACGTATTCCCTCTCCTACTTCCTACCCCTCTGCATTCGATTCTCCCATGGGGTTGATTCTATCTTAGTGCTGTCTGTGGGACTGCTTTCTGAATTAAATGACAATGATATGAATGTTAGAACACTGACATGTGCTTAGGGCCATGTGAATGGTTGCACTGTTATTGTATAAAGCACATAGCATGACCATGTATCATATCTTCAAATACAATCATTGTTAAATGAAAAGCATGGTGAGGGGCATATGTCTCTGGGATATTGTGTGTGTGTGTGTGTGTGTGTGAGTGTGTGTGTGTGTAGCTCAGTAGTGTTGTACTGCCATCTTCAATGAACTAAACATAATAATCTCCAAACTAAGCATCAGGTCACTTGTCCCTAAAACCCTAGTAACATCCTAATAATACCCTTGTAGCTTCCCTTTTGTGGTCAAAGAAATCTTGAAACATATCCTGCAACTAATAGCAGTGGCAAGATCCAGCCTAGACTAGTTTTAGGAACCTGTGCAGTAAGGCAGCCTCTATTCTTCGGGGGAAACTTTATTTCCCATATTAAATCTATGTATGACCAGGTGTGTACATGATTGAAATCAGATGCACCATGAACAAAGGCTTCTCTAACTCAAGCCTATCAGGCTAAATAGAAGCCACCCTTATTCTGCTCCTGGCCACCAATTCACCAGAAGCCTCCGACTGGGACTAGAGGCTCCTCAGCAAGTTAGTCAGTCCCTGTTGCTCCTTTACAGAAAGTCTACTGAATTTCCACTTGGCTTCTGAATAAAACCCCCTTGCTGCATTGCTTCTTCAATGGTTTGAGTAAGAAAGACACCAGTAACCTGGGAGCACGCAAGTTAGAGTGTGACATCTGCAATACAGTCACATACCATGAATTCCAGGAGGCCTTACTCCTGTATGCTTTGGCTAATTGTTGTTAATGATAGTATGTATGTCATCTTATGGAAGGTCGTCTGATGTTGGGAGCTTCTGGGACCATATATCATGCTTAGGTCTTCTGGGGTTATCACCAAGAAACCTCAATACTTAGTAACTTCCCATAACCATTGTGTTAGCGATGTGGACAAGACTGAGTTCACTGAGCCTCACGTAACACCACCTGAGTTCTCTCAGTGTTACTCAGCCTGTCTCAGGTGAAAGGTCAATCCAGCTTTGCTCATATGCCTTCTCTGAATGTACTAGGCGTGAACTTGAGTCTAGCTTGCATCATCATACCCATCAAGAAGACCTGGGGCTTCTGGAAAGTGTTTTCAGGGGCAGTGACTGAAAGGTAGAGGCAGGACAGTTTCCTATATCTTAGAGATCAAAGCAGTCAGAGTCTACCCAGGCTCAGGATTCTTCAGTGACCTAACATATTCATGGAAGGGGTGGTGACTGTGCTTACTAGAGGTGACTCTGGGGACAAGAAACCAAGACACCATACCAGCCCACAGAATGCCTCCCTCCAACCATTCAGCCAACAATTCCTGAGATTTTACTGTCTAGAAGGTACTTTGCCAAATGTGTTCATTTGAATCTTTTGTAATTAAAGGGCCACGTTCAATCTAAGGCCAGCAGTTGAGAACCTGTGAGTCATAACCCCCATAGATGATTGGAAAACAGATGACATTTTTTTTGCAACAATACAGTTATGAAGAGGCAATGAAAAAAATTTTGTGTTTGGGGGGGCACCACAGTGTGAGGAAGTGCATTAAAGGTTGAGAACCCCTGATCTAAGCTGGAGCCTGGGGGACACTGGGTCAGCTGAAATGGCTTCGTTGGCTCCAAGGCATTGCTCTGCACACAGGCACAGAGGCTTGGTACCTCCATTTTCTCATCTTCAAGCAGACAGAAAATTCTATTTAGAATGCAGGCTGGCTTGACGTCTGTGTCCAGAGAAGACCCAGAGGCACTTTGAATGGGTTCAGAAGAGACCCCAAATGAGCCCAGGTGTCAAAAAGGCTGTGAGCAGCTCAGACAGCAGAACCTTGAGTTAGTTGCCTTGTTGGGTCCCTGCCACAGACAGAATGCTTTGTCATTGTTGCCACCAGGCTGATGTCCTGGGCACATAGGGGCCAATCACTTCCAGGCTCCATCTGTCATCTTACTAGCTACAATTAATTTATGGGGTGAAAAAAAATCAAGGAACTTTAACAAGAGACAGAGAGAAAAAAGAAAAGAAAGAAAAAAGAACCCCAACCAGTAACAAGACTGAAAAGAGAGAGACAGCCTGGTTGGTTGCTAAGTTTGCCCAGATGAAGCATGGGACAAATGCTGGTTGCATCTGGAAGTGGCCAGGCTGACTGCAGGGGGACAAGAAGAAGATAATGGCGGGTCAGAGGAAGCAGCAGTTAGGAACCAGGACCAGGTTTAGGACCAGGGCCTACTATCTGGAGCTACCTGTAGATTTTTCTGGATTCTTTAGCATCCCTCAAAATAAGATTAACTTGATGCTGATTAAAGCTGAAAACCCCCACTAGCTCAGCATGCTGAATGTCTGACTCTAGGGCTCCTGAACAAATTGTTTTCCCTTTTCATGCCGATCCTTGTGAACTCTGGCTCAGCCTGGGTTGCCCATGGGGACATGGCTGGAAACGGAAGCCCAGGTTTCCTCTTGGCACCTAGCTGTCAGAGCCATCTCTAAGCATCCCAGCAGGAGGGAGACAAAAAGCCTTCTCATCCTACAAGCTGGTGTCTGGATTTGCAAATGAGCTCACAAGTCCTAGGCCTGGGATGAATTCATAACAGATCCAGGGAGTAGTACCTGCCTCTCTTAGTGATTTCCAGTACTGGCCTCATTCATTTCTGTCACTGCTCTGTAAGGCGTTAAGTTACCAGAGATTCGTTAAGTCAGACACCAGAATTCAGAGGGTGTCAACAGCCTGCCTATGTCACACACATAGCTATGAACGTAGGGTCCAGGTATAGCTACCAGACTTCTGAATCCCAGCACACATAGCTATGAATGTAGGTTCCAGGTATAGCTACCAGACTTCTGAATCCCAGCACACATAGCTATGAACGTAGGTTCCAGGTATAGCTACCAGACTTCTGAATCCCAGCAAAGTGTCCACAGACAATAGGGTGCCAGCTAGAGCAACAGAGTAGAGCTTCTGGATTAAAAAAGAATTTCTCAAAATTAGGTTTCGAGGCCTGGGGAGATGGCTCACATGTTAAAGTGCTAGCTGTGCGAGCACGAAGTCCTAAGTTTAACCCCTGGTTTTTATTTTTGTTTTTATCTGAAGTTCAGTATGATGTTGGAAAGTGCTTGTAATCTCGAGACAGAGGAGGCAGAGATGGGTCGGTCCTTGGGGCTCACTAGTCAGCCCATCTTGGTGAGTCTCATAGTCAATGAGAGACCCTGTCTCAAATGAAAGAAAGAACAAGCCCTGAAGAACCACACCTGAGGCTGTCCTTTGTCCTCTATATACACGTGTGGGCACTCTGGGGTCTCTGGGGACCATTTTGTCAGTAATGCTTTAAGATGTAAAACCAAATACAGCTAATTAGAAGGGAAAGCAAGGACACTGAAATACAATTGTGAAAATATTTGAGGTTGGGGTGTAGTGAGACACCTGCTTCGTTAATTAATCTAACACGCAAGCAATATTCCCCACAGCTCTGACAACTTGTGTAATTTCAAGAGGTAAGGAGATAAGCAATAGTACGAGATTTCTGCAAAACGGGGCAATGTGAAAATACCCGTGATTTTAATAGGTGGCAAAATCACAAGTAAATTGTTGTTACTATCAGAAAAGCTGTATGCTTTATTATTAGGGGGAATACTAGGATCTTGCTGTGAGATTTTTTTTCCCTTCCCAAGATTCTTGACCCTTTTGAATTCCTCCATGTCAATGCACAAGGTGAGGTTCCCTTCAGGGCATGAAGAAGTGAAACATCTTTCTCAGACTTGCACAGGGTTATAGGGTTGATACAGTTAATTATCATTTCCTTCTATCTACCGGATCCTTTCGTATTCTCTCCAGTTGAGTTTAGTATGCTCGAGTTGTCTGTAGATTTTGGGCGGTCCAGGAAGCACTGCTCCCTTCCCTAGGCCTGGTGAACTCGTAGTCATCTCCTAAACACTCTCTTTGAGAGACTTGCACCTGTGGGATTTGCCCACAGCTCCGAGCACATCATCCAACATTTGTCACTGGGGCAAGTCAGCCTTTATTTCTGTGTGAGTATTATCGCGGGTTGCTCTCACTAGACAGTGAATGCGTGATGCCGCGCTCTGCCTTGTTTTGATCACCTTTGCATCCCTGTCACCTAACTGCCTGGTCCAGTGTGGATGCTCAGTATCTGCAGAAGAGTAAACAAACGTAAGTGTATTGTAGACCGGAGATGCAGTTTACCTCCTCATTACGCTGACTTCCTTGAGCCTCCTGTCTCCCCATTATCCTCTAACCACCCATTAGCCAGATTCTCTACTGCTGTTTACTAAAGGGGTCCCTTTGTCTCTCTGGCCTTTGGACCATCATTCTCTCTCTCTCCTCTGAATCTCCTCCAATTTTTTTTCAAACGCTGCTTCTACTTTGAACTTCCAGGACTGAACGTTCTGGGAAATTTCAGTTGGATGTGTCGGGAGACGGTGCGAAGCACAAAGGCTGGCTCCCTTCCAAAGCCATGTGTCTGCTCTGTTGCAAGGTACAAGCCTACAGGGTTTCCACCAATCCCACCATCCCTGCCCCTCCCTGGGAGCGAGCTGAGAGACAGGAACCAAATATTAAGGCTGGCAATGGACGGCTGTCTATCACCCTGTCTACCAGGCTTTCCCTGAAAGCAGCATGCTTCACGAGGACATTTCATTTACCCTTGTGCAAAGGATGATGTTAGGCCTTCATACCTGTGCTGTTAAACTGAAATTTGAGCTACTAGTGGGATTCACCCCATCTCTCTCTGTAGGCATTACTATGGTAAGCCAATAGGGGCTCCCTTGGTCTGTTTATGGTATACTCCCTACCCCAGCTACCTTTAGCCTAGTCTGTGTTTCTCTGCTCTCCTGTTTGATATTTAGATCAATAATGCAGAAGAGCAAAGGACCATCCGGCCATCTGAGTTTCCAAATACTAAGGACTCACTGAATCCTTTCCAAGACGAAGGCATTTTATTGGATTCCTTGCTTTGAGCAATTTGGCTTGCTTTAGAGGATCACCTCTTGGAGGATGATGAAAATATTAATGCACTTTAGAGGAGTTTCATTTGAAACGGCTTTGAAACTCATTCTGAAGGATGTCTAATACATCAGTGTGTGGCTGCAACACTCGCTAGTAGGGCACATGCTGAAGAAGCTGCATTGGAGCTGAAGACCCTTGTCTGGTGTGTATTCTTGCTTTTCCTTCCTGAAGAAATTGAAGCTGTCATGGGTATAGGAAGGGATAGCACCTCAACTCTCTTCTATTTGCATGAACTGCTCCAAGGGCTGAATTGGTCCTGTTTCATCATATTCTCCTTAGTACCTAAGATTCCGACGGTTTATACAGTGAACAGAGCAATGGGTCTGAGGGATTGCACCAAATAGAGTTCAATCTTAGCTGCTTTGTGACCCCCAGGGAGTAATATTCCTTATGTTTTCTGTCCTAGTTTCTCCTCGGTAAATGCAGATACTGTTACTCCTCTCAAAGGATTACCATGGGCATTAAATGAAGTAAGCAATGTGAAACATTTAGTACAGCACTAAATACAGCAGTAAACACTCATTTAGTTGAAGCAGTTTTAAACATCCAGTGCTTCATCACAGATTCTAGCTTCTAGCTTGCTACCCAGTATACTGCATGCAGTAACAGAGTCCCAGCTGATCTCAGCATCTACCCCATTGTGCAGACAGTGTTTCCCCACTTAAGTGGAGGAGGTGCTGGCCTGGGGATGAAGTGAAGTGGGAGAGGTGGTGGCTAGGAAAGCCATGACATAAGGTAGGTCTCCCAACCTTCGCTAGGGTGGCTTTCTCTACCTAGAGCTTTGCTTGCTCTCCCCTGCACAGGGATCTTGGAGGTCATTGCACAGGGGAGCTGCACTTCCTAGGGTGTGGCAGTTTAACACAATACGATTTAGGTAGCAAGCATAGCTGTCTAATATGGTTTATAAAGAACAGGGGGATTACTGGGGAGACGAGTGGGAACTGAAGGTGTCATTGAAGATGACATCAGTCTTAGTTGTCACCTGCCCTTGATGACCTGGTGTGCTAATCTGCACCCTAGCAGACAGGTTGGGTAGGCACTCTCAAGAATATTCCAGCAGAGGCAGCCTCTGACACGGAGGATTTTGAAAGGGTCTCCATTTAGACATCTCTTCTCTAAGACTTTCATTTTATTTCTTTATATGTAGTTTTTAAGATCAGAGTGATGCTGTACCTCTGAGAGTAGTGGTGGGAAGATGTGTAACCTGGGAGGAGGTCACTAGAAATAGATATGAAAGGGGTAAGGGAGCAAGGCGGAGAGAGGAGAGGCAAGCAGGAGAAAGGTTACTGAGGTCACTGCTGTGATTTCTCTGGACCTCACAGAAAGTGGGCAGAATGTCACCTTCATCCTGAGGTGACAGAAAGCCGGAGGGTTTATCTGTAGGTTCCCTGTCTCTCACTGGCTGAGGTGGCTTCCGGCAGTGGTTGTCCACTGGCAGACATCAACTTGAAGACAGAGGGAGCGTCTGTAGAGTTGGCCAAGGCTCTTAGATAGGAGACAGTAGGGTGGAGGCCGGAGCAATCTTAGCTCTGGCTTAGTCTTAGCTTGAGCTAAGTTACAGGTGGCTCCATGAGAGACATCACAGGGCACTGACTGCAAAGCCAAGAAGGATATTCTGCAACTCATAAAAGAGCACAAGGCAGAAGTCATATGACGTGAAACAGATGTGAAGGGGAATTTGTGTGTGAGCCACCCATGAATTAATAGCTTTTTACTAATCACTCCTGTTTGATTGGAAAGAGCTTGCTAATTTTCTTTTTAATCAATATTCACTCAGTAAGGTTCAACAGACCTGAAGGATCCAGCTCAGGGGCTGGGACAGCAGTGAGGAGGCTTTTCTGATCTTCTAGAGGGCTCATACTCGTTTCTCAGTACCTCATGCTGAGTAGCCTACAACTCTAGATCTTAGATCCACTTCTGACCTCTAAGGAGACTGTACGTACTTGGTACACATACACACTTAGGCACATACACAGAAGATATTAAATAAGTAATCTAGCTCAGAGGTAGAAGGGACTATTTGTCTACAAGATGTAATTCCCAAGCTTTGGGGCACATTGAGCTACTCTTTCATTTGCCCCATAGTTACTTAAAACCTTTGGGTTATATGCCCACCCCAGACATTGGGATCTCCCACTGACTGATTAGTCATTCATTCACAAACACCTACCAGGTGCTAGGAACTGAGCATGGGGCTGAGATGATGCAAATGGGGAGAACAGTAATGGCAACTGATATTCATAGTGTCTATGGTCATTAGAAGATGTAATATACACATGTCAAGAGCTTTACCATAAAAGAACAAATGAATTAAATATGAATGAAGGGAAACGGAGTCAGACCAATGCAATGGGAACCTGTAGGCTCCCAGAAGCCTGGAATTGCCAATCAATCAATCAATCAATCAATCAATCAATCAATCAATCAAAGCTGTAGGGTGGCAGAAGTGAGTTTTGACTTGATCCTTTCTATTGCTTCTGTCTCATTTCTCCAAGTGCACACCTATTTCTACCCCACTTTGTTTCTTTAGCCATACTAACCCTCTCAAGGCACAGGAATAAAAAAAAGTCAAGAACATAGCCACGATGGTCGCATTATGACTGCAAATATTTTTAAAAAAAAGGAAACAACTCAAGCCAGACCTGGTGGCGGTAAAACCACTGGCTTGCCTGGAATTGTTCACGAATTACCAACAGCTGCTCATCATTCCGAGTTGATATTTATCATAGGTATATTTTACAAGATGAATTCTGTCACCAGCACTGGCAGCTTCTCACCAAGTCCCATCAGCAGCTGCATGTATTCATTAATGATATTTTGTTTGGGTTCCCACTTGCCACTTTCCAGCATCCTCCTCCAGAAGCATGAACTGAATCATTACCAAGTGGTCCTCACAAAGGCAACTTGGAAACTTTAAATGAAAACAGATGTTGAGAGGAGCCATTAGCCCAGGCATGGTACAATAACTAGCATTAGCAGTTCTAAGTGACAGGTTTCCGGATTGGACTGCAAGGAGCTCACATTTACAATTAAATGAGCGTCTGATCCTTCGCATCCCTGGATTCTACAGGTGGCTTGGTGGTGACAGTCCTCGATTAGTGTTTCAATTTTAGTGCGGCTGTGAGGAGCGAGCTAAACTAGGATTGGACCGGCAAGCATTTAGAAAGGTGTTAGTGCCAGAAGCACTCCTTGCCTAACTGTCTGGATGCAAAACTAACTTAGCACAGTGGCTGAATGTGTGAGCTCTTGAAATGATTTCTTTTCAAACTGCACATTGTCTGTGCCAAGTGATGGCTTTGTTGTTTATGTCACTGATATCTGGATCCCTGGTCTTCATACATTTTGTTACCCTGGTTCTTTATTACAGAGATTGGGGGAATGGCCATATCATAAGAACAGAATATTGCTTAGTAGACATACATGGTCTATATACCACTTCACATGTTTTATAGGACCCCTTTGGTTGTGTAACCCTGGCGTTACAGATGCTGACCTCCGACACATTAAGAGCATGGACTTGGGTAAGCTGAGTCCTGACACTGACACTGTCACTTGGTCACTGTCCCACCTGAAGTGAGCTGATATTGATGGGTGTGCTTATTTGTCTGTGTCGGCGAGAGCTGAACAGTGTCATTGTCCCATGGGTTCCTGGGTGGCAATCCAACCCCTGGCAGGAGACTTACTGGCAGCTCTTGTGGTAGGCATGACTTTGAGATCACCAATGTCCCACTTATGAACTCCTCTGAGCTCAGCTTTACCAAGGAGCTGTTCTAGGAGGAGGGTGATGGTCACAAAAAAATCTGGTGAATCAGGTAGGAGTACTGCTGTTTTGGAGGGTTTGGTCAACACTGGTTAAGCTTGGATCTCTCTTTCTCCATCCTTTCCTTCCTGCTACCTTCTTCCTCCCCTCCTATCCTGTATGGAATAGCCACTGGTGCTAGCCAGGTGACTTTCACACAACCCGAAGGTGTTCTTTCAAGTCACGTTCTTCCAAGTAAAAGTTCACAGTTCATTCTGGAATCACCAAGACACCTTAGAAATAACTAACACAACTGTTCTTGGTTGATTTAGCAATTATGGACAATATCGCCAAATCACATACAAGTTGGTAAGGGGCTACACAAAACAACTGAGAACACTTAAATGTTTTTGTTTTGGGTTATTTTGAAGTGTTGTGGATCTGTAGTATTTACTGAGGGGATTCTAATATGCTCCTATTAAACCACTGTTTTGAGTTGTAAATCAATTTGAGGTTGGTGGCTTGACATACGAGATGACCAAAGAACTAGTCATGAGTTCATCTCAAGGCTGAGCATCTACAAACGCCTTTTGATTTGTAAAACATTGCTTAGAAATTATCTCCACGTCAGATAACTGGACAAAAGACATTATTAAGGAGTCTGTCAGTCTATCTTCTATCAACTTCCCTATTATTAATGTCTCTATATGTATTTATCATCAAGCCATGTCAACCTTTTGTGTATGCATGTGTCCACACAGTCTATGCATATATGTCTGTGCTCATCTGTGTGTGAAATTGTGTATTTGTGTGTGTGTGTGTGTGTGCACGTGTGCAAGTGTGTGTGCACGCGAGTGTATGTTTAAATAGAGGATAGCATTGAGTGTCTTTCTCTTTTGCTTCCCTCTTACTTTTTGAGGCAGGGTCTGTTACTGAACCAGGGCTAGACTGTCCGGCCAGTGCCTGCAGAAATCCCCCTCTCTTCTCATCCTTAACCCCCACGGCAGGGGTTACAGATGAGTTACCATTCTTACTTTTTTTGTGGGTGTAGGGGATCCAAGCAGAGGCCCCTATTCTTGCACAGGAACTGCTTTACCTGCAGCACCATCTGGCCAGTTCCATGTTCCACCTTTTGACATTGCCACACAACGTTGCTATCTTCAGATCACACTCCAGAACCTAACAACCACGTTCCAAAATGGTCACCACAAACAAAATCTCATAATGCTTTAGAATTCACAGTGTTGTGCTGAACCACATTTCCGGCTCTCTTCAGCCACACACAGTCTGCAGGCCAAAGGTTGGACACAGCTGTAATTTCTTCTTTCGTGATATGTAATAGACTTCATAGTACTTATGCCGTGGACTCAGAAAAATTCAACATAGTTTCCCTATCAAGCGTTTCTGCACCTTTTAAGATGAGGAAATGAGCTCTGTGTCCCACGGGAGAGTCCGAAGAGAACAATGGGGTTGTGCTATCCCTTGCTCGGCAGAGCGTGTGCATGAGTCATCCCAGATGTGCTCACTGAGAGTGGAGGCCTCTCCTTTCAGCTCGGTGTTGTGCTAAATGTGTGTAACCAGCACCTGGTAATGTAAAGCCAAGGGTCAGAATGCGTTTAGTTTGAAAGAGAAGCTCTCACAGTGAGCACATGTGTGGGAGCTAAATGTTCTGGACAAAGTAAACAAATAAATGTGAAAATTGTCATTGTTTTAATATAAACCTGGTCCCTGAAGGAGATCCCTAGGAAGGCTGGCATGTAGGCAGCTTGCTCCCTCTCCAGGTTATAGAGATTCTCCCTCTAAAAATATGAGGCAGGACTGCCTGCCAGGATGGTGGGTTCCTTGCACATTCAAAGCTGCCCTGAGACAGAATGTTATATTTCATCCTTGAGTACAAGTAAATGTGAGATGCCACAGGGCTGCTCTTGCAAATGCATACTCCCTGGGGGTCTTCAAAGTCCTCTCCTCCCAGAGGTGGCACTGGGCTAGCACACTGAGAACATCTTAATGAGCAGAGCTGATTCTGAAAGGGTCTACATGGCCCAGGAGGTGGCCCTGTGAGCAGAGAGCGATTCCTTTGTGATCTGGACTCAGTCCCTCTGCTCTCATTCTTCAAGGGCCTCACAGAGCCTGGTTTTGTGTTTCTGTTTGGTGCAGACAGCGCATTCCTTTTACTGTGGATTTGTTCAAGCAGACTTCACTGTGGTGTGGCTCCAGCTAAGTTAAAATAACGGTAAAGTTTTGCAGTGAAGCAATCCCAGGCAGAGAGTCCCACGTTTCAGGCTGCCATGCTGCCTTTAAATCAACGGAATGTGCCTGCGTACGGCCGTCCATGGACTCTTCTCGCTGCTGTTATCCTCATAATAGGATCATTCGAGTTCTCTTATCTGGCCTCCTAGATGCTCGGTTCCAACTATTTCAAACAGAAGCGATTTGTCACACAGCGGCACCCTCCCTGCGGCCAATGGCACATCCAGCTTGCTTAAATGGGGTCCTATCTTCCCTTTTCCTCGAGTAAGTGCTTTATTTACAGAGGTGATGACCCCCTTGAAAGGATGGGCAGGCGCACCCACATATTACAAAACCACACACCCAAAGGTAAATTGGCGCGATTTATGGCTGAGAATCCAGGGGTAGGTGGAGGACCAGTTTGCCCACTGCGAGCTGCATGGACAATATCCGACTGACAGAGAGAGACCTGTGTGTGGTTGTTTCTACCAGCACAGTGTTGACTCTATCTGCTAAATGTACTCTTCCCTCAGCACTCTCGTGTGACCCTCACTTAATCAGCACCCTCGGAATAGCAGCATTCCACTCGGAGCCCCGGAATGGGAGTCACCACGAGGGTGTTTCCTCCCAAAGAGAAGAAAGAAACATGCAAATTGGAATTGCTTTGTGATGACAGCCGGTGACATGGTAACACATGGGAGTGATGTCTGCCCTTGCACCTTTAGCCCTGGAGCCCCGCTTGTCTCCAGGTGGAAGGACAGGCTGTTGACACATGGGGCTCCCTGTGGTTGTTCAGCAAATCTTGATTTGAACTCACACAGACAGTCCCAGCGTTGAATCTCACCTTTCTCTCTTCTCATTGTCTTTACAGGTCTGATTAGGTCTTACCTGCCTGAAAATGAGATTTGGTTTAGATCGGACTCTAGAGTTGTGAGGAAGAATTAGCACCCTGCTGCTTCTTCAGCTTCATTCCTAACACTTGGGGCTACCGACGTTTTGTAATTTAAAACTGTCCGTGTATGTTCATGTGTGCATGTATGCAGCTGGGGAGAGGGGACAGAGGTCAACACTAGGTGCATAGTCCTCAGTACTCAGTCACCTTGTCTTTTGAGACAGGGTCTCTCGCTGAACCTCAAGTTCACCAATTTGGCTAGCCAGTGAGCCTCTCTCTACCTTCTGTAATCCTGCAGAGCTGGGATTATAGCTGTGTATCACCACCCCTGGCTTTTGACTGAGGTGCAAGGGGTGGTGTGGGGGTCTGAATTTAGGCCCTCATGCTTGCTCGATTTAATGTTCAAGTTGTTACTCCAGTCTTTTTTTTTCTGGAACTTTCTTAGGTATTCAGTTTCCGTGCCTCTAAATGTATTCACCGAAACACACAACGGTTCAGGAGAAAGTTTGTTTCCTGTCATTCTTTTGTTTTTCCTACTATGTAAATAGGTATGCCACCTGGGATAAACACATGCCACATGTACACTTTCTGCAATAATACAAGATTTACACAGTGGATGGGAGCTGTCTATCCTCGAATTCCAGGACCACACGCTAGGGCCTTGAAATCCAGTTCTTGATCTGCAAATAACAGGCAGGGAACAGACATCACCAAAATCCACATGGCCCCAAAATTAGATGGAGTTTGATTTAAATTGAGTGTTCCTTTTTTTTTTTTTTTTGGAAAGGGGTCTTACCCTGTAGCCAAGGGTGGCCTGGAACTCACTCTATACCCCTGCCTAGACTTGAACTCATAACAATTCTTTTGCATCTGCTTTCAGAGGGCTGTTACTTGCTTTTTGGTTCCCTTTGAGCGTTTCCTTTTCAGACAAGTGCAGCTACCAGAATGGGTCAAAGCCAGAGTGAAACTACTAATTAAATAATGGCTAACCCAGTAACCTGGGCAGGGCTGAGGAGAGATATATAGACATTTCTTTCTTTTCTAGAAATCTCAAGAATCTTATCTTCCAGGCTCTTTTAGTGAGAGTAAGAGCAACCAGGATATGCTTTAGGTCCTCTTATCCATTTGCCCCTGAGAAAAATCAGAAATGAGGTAAGAACACCATTACTAAGTATTGGAACATCAAGAATACTGTTACAAAGTTTTGGAATGTTAAGAACACTGTTATTAAGTATTAGAGTATTAAAAACACCATTACTAAGTATTTCTTTGGGATGTGATTGGTTCAAAACTCTGCCATCTTCCAGCATTGCCCTCTCTCAAGTTGTAAAGACGATAATTATTATGACTAGAGTCTCGGCAACCATGTCCTTCCAGGTCCTCCTCATTGGTCTGGTGCCTGTCATGTCAGCCTGGTCGGCCATATGCACAGATGGTGGAATGGACCCTATGCTATACCTTCAGCACAGTCTACAGTGGCAGTTAATTAGAAGCTTCAATGAGCAAATCATGGCTGTTTTGTGAGGGAGCCTCCCTCTGATTAGGCTGGGAGCACTGCAACTCCACCTACATGACAGCCTCACCCAAACGACAGGACAGCCCCACCCACAGGAAAGCTCCACCCACAAGACAGCCCCACTCACAGGACAGCTCCAACCACATGACGACACACAACAGATATGTGCATCGTTCCTCCTCCCCATAGTTTTGTTTGAAATTTTCTATTTCAACAACAGTGGAGATTCCCCTGCCAAAGTCCTGTCTGATTAATCTTTGGTAAGCTGCATTCTCCTATGGACTTATCTTCTATAATGACACCACATAGAGGAAAAAACAACAACAATGACAACACCACCACCACCAACATCAGCAACAACAACAGCAACAACAAAGGAATGGCTGCCTGGGGGTCTATATCTCTTGAGATTCAAAATAATTTTCCCTGATTACTACCATTGGTATGGTCACAATTTTTAAAAATTATTTATTCTTTGAGAATATTATACATGGGTGCTATGTATTTGGATCATACCCATGTCCTGCTCCTCCCCTCAACTCTTTCTGTGCCTCCCCCAGTATGTTCCCCTGCCAACTCAGATCCTCATTTCTTTAAAATAAAACAAAATAATTCACTGAATCAATTAGTACTGACTGTGTGCACGTATGTGTAAGGCTGTCATTCCCTAGAGCTTGGTAACCTACAGGGGTTCACACTTGAAGAAAACTGACTCATTCTCGACCAGCAGCCATTAACTACCTCTTGTAGAGATGGAACCTTGTGAGTCTTTCCCCTTCTTTCACCACTGGTAGAGGCAAACACTTTATGGGTACATAAGGAATTTTAAATGTGTAAAGTCTCTGACTTGGATGCAAGGGCGTTAATGTGAACTAAATGTCATCCAGAAAGGAAAAGAAAGGCAGTTAGGGAGTGCCACGCCTCTTATCAATTGAAGGGGTAGCCAGAATCCCCTCAAAGAAAAAAATTCAACGTATCTAGAACGTAATAAATACCTGCAATGTGCTTGACTCTATAGTTACTTAGTATTGGAAGCAGAAGAAAAATTCAGAGTGATCCCCAGTGACCCAAATTTTATCGTATAATTGAAGCCAACAAGCATAGACCAGCACCATGGAGACACAGTCAAGGGCACAGATCTCCCCTGAGGAATAGATAGCATAAGGCAGGGTATAGAGAAGGGTGACATAAAAATTTAACCTTTCCCCCACCCAAAGGATCTGGCCTGTGCCAGTGTCATTGCTGGTGTCTCTAGTGCAGTGGTTCTCAACCTATGTGTCATGACCCATTTCGGGACCAAATGACCTTTCCACAGCGGTCATCTAAGGTCATCAAAAAACAGACATTTACATTGCGATTCATAAGAGTAGCAAACATTACAGTTATTATGAAGTAGCAATGAGAATAATTCTATGGTTGAGGGTCACCACAACATGAAGAATTATACTTAAATAGTTTGCAGCCTTAGGAGGATTGAGAACTACTGATGTAGTGTCTTAGTCTTATTAACCTTGGCTTGTACTTGGAGAGTTCAGGGTATGATTTGGGTAAGAGTAGGGGCTGTAAGACGTTACTTAACTGGAGGCTAAGACAGTGCAGGTAGTCAGTCATTCACCTCCAATCACAAGCTTCAATCCCTCTACAGGGTATTCCCATTAAAAACTGCTCTGAGGCTCAGACAAGCTCTGGCTGGCAGCAATCTTTGAGTATTGTCATACACTGATGTCAGGGAAGTAACCTGCCCTGTCTGGACAGGAGGAAGATCATCAAAGCTTTGTGTCCTGTCCTTTTGCAGAGTCTGCTCTGTAGGCTCTTCTTCCCTTGGGCAATTTTAATCTTTTCTCTGTTACACACTCTAACCATGAGTATAATAGCTTTCAGGGGTTTTGAGGGTACTAAGAAACTATTGTACTCAAGGGTGGCTTTGGGGCCTTTCCTGGGCTTGTACTTTATGTTAGAAGTGATTTGGTCTCTTCTATATAGCTTAATTCACACAAGGATAAATGAGAATTTGTTAGGGAAAGAATACAGGTACTATGGGGATAACTATTAAATCTGGAATCTTGAAGGTTCTTGCCTAGTATAAATCCTGACTCCAACAAAGCCTGGATAAATAGCTTTTGTTTCTCCTACCAGAATTCTAAGACATATGATAAGAATCTGAGCCTAGCAGACAGGAGGCAGATAACAGACTGCCTGAACTTAAGTTAAACCAAACAATTCAAAAAGTCTTTACTTCATTGACAATCTGGTTAAAGATGCCTGTCTGAGGCTCCTCCAGGATGGAGCTGTTTTTCTTTTTTCACTGAATGAAATGACTTGGTAACAAAGAGACAGCCTTTGCCTTTTTGTGTGTTTGACTTGGGGAGAGAGGAGAAAATGCTGTTATTTTCCCCTTGACCTCCTCATTGTGGAGTGAGTAGGTGCAAGGAGGGTTATAACCCCCTTGTGTACAGGGTAGATGGCCTATGGGGAATGAGGCATGAGGGTGTTGTGTGATGAGATTTGAGATCACATCCTCTGGGAATCCCTTTCTCAACCTGGTGGTCATGGAGACCACATCTATGCCGGTCCAGCAGTCTGTGCACATCTTTGCTAGGGATGTGATGCAGATGTTACCTGTTCATAGTGCCCAGACGACAGCTGAGATTACCCCACCATTGGAGGCAGAGTGTTCTTTGCTTTGATATGCTCAGCATCTCAGTACAGCTGGACCTGGTCATATTGAAGTAATACACTGAAGTTTTGAATGAATAAACAAAGCAATATCTTTGGAGTACTGTGATATAGAAGAAAAGAGATTTGGAATAAAAAGCCACTCAAATCCAACCCAGTTCAAATCCAAACTCAGTCTTTAGTAGAGATGTGTCCTTGGATTACAACTTTGCCTAAAACCAGGTTAATTCAACTGTGAAATGGGTATCATGTAGCCAGCCAACCTTGTAAGGCATAATGCAAGTAAAAACACTCAGTGTATGATGCTCAGTAAATATTAATTCCTCTCTTCTTCCATGAACGTAGAAACAACAAAATAAAAATTTCAAACATTGCCAAGGTATTTCAAAAATCAGAATTCAATTCTACGAAGCTGGATCCTTATAGATTCAGTAGGACTAAAGTCTAGTGTGCTCATTGACCGGATTCTTCATTGTGTATCACTTTCAGGAATACTACAGGGGAGGTAGATCTCAGGTCCAGTTTTGAAGAAACCTTGCCTCCACACTGTTGCAAGCACACTGATCACTGAACAACTCACTCTGGTACAAATCGATCTACTGGGAGATGCTGGCTCCATGGCCTCTAACATAATAGTAGGCTAACCAAATAAACTTACAAAGCTGTCAGTGGTCCAGCAAAGGTTGTTCATGGCAACCTCTGACGGCCCATGGTGGTTTTATGAAAGCACAGTCCCATCTCTTACATGGAAAGCTCTGTTGATGGGATACAAGGCAGCTACTCACTTAGCATTCCCATCAACTCACAGGCGATAGGCAAGAATACATCCAGTCTCTTGACACTCCCGAAGCAGGTGAGAAATGCTGTTTGTAGAAATATGTCTAGCATATAATCTGCAGTTAAGTGCACAGCTGATTTATCATTATCTTAGGTTATTTAGAATCTATGTTATTTATGCTACTAATCTTGTCCCCAGATCTCTAAGCCACCGCCTGTGATTTCTCCAACAAATAATAATAATAAAAAACCCCACTCAACATTATATTTGGACATCATCTGTCTGCGGGTAGTAAGCTATGGCAACTCCAGTGATTGAAACGAAGGAGAAAGATGGTTAATATAATAGAGGTTTCTACTGGGCATGCTTTAAATCAATGTGCACGAGCAATTTAAACAACCCATCCTGTCATCATGGTTAAAGCCCATTGATTTCTCTCTTTCTTCTTCCCTCTGTGCTTGATATCTCTTAGGTTGTTTTTTTTACCCTTCCTGTGGATTTTCCCATGGCAAGCACAAGGAAAAGAAACTTCAAGATGTTCGACTGTCACCCGTGTGACAGACTGCTTCTTTTAAAATATTTCTAATAAATCAAGGGGAAAAACAAATCACCGCCATTATGCCACATTTGACAAATTGAAATTAGATTGTACCAGCTCTGGAGAAATGAAGATAGCTTGCTTTGATATTTTTTCCCTGTTAATAGTTAACTGGGACAAGAGGTTGCTCACGGGTTATATTTTTAAAGAATTCCCTCTGATCAGAATTTGTGATTCCAAACCTCAAATCTATTTTCACTGGGAGTGGAAATTTCGGGGATAAAAATAAACATGGATAGTTTTTCACACACACACACACACACACACACACACACACACACACACACACACCACGGACATTTCTCTTTAAGTCTAAAATTATTATCTTGTAGAGTGGTGAATGGGATTTTTTTTTCTAGCTGTGAATTTTGGTGTTATCAGCTGTCAGGTTGGAAAAATGTATAATGGTAATAAAGGGGGAAATATATGATCCATAAATAAAGAAAAACGGACTTGTTTGGCATTATAAAGTTTTAATGCCTTTAGGTAGCAAGGACTCAAAACAAATCCTTTTCTTTGAGCCTCACCGTCTTCCGCAGTTCTGCTCCAAAGCCTATAAATGGTGCTCCCGTGGGCTAGAGAGACTGTATATCAAAAGCAAAAAGGCATGGCCTCAGTCCTCCCCGTGCTCCCACCACTTAGCTTTTCCTTGTTTGTAGGGGGTCAAGGTGAAGACCATGTCACTCTCAGAAGCATGCAGAAAACAACACATAGAAAATTACCTTTGGCTCCCATTTCTAAGAATTTCCATAGGACCCCTCAAAACAATGATGATCTGGATCCTGGGTATTTAATCAATGGGTCAGTAAATCTAACCACATCCCATAGGCCAGGGGCAGGAACGGTGCTGCAAAGCCGGAGGAACTGGCCCGGACTCAGTGTACAAGGCTGCTGACGTGGTCTAGAAGTCTTTCCAGGTACCAAGTGAACAGTTTGGGGGTAGCAGAACGGCTAATTGAACATGCGTGCCAGCTTGCCGGTAATTAGTAATTGCTGGGGGCGGTGGAAAGTTTGCTTTGTTGGTTTGGAAAACTTAAGGAAGAGAAGGGATTGATATAAAACAATGAAGGAAACAACTCCTCACAGGATACAAAGAAAGACATACACCACCAGCTCCAAAGGCCGTTCCTCAGCAGCCCTTTATATTATAATGTACATTTTCTTTTTAATGAGAAATTTGTCTTGGGTTAAGAAGGAGGTGATGAGTCAGCATATCACAGGCATACACTCCCAGGCTATTGCGTGAAGGTCTTTGCTCTGGTGAAAACGTGTTATCTCCCTAAAACATCCCCGCGCTTTCCACTGCTGTCACTGTACAATTCGCAAGCCTCGGTGACGATTTATGTATTGCGCTACTTCTCCGCTAAAATGTACATGCATGCTCCTGCAAATTTAGGTAAATTATGAATAAATTAAATCTTATCTAAATAAACAAGTGTCTTTTTGAACCAAAATGCAAGCTGTCATGAATATTTAAGTGGACAAGAATGAACCCTCTTCCTACGACGTTTCGTACAGAGTGCCTTCTGCATTCTTGATTTCAGGGAAGAAATTGAACAAGGCTCGGGGAAACAAAATTGACTCCTCACCAGGGACATGAACACTGAGAATTCTGGCTTGGAAGAGTGATGCATTTAAAAAAGATCCATTATGGAGATTAAATTATATGGGTGTCTACTGACATGGGAAATCGCTGCCTTTCACTCAATTGTGGAGACTCAGAGCTTGGGGGAAGTTATCAGTGTTATCATTCTTTGAATAGAATCAGACAGTTAATACACATTGCAATCCTAGGATGTACTGAAATGCAAACCAGCTTCTTTCTGATTTATATATGGTGAGGTAGCTCAGTAAATAAACACCTGAGGCAAACAACTCATAAAGAGAAAAGGTTTGGTTTGGTGCACAGCTTGGAGGTCTCTGTCCACGGTTGATCGGCACCTGCTGATTTTCAGCTTGTGGAGGGTGGAGACAACATATTATAATGGGGTTATGGTTTTCTTTCTTTTGCTGTGATGAAACACTCTGACCAAAAGCAACTTAGAATTTACTTGGCTTATACTTCCAGGCCACAGTTCCTCACTGAGGGAAATCAGGGCAGAACTCAAGAAGGAATTGAAAGCAGGAACCATGGAAGAAAGCTCTTTGCTAGTTCACTTTCTAGAAAGTTTAGACCAGGATGAGCCAATCTTCATGTCTGAAGATTCCGATAGGAATCATATACTATAGCTTGAATCTTAGCTTGCTAGGCGCACCAAGACTCATGTTCATCTAGCTTTTTTATGTATCCCAGGACCACTTTCCAGAGAATGGTGAGCAACATCCTTCTCTGGGGACTGAGATTCCCTATCTGGGTCCTTCTATACCAACTAACGATGGAAACAGTCTCTCAAACACATGCTTGCTTATAGTCCAACCTGATAAAGCAATTTCTTAATTGAGCTTTTTTTTTTTTTTTTTTTTTGTGGTGGGCTATCTATTCTAGGCTCTGTCAAACTGACAATGCTAACTAGGACAGAGGCAGAACATATAATGGAGCAAAATTCATGGTTAAAAAATGAAAGAGAGGGAGGGTTCGGAGTTCTACCATTCCTTAAAGTGGTATATCCTCAATGGCATGAAGACATCTTAGCAGGCCTATCTTAGCACCCCTCTTGATAGGCCCACCCTCGGGTCTAAGCCCTGGCTACACAGATCTTTATCCAGTTCTTAAGACTCAAGCTAGAATGTGTGGTTCCTATCAGAATCTTCAGGCATGAAGATTGGCTCATCCTGGTTTAAACTTTCCAGAGCATTCCAGCCTTCTGGGTCAGGTTGAAAGACCTCAGCCTTGGAGGCAGCATCTCTGCAACACAGTGTTTACTTTTCTGTTATCCAAACAAAAACAAAGGCAAAATAAAAAAAATAAACAAAGCCTGAGCACAGCAGAGCATCTGAGTTGAGGAGCAAGTACGGTTGGAGTTGGAAGGTAACAAATTTCCAAACTTTCTCCAGGCCCCGTCTTCATACCAATGCATGCGCTTATGTCTTGTTCTGTGTACAGAGTTCTCACTCCCAGTCCCCTTTCACTAAAACAACACTCAGCTCTCTTCCTTTGAGAGTCTCCTCTTACCTTCTTGGAAGCTAAGCGAATAAGGACAAGGCTCGTGTCTTCTTCTTTGCCATGTCTCCCCAGCATCTAGCATAATTCAGGGCATCAGAACAGAACCCTTCTTGGGGCTACAGTTTACTATGTAAATCTTTCTATGCTACTTGGAAGACTGCCATACAGCTGCCCCTCCCTCATCTATGCCTTCAATTTCTGCATTTTGATTACCCACACTCAATCACACTTCAAGCATACTAAAAGAGAAGATGTACACATAAATTCATACTCTTAAACATGTTTATAGCATATTTTTATAATTGGCCTATTATATTTTTATTAACATCAATCTCTTACTATATCTAATTGATAAATAAAGCTTTCTCATGGGTATGTATACATAGGAAAAATATAGAGAAAGTTTATATTATTCATAGCTTCAGGTTTCTGTGAGATATATGAAAATGTATCTTCAATGGATAAAGAGGAAATACCTTAATTCATTGTTTGTTCACCTGTCAGTCTGGTTGGTCGGACAACTGGGCCCTCAAAGGCTAAGTTCCTGTTGATCCTGTTTTCCCTGTACCAACTGGCATAAGCATTTGATAAGTATTTAGCTACTGAAAGAAAATTAAATGCATTACATCGTAGTTGATTGTAGCAACAAACCTGAGAGTCATTAGCTCTGGCACACCTACACTGTCATCTTTGTCCCAGAACTATGCTCAGCTCTAGGCTTCCTTCTTCATCCTCAGTGACTGTGGTCATCCAGAGTTTCTACCAGCAAGCTCCAGCAATATTATTCTTATGTCTACATGATCAATGGCTGTCTGTCTTCTAATTAGATCCTACAGAAAAGACCAAGGTTATATGTGTGGTCTTTGGGTTAAAATAAAGAAAATAAGGAAACGCCTTCCTGTTTTTCATCCCAAGCTCTGGACCAGTCCTAGGCTACCTCTGAGTCTAGTGAGGATAGTATGGTGTGAGGAATATTTGGGCTTGTACAGGCTCCATTGAGTTCTAGAAAAAGGAAGAAGTAGGCCTAGGGAGGAAAGACAGAACTTTCTAGACGTGTGTGTGTGTGTGTGTGTGTGTGTGTGTGTGTGTGTGTGTGTGTGTGTGTAGGAGGGTTATGAAGTCTCCTGATGAGGTTTCCTTGGTGAGGTTGCTTTTTTCTGAAGGGTGGAACCCAGACAAGGGACTGAGATAATATGGCTACACACGATGTCAAGTCCATCCTGTCCCTTCCACATGCCTCTTTATGCTCAGCTGTGTATAACTTTTGTTTTCACTTTTGAGGTATGTTTTCATGGAGCCCAGAATAACTCCAAACTCACCCTATATCTGAGGTTGATATGGAACCTCTGATCCTTCTACTCCTGCCTCCTATGTTCTAGGACAATAGGAGTTCACTACAATGCCCATTTTATGTAGCGCTGTGAAATCGAACCCAGGGCTTCATACATATTAGGAGACGCTTTACAAAGTGACCTACATCCCTGGCACTGAGTTGAATCCTAGCTGTGTGCAAACTTCTAAAGAGCATCTATGAAGTTGCTTTAGGACCTAATTATCTCAGCAATGAGAGAAACACTAATTGAATCAAGTGCAAGGATTCTACAATACACATTATTTCTATCTACACAGCTTTAAATGGAGGAAGCCGTCTTCCCTCCTCCCTTGTAATTGGCACTTAGCGTTGGAAGAGCAGACTATATTAAAGTTCTCCATCTTCTTTTTACACTAAATTTCCTAATACATGCTCAGGATCCCCCTCTTTTGTGACTGAACCCCATGATACATTGCTAGTTTGGAAAGATGATCCCCACCTTCTCAGCTAGAAGACTCTTCAGATCTTCATGGGTAGACATGGCTCTGGCCTTCTTACAACTAGGCTACAGAACTCCTTCTTATTCAAGCAAAGAGGCATTGGAGGCACAATTAGAGGTTGTGATAAGCAACTTATCACTGTGAGTGAGGAAGACACATTTATTTTCAGAATCAGGACTTACACATCCCAGAGGGTCAATGTCTCTTTGGCCTCATCATAAGCAGAACACTGGGCCACAAGTATGGCTCAATACGATATCCTCTCTGTCAGATTGAAAGTTGACCTCTCCATCTGGAGAGAATGTGGGTCAAGTTCAGAAGGAACGAGCATCACAGATTTTTTTTTCTATCTGCAAATTCAAGCCCTTTGCTTGGTGCTGGGAAGACCCGGGGAGTTTTGAGTTCATCTGACCCTGGACTCCCTGCCTAACTGCATAGAAGCCAGAGATGAGCCAAGGGGTTGGCCCACGTTTCTGTATGGTAGTTTCCTTGTTCTCTCCTGCCCTTTAGGACAATATCCTGTATGATCAGAGCAGCAAAAGATGTCACAGATCTGCTCTCTGGGAGGAAGATACGGTTTCTGAGCAGGACAAAAACAAGAAGGAACACTAATGGAAAACCCACTGGTGCAGTTCAAACTGTGTCTCCATCAGCATGAAAGGCAAGTGTGCAGGCCTAGATATAAGGCTTTGATCTTGTCTCCAAGTTAAAGGGAATTTGGAAGAAGTTCAGCTGGAAAGGTGTTTGTGAATTACTTACATGGAGAGAGATTTCATGGCAGGAGTTGGGGTGAGGAAGCTCACCACGCAGTCTCCTATTTGTTCTAACATGGAGAGATCCCAGCCCTAAAGTCCTGCATTTGGGGCTTATCTACCCATCCTCATCCCAAGGTGCTCTTCCTCCTTGCTGGTCTATCTCTCAATCAACTGATACAAATCCCCACTGGAGTGCTGAACACTAGAGAAACAAACTGGCAAAGACATGGGATTACTGGAGCTGCCGATTTTGTTTAGGACTTCCTATCTGCCCTGTCTCTTCAGATAGGGGAACAGCCAGAGGAACAAAAGGACAGCTTTGGGACTTGGGACCCTCTACAATATTTCCTGGCCACTGACCAAAACAAAACAAAACAAAAACAAAAACAAACAAACAAACAAAAAAAAACCAAACAAAACAAACAAAAAACCCAAAAAACAAAAGGGATAGACTGGCATGTAGTGTTTGTGACAGTGGAGGGACACCAAGAGCAGGGAGAGATCAAAGGTGGAGGGGACTGGGAAGTGGGCTACACTAGAGATGAGGCCATCTTGATTCATGACTTGCTTTTTTAATTCATGCCTCCATTGAAGACCCGAAGGGCTGGGGCATACAATCAGCGGATGCTACAACTAGCTGTGAGGTCCATCCATTACAGGAGACTGACAACATACCCACAGCTTATCTTGGAACTTTACTTAATAAATCAAAGCTGACAGCTCATCCCAAATTGATATAAAAAGGCTCTTTAGTGACCATGACCTGCATAAGTTTTATTCATTTCACTTTCTAAAATAAGAAGTGAATAGCAACCACAAACAATCCTTTTTTTTATATATATATTTTTGGTCAGGGAATGACAGAACATTTTTCTTTAGACACCAGACAAAGGGGAGGCCCCTGAAACCTGGCACAGCTTGGGTCTGGATTGTCGGGAGTCACACGGTGCATGACACAGATCCAGCAGCCATGATCTGTACAGCCCTTAGAGTTTCTGCAAATGTTTCAGTCTCATCCCATTGTCTCGCTTGAGCTGCCCAACCACCTGTCAAGTGGTTTTTATTATCTCTGCTTTTCTAAAGAGGAAGTAGAAACAGAGAGGAAATTGAAGAAGAAAGGATAGTCCTGGAGTTCTGCACATGTGGCCCACACTGGTCCAGGAAGTGCCATGCAGAAAAATCTGCAACCCCTCCACGCCCCCTTCCATCAGCCTGTCCACCTGACAGATGTGGAGCATGAGTGAGTCTCCCAGGGAATATCCTTTAATTGCCAGGTGATGTAAGGTAGATGTTGGACACAGAGCTAACTCAAGCCTGTTTTCTCAAATAATCCCAAGCCCTCCTTTTATATCCCACTGCTTTGGGGGGGGGTCAGTGTTCTCACACTTTACATAGTGACCATGAGCTAGCTCATCATAAAACCCAAGGGGCAAAAAGAGTAGTCCAAACAGACTCTATTGGTTGGTTGTCATTTAAGTTGACAACAGAGGGACAGGGAAGCCAAGAACTTCAAAAGATGGCTAATATTCATCGCCCAGCCAATAGGGAGGACTCGACTAGTTGAAATGCCAGGTGTGGTGATATAGTCTGAGAGGAGTCCTGGACGTGCAGGAGATCCTGGGAGCATAGACTCTGAGAATTGACTAGGAGAAATGGCTCAATAGAAGATTCACATCCAAAGCAGGCCAAAGGAGTAGTCTGACCAGAAGTCAAGAAGATACAGCAGACCCTTGAGTCACATAGAGACTGCAAAGGAAAACCTTAAACAGAATTGAGTCAAATGCAGAGTTGCAGAAGCTGGCAGAAGTGGAGATGGTGAGTGGGGGCAGCCTACATTGGGTCTCGGTGGCCATGCTCTGAAGGTCACGTGGCCTTGGACTACTTTCGGTAGGGGTTCACAGGCCTGAGGAGGGGAACGAAATGGTTTTTATCTCAACTCATTTTGCTCACACGAGCCACACATAAGCCCAGAGTGCTAGTAAATGCACACATGGTGTTTTGAGGTGTTGCACTCAAGGAAAGTGTAGTGGTTTGGCTGAGTGTTGGGGTCACTCAGCTGTGTGCTGGCATTCACTTGAGCAAATCCTGGACCAAAGATCAGGGTATCACTTACAAACCGCTGGGCCTGAAAGGAGTAGGTAACATCTAGGCTGCATGTGGGACTGTCCACAGTGGAAGACAAATGCCCATTTTCCCTCCAGCTGCAGGCCACACAGTGTATTAAAGGTAGAGCATCCTGAACATTCTCCACTTGGCCCCCGACAGCATCTTTCCCTCATACCAGGCCCAAGGTACCTTTACTCTGGCCACTCACCCTATCTCCCCAGGGTGTTCTCTCTCCTGTTCAGACTACAGGATGCGAATTGTGGACTCAGGTCCCCAGTGAGAGCAATAAAGACGTCCTGGCAGGAAGACAGGCTCTTTATTTGCTCATTTTTGACGGGATAGCACAAAGCTGGATCACTTCCCTGGACTCCCTCAGGACCATCAAAGTCCACACGGGCAGGTGGCTCCAATAAACAGGCTGCTTCAGCAAGGAAGGGCTTCAGAGCAGGCCTTGGCCTTTTGCTGTGGGGAGGACGGGGCTGGTGCAGAGCCACTCTGGGGCTGCCTCCTTGCTTAAGCCCAGCAACTTTTCTCTGCCACTGTTGGACACAGAATAGCTTTTCAGGTAGAAGGGGGAGAATCACCCCTGGGCTTGTCGCATTCAGAAAAATCACAGTTTTAATCTGTTTAATCTCAGCTCTGATATTTATTACCTGTCTAGCCTGAGACCAATCATCTAGTCATTCTTAAGCCCACCTGCATAAAACCTTGATTTGCATGGTCAGAAAGTAGTAGTTATTTTTGAGTACCCAGACAGTACCAGATAGCATTGTGTGTGTGCATTTATTTGTGTGTGCATGGGTGCATATGTGAGTGTGTACGTGTGTGTGTGTGTGTGTGTGTGTGTGTGTGTGAGTGCATGTGTGTGTGTGTGTCCCTCTTCCTAGCAGTCACTACAACTAGGAACTCACGTTTTGAGATAAGCCATTAGATAGGGTGACCCAGCTTTTCTGACATCAAAGCTTGCATTCTTCTCCCTTGAATGTGGCCTGAGAGGAGCATCCTAAGCAAGTGACAGCAAAAAGCAAATTATGCATTTCAAATTTACACCCAATTTTAAAACTCTGTGTCTGAGCTCAAAATATCCATAGTGTTTTCTCAGAGGAAATGGAGTCGCTCAGCCTAACAATAACACACCCAGTTCTGGTTCCTTTGTCTTTCTCCCTATGCCCAGTTCTGGAAGGAACATGGGTGCTCTGAGCAAAAGCCATGTGGTCCCCAGCTGGATTGAAAACAGGCACGGCAAGAAGCTCTAGGGAGCAAAAGTGCCCCGCCCAGGTCCTCTACCAGGTGCCCCTATGAATGGAGGCAGGTAGGCCATGGTTGGGAGGGGTGCTTCTGCAAAGCCAGAACAGCGCGCTGACAACAGGAACTTCCTGTACCTCAGGTTGTGATTTTTCTAGCTTAAAACAACAAGAAAAACAAATGGGAGAGAGAGTTCCTTTTTCTAAACACTATCCGGTTCAGTCTAATGATGTACATTGTTAGACCTATAGGAGATGCTAAGATGCTTTAATCTCTCTCTCTCTCTCTCTCTCTCTCTCTCTCTCTCTCTCTCTCTCTCTCTTCAAGTGTTCTTTTAGTGTCTCTCAATCTGTCTACTCAGCTTCTTGAAGAATTAAGGTTTGGTCTTTTCAAATGTAAATGAAGCAATTTGCAAAATACATATTTTGGCACAGGGGCAACTTGGCTTTCCAAACAAACTGGAGTTTTATTGATTCCTTGGACTGCGGTCCCACGGACTTATCTCATGGCCGTAATTTGGGTCTCTGATAGGCGGAGAATGTTTTTGTTTATAACAGGCAGCAGGCACACTCAGTTTTTATCACATGCATTCTGCATTTCTGAGACTTAGTTGTTTTTTTTTTTTTTTTAAAGTGATGTCAGTCTTAATCCGCTCTTCTTTCCCAAATGTTATTTTTACTATTTGTTGATCTATTTATTATTAATACAGTATTTGGTAGCGTAACGAGAATGAAGACATAAAAAGCATCCACCCACAGCTTCGCTAGTTGGGGACGGCCATTCGCATCTACCTGTCCCTCCGCCAAGTCTTTGTCACCACACATATGCTTCTCCGGAGCTGAAACAATGGTTTAAAATAATTCTGAAAAAAAAATCAAAATAATTTCATGCAAATTTAAATCGACATTTCCTTGACTATCTTTTATGAATGCTGGAGCTGTCTTGAAGGATTCTTTTTCCTTTCCTCCCCATTTCATTCTAGAATAATACAGAACTTTTATGTTTTAGAGACAAAGGGTGTGTATCCTCAGTATTTTTTTTTTAATTTTCCGGAAAGACTTACTTTTATCTTTGAAAGCTGTTTGCAGGTCTGTGCATGTGGGTGTAGGTGGCTACAGAAACCTGAAGCAGTATGGCCTGGAGCTAGGGTTACAGGTTATTAGGAGACTCCTACTGGGGGTGCTGGGAATCAAACCCGGGTCCTCTGAAAGAGCAGCAAGTGCTCTTGTGAGCCACCTCTCCATCTCTAGTCTCAATGAGGCCGGAAGTGAATACATAGCGGCTGACCTTCAAGCTCAATTATCCAGCTCTCTGCATCGATAAGAATTGTCCCTGCATCTCCTCATCTCACAGATGTCACCTCCTCTCACGAAAATTCCCTCCTAAATCATGCAAGGAAAAATGCTTCTCATGCTCCATGGTGGTCTTCCTACCAGGAAAGCTTTCCACTAACACATGGCCTCAACTTCCGGCATTGGTCTGTCTCCCTTTTAAAACGATCATTTCCATTCTGCCTTTAATTCTTGATCACTATTTTTGATTGAACTGAATAGTTACGTGTGCGTTCAAGTTCTTATTTTTAATTATTATTTTTATTAATTATTTTTATTAATTGCATAGAGCATCAGTGTTCACGGCATCTACATTGCTGGCAAGTGTTCATCGTCCCCAGCTGAAACTCTGCACTTGATAAAGGATATCCCCACCACACCCATGGCCCCTCCCCCAGCACCTGGCAACGGCACTCCTACTTTCTGCCACAATGAGTTTGATTACTCTCGGTACCTGATAGAGGTAGAATCATTTCCATTTGTTCTTTTACATCTGGCACGATGTCCTCCAAGTTCGTTTGTGTTAGAGCACCCACACGGTCAGAATTTTCTTCTATTTTAAGACCAAATAGTATTCTGTGGTATGGAACGTTTGTTTATCCATCCATCTATCTATACACACTAGAGTTTCTTTCCCCTTTTAGCTGTTGTGAACAACGTTGCTAGATACATGGGTATGCAAACATCTGTCTGAGTCCCTTTCCCAATTCTTTGGAGGTAAATATGTAGAAGCGGAATTGCTAGACGATATGGTAATTCCGTGTTTAGTCTTTTGAGGGACTGCCATGCTATTTCCCATAGTGGCTGCATCACTTCGCATCCCCACCAACACTGCACCAGAGTTCCAACTTCTCCTCCGCGCCTCTGATTTCCATTTCTCTTTATCTCCACTTGGAATACCTGGCTGTCATCCTCATTAAAACAAGCGGTGGAGCTGCGTCTTTGTCGCTAAGCAATGTCCGTGTTGTAAACGAGGAGTGTGAGGCACAGCGGTGTCCAGCCAGGGCCTGAGGGCCTGAAGCTGCGTGGCAGCAGGCTTCACCCTCCCTGGCAGTCTGATGAGGAGCCTGGCTCCATTATGGCCTTCACGGAGCTACAGCAGCTCCTGCGGGAATGGTACTGAGTGTAACCTTCCTTTCCAAATTTGCTGCTTTACAACTTAAAGCTGCCTCGTGTCCAGTAGCATTAGGCCCGGTCATCTGTGGGAGACATGGAAAGGTCTAGGCTCATGGTCCATTCTGGGTCCTTTCCGTGTGGGGACTCCCGTCTCCAGAGCTTCCCTAGCCATTCTGGGGTATAGGTAATCCATTCCTCTGGGTGACAACCTATGCTCCCTCCTGCCAGCGTTACCATCACTGCTAAGCACTTGGAGAGCTTCTCCATCGGGGCTTCTCAGTTGGCTGAGCCTAATCTGGGCTACGGGTGGGGCGGGGGGAGAATGTGTGGGAAGCACCAACATGGGGGAGATTTGAGCACTGTCCCCAAATATCCCCTTAATGAGCCCCCGAGACTCCACTTCCCATTTGTCTTACACTGATACACTCTGAGGCTTGTTTGAGTTAAAGTTTTTCTATGATAAAGGGTGCCAGACAGGCTTGGTATGTTTGGGGAAGACTTTGTGGGTCATCTAAGTCCAGGAAAGACACAATGCACGTTAATTCAGTGAAAGTTCTGGGAAATCCTGCGCCAGTGAAACTGGCTTCATTTTATTTGAGCCCTCCAAGGTCTCTGTTAAAATGCAAAACACAACTAGAATAGGAATTTGGAAGCAAAGCAAGCCCCCATCTCCTCAGGACTTTGCCTCTACCTCTAAACGTAGGACCTGGAAACAAGGGAAAACAACATGGTCTTTACATCTTTTTCTCACAGTATTTAATTAAACTACTTCATCTTTCTAAGCCGTGGTGTTTTAAAGTATCATTTTTAACAGAAAAAAAAAATAACACTTGCTTTTGATAGGGAGACCAGAAAAGCCTAGAGAGAAATTAAAAAAAAAAAAATCCCCAAACCTACAGTCCCAATGCCCTATCAAGTCAAGTCGTCAAGTATTTTTCAATAACATTTTAAGTATGTTTGAATACATCACGCGATATTTTAATAAAACAGTGAAAGATAGGATTTTATATTCAGGATTTTTTTCTCTCCACTCAACATCACGTGACAATTAGGTTTTTGAAGTGAATGGCGGCTGTCTACACGAAGCGAGGAGGCGGGCGGCTCACACTGGGCTGGGAACTGAAGGGAGGTGATATTTTGGAGCACCCCAGGGTAGGGCCGTTGGCCTTGGGGTCTGTGTTTTATACACATAGTGGCTTGATGGCATTCACAGCATTGCTAGCCTTACACCCGAGGGGTTGCAGCAATGTGGGACTAGAGGACAGAGGGAGAGCCTGTGCTCCACCCACCCACCCCCTGAGCCTCTGCTGCCTCCACTGTCCTTGACCCCTGTGCTCTGCTGACCATGGCTTACCTGGAGACTGTGGCTCTGCTCTTCTTACTGAGCTTGCAAAGGATAAAGGATGCTTGAGAGTTTATTTAGCCACCGACTGGCATGGGAGGATGAATGTTTGCTGAAAGTCAGATAAACCCCAGGGTATAATTTACATTCCAGAGCTGCCCTGCAGGATCAAGCTGAGCGCAGGCGACTTGGTTCTAAAACAGAAGTTTGCCTGACTCCTTCCAGGTTTCTGTTTAGTTTCTCTTCCTTGTTCCTGTTTCCCCTAAAACCCGGTTTCTGCCTGTGACTGCTGCTCAAGGTCAAGCTCTGGTTCAGTGATTCTTGATAATTTCTCTTAAAAGGAGAAGCAGCATCTCCAGGTCTTCCAGGGCCTCAGAGTCAGCAGGTTTACTATCGTGGCTCCTTGCTGGATTCCAAGAAATAGAGCAGGTAAGTGAGGGAGGAGATTCTCCTGACTCCTGGGATGAGTCTGGGACAGCTAGCTGCCTGAAATTTGACCAGGAGGATGGATTAGGCTGTACACCTGCTTCCAGAAGGATTCAAAAGGTGTCCCTTGTTTCTTTATCTACATACCTCAGAAAATTAACTCACACTGGTGCCCTCAGACAGCCAAAGGACACAGCACTTCTATGAAGAGGAAGAAAGCAACAGACATACAACGCTAACATGCTGGCACCCAGCCAGGACTCCACTTACCACACAGACTTCCCCGCCAGACATGCCCGGAGCTTTGTGAACGAACGCCAGAGAAACGTGACTGTGGGAGCATGCTGAGAAGCAATGAGGTCCATTTCAGCTCTTATGCCATGCAGAGAAACACCCAAATATTCTTAGAGTGGAGCTTTCCTCTCATTAACCTTGAAGGACAACACACATCCTGTGGAAGGCTGTCTATGGTCTGTGATCCTGAGACCAGGCTCGATGAAGCAATAGGACTTACACAGCAAACGCTATCACTGCCAAACGCACTTTCCCTCTTAAGATACTATAAAGATCCATTAGGAATATTGAGACGAGGGATGTGGGAGGGGCAGGAAGATGTGATGATGTGGTAAGGTGCATCATGTTTCCTAGTGTTTATTATCAGCAAAGGAAAGTAATCTTGGTTTTAAGCTCTTATCCATCTATCAATCTCTCTCTCTCTCTCTCTCTCTCTCTCTCTCTCTCTCTCTCTCTCTCTCTCTCCTCCATTCCTCACTCTCAGTATGAGTCCTCATATGTCATCTATGAGACAGATTTGAATTTTGGATTTGATCTAACTAGGGGTCAGCAGCAGTGATTCAGTTTGTGTGTGAATATTTCCTTTGTGCAGGTGTGTATGCATGTATATATGTATGTATGTAGTATGTATGTATGCATGTATGTGGGCACATGTGTGTAAGAGTACATGTATAGATGTGTGTATGCATGCCCATGGAAGACAGAGTTTGAAGTCCATGACTTCCCCAACCCCCAGCTCCTTGGAATAGCAGAGGCCAAGCAAGGGACTACTGATGGCAGAGACTGCTCACTGCAGCTCTAACCTCAACTGAGTGTGGTTGTTTCTGCCTTCTATGCTGTTTCCACCCCCCTAGGTCAGTCTCACCCCTTCACATAGTTCAAAACTGATCTTTTCTTGAGTTCCTGCCTTCTAGTCTTTAGCTTGATAACTGTACCTGACAATGCCTGCAAAGAACAATCAAAAGTTAGGTGTGATTGTGGTCCCTTTATCTGTATCCCAAAAGTCTCCCTACCCAGCCTCACAAACACTTTGGAGAAATCTCAGCACAGTCTCAACAGGGACATATATTTTTTGGTTAATAATATAAGTTGGGGGAATTTAGGGAAGGGAGTACAGAGAGCAAGAAGGTGAAGATGGTTAGTGACACTGGGATTCATGACCAGTGAGTACTATGATCTGCCAGTTGGTTGGTGCTGGGAAACAGGAGAAAAAGCCCCACCCAGTATTCCTGGATAATCTAGGGTGGGGGGACTAATGTATGAACGTGTAATGGCAGCACAGCTTGATAAAAATGCACTGAGGGGCACACAATGAGTCTGGAAGCACAGACGAAGGTGCCTTTCTTTACATTCCAAGTACTGGTGCCAAGGAAACTACGGAAGTGAAGTCATGGGAGAGTAAATGGCAGAAGTGAATTTACCAAATGAAGAGGAAGGAAGAGTATTCTGGGCGCAAGAAGCACTTGAGCTGAGGGAGGTACAATAGTTGGTCTTCATTGCCCTAGAATTATCTAGGGGACACATCTCTGGGCTTGTTGGTAGGGACTGTTTCTAGGGAGGTGTAACTGGGGAGGGAGGCCCATTCTTAATGTGATGGCATTTCATGGGTTTCAGAACTGAGGTTGAATAAAAAATGGAAAGAAGGAGAGACCACGTTGAGCAGCAGCATCCATCCATCGCTCTGTTCTTCCTGACTGTGGTCCAGATGTCACACTCCTGTTACCAAGGCTACATCCTGGACTATATTCTGGAACCATGAGCCGACAATAAACCAACTCTTCCTCAAGTGGCTTTCTGTTAGATATGTCACCACAGAAGACTTAGCAGTTTCTGTGGGTGTGTGCAGGGAGCAAGCTGAGCTGTGCATTAGAGCAAGGTGACCCAGGTCTTTGGATTCAGATTCTAGGCAAGACGACAGCATGGTGGATTCTGTGTCTCTGGGCCTCCACCTAACAGTGAGGATGGAGAATGAATAGGCAAGTCAGTGAAGAGTCTCCTGCTCTGTTCCAAGAGATAGAGGATGAAAATCTCAGTGGTCCTGAGGAAGGAGGCAAAGATACAGAATGGCCTTCTGTGACCCTGAAAATCCAAGTAACCACTTGCTTGATTATTTTTTTATTGCTCTCTGACCAAAAACTTCCTCATTGTCGTGGCATATTCTCCGTCTTAATGGCTGTTTCTTCTGCAAAACTTTTCCTTTGCTCCCAGTTCAAACCAGTTGTCCTCCTCTGCTCCCTGCTCTGTCTGTATTTTTCTCTGGATTTCCTGGGTTTATGTTGTTTTGAGTATTTGCTTTCTGTGCTCTCAACATGGTTGAAGGGAAGGGTAGTATTCTGGAAGTTTGACATTTTAATTTTTTTTTTACTAAGGGTACAGTAGTTAGTAAGTACATTGCACTGGGAATCATTATTTTTCCTATTTTGGAGTCTTGGGTACATCATTTTTAGGGATATACCACTAATGCTTTGGTCCAAACTGTAAAGACAGTCAGGTAGTGACAGGGAGATGAGGTATCCCTAAGTTAGCAATAGGAAGCTGCCTGTCAGAAGCTAGATGAAGAAACGCAGTGGCAATTTCAGAACACAGAAACCAAGGCCACCCTGGAGGAACTGGGGTCTTTAGTCTGCCTGGGAGACATAACTACAATCTTAGAGGTCACCCACCCAGAGCTGACAAGAAGGAACGTGGCTTTCTTCAGCTCACATTTCCTATCCTCTATACTCTATACCCCTGATGATATCTGTCTCTGACTAAACATACACAGAAGCCAGTTAGCAAGGTATTCTGGGAAGTATAGTTTGCAAGGGGAACAGGGGGAGTGGCTCTGAATGTGCAAATCGGCAAATAGTCAATGTAAGAAAAATGTGAATGCTAACACACACACATACACATACAGTCTCTCTCTCTCTCTCTTTCTCTCTCTCTCTCTCCCTCTCTCACACACACACACACACACACACACACACACACACACACACACACACACACACGGGGGGGGGCAAAGAGAAAGAAGAGACAGACAGAAGGGTCTATTTTTTTCACAGAGTATCAGTGAGTACTGACTAGAATAATATGGGAGAAAGCCTTTGTAAGTCACAAAGTTCTCCCCAAATATATGCTGATGGATCTAAACCTTGACTGGAAGTCAAAGAAGTTCGAGTTTAATTGCCTCCCTTTCTGGGTCTGGAATGTGGGAGTATTTCTGAAGCCAGAATACAGGGCATTGCCTTTGCAACAGGCTGTCACCAATATCTGGGAGCAGTGGACTACAGCATGTGACACCTCCTACAGATGAACTCTGGTCACTTGCTCAAAGGGCTTCAGTATTATTTGGCTAGTCTTGTTTACATGGGCACAGTTCACAGGCACATGGGCTTTGAAAGGAGACCCTCCACCACCCACCCTTTGTGCCAGCAAACCCACCCTGAGGAATGACTCCACAGAGAGCTGTGAAAAGCTACCAAGCTACCCAGGTAATTGAAACAGGGTGTGTAGAAGACCCCCTTGAATGTCTCAGGCAGCTGCTCTAACGCAAGCATCAGGATAGGCACTTTACATGCATTATTTGCTTCTGACAACAGAGAAGAGGCTTGGGTAATGTGGCCCACTCTTCCCTTCAGCCCCATTAACCCACATCCACCCAAATGGATTCTCGGCCAGTCCCATTAAGACATCTTGTCAGAACCATCCCACGTCATTTGCAGAGTGAAGTGAATATCAATAAAATTGTAATGAGTAATTTTCCCAGCTTCACTGACTCTTACTGGAAATTAAGCCAGGCCTCTGCAGTGGGTATTGACAGAACCTCCATTCCTCCTGGGAGTGGCTTTCCTTTCACTGAATAAATCTGAACCCATCTGGGCAGACACCTGGTCCACTAGCATCACATGCACAGGCACGTGGACAGTGTTTCACCTCTTCATGGCAGTGAGCATCCAATGAATGAAGTAGCCCAGTGGTTTCTATGGTGTGGCAAAGAGCTAATACTTCAGGAAGCATGGCACCTGGTTTCTCTAGCTCCTTTTAGTCAATCCTGCCTTCTAGTCAACTCCACTGGGTCTCATTATTCTATGGATAGTGTTGAAAGTCCCTTCAGTTCTGGCCTTCAATGATGTCCAAAGACAGACTAGGGACAGAGGAACCAAGCTGCCAGAGTGATCTATTTGACAGTGTACACCCTTGAGGCCCATCTGCACTACTAGTCACTCAAGAGATAGAGTGGGAGCGTTGCTGGTGTCCGATAGCTGTGGCTTTCTGACCAGGGACAGCCTGAGCATCACACTTGGCTCAGTGGCTGTGACAGCCAGCACCGGGGAAACCAGAGCTGTGAATGACAAGGTGCTAATTCAAGGCTTAGGAAGTGTGGTGGTTAGGGACTGGCCCACCATGTTCTATTCTCTCCTCTCCTCTGAAAAGCTGTCAGCAACTCCTGTGGACAGCTGCCGCTGAGGCCTCCTGACATGGAAATATTTCTACAGCACCTGGCCTACTGGTTTGGAACTAACTACCTAGGGAGAGAGTGAAGGGACTGCTCGATCTGCCATCCTATGCTGGGTTTCCAGAATCTTCCTACTGCCTAGAAAAAAAATAGAGTACAACCCAAGCTGGGTCTTCAGAAGTGTGTGCATACACATATGTACACATGAATGTACAGATATATGCATTTGTCCATACACACACACACACATACACACACACACACACACACACACATATATATATATATACATACACATGTATATGTGAGCATGTGCACTTGCGTGTCTCTATGTGAATGTGACTGTGTGTGTGGTATATGTATGTGGTATATGTGTGTGTTTGTGTATACAATGTATGGATGTGCACTGGTGTGTGTGTGTGTGTGTGTGTGTGTGTGTACATGTATATGTGCACCTGTGTGTGCATGTGCATGCACGCAGTGAAATGTAGTTAGAGAAAGGAAAAGGAAATGAGAACCAGTGAAGCTCAGATTCTTGAAGACACTTGATATGGTATGGACTGGCTTCTGTGAGACCCTGAAAGGTCCTGTGCCTCCTTTCCCCATGTTCTGTCTTGCTGAAGCTCATGGGGTAAAGAGAAGCTTCAAATTTACTGTTTTCCTGGAGCCAGGGGACCAAAACCAAGTTCTGTGGTGACCTCTGTTACGCAATGGACCTGTGGCAACCTGTTGATGGCTAAATTGGTTTGTATGATTTGGCTGAAGAGAGGGTTTAATGTGAGAGAACACTACCAAGATAGAGCTGAGGTTTATAAAAGCCCTTTTTGTATCTGTTTCTCCAGTGAAATCAAGAAAGTGGGATAACTATTCTCACTTGAAGAAGTTAATTCCTAACTAGGAATTTGCTCAAACCTTGTAGTTTACATCATCTAAAGATCTATCTTTGCCTTGGACTGTTCCTGTCTATCTCTCTGTCTCTGCCCATCTCTGCCTGTCTCTGCCTCTGTCTCTTTCTTTCTCTCTCTCTCTCTCTCTCTCTCTCTCTCTCTCTCTCTCTCTCTCTTAGAGAAGACATGTATATTCTTGCTTTGACATGCAAAGCCTAACACACAGCTCATATGGTTCCTCCCTACGCACACACAGGTATATAAATTTGGGACATAACTAGAGGTGGTTGGGACAAGACTCTTGGAATTACGTAATTTGCCTCCAGCACTGAGGCCACTCCAACTCCTGCCAGTTTCCTGGATTCCAAAGCATTTTTTTTCTCTGCTGCCCCCAGGCCATATTGCTAAATATATCCCCGTATGAACCCATTTACCATCTGTAGCTAAAATGTCTCTTGACTGCTCTGAGCCAAGATTAGAAGTCCTTCTAAACGTCAATGATTATTTCATCGGCTAAAAGCAAATTGATCAAGCTCGTCCTCCCTGCAGACTAAGGAGGCTCGTGCTCTATTTGTAGCTCAGTCTGCTCTGTGAGAAGCGGCTGCTCTGAGTGAAGGCTGCCTGCTGCTTTCTGTAGCAATGGCATCCACAGACTGGTCATTGATGTGTTTTGCCTGTGATCAGGGATACTGTGGAATAGACCAGGGAGGCTTCTTCCAGCCAACTTGGTTATTCCAGCAGCAGCCCCTTTTGCTCCCACACCCTGCCGGGCTCTCTTCAGGATCCCCTGGAGTTGAAGCTGTTGTGAGATAGTTAGTTCATTGAGGGAGTCTTTCAGACCTTCAGCACAGTGGACATCCTAAACAGTTCACAAAGAGAAGATCAAACTGAAGATGACCATGGAGTGCCATTCGGAAGTACTCCCAACTGTTCTGGACCCCAAGGGTTCAGTTTCACCTTTGTTGTTATTGATGAAGTCAAAGAATGAGAACATAGATGTGGATGGAAGAAAATGCACACAAATGAGATGGCCAGATGGCTGGACAGGGAAGGTGCCTGTCTTCAAGTCTGGTGACCTGAGTTTGATCCCCAGGACCCGGTAAAAGGAGTGCAGGTCTCCCTGGCATGTAGGCACCCTTCCTATACATACAAGCATCCACAAAATAAATAACTAACATGCTTAAAAAATAATTCCAGAAAATTGTTTCTTTTCTAAAATGTTTTAGCAAAAAAAAATTAAGGTTGAAAGATAAGAAAGACATATGTATGTTTTAAAAATATTTTTCCTCTTCTTTTTTAATTTTAACTGTTTTTTTTCCCTTTTTGTTCTTAAGTCCTCACTTCTGCTGAGGTTCCCAGCTACCCACTCTGAGCTGAATAAAACAGCAGCCAGTCCAGCAGACAAGCCATGAGTGCAGGGAAGCTCCCAATGCACAGGGAAGGGATTCTTCATTTCATACATCATTTAAAGCCCACTGCAGTGATTTACCAATGTCAGCCTGTCTTTGAGCACAAAGAAAGAAGAGAGAGTTATACACATGCCCTTATTGTACATCAGGGCCTAAGAGGGCGATGGGGAAGACGGGAGAGGCTGGGCTTTGCTCCTTCCCTAAACACTTCTGAGAGGCCAAAGACTGTCCAGCTCTAAGGGAGAAAGTAAACGGGAGGGAAATGGTTTGGATCTCATAGAGATCTGGCTTCCCTTTCTACCTACCACGGCTGCGTAAGGCAGACTCTTCCCCAGAGCTGTGAAGTCTTCTTCTGGCCAGGTCTCAGCACTTGGATTCTAAACTTTGATAAGTTTTAGCTTCTCACATCCTCACCTTATCATACCATGCCCCACTTAAGTGCCTTTTTACCAAGGCAGAGTCTATTGTTTCTCACCAGCCTTAGAGAGCTGGGTTCCCGAATCTTTCTGATCACCTGTCCTCCCAAGGGTCTAGGTGGCTTGAGGTACCATACTTTATATGCCTTAGCCATCAAATGTCCCTGTGGCCTTCTCTCTGCCTGGAATGACGTGTCTTTGCTCTTTAAGGCCAAAATCTTTTTCACGAACCTACTGAAAACTCACTTCACCTGACTCACCCTCTGTGACCAAGACAGCCTTTCCCACTTAGTCATACAGCCCTTGGGCGAGCAGTGAGCGTGATGAGAAAGCAAGCGATAAAACTACTAGACAACAATGCTAATAAATCTCACAAGGTGACCACTGAGTGGTTTATGCACAGCACCTCTTTGCTCTCACAGTGGCCCCACCAGGGTGACCTATTAATATTTTCAAATGAAGGGAATAAATGGAGGCTCAGTATGTTTGAGGTAATTATTTAAAGCCCCACCTGTCTGGGGATGTAGCTCGGTGCCAGAGAACATGTGTGAGTATGTATAAGTCCCTGGATTCAACTCTTAGTAACTGGGGAGGGGATAGGAGTTAAGCAACAGGCTATAAATAGCTCAGAGTTTCTGTCCTGATCTGTCTGTCTACCTGTCTGTCTTTCTGTCTGTCTCCCTCTCCCTCCTTCCCTCTCTTCCCTTCCCTCTCCCAACCTCTCTCTCACTTCCTCTCTCTCTCCCCTTTATGATCCTTTAACCACTATTTTTTACTGCCTCTCAGTCCAGTATTACTTCTAAGGTAATTGATTTTTAGGTTTCAGTTTAGTTCCGCAATAAAACTGTGGACTCCCCAAGGAGGCCACGCATGTCTTCTATATCTGCATCCCCTGCAGCATCTAACCTCCGAGCTAGACAGGCGATAGGCATTCAATATAAACTTGATCATCCATTGATTGCTCAGACAGCTCCCAGACTTGGGCTTTGCACTCTCTTCTCATTACAGAATGGCCTAAGTAATATAGCTCTGGAGGAGGACTGGGCTGGGGGTGGGCTAGCATAACCATTTCCTCATTAGGGGAATGTCATTCAGCCCTACTTCAAAGAAACCACCTGGACGAATGCTAAGCACGTACTATTGCAGGACATGCATGGGGCTTGGGCACAAAAATCTTTTCGTACCAAAGGTAACAAGGTTCTGGCTGGAAGAAGATACAGGAGGAGTGAGGCAAATCAGTTCTGGATGAGGACAGGGGCATGAGAGGAGGGGCAGTAGAGGGCTCTGCAGGTAGATGGGGGTCACCAATGAGGCTGAATAGAGGACTTCAGGAGACGGTAGACTGGTGGGGCTTTGACATGGGCAGCAGAAAGAAAAGGAAGTGCACAGTAAGAAGGAAAATTGTGTATTCCTACACAGTCTTTCTTAGGAGTGGCCAGGAAGATACCATTTAATAAAGGGTAGATTACAGAATGTTCTGGGGCATTGGACAAGGGCACAGCAGGGGCTTCTCATCAACTGTCTTTGATTCTGTTGGTGTCTTGACTTATCCTTGGAGCAGCATTCAACTCTGCTCTCTCTGACTTGCTATCACAGAACATCACAGTCTCGGTGGCTTATAAGTAACAGAGTGTGGTTCTCATCCTTCTGGAGGCCATGAAGTCCAAGAGCAAGGCTGATGTGCTGTCTGGTGAGGGTCCGATTCCTCATTCATGTATAGACTTCTATGTGTTTAGTCTTAGCATGGTGGGAAGTTGTGGGGAAGCCACACACAAAAGGTCTCTTTTATGAAGGTATTAATCCCATTCACCAGGGCTCCCTTTTATGGCCAAATCATTCCTTAAGGCCCTGCCTCCTCATACTATCGTATCAGGTTTCAACATGGGGCATTGGGGAAGCAGAATAATGGAGGCACATGGCCTTTTGCATCTAACTTGGAAGCCACTGTAGTAAACACAGGCTGCCTAAGGGCTATTTTTCTATTAGGAAAGAGCCGAAATCCTAGGGAGTTAATTCCTCAGAGATGGCCCCAGCTAGCGATAGATGAGGATGATGGATGAATATTGCTTCCTTGCCCCTTAGTGGAATGGCTCTGAGGTCTGCTCTGAGCAAAGTTAAGCCTTGCTTCCAGATAGTGACTTGTTGATAATGATCTCTTCATTGTCTGGCCAACCTCCATACTTGTTTTCCTTCCCACTCTCCTGCAGTGTGTTCAGGGGTCATCCCGTATGAAGTTCTTGGCACTGGAGTCACAGGGTCTGTCTCTGGAAGCAGGAACTAGCCTAGGGAATTGTGGTCTATTAATTGTAGAGATAGGCGTGTTTATTAATAGCTAATTTTCCCCCAATTGTGCTACTAAATTGTGCTACTGGGTCCTGCTCCAGTACTATAAACCAGATCCACGTACTTCCAGCAGTGTGGGTGTTCACCCACTGTGAGTGGACTGGATCCCTCTCGTGATACACTCATCATGGCATTTGGATTATTTGGCTGTTTCTTTTATCCCCTTCCAACCAGTATTTTAAAGACCTGAAAAGCAGGGACTGTGTCACACTGAGCCGTTACTCTACATCCCCTGTGCAGAATGGTGCTAAGTAAGTCATCTTGAAGACTGACTTGGGCCACACAAAGGCAAACCAGTCCCATCTCTCACTACTTTCTAAGCAATGGAGACCAGATTCCAGAGCTACAGTGTTCTTTAGGGTTTCACACTGGGTTCATTGCTTTGCTTATCGTCAAGTGACCTTTCAAACAGTCTCTTGAGTAGCCCTTCTGGAACCCATTTCTAACATTCTTCAATAGGACCTTGAGTCTCACTGGGTCTTTGGACAGCCTGGTGCCCTCCTTGAGAACAGGGCTGAGACCGTTGACGAATGAGCAGAGGTGAGCGTAGAGCCAATAGGTAACGTGGGGCTGATACTCTGGGGGAGGGCTCTTGTCTGCATTGCGTGGCCAAAGTCCATGATGTTTCTGCCACAATTTTCATCTCTGCTGTTCTGGACTGCTTTTGTCATTCTGCAGTGTCGTGACCACGCTGAGAAACCTTCTCCAAATACTGGACCTCCTGCCCTGCACACTCAATTGCTGATCCATACAGTGGCTCGCTACTGAATGTGACACCTTAGCCAAACTGGTTTCCAGTGCTGAGGCCAGCTGGAGGCCCCATCCAGGCAAATGATTGCCACTCAGAGAAGCCTGGGTCACAACCAAACTGCTACCTGGATCCGCAGGGTTCTCCTTCAGGTTTCCATTTTGCACTTTAGAGATGCCAATCTTGGAAGGCAGACCTTTTGTGATAAATCAGAGGCCACATTGAAAGAGGCAAATGACTTAGTAGAGTGCAGGCTCCTGGCCAGTTCATGTCACCACAGTCTTGGCCGGCCCTCCTGGCTCCAATGAAACTGCATGGTGCCAGGCTTGGCAGGCCTCAAACTAGATGGACAGATGCTCCCTCCAAACCACCTATGTATTTGCATAGATGATCTGGGAAGGCGGCATCGATCAGGTGTGCAGGAACTCTAAGAGGCCTAAGGCCCGCTCACATACTGCCACTCCCCCGGGGAGGAGAGCTCCCCTGAGCACGTTAAGGCTTACCCTCTGCCACCTGCCTCATTGCCACAGTAGATGTTCACTGGAGGCATTGGCACATGGCTCACCAAATGAGGAAAGTCTGCAGTCAACAAAAGCAGGCTAGCTGCCATCACACTGTGCCCACCACACCATACATGTGCTGGAAACTGGGGAAGATATTCTCTGCACAGCGAAAGGTTGGACCAGAACTGTTCTACTTGGCCTCGAGCAGCAAAGAGCTCATTTCTCCAAACAGGAAGCCTACTCTGGCCCTGGAAGCTGGCCTAGCGTGGGCTCTGTGAGCCAGGGGTACACTTCAAGAGCATCCAGGAAGACCTGCTTGATAAAAGAAGCAGATGATGTCTAAAACCACCCAAATGGACATTCTTTTCGAATCAATCCATCCCTCAAACAGCTGTGCACTGCCACTCAGGGAATGTGGAACACTGTCTGTGTGGACTTCTGGGTTTAGGCTGCATGTTCCTAGGAAAGCAGAATGAACAAAGACAGGCCTTTTCTCCAACCATTTGTAAATAAGCCCAGCATACACAGAGAGTTCTGCCCGGTAAGAATGGAAGCCAGTTCTACCTTTATCACACACGTTTCTCAAAGGTCTGGATGCTGGAAACATAGATGAAAAAAAGATTTCCCTTGTGTCCGAGTTTGAGGAGTTAGCACCCCTGGACACCTGCTAACGGAGAGCAAAAGGGGAAACATGGCCTGCAGTCTTACAGTCCATTGGGACCTCCAGCCCCTGCTGTGCACTTTACACAGAGAGGAGCTACACAGGCACTCCTCCCTAGGAAGTTCAAGCCTTGACACCTTTGAGCAGGCCTCAGCTCTCTTTGCTTTCTTCCCTTCCTACAACCTCTCCGCCTCCCCCACCCCAACTCCCCCATGGGTTCCATTTTGGGCCTTGGTGCCTGCCAGAATGGTTCTGAATATGAATGACAAAGTCATTTGGATACAGTCTGCTCTGTATTTTCTCGGTGTGCTGGAACAATACTAGAATGACAACAACATTTGAAAGTAAGCCCTCTTCCCAGGCAGGCCTCTTATGCAACCTAGGTGAGGAACCAGCCCTCACTGGCTTATGCCAAGGTCTTAAGCAGCCCAGAGGTCACGCCTGCCTCGAATCATCACTTGACTTGGAAAGGTAAAAAACAGCCTGTTCTAACAATGGTAGGCCACCATCCCACGTGTAAATTAACAGATCTCTCCCAGAACCCAGAACAGATACATCTTTGTGCAGCCAAAGAACTTGGGTATAAATTGTAGCTTTTTAGGACGTCTCTGTCAAAAGTGTAATATATCACGGAATAGTGGATACAAGTTCAAAAGTACATATAATAATATAATTAAGATAGCTTGACAAGAATGTATTTTAAAAGTATAAAATACCTGCAGGTGTAATAGCTTCATAAAGTCTGTCAGATTTACCTCTGCTGTGAAGAAATTTAAAATGTTTTACTTTAATGTGATGCAAATGAAGGCTGAGTTATGCATATAACACACTCCTTAAAAAATAGGTAGCAGGAAAAGAATAAGAGTCAGATCCAGGCCAAACAAGACATTCACGTTTGCAGGCAACTGGATAATAGATCAAGCAAACAGATTAGGGAGTGACGCTGAGCTGTTTGTAGAAAACACCAATTTCACATTTCCCTCCCTTGCTGGCTACAGGAAAAGTACCTGTTTTTATTCAAAATTAATGATTCCCTCTGTACATTTTTCTTTCTACTCAAAAGACCCAAGCATAATTCTTTTTTAAAGGCAAAAGCAATTTTTATATAATTACTCACTCACAGAAAATTATTTTTCAATATGCTAAAAGCCTAGGAGAGGAAAAAGTCCCACAAAATACATAGGCCTCCAGGACACTTTTTCAGGCCCAGGACCTGCTCCCTAGAGGGAGAGGAGAAGACAACCCTTCCATCCTGTCTCATTCCCACATCAAGCAACTGCCTCCGATCAGAACACAGTGCTCCCTCAAGCAAAGAAGCGGGAGTGGTTTCTTGGGTGCAAAAGAACTGAAATTGGTCTGAAATAATAAGATCAATTCAATCAATCAACCATATCACAAATTGGACGACCCAGAACATCTCACCACCTCCACCTCCCCAGCTAAAGAAAATTTCCTTGAGGATTCCTACCTCTTAGCCTGGTGCTCGTACTGTTAAAATTGATTTAATGATGTCTATGTCTCTGTACTGCCCCAGTCCCTTCCTGTGCAGATCTGATGTCGCAAGATGACACGAGGATACATATCCCCAATCTTACTTCCTCATTAGTGTTTTCCAGATGCCCTTCCCATCCTCACTCTACCTCTTCTTTCCCTCCTGTCTTCTTCCTTTCCTTCCTCCCTCCTCTCTTCCTCCTTCATTTCCTCCCTCCCTCACTCCTTCCCTTCCTTCCCGTCTTCCTACTCCTTTCCCTTTATTTAGGCAGTTCTAAGGATTGAAATTAGGGCCTCATGAACATGAGGCAAGCATTCTACCACTGAATTACAAATCCAGTCTCATTCTCACTACTTACTGTCAACTGTCACAAATCTCAAACTGGATTTTGAGGATGAAATCAAAGTCTGGCTTTCCCAGGCCCCTGAATTTATCTGACCTTGGGCATGGCTTAGAGGCTAGGGTGTTCCAAGCTAGCCTGAGTCTCGAGCTTCTTTTCCTTTATATGCAAGAGAAAACCCTGGTGCCCAGATCTCTGGCCATGCTCAGAGGCAGGATAGGCACTGCCAAAGCATGCACACTACAGGATGCAGCGGGAAAGGCCCACCACAAAAGGACAAAAGCCACAAGCCCGCACTGCAAAGCCCACTGCAAAACTCAACGGCGCTGGCGCCCGTCGACGATAATGACGCCCACAAGAATTCTCAAAGTAAATGTACTTGTTACCATTATCACACTCATTTGCATTCCGCCCCATTTGGATTCTGAATGCTGCCTCGGCGCTTTATTTTCAGGGTAGGTCTCCGTGATGGCAAACAAACAGTTAGGGAAGGAATTAGCCATATGGGCTTGGGCATTATTTTCTTAATGTGGGAACTGGGTCAGCCCTACAAAATGTTTCCACAAATACTTAAACTGGCACATTTTCTTTTCAAGAGGGGAGGTTTGCATCCCAGTTGGCTGTGCTTAGAATCATAGCTGGAGCTTCCAGCCTCCAGAGGCTCAGAGAATGCTAAGGAGGAGGCAGACTCCAGATCCCCAGAGCAGCCAGCGTCCTCATCTTCCAGCAAGGTCACGTGAGAAAACATAGTTTCCGTTTCTAAATTGCCTAACGGCAAATACATTTCAATCAGTCAATCAATTAATCAATTCATATGTTCTTCTATGTACCCTCTGTGTGACTCTATGCTCTGGGCATGGGCTTACTGCCTGTCCCTTTTTGTCCCTTCTACTTTTCAATCAGGGACAAAGTGGAGAAGCACCAATGGGACTCCCGGCTATTGCTCCTCTCCCCTGGCAACAAATGGAAGGCCCAATATTGGGAATGACACTGTCAAGAGTGTCACAAGTGAGGGATAACACTATATGAAACAGACCTTTTAAGGGCAACCCATTATTTTTGTAATTTGTTTAAACGAAACCAAGTGACTCTTTAAACTTTAATTCACATCTTGGAAATATAATGGAACAGCTATCCCTCGCTTTTCTCTCTGGAGTTGCTGGCAATAATTTTAATGCCAGCAGAAGGCATTCGACATTAGAGGTGAGCAAGGCAGAGGGATCTGGCTTTTATCAGATAATTAAGATGCTACTAAAGTCAAGCCTTTATCAACATTAAACTAAAAATAAGCTCTTTCCATCCAAGGGCCTTTCAGTGAAGCATCCAGGGTAGCATTGCTCTGGATAAGGCTTAGCCTTTAAAAAGAAAGTTCCCTGCTTTTCAACTTTTATTGGCAATCCATTCTCATTATGCCCAATGCATTTGTCTTCATAATATGTACTTCACAATTACAATATCAAAGGGTTTGTATCTACATAATAAAAATGATCTATAGAACAGTACAAGGAAAACATAATAGTGTAGTGTGATCGTTAATGGAATGAATACTTTGAGAGGAAACATGGCTTCCCAGGAGAGAACCTGTGCCTGTATCATAAGATGTGAGAAACAGGCAAAGGCTTAGAGGTGAAACAAATTAAATCCCGGGCTTCCCCAGAGGGAGCGAGAGCAGCGTGGCCCTGCCTGACTTTGGTGATGGGAGGGGCTCTCAGGGGGTGTGAGAGGTGACCTCCTGTTGGAAGCCATCACTTCAAAGTGGATTTGTTCTGTCTACCCTTCAGAACTCTCTGGCCCCAGTACTTGTTTAACAAGCAAGTAAAATAAGGCTCTGTATTTTCTCTCAAGAATAAGCATCGGCAGGTTCTTCTTACAGGTAATGATGTGCTACAGTGGGCCTTGTGAGAGGCCATGCGGTAAGGGGCACACCTCCTGGATGCCAAGATCCCTGGACTCCGTTTCTAAGGCTAAGGGCATTGACGAGAGAACATAAAAACTCAAGAGAGGGGTCATCACGATGGCGAAAGCTGAGGGATAATTTACTTCTTATTCTGAGAAGCAAGCAGAGAGCTGGGGACATTAGAGCCTACAGCATCCTTATTCCTCCATGTCCTACAGCCTCTGTGTCAGGGCTGAGCTCTCAGTTCATGCTCAGCAAAGATAGTTTTAAAGATAAAAATTTTTTAGAAATGGATAAATTCTTCACAAAGCCAAAATATTATAATTGATACTTCCAACGGAAGATCATAGAAGCCTTCAAGATGGACTCACACTGGTGTGATGAAATAGAATTATATTAATGTAGACCAAGGAAAAGGAGGGAGAACAAGGAAGAGGCAGCAGCAATTGAGTTTGCATGAGCATAAAAGTTGTGGCACGGGGCCAGGGGACCTCTTGCTGGGCGCACTGGAGCCCTGGCAGATGTTTTGAATAAGAAGAGGGAAAGCCAAGCAGATGTCCAGCTCTGGTAAGAGACCATTGATTGAGAAGGACTGTGGTCATGCTTCTTAGTTGACAGAAAGTGGCACGGATCCATCGGTGGGAAAAGTTCTGTCCTGGATAATCAGCCAAGAGCTGGATAACTCCTGGGACTGGGTTAAGACAGGAAAATTGGGTTTCCTCTGTACAGACTTTAGAAACTTCCTGTGTCTACTGCACTCTCAAGTCAACATGAGTGTAAATGGACAGAGTACACCCAGCTCCTCTGAGCGTAAGCAGCCCATTGGGGGGCTCAGCAAACCTATAGTGGCGAGTAGGACCACCAGCCACCCAGGGATACAGTCTGACAAGGCTTTATGCAGTTCCGCTATTGGTGAGCGTCAGAGACTGCACTTGTATTTATTTATGCCTATGATGTCACCAAGTCATACTATTATGGGACCATAGTTGAATATTCAGCCTGTGGCCCGTCAGAACCTTGTTATGCGGTGATGACCTTCATTCGCCCCCTTCCCTGTCTTCCCACACACACCTGCATGCACGTTCTCTCTGCCCTATAAAATGAAGTAAATTATATTTAGAGGCAAAATAATTTCTGCATCTATTGATTTAGATGTAAGCATTTTTTTGCCTTATTTAGAAAATCAGCCTCTCCTCCCTGTCTGTTAAATTTATCTGGCTAGGATAACTCATCTGTGTGCAAGTTAACTCGGTAGAGCTGTCACTGAAATACCTCTGGGTACAGAATGGTGCATAAAACCACAGCAGTGATAGGAACAACACAACACAGACGAGACACCGAGAAGCATGCTGCACGAGAGAGTCCTTGAGTCTATCACACACACTCACATTATCCACGAAGGGGAGAACAGCCTTTCATCGCACAGGCGAGAGACCAGGGCCAAGTGTGATACCTCCCTTTCCCCTTACATACGTGCCATGCTTCTCATCTTACACATAGTGGGGCCTCATGCTTTTCACCTCACACATAGTAGGGCCTCATGCTTTTCACCTCACACATAGTGGGGCCTCATGCTTCTCATCTCACACATAGTGGGGTCTCATGCTTTTCACCTCACACATGGTGGGGCCTCATGCTTCTCACCTCACACATAGTGGGGCCTCATGCTTCTCATCTCACACACAGTGGGGCCTCATGCCTCTCATCTCACACATAGTGGGTCTTCATCCCAAGCAGTGGAAGTGATTTGAGATTAATCCCTGAGGACTTGGGGTTTTTGACCTATCTACTTTCTCATTGCCCATAGGACCTCGCATCAACAGGAAAACAGACAAGTAGGCATAGGGATGGGAACAGAGAGATTGAAAACACACGTTCCCTAGGCAATGTTCATGCTGTAGACACAATTATTGTGTCTTCAGAAAGATTATTCCATGGGTGCATCCAAAATTCCCAGTAGGCTTTTTAAACCTTAGTACAGGGCTGTAAACTGAGGAGAGTTAAATGTCCTCTGTAGCTAGTAAAATGGCGTAGAGTGAGAGAATTGTATTACAGGTGACTAATGGGGTTTCACATTACCTCCTGATCCCACATATATAGATAATGGATAGACAGTTGAGAGAGACAGATGTATGGATAGTAGCTTGATAACATTACATTGCATTTATATTTCCAGTATTTTTACTCCTGGGGAAGCGAACAACTGCTGACTATTTTCCCCCTAAACTGCATTCAAACTTTCTTTTGTAAGAAAAATGAGAGAAAAAAATCAATAGAGCATGAAAGGACATGAAAAATGCATTTTAACCCATATTTTTTCCAACAGAGCAATTTTTTAAAAGCTCCCTTTAAAAGAGGGGGGGAGAGAGAGAGAGAGAGAGAGAGAGAGAGAGAGAGAGAGAGAGAGAGAGAGAGAGAGAGAGAGAGATATTCTCAAGGTAAAAAAAGCTACACGACCCTGAATCAGGAGCAAAGGATAGAAACAAGTACAATGAAGATCTAAAGATCTGACCTCATAATATGAAGTGCAGAAGAGAAATGGTGTCATCCTCAGGTGCCCCTGGGGGCTGAAGGTCAAAGGGCACATTAAATGTGATGGGGAACAAATTTTGGTTTTGGATAGTTCAGCATATATTGGTATGAAAGCTTTTAAGTCTCCTAAGCTGGCAAAATTACTGTTCGGGGACCGAGTGTCCCTGTGTGGACCTGGCTGCCCTTCCTCCTTCTCCCAGTATGAGAAATGGCAGGGCGAAGAAAGCAAGACATCCCTTGCCGGGCTCAGGTGAGGAGAAAACAGGGAGAGAGTGCAGGTTAAATGCGATATTAAAGATGATCTTTCCTAATCAGTGTGTCTTTCTTCCTTGCAGCTAAGCAATCTTTGTCAATTACAGGACATTACTCTGCAGGCCAACTGGCAATTACAATGGTGTCCTGTCCCCTCCCATCCTCCACCACCACCGACAGCAAAAGGAGGAGCTATTCAGAGTCCAACTACATGGGAAGAGGAAAAAATTGGTGTGCTTGCTCCAGAGGTAGCGCGCGTACAGGGAACCTGTAACCGGGATACAGATGTTATATGCAGCTGTTATGCAAAGGAGCGCCTGTTCTCAGAGTTGATGTGTTTATTTAGACTAGTGCTAAAGCTGAGTTAATGCCAATTTCCAGGGAGGATTAATATACACTAACGTGGAATTATTGAACTGCTATACACATCTGGAAGTACATGTTCTAACTTCCCCCCCCCCAGCTGCCAGATGGATTGAAAAAGCAGCTGATGTGGTTGCCATTGATCCCAGGGCCTTGCTGGATAAATGACATTCAGGCCCTCTGACTCAGTTCACGGACTTTAGCCTTGGGCGACCCTTTCATTCCTCCTCGTGAACCTTGCTTCCAGGAAAGTTTGCCACCTTCACGTTCAAGTTGAGGCTGCAATCGCTTCCATTTGTCCTAATTCTCTCTCTCACTGCCAGGTTACTTTCCGTGCAGCCGTGTGGTCTCCCGCAAGAACAGAAACGACAGGGCATTTACCTCCCTTTTGCGGTTCAGTCATTTGACCTCTGTGCGGCACTGAGTGGGTCATTTGAGAGGATGGCCTTTTGGTAAAGAGAATGTGTGGAGAAATGGCGAAGGGCATATCAAGGACTCCACAGTCTTACAACTCTATGACCAGTTTGTGTAACAGACAGTGGACAGTGGTTTCTCCTTTTCCCAGCTCTGCCCACCTCAGATATTTAAGCAAGGAAATCTGGTGCCTGTGGAGACACCTCATGAACTATTGTGAAAGCAATTCGGCCACCCCATTCCTTTCTATTCCTCCTCCCTGCCTACCCTTTCTGGGATAGAAAGTAACCCAAATATTCACACCATCACCAAGCGTACTAGAGAGGCTTGCCCACTGGACCAGCACTACCACTGTCAGGTTTTGCTCCTCAATAATTACAGAGCCCACAGCAACTCAGACTGCCCTCCCAATATCAGCCATAAAAATATAATTTGTCATTGGCGATTCTGTTGCGGGCTCCTCAATTACTGTTGGCTAGAGCCCAGCCCCCATCACCTTTTACCTCCTAGAGACCCAGCTGTTCAGATGGATCTCACCGAGCAAAGACTGTCAGTCAAATCACCCCTTCATTCGTCTCCGGTTCCCAAGTACCCTGCAATCATTTGTGCTTTTCTTCAGAAGCCTCTTTCAGTACCACATCAGAAGAGCTCTTTAAGCGCTAACAAGAACCAATATTTTAGATTCTACTGCGAGGCGCTTCGGCTCAAGTCACTTTATTGTAAAATTAGATGTCATTGTGGAAAGCATGGATATAAATATAAGAGCAGAAGTCCCTTTCCTTAATGTAGAAACCAAGGTAACAATATCCTATTTTTCCTTGTCATCAGAAGTCCCTTTTTTTTATAGCTCAGAGAATATAATGCACTGCATATTTATGCTTAGCATTAAATAACTATTATGCAAAAAGTACTCCACAGTAATATCTAAGTATATTTATGGAAAGCTAAATTATATTGCCAAGTTTATTTTAGACCAAAGAAGCCCCTGGGAAGGGATATTGTGTATTTTAAAGAGTAAATGTAAACTATTAAATAGAGAGAGCTTTTGTGGAGTGTAACACATTCTACGTAGGTAAATCACCGCGCAATTACACAGTAAACTTTTCTTTGATGAAGCACTGAAGTGATGACATGCAATTACTTTTCCAACGCTGCACCGTGTGTTTATCAAAATGTTAATGCAAGCATAATAACAGGCTGTATGTTTGCGCCGAGAATGTCAGAGCCATCCAGCTGTCAATCACATCTGAAAATAAAATCGCAAATAAGCAGGCAGCTTGATAACAGGAGTGACAGCCAATACTCACTCAGCTGACGAGTCCTTTGCTCTCCTCCACCAATCACCACGTCACTGTAATCTACCTAATAGAAGGAGTACATCTTTTCTCAGCTGGAAGGGAACCAAGTGGCTTGAATGGGTTGGACTTGCTGTGTGGCTTTCCCTTCCCTTCTCCTGTCTGCTAATGGAGCCTTTCTCAGAGGCCAAATGACCCCATTCTGTTTCTGTTATCTGCTCTCTTTGGCTCTTCTGGAGTGGTGCCCTCATTAAAAATAAACTATAAAGCCCAGAGATGAGCTGGCTTTAGGAGACTTACATCCTATCAGGTTCTTGGCCAACTGGCTTCCTCTAGCCCCTTAGAACAGATCGTACTGTGCTTTGCTAGGTCGTGGTCATGAGGTTGGGAAGTCCTTGGTTAGACCGTTAACAGTTGCCTGGGTTTTGCTTAAAGCTGTTAGGATCACTTAAAACCAAGACACCCAACGTGAGCAAACAACCCCCATCCCCCAAACGGGAGTCTGGGTTAAAAGAAAAGCTGCCCGAATTGTAAGTGGATTCAGGATGAACAAATCCGTGCTTGGAGAACAGGAAGCCCACACAAGACCTTTCCTGGGTGGAGAAGGAGTCAAGTTCTAACTAGGTCCACAGCAATGTCATTTCCTGTGATCATTTCCTGTCCTCTGGCCCATCTAGGAAATGAGCACTTTAGCTTTGGGAACTTTTTGTTCGCCCCAACTCATGCCCTCTTGACTTTCTCTGAGGATGCTTTACACTGAAGGGTCCTTTCAAATGTATCTACAATTGCTATCCTCTTTTCAAAGTGCGAGCAGGTGCGCACACCGTTCCCCTCTAGATTCTGATTGCAGAAGTACAGGGTCCACTTGTGAGTTTTGCTTTGAATACACTGGGACAATTAGTTGGGACTAAATTCATTGTCAGATGCCCCACCTCCACTCCCAACTTGCATAATTCACTCCCCGGTTAGCTGATCTTACAGTGTGAATCCCACTTACATATTTGCCCTTTGGTGTTATAAAATTCTGGAATGGCTCGTCCTGCTTGCCCTTTACATAAATATACAACTATAACCATGGCGGACGCTCCGCTTCTTGGTTTGAAAAGACTTGGAGGCATTTCGGTGGGAAGTGGAAGGCAGGGAGACATTTCCTCCCTAAATCCACTGCTCTTCTGCAATCTCGTTCCTATTATTTCTATGCTTTCTGATGATGTCAACAAACAGTGCAAAGGCAACAGGCAACAATGACGTCCCTGGCTGCCCGAACCACAGGAAAGAGTGGATTTGGTGTGATTATGGTGAGTGGAGGAAATGTGTCTGTGGACATGTCAATGGGGGCCTGTGAGTGATGGCCTTCCACCCTGCAGTAAGTACACTCTTCCACTTCTGCAGTAAGTACATGTGAAACACACACAAATATAAGAAACATTGCAGTGCCTGGTTTCACCGACCATGAATTCAGAGATTGTGACCTCCCTCAATCTGACCTACTGGACAGCCCATGATGGTACACTATAGGTAAGAAGCCAGTGTTTAGACACTGAAAGGCTGCAGGCTGATTGCTAGTACCCCGATTTCTATGAGTATACATGATATTACCATGTTAAAGCAATACCATGGTATACTTTACTATGCCCCTACTTCTCCGAGGAGACTGAGTCAGATAAAGAATCTAATGAGAAACTCCACACAACCAAGCAGGATCTGGGAGTACCCTTCTATGCTTCTTTTCCAGGTTGGGAAAGAAAATGGGTGGAGGAATTTCCAAAGTAGGTTCAAGCATGAGAAGGGTCCTGGAAGTTATCAGCATGGCCCTGGAACTTTAGAACCAGTGAGAACCATCTTGGGAAGGCAACACAGCCCACCAGAGGAGGAGAGAGGGAGAGTTCTTTAGGCACTCCAGCATTTACAGCCGGCTTCCTGCATCTCATATTTTCACCTAACTTTCTATCACCTTTCTGTCCTACATCCTTATCTACATGAGGTCTACACACACAGGATTTTTATTGATTCCAAACTACATGAATATTATGATCTTTTCCATGATCTATTCATACCATCACCTTTGTTTGGAATGTCTTTCAGTCCACTCTTTATCTGGAAAGATCCTACCCTTTCTTCAAGTTTCCCAAAACGTGTTTTCCTAAGCCAGGTGGTAGTGGCACACACCTCGGAACCCAGCATTTGGGAGGCAGAGGCAGGCAGATCTTTCAGTTCGAGGCCAGTCTGATCTAAAGAATTAGTTTCAAGAGCTACAGGGCTACATAGAGAAACCCTGTTTCGAAAATAAAAAGCCAAACCAAAACAAAAAAAAATAAAACAAACAAAAAAGTTATATCGTCCTATGGATCTCTCTGAATGCTTCAGAAGAATTCACTACTCTGACCTTGATACTTTCATAGTACTTTTGATTTAGTTATTACTTCCATGCAGATATACCCTACTGTTCCCAGTCATGCCACAGTACCCTTGTGGTGTAATAAAAGAATGAAAACATTGGATTAGAATTCCTGAATCAAAGATGGGCCAAAGATAGATTCATGAGAATGGATAAAAAAGCCTCATCTGAGTTAAATGTACACAATTAGAAAGCACGTTATACAAAAGAAGTAAGCATTCAGAGTCAGCATCAGAGAGTAAAGGATATAGTGAATTAACACAAAGGGTTTCAGAATCATTGAAGCGGTTCAACAATGAAAGTCTTCCGAAGCCATAGGCTCTCAATTACAGCAGAATAAAAGTGGAGGCTCTCTGGGTCCCTGGGGAGACTGCACAAATGGCTTCAATGATCTTTAGGATACTTTTGAAATTCAAGACTCTGGCCATTCATGAATAAACAAACAAACCTTTTTAAATTTACTAGTTAGATAAAAGTATCTAGGACCTTGGATTCTCATTGTATATAAAATTCACTTGTGGAATTCCATCTCTAGGAAGACTGTTCATTATTGTGGAGGTAGATCAGTGAGCACCTCAAACAATCTCACACTATGGAAACCTCTAGATTCAGCAGCTCTAGGACTATTGTTGAAGAGACGTTCTTGAGAATATATCAACAGATCCTAAATCACCTTTACCCAGTTTGTTTTGCCTCATATGATGTAAGGTTGACCCAATGTGTAGATGTTTCCCAGTACATGCATGTGAAGAGATTGTGAATTGGGTTCAAAGTTCAAGCACAAGAAACCAGTCAAGTCAAATGAACGAAGGAAATCCTGTTAGAAAGTGCTGACGAATGCTGGGCAGGTCTATGACAGGAATGTCTACCAAATTGGTGGAGGTCTCCCAGCTCTGCAGTCCAAGACAAGTACTAAGCAAGGCTATAAAACAGATGTGCAAGCAAGAAAGGTCCATGACTCAGGAGATGAATTAATCAATGCTCTAGATGACAGATTTTAAGGTCTCTTTCTGTAAGAAATAAGAGAATTGTTGGATGTTTTAAAGACATCACCTCTTTGGGAGGCTAATGAGGAGGAAAAGGTCAAGTCCTCTGGAAATGCAGAGCAGCCATACTTAGCACAGAGGAGGAGAACTGGTGGTAGGTGTCTCAGAAACACACCCAGTGCTTTTTGGCAATGAGGTAGTCTCGCATTACACAGTGAACACATGGCAGTGTTTTCTAAGTTTCCCATCATTTGGATTTGAGAATTTAACTCAACCTTTTGTGAATAAATGGTGGGTGAAAGGGAACTATGCTAAAATGTTGTTATACTATTTTTACACATCGAAACCTTTCTGCCAATTTAAAGTTAGCAGAGTACCCACAGATTCATCTTGGACAGTGAAAGGAAACAGGGTTGGTTCAAAGGCTGCCATATGGGAAAAGAATTTAGTGCCAGTAGATAACTATGGATAGTATAATTCTTCATTCTTAGACAAGCACTACTTCATTTTTATATGTCAACAAGGAAAAAAACCCCAAATGCAAAGCTGTATAAAACCTGAAAAGATCGCGAACAAGTTTAACTGGACCCCACACATAGAAGTCTGGTGGAAGCATACAGAGTCGCAGTGTGGTGGCTTCTCTACAGTATGTGTTGGCTTCATGATGAGCACAGCATTCCCGGGGAAAGAGGATGGTGGTGTGGAAATGGAGAGTGTTACAGAGATGGAGACTGTGAGAAATGTTCAGACATAGAACGCGTTGAGGGTATTGGATTTCTAGGAAGGGCAGTGTACATTTCCATCATGCTAGGCTCTCAGCATCCCCGAGATCTATTTAAGTTTTGTCTGCATTGTTTGTGAACACCGATGATCATATTAATCATTATCACCATCCTTGCCAACCTCATTATCATGATCGTCATCAAAATTGTTCCAACTGAGAAAAAGCCAGCAGCAGTGAATCTGCCTTGCAATTTTCTCTCTCACAGGCAGTTCTTAGGTGGTAACTGGGAGTCTTCTCTTTTTTTTGAATAAGAGAATATAAACCACCTTGAGGATAGCAGAGGGCAGTCGTCGCCAGTGTGGAGCTCAGGTTGCAGGTCTTAGGCGTACTCCATTGTACAGTCTAATTTGAAGGTTCTTTGAGCTTTGAACAGAGGTGCCGTCTTTCAATTTGATGACAAATGCTTCCTCTAAAAAAATATGAAGTTCACGCTAAGCCCTGAGTTTTCTCTGGTCTGAATTCACTGATTATGGGTTATTGAGTCTAATCAGTCAAAATGAGAAATGGGACTGAGGTAAAGTTTCTTTTCTTCCCATGCTCCGCCTGTTTCTCAATTTAACCCCATGTTCTCTTGCTTGCTTGACCTTATCTCGCTCCAAACTCCAACTGGGCACAATCTTCCCTCTCCCCTCCCGCCCATGCTGCTACTCTCTGCCTACAGCAGGCTCATGCTAGTCTTAGTAACAATGTTAAGTGGCTTTGACCCATGAATAGCTTTTAGATGGTGGTGCCAATCCAGTTCCGGGGGAGGGAGACAGATGCAAACAATGCAGACAATGTTGGTGTTCAGATATAGAGCTAAATGGGCCGATCCGGAGTATCAGTGCCCCCATCACGATGATGCTATGCTCATTAGTGTCTATTTCCAGCAGCTCCACTGTGCCCCCTCAGAATTGGTCCTGAGATCTGGCCGCATAGATATTTCATTATCAAGTTTCATTACCATTGCCTTGGTTTCCCTCCTGCCAGTACTCGTAAAAGACATCAGACAAGGAGTGGGTCCCACTTTGCTCACCAAAGACAAACTTCTTCAGTGGAAGAAGGTCTTCTGCTTGAAAACAAAGCCATGTTTCAGGGTTATACTCCCAAACAGGTGTTGGATAATTCAGTAATTAGTATGCACATCTAACTCCATGCAGCCTCTGTTGATCTCTCAATTATAGTTAGCTGGGTCCTCTGAAGTTTGCGGTAGTTAATTAGAGCATTATTGAACAGTTGGGATAGAAAGCCACGTTCTGCAATCTACCCACAACTTGGTCCTGTGGCCTAAGTATTGGGCTGGTCTTGGATCTAGGCTATCAGGGCCCAGGGTGACCTGGTATCAAGAGGGTTAGTCTGCCTTTCGAGTAACAGCTGGAAGGAGGTTGCTTTTATAGGCAAAGAATAATGGCCACATCCTTTATCCTGTCCTACTCATGACAGAAAGATTCACATACCAATGGTGATCAGTTTTAGAAATGTCTCCTCGGGGGGAAAAAGAAACCTTCAATGTTCAAGCAAAAAAAGGATAATGGTTTTGAACGGGAGGAGGAAAGTCAAAACCTAAGGTTATCCCATAGCTAGAGATCAGCTTTCTCTCCTCACTTTGCTTCACCTTGACCACCCTCCCAGAAGGATGGGGAAGGGCAAAGGAGGAAGGGGAGGATGCAGGTAGGAATCTCATATGCAGGTAGGTGAACTGCATATGAGATTATGGAAGGCAATTTGGAGATGATAGCCTATGAATAATTAAGTTACAACATCATTGGCAACATCTCAAACTCATGATAATTGCCCAGGTTCCATTCTGAACATAGCTTGTGAGGACTGGGGCAAGTAAGCATTCATCACTCTAAGACTAATAGACAAGCGTGTCTTGCTGGGGGGATAGTGGGGAGATGCGTTGGGGATTGGAGACCAAGATTTGTAATGGTCATGGTCACGGTCAGCAAGCTTTTCAAGGAGGATCCTCCTCTCTGACCAAATTTAGCTCCTGTGCTCTTTGCCCAACTTCATAAAGTCAGAAAGGTCATTGTTCTTCCTTGGCTAAGCTATATTTCCTGTAATCCATCTAACACTACTGGTATAGATTGGGAGAGACAGAGACCCAGGGGCATTTGATGAGTGGTTTTCATTTTCCAGACTTTCTGTCCTATTCTACCAGGGTCCCCAACATGCCCAGGAATTAAGAGACAACACATGTGGCTGAAGTAATGTTTGAAATTAACCAAATACAGAACAGGGAATGAGGATAGTGGGAAGAAGGCTGTAGTTGCAATATCCACCCACTTCTCAACCACGAGATAACTTTATGTAAGTCCCATCACCATCAATAATGAGAGGTATGGGCACCACGTCACTGGGGGGTGGAAGAAGAGCTCCATGAAGGAGGAAGATAGGATGGAGAGAGGCTTTACTCCTGTTTCTCCATTTAATGAGTGATCCAGGCAACCAGGGATCCTACTAGGACCTACCCCATGTACTCCACAGGACCAAGGTGAGAAGTTCATAATGTAAATCCATGAAAACAATTGAAATTCATAAGGGGCATGTAACACACATTCAGTGCATTCTTGATGAGATGGGGGTGTGATCAAGAGGCCTGAATTGATTGACAGGAAGCTAGGAAGAAATTCAGGGGAGTGCAAAGACTATGTGGCAGCCACAAAGGCTGATGTCAGACCACGTACGGTGCATAGCTCTTGGGGACTGGAAGTACCTTTGAAGTCAGGGAGCTCATTCTGTTCTTCCACCTCAGGCCTGCTTTGCTGTGCTATGGATTTAAAGGGCTCTTTTCAGATTCTTCCTACAGCAGGAATAATCATAGGAGAACATTTCAAAATCCTGGGTCTCCTGTTTTGATTGTGCCACAGACTATTCTGTCTGTCTGTCTTTGTCTCTGTGTCTCTCTCTTCCTCTGTCTCTGTACCTTTGTCTCTCTGTCTCCCTCTCTCCTCCCTCCCCTTTCTTTCTCTAATCCTTTTTAGAGCCAGTCAGGTACCAGACAGCTTATGCTCCTCTCCCTGAAGATAAGACATGCTGCCTAGGCTTTCTTCAGGCCTTCATATCTTAAGATGTTCTATTTCAGGATTCTGTGGGTCCCAAGAAGATGTTCAATAAAGATGTAAGTAGATTGTGGTGCCAATTGGGGCTTACTAAATATTCCTAAGTTCTGTTCCATAGACATTCAGTCCTAGCAGAATTGCAAGGCACATCTGAGACCCTAGGAAAATAGCCGTCTTCTCTTTCACATCTATAAGAATGATATTGATGGTGTTTATGGGAGGATTCAGGAGTACACATACCTCTGTACTGAATGCTGTTTTCTTGTCTTGCTGCTTATAGCATCTGCATGGAGTAAGCAGTAAAGTCCTCATTGTACTGTCTAATGTGACCAGTTTGGGTATACATACCCTCTGGAAACCATCACAATGAGGCCAGTGGGCAAGAGCAAACCTTCGAAGCGTTCTCATACACACTTAGGGCTCCTCTCTTTTGCCTTCTTCAGCTGTTTCACTGTGGAAATCGATCCACTTTCTATCTCTAAAGACCAGTTTGCTTTTCAGGTGCTTTCCGTAAGTGGAAGCAAAAAGTATGAACTCAGTTTTTGTCTGGCTTCTGTCATTTAGCATCCGTCTCTTAGGATGCCTCTACCCGGCTGTATCTGCAACTCACTCCCTTCGACTGCCGAAGAGGAGCCTATCCTTTGAACACATCAAGATTTGTTTTGATTTTATGTCTGGTATTTTTTTTAAAAGGCTGCTTCTCATAGGAAAAGAAAAAGAAAAACGGGGTCAATTTCTCTTTCTTCTCCGCTTAAAATTGTAAATCTTTACAAATAAGTCTTGTTTCTCGAATAGTTCCTGATTAACTGGACTAACCCATCAGAGGCTGCATCAGGGCTTCTGTGCTTGGCATCAGAAGGACCCTCTGAAAAGAGTTTATGAGAACCTGTACAGCAAGCTGGCAGCTTCTTTACTGTACACAGTGACATCTCACAAGGGCATAAACAAAGAAAACTTTGGAAAAATTATGAGAGCAATTAAGAAGTACTTAGATATCTTTCACAGGGTGTTTGGGAAATTAAATTAGTTCCTTATAAAAAAAAAACAAAGGTTTGTGGGATCACTTCGTAAAAAAACATTGCTGCGACTGATTATTTTTCTAATATTCTTAGCCTTCCTTGCCTGCATATCTAAGGAAGTGGCACTTTTAGCCCTTAGCTGTGGCAGCCAATCATAGCCCCTAATTGCATTCACTGCATAAATTGTCTGTGTCATGAATAATAAAATTAGTTTAAATAAACCCCCAGCCACAATCACAAATAAATATCTGGTAGAGGACCCTGCAACCTTTCATTGTACTTAAATTCCTGAATTAAAATGGGGTTAGAATCATTGGGGAGGGGAAGGAAGGAGGAGAAAACAGGTAGGGGAGAGAGAGAGAGAGAGAGAGAGAGAGAGAGAGAGAGAGAGAGAGAGAGAGGAAGAAGAAGAAGAAGAAGAAGAAGAAGAAGAAGGAGGAGGAGGAGGAGGAGGAGGAGGAGGAGGAGAGGAGGAGGAGGAGGAGGAGGAGGAGGAGGAGGGGAGGAAAGAGGAGGGAAGGAGAGGGGAGGAGAGGGGAGGGGAGAGGAGAGGAGAGGAGAGGAGGGAAGGGGAGAGGAGAGAAGGAATTATGCTGAGCAGATTCATTAAAGAGACCTGGCTTTTCCTTGGCAGCCCCCAGAGAGTGCTGCATTTGAACCATATAGCCCTGACCAGGAATGGCAACCAGCCAAGGACTTCATGGCCATCATGGAGTCTATGGGTTATCTTGGACCCATGCTCATGTCCAGTAGCCTTCTGTGTGCTCCCTGGCTTCCTATTACTTCTTCTGTGATGGGGGTCTGCCTCTGTGGGACACAGGGATTACAATTTCATTTAAGAACTTTGGGACTGGTGACTCACAGTATTGACTGTTAATTTGTCTATTTTGTACTTTTTTTGTTTTTGTTTTGTGTTTTTTTTTTTTTTGGCCCTGCTCAAAACCCCTGCTTTCCTTGAACTCTACCAAAACGGTTGTGGTGAGAATCATTAATGATCCCAACTGTGACACTAACTGTCACCAGCCTGGAGCACACACTCTTGCCCAGGATAACCCTGTCTCCACAATATCCTACTGACCATTGTTGTTACGATTGCTTTCATTTGTGTCACGTGATTTCCCCAGACATAGCTAGCTTCTTTCAGCCCTCCCCATCAAGTTCCCTGATAAAAGTCAATGTGAAGGCTGACTCTAGCCCTTCCGGTCCCCACACGTCTTGCTTCATTTTTGAGCCCACTCTGCTGACTTTATTTAATGAGATTTATTGTTTGTACTTAGTAATTTTCAAAGGCCTATCACCCTCTTTGAGTTCATCCTTAGATCTCCAGCCTGCCAGTGAGGTGGGCGTTTGAAGCTGCCGTCATTAATTCAGCACCGAGCTTCTGCATTTAACGGGCACATGGGTTTGAAGTGCACATAAGGCATGGTGGAAACATCTGAGGAAGCATCCCAAGACACTGCAAATTATAAAGGGTGATTAGGAAATAGCACGGCTCTCTATCTTCTCATGACATAGAACTTTATTCCCCATATCAAAAAAGATTCCAGGATATCAAAATATCACTGTCTGACTCTGATAATGACTTCCCAGAGTTTCAGACATTGGGGCAACAAAGATTAATTTTAATTATCCGCAGCTCCTTCTTTCAGTTTTGAATCTTCAGTATTTTAAAGGACAGAAGAGTTGGAAGGAAGGGGAAAGAGAGGGGGAATGGGGGAAGATGTCATTTCTTTTTCCCAGTGCCCCGCTATCCATGGATAGATGAAGTCCTTGGCTGAAGGAGTGTGGGGTGCTCCACTGGTAACACTTCCTGCTAGTTATTCCTCTGCCAGGCAGCAAAAGCCTGTTGTCAAGGAGTCAAATGGCCTGGAAATCAGAGAAATGGACTCAGAAGATGGCTCCTGAGAGTAAGGTGCTCACTGTGCAATCTTGAGAGCCTGATCTCAATCCCCAGGACCCACAATAGGAAAGCCTAGCATGGTGAGGATCACTGTTAATCCCAGCACTCAGGAAACAGAAGAAGATCAAGCTTGTAAAATCCTAGACTATTTGGCAAGCTTCAGGTCAGTATGAGCCCTGCCGCATAAAAAAAGGTGGGCAGAACCTGACATTGACCTCTGACTTCCATATGCACCTGCATACCTGTGCATCAGCCCTGACTTGTATATACACACACACACGAAAAGACAGACAGACTTCAATCACCTAGAAGCCACTTAGCTTCTGAAATCCTGCCCTGAGCAGCAGAGGCCAAAAAAAAAAAAAAAAAAAAAAAAAAAAAAAAAAAAAAAAAAAAAATGGCTGCCAGGCTCTCATCCTTAGAGCATGGGCAGGTTACATTGCAACAGTGACAACAGCACCATCTGACCCTCCCATGCCCCCAAAGTGTCTGATCCTCTAATAATGTAGAGCAGCATGGTCATTGGAATCCAGCCTAAGAAAATGAATCTTACCTATGGATATCAACAAAAATGAGGGTAGAGTTTTATCATCGAATGCTAAACCATCATGAGGGTTGGGAGTGGGTGGCTGTCTTCAGTCTAATTCTGGTCCTTGCTTAGTGTGCTCTTGAAGCTCTAGGGAAGATACATGGGTTCCTTTTTCTCCATGGCTACCTGGTGAGCTTCCAGTAGTTTTCAGTAGTAGAAGTGTCTTGCTTTTCTCAAAAAGCATGGATGGATTCAATCCGTAAATTGTTGGTTCTGTCTCCTTCCTGCTCTCCCAGGGCAGCTGAGGGACTTTGGAGGACCAGTAGTCCTCTCAGATCTCAACATGAGTTTGAAGCTCTCAGCTGATCTTAGGGCTGCTCTCAGTTATAGAATTTTATGGCTCGATTTTAATCCAGAGCATTTAGGATCTATGCAGTTGGGGCCCTGAGAGTGGTACAACCAATTTTTTTCCCCCTCAGAACATCAGTTATCATTTTTCCTTCAGAAGGAAAAAAAATGACAAGTCTGAGAAAATGAATTTTCTTTTATACCCTTATTACAAAAGCTGAGCACAGCTGGGAGTAAGACACGCTTTGTGCTGTGTGTGTGTGTGTGTGTGTGTGTGTGTGTGTATACTGTTACCCAGTGGGTGTGGCTGGTGGGCACAATCTCTCTGTGGTTGATTTTGTTTTCAGTAGCAAGTAGAGAGATAGTGCCATAGCTTTGAGTTTTGTCTCCAGATCTTTGGTGACGACAGCACACAGATCGCACAGAGGCGCTCTGTATTTCCTTCCAGTGCCAAGGCACTGCATACCGCTCACTGGACACCCTCAAGCATGAACAAAAGACAGACGTGAGTAGCACTTATCTGGTGAACAAATCTGTTTGCTCCTGGCCACAGAGCACTGCCCAACACCTTGCTGCAGAGCTGTGCTGAGATCAAGCTGAAGATTCTAATTGTCTGTGGGATGCATACCCCTAAGCAGCTGTTTTCATGCTGGGGTTGGATTTTGGCTCTACGGTAATTTTCCCCCATTGTCTGACATCCCTGAATTCACATTCAAGAAGGATAGGAGAAAATGGTGTTCTCAGGAGAAAAAAAAAATCCCACATTTAGCATTCATGCAAATAAACACACTGACTGCTCGTTCCCCCACCCCCACCCCAAACCACTCAACAGCTCAGAAAAACACCTTTCAAATGGCTCTTCTATAATTTCCACTACCTTTAAAAATAGTGATGGGGTTATGTCTGATGCTTCAAATGTCTACCATGCATTTATTCATCCAGGCTCGATCTGAGGTAGCGATTAGCCAAGGTAACACTAATTAGGTTCTACAATGTAATATGTGTTCCTCTAAACTTAAGTCATAGCGTTTTAAGTTCCTAATGACTGCAAGGTCATTTTGCTATTCTTCATGGTGGCAGGGGTTCTAATGAGTGCATTTGGTATGCATGGGAATGCCCCTGTTTCCTCTTGGGGCTTATTAGCATTTATTGGGGACACTTAATTTGTTGCTGAGCTCATGCCCTAACAGTAACAGTGAAGCAGACACCTGAAAGCCCAGAAGTTTTAGACTCCCTGTAATCAATCTTATCTAAGGCTGACTTATCCAGAATACCAAGAGGTAGTCATTTACTTGCTTTTGACTTAGAAGCTCCTTCTAAGTCTTCTTTGTCAAATCTGCTAGTTTGTCTACCTTCCCCCTCCCCCTTCCAAATATACTTAAACGTGCTCATTCCCACTTAAAAAAAAGTGAGTCTGCTATAGTGTGTGCCCTGCTTTACTGTCCATTGTTGGGCTAAAACACTGACTAAAAGCAATTTATGGAGGAAAGGGTTTCTTTCAGCTTCCATTTGTAACCTATCACTGAAGGGAGCCCAGGTGGAACTCAAGGCAGGAACATAGGGCAGGAACCTGGATGCAGGAAAGGGTCTGGATCAGACACCATGGACAGATGCTGCTGACTGGCTAGCTCTCCATGGCTTGCTCAGCCTGCTTTCTAGGATCACTCAGGACCACTTGCCCAGGGGTAGCACTGGCCCTAGTGCTCTGAGCCTTCAAATCAGTCATTAATTACCCAGTCAAGAAAATGCCCTGCAGACTTGCCAACAGGTGCTTCGACTGAGGCATTTTCTCAACTGAATTTCCTCTTCCCAGGTAATTTGAGTGTGTGTCAAGTTGATGAAAATGATGGACACTATTTTAGCTGTCCCAAAGTGGATATAAGCATTACTCATAGTGTTCTCCGTCTTTCCCAGGAGTCTGCACGATATGAGGCTTCAGATCCTCTCTTCAAACCAACAGATTATTAGATGACTGAGTCCTCCTTCCCGCCTTCCTTCATTTCCTTTCTTTTTGTCCACCCTCCCTCTCTCCCTCCTTCCTTCCTCCTGTGCTGGAGACAGAACCCAAGGCCTCATGCATGCGAAGCATGTGCTAAGCTCCACATCTCTCCCCAGGCCTGAGATGTTCAGGTGCTACCTGCAGGAAGAGAGACTCCCCATTCCCAAAGGTCGTAGCCCAGGACTGCGCCTAGCAAGAGTTTTCAGGAGGCTTGCTTTCAGAAAGCTTACTTTCTCACAAACAACTCTTCTTGTCAAAGGGGAAGAAATGGGAAGGAAAAAAAATCAGAGTTCAGTGAGGAAGTTCTCATTCCCATCATCTATTTGCTCTTTAAAACCATCTACTCAGTTTTATCCAAACATATTTAGACCTTCTTCTTTAGTATCTACGGATCTGCCCCCCAATCACACATAATTATGTGCTCTACCCAAGCGATTTCCAATGAATGCTTAACAAGCCCTCTGAATTTTTCTACCACCCCCTTCAGAAGAACTGAGTGCAGGAACATGAAACAGAGGCATTGGTCACAGGTCCCAGACTGCTCAAGAGTAGAGTTACAAGTCTGGCTATTCAAAGTGCATGTAGAGTGTTGGGTTACGGCCTCTGGCGCTGGTGGGTGTTAGATAGCAGCATAGACACCTCCCTAACCCCCTATTTACTGCCATCCAGAGCGTGGTACAAAAACTTAATCTGTCAGGAATCACAGTGGCCATATGACCCAGCTGCCCTCATTGAGCCGGCTGCTTTAGACCCCAGGCAATAAACAGGACTTGCAGTCGCACTTAAGATGACATAAAGAGAAGAAACTGCAGTGGCTTTGTCACTAGAGCGAATGGCACATTCTCACAGCCAGATAATGCAGAAATAAAGTGCATTTGTAATAGTCAACAAAAGGATTATCCCCCATTCATTTCAAAGCACCCTTCATCCCACTCAGGGATTACATTTCTCTTTACTTATCTTGCAAATAGTTTTTTCTAATTCCCTTTCTCCTCGAAGAGCACATGTGTGGCTTATGGCAAATATAAAATGTTGCTGGACCTCTGAGAGGCAAGGCCCCATTCATCCGAGGCAAGGCATTCTCAAAGGCCCTATGAGCCTACTAATCCACTTTTAGGCAGCTGCACACCTAAGAAACTAACCCTAGACTGTCTGAGACAGAGTCTCTTCTTGGCTTGTTTGCAAAGAGGAAAAGAGATAGTGGCACCCACACCAGTGAGTGGCTTCTGATCTACCAGCACTAGACTCTGGTCTGTGATATTTGCTCCATGGTTCTTCTCTGCAACCTCTGGCTTCCTGTGTCCTACGAAGATCACCGGCAAGCATGCTTGAGGAAATCTTTACTGGGAATAGCAAATGTAACAAAATCTAAAAGCAAAACACTAAGGGTCTTCTAGAGCATGAAATGATGGATTAGATGTTCTGGAAAGCTGCCTGGAGATGTGGTGACTGTCCTGTAGGCTTCCGTGTCCACCATCTAGCCCAAGCAAGCTGAATGGGGACTTTACTTCTGTGGACATCCAGACTGTGCTCAGCTACAGATGAGAGGTAGCCAGGACATAGATAGCATGCTCTGTGCTAGTCTCTGGCATGAGGGCATTCACTCTTACTATGGGTTTCATTTCTAGAACCATCTACTTATGTCTTATTCAAACATCCCTCCTTTGTTATTCTTTTCATCTCAGTGTCCAATCAGAGGCAAGCACATGTCACACATGCCTGGGGTGCTTTAATAGTTATTGCCTTTCTTTTCTTTTGATATATCCTACTCTTTTCTTTTGTTACTCACAGACTCTGTACTATCGAAGGAGCCTAAGAAGAAGGGGCAAACGTAACAGGAAAGAATGATGAGCTTCAAGTAGATTTCCCGTATTGAGAGCTAAGCAATTCCTGAACATGTTCTGTGGGCCTCTTTGTACCATGCTCTTTCTATGAGCCATGTGATCAAAATAAGGGGGAAAGAGGTTCATGAATGTGGGTGGTAAATAACTGCATAGTTAAAGCAAACCCTGGAGTCCAGTTGGATCGGGTAAACACATGTGGCGCCCCCCCCCCACCTTGGGAAAAGCCCTGATTTGGCCACAGGGCCACCATGTTGGTTGGAGCCTGATGAATCCTTTCTGCGGGTTAGAGGATAGGATGGAGAGATAAGTTTCAGAAGAAGAGAAGACACAAGTTAGCAGGAGCTTTGTTGTTGTTAAGGATTTATACCTTCCTATACAATTAAAAGCCAGGCTGGAGATGGCTCTGTGGGTAAAGTGCCTGTAATCCAACATGAGGACCTGGGTTCAGATATCTAGCACCTGTGTAAAAAGCCATAAACAAAGGTATGTATCTATTATCCTGGAGCTGGGGGCCGGAAGGGAGCCAGACACATGGACCCTGAAGCTCATTGGCTAATGAGCTTAGCTGGACCAATAAGTTCAGTGAGAGACTCTGTCTCAAAGAAATAAGGGAGAAGGTGTCAGAGGAGGATACCCACACTGAGCTCTGGCATCCATGCACATTCGTGCACCCACACATACAAATACATATGAGCATGTACATATACAACATACACAGACACAGAGCAGTTGTAATGGGGTGTGCAATTCAGTTAGGTCCATCATGAGCTTTGAACCTTGGTCATTTGACTCTCAGATCCCTAAACCTCCTTCCCTTCCATGGACAAGAGAAAGCCGCTCCTACAGAGAGTTAAACCCTCAGCCTCCTGTTTGTATATGGCAGGGCCATTAGAGTATTTTTATTTTCCCTCTCTCTATGTTGCACAATACCACATCAAAAATACATTTGCAGCGGAGCTTATTTTCTGAAGACGGATAATTTGGTTAAATCTCTTCCACTTTGATTTCATCTCCAGTTTCGGACGAGCGGCGGTACAGCGCACAGCAGCGAAAGCCCATTTTATTCTCATGAAAAAGAATTTAATGACCCTCTGATATAAAATTGATCCTCTGATAAGATGGCACTTGTGGGCGACTTTGTCAGAAACGTTAAGCCAAGTGAGCCTGCACAGACCTGCTGATGCAGGGCACCTCCCGGTGCAGCTGAGCTGGGAAGCACCGTGCAGTTTCCTCTCTGCTGCTGGGGGCTGGGGGGCTGGTGCTCAGGATGTCACCGTGGGCCCCATTCTGCTGGGATCATGGACTCCCTGTAATCACTGCAGCTCATCTGGCTCGCGTCTATGAGTCACTCACTACCTTACTCCTGTGGTTATTTTAATCCAGGCATTCCCAGGTAGTGTATGGCCTGACTCTAGTGCCTAAAGCCACTGCTTCCTGTCATAGGGACGGTTGAGAATAAAGAGTTCAGATCACAGTTATTAGCAAGGCAGGGGATGAAAATGGCATTGAACTCTGCTCTGTGCCCATTAGGTTGGTGAGGATTAGAAAGTAGGGAGCACCTAAGACTTGTGAGCGTATGGGGGAACGGAAATACTGTGAACCAATGTTGAGAATGCAAAGAGGTAGGTTATTTTACAGTAGATCAGGCAACACATAGTTTGAATTGTGTGTGGAAATACACTTAGACACAGAAAGCTTTCTCCTCAGGTGGTGTGAGTGCTAGGACTTTTACATAGGTCCACAGCGATGAGAGGGATCGAAGCCACCTAGAGGTCTATCTCACAGCAGCGAATAAATAGAACTCTGAGAATGCGATAATTAGAAACAATGGTCAGGGTAAATGTCTAACAGCATAAGAACTTCTTGAGAACTCTTGCGGGGAAGAATAATCAGTGCACAGTATCACTTTAGTAAATTGAAAGAGTCACATAAATGATATATGTATACACACACACACATATATGTATATACACATATGTCATGTGATATACTGATGATACACTAGTATATCCAAGGACAGATTCCATCATATTAAATATGTTACCCCTGGATAAAGAAGGGAAATGAGAGCCAGAGTTCAAGGTGGGTTATATATCTTTTATAAATGTGAAAGAAATGATATGCCGTAAGCTGAAAAATATGACTAACCTGGTTCTTTCCAGTTCATATTGAACTTAACAGAATAGCACATAACTCAAAGCATACAGTAAACGCCCAGGTAAGTGGTGATTTCAATGGTTAGGGTCCAACTTTTTTTTTCCTTTGCAGCTGTCCTCTAACATTTCTTGTCTGATCCATGGGAATGTTGTAAGAAGAGGAATTGTAAAGACAGGGTGGTGAGGATGGGGAGGGTAGGGAGGGTGGGGAGGTGTGTGTGGGACAGTGAAAGACCCTGGCTCCCGGCTGAGGAGGCTTAAACCCTGGAGAACCTGACGGGACTGTAGGTGTTTTGCCTGACTCCCAGAAAACCAAGCCAGTCATTATCCCACAGCCATCTATAGATCTTTGATCATCAGTCACATAAAGGCAATGCCCCAAGCCCCTTGACAGGTAGAGAATATGACCACATGTCAGTAGGCTCAAGGCAGATCTCCATTATAATGAGGTACCTAATGGGCCGGAGGCTTAGCCAATGAATTTCCAGTCCCAGACACTCCTCCCTGCAAAAGGTATTTAATCTCAGGCCCACTCTAAGAAGTGAAGTACAGTTTTACTCATCCACTTTCTGCCATGACAATAAACATCTTAAACCACGGACTGTCTCTTTTCATTGGGATCCACCATGGGGGACCACAGAGAAGGCCTTCTCCTACTGAACCACCCAAAAGCTTCCCTGTGCTCCCAGCAGCCGCAAACACCAAGCTGTCAAGCCGAAGACTCTTCCCCAGCCAGACCAGCAGGAGCTCCCCTTCTTCCCATCGGCCCTGGGATAGACCCAGCCCAGTTAGCCCCATTCCATTCTCAGCTCTTCCATGGCATCCTTGCGGCGCCTGGATATGCCCAAGAACATGAGAATCAGATGGTCTTGGCCTCCTTGCAGGCCCGGGGACCCTCAAGCCAGTTCCGTCTATGTCCAGCTCTCAGACAGTGCCTCCCCACCCACAGAATGGTGTCCTGTGGCTTCTCATAGCCACAGCATGTGATAAGTGTGGTCAACTTCCCACGTCCTGCCTCCCTTAGCAGCCAGAGCCCTGTGGTGGAGCAGATGTCAGTACCACACTAACCTACAACAATATGTGTGCTAGTGACCAGCCTTTTCCTGGGAGTCATGGAAACGCCTACAGTGCCTTTGAGGTCTCCGGATTCAAGCCTCCTCAACTGGGAACCAGGGTGCCATTCACTGTCCCACAGGGAGGGTGAGGGCAATCTCCTCATGTCATCCTAGAGGGCCCTGTGGCTGCCGCTGACAGAGGCTCACTGAAGGTAGAAAGCCATAACTGATAAGCACAAGTAAGCAACTTCCAGAATGGAGTGGGCTTGTCAACAAAACCAAGCCAAACTGAAAAGAGAACCAAGAGAAACAGCCTGTGCCTCACTCTTACAAATGGCAATGTACCCCTATCTGTGGGATTTGGGAAGCTCCTTCCTCTCAGACTTGGGGATGATGAATATCAGGAGCAGCTTACCAGAACAGGAGCCTGCTTGCTTCTTTATAGCCTTTCACTTCCTGTAGACATGCAGATTACTTAGAAGAAGTGAGCGGAGGGCCTCAAAGTCATTTGCACTTGTAAAATATGACCCAGTAACCATTAAACACAAAATCTCTGATAACGGCAGTATTTACAAAAGGGTCACCTATCCTACTTGACAGAGGCAGAGAGGGGCCGAAAGGCAGATGTGAGGCTCTGATTAGCTTCCTGGAATTATAATGGGGCTCACTTTTCTTTCCCATTTAAGCTGTGGATAGCAATGCAACAGAAGACTTCCTCGGAGCTGGATCACTGATCGGCCTCTGGGAGTCATGCAATTTGTCAGGCCAGACAAATCCTAGGATAGGTTCCAGAGGCAGCCGTAGTTAAAGGTGCTATCTAGGGAAAGCAGTGAATAGGGAGCTTGTTTAAGCCTAGGCCTAAGGGAGCAGGTACCAGAAGTTTGACAGCAGCTAAGTATACCATTTTTGTTTACGAGGAATCCCCAAGTCTTTGATGCCTTGCGGTTGAGTTCTATGTATTAGAACTGAAGGCAACAGTCAAGAATGTGGGAGCTAGGTGAGCTCCAGAGCTCCCACAGTGATGGCATCTCTTTAAAGACTGACTCCGAGGTCTGTTCTCCTGCCAGATTAGCCATACTCTTCAGTTGCTTGGTGTAGAAGCAAGGTATCTTGCAATTAGTTAGTTACTTGGCTTTTGACGTTTTGTAAATGATGAAGCAGGTTTGTTACTCCTCAGGTCAGCTCTGTGGCATAGAGATAACCTGTTCTTTGAGTCAGAAACCTCATGGTTGGTGTGCAAACAGACTGCTTGCATTTATCTGACAGCAGGTAGTGGGACACTGGAATGGCTTCCCTCTGTCTTACATCCCTCCATCTCCAAACTCATTCATCACCGATGACCAAGGAAAATGGGTTCAGTGGAGCTCCTAATAATTAAAGACTCTCCTTCATTTCATTTGAGAGATGGAGGGAGCAAGAAGCATGAGAAAAAGAAGGGCAGAAAGAAGACAAAAGAGAAAAGGAGAAGAAAGATACTTTGTTAATAACAGCCCAATAGGAATGCTATTTATTTTCTAACAAATCAGTTCCCTCTTCCTTTTCTTCCTCAAAGGGTTAAACAAAAAGGTAATTAAACAATGATTTCTTTATAAACGCTGGACTTCTGAGGCCTGTTTTCTCTGTTGAAAAAAAAATAGATTTAAGATAATGGCCCTATTCTCCTCAGAATAAATTAAGCTCCGAGATAAAGAATTCCATTACTAATGCCTTTCAGCCAAGCCCAGGCATCCTTTAAAGTCAAACTTTAAAGTATAATGTGCCGTGATCTTGGTGAAATCTTTCCTGTAATGATATTTAACTGATGGGCAAGGTATCAATGGTTGAGGCAAGGTATTGACTGTGTATATTCAGGGCTGTGGGGGCTCTTCCAGGGTGTCCCTTTTGAAAGACAGCACAGCACCTGTTTAAAGACATGTTCAAAACAGTTCCAAGTTAGTTCAAGTAACTATTATTTTAGTTTTTTGTTTTTTTTAGCTATGTGGAGAAGCACAAGTTGGTAGGAGATGAGGCAACAATAGAACCCTGGAAGAGACTTAAAGTGGATATCAGTAAAGACTGAAATGTGGTACCAAATGTCGGTCTCTGGGAGAGTGGCACTAACCCACATGCTTCAGGTTTCCCCTGCTTCTGAGTTCAGCTCTTACTCTTCTCCTTCTCTGGGAAGTGCTGACAACCGCAGCATCTTCATCTTTGCTGCGAGTAGTCGTGCCCTTTTCCTTGGGGAGCAGGGGCTACTTTAAGAGAAGACAGTAACTTGGTAGGCTAAAAAATTCTGTACGCTCTCAGCAAATCCATGACCATTCTCTCAGGAGGGCAATGCAGAGAGCCGGAGGGAGCACACAGACTGTTCGATCTGTAAGGAAGGAAGATATTGACTAGAGAAAACATGGGCAAAGGCTGATGGGATGATGGTGGTCCTTCTGGGAAACTCTTACAGGAGCCAGAAGCTCTTGATACCCCATCAGTGCTTTGAATCAGATACTTCGGCTATGATTACTTGCTCCTGTCAGTGTGGGACCATAGCAAGGTAGCGCACCATAGCAGGGAGCGCACCACAGCAGGGAGCACACCATAGCAGGGAGCGCACCATAGCAGAGAGCGAGGAGGAAAGCAGTGAGCGCTGCTGCTCAAAATTATAGCAGAAAGCAAAGGAACAGAGAGAATAGAGCTGAAAGAAGCTGAGGTCTCCCTTATTAAGAGAAGACTGCCAAGAGCCTAACTTCCTCCCTTTGATCCTGCCTGCCCAAGACTCTGCCCCTCGCTATTAGCATCACAATCTTGAAACCAAACTCACCAGCCTTTGGGAAACGTTCCAGAGACATTCTATAGCACTATTCTATTTATGTCACAACTTGGATGTATAAGCCGCCATATGTAATGCTGACACAATGGTTATAGCCATCACGAGGGCAGAGACTGAAAATCCTTTTCTCTCACTTGATATATCCAAACAAATCCATGCTTCTGAGAATACTCAGGACAGACGCTTCAAAAAACTGGCTTTCTACCTTCAAATAGGAATTGGCCAATGAGTTTCCCTGGAATCGATGTCATACAATTGATACCATCAATGATACTATAACATGATACCAATATTTGCCATGTGGCTTTGGGGACAGCCACACTGGAATATTCCAGCAACAGTCAATGTACCTTCTGGCTGATTCTTCTGAGCATCACCCTTAATCCTGAAAGACCCTTGGAGTTTTCCTCTAGTCGTGTTGATCACCTATAAAATACACAGTGCTTTGGTCTCATATGAGCAGCAGCTGGCCTGGGTCGGGGTCCCAGCTCTCACACTGACAGAAATTCACCAACCGTAGGGGAGTAGTACAGATAATCTGTAAAGAGACCTCGTTCTTGGCTAGATATAATATATTCTTGTGTCTGCTGTAGTGCAATCCCCATTGTTTATAATTTCAGGCTTTTATTCAGTGTGATTATTTTTGTTGAATTAATTTAGATATTTGAAATGCATATATGTACATACATCTATATGCCTATATGTACGAAGTTTATATTTTTGTGCCTTAGAGTGTTGTATTTTGGAGTGTATATGGATATACATACCATGTGTGCAATAGCAGTCAGTGTATAAAGAGCCAAGGGCTTGAAGTACAGTCAGGAGGAGCATATGAGAAAAGGACAGGGAAGGGAGAAATGTTTAAATTCTAATCTCAAAAATTAAAAACATGTGTTCTTGTGTAACTCACTTAAGAATTTTTGGGATGAGATGTGAAAGAATACATGCATAATTAGGCCTTCCTGGTGTAGCAAACTTTCTCTGAGAGTAGGTGTTGATTCCCCTGGGCTCAGAGGGCATAGGCGTACTACACCCAGTGGGTCCACAGCCTACTGAGGTGATGGACAACAGAACCAACAGCTACCAGGCAGTCTGCTGGGAAGTGGCTAGGATGTGAGGACTCAGCTTCCTTCCAGTATTTGTCGATGGCTACAGTCACGGAAGGCATACCGTGTATTATACACATTCTGATTTCCCCTCTTACCTGTATAATAACCCCACCCCTCTGAGGTTCTATGAACGTGCCTTAATCTCTCATGAAGGTCTTTTGTTTAAAGAAAAAGAAATTCAGCTAGCAAAATGCTACCTTCCTATGTCTTTGGCTATATTTATCTCATTACTTCATCCAAACACTGTACTCCTTTTTAAAGGAAGCCCAGGGCAGTAAGACCTTGTGAAATTCGAAAAACAGAAAGTACCATTCCTTGGTAACATATTTTACAGACCAGGCCAGTCATTTGCTTGCTCCTCTAATTATGCCAGAAGGAATGGCTGTGTTAAGGCACTCTCTTGTCAGCAAATATGCTTTTGATTTAAGAAATTATTATAGAAAAATGCTGGAAGCTGTGTAGTCATCTCTGCTCTATTTGGAGGGAAAAATCACATCCTTCTGCGATCGCTACTACTCACGAGCGTTTTCGGTACTCACTGTTTTCCTTCCCTTCGTCCTCTCTTGTTTTAAAATAAGTTTTCCTTCCCCTCCCCCAGGGTTAACAGTACAGAGATCAGAGGTTCACAATTATTAAAAAGAGGCCACTTCAATTCAACTCTCCATAGATACAGTGTCTGCGGCAGTGTTTAATTAGAGATTAAAATGGGGGAATTGAATAATTGAGCTTGCTAATGAATTTGAAAACTCAGCAAAGCAAGGAGAGCTGGGCGTTTTTTCTGGCTTGGCTTTTCCTTCTCTACTCATTTTTCTCACTCCCCACTATTATCACATTTCTGGCCTTGACTGCCGAGTTTATTACTACCCATAACCCTGGCCTAAGTGGAAACAAAAAAAGCTGAAGCCTCTTTGCCCGGCTCCTGGAGATGGTCAGCCTACTGGATTTATGACACGATCCAAGCGAGGCTTGCAATTGCAGGAGGCTGGCCATGATGAAAATGAGATCGGCTGGGCCACCAACGCTTTCTGTAATCACCTTAATAGGTCAACATAACAATGGATGGAGCTGGCTGGAAAACTAAGAAGATGAGTCTAAATCAAAGAGGACGCAATGCATTAACAGTGCCACTGCTGCTCCCTCTAGGGTTGCGGGTTATTTGGGTAGCATGTTTGAAAGACTCATATTAGCTCTGGGACCCAACAATAAAAGCGGTCCCTTAGATTATTCTGGAACAGACCCTCCTTTGGTAGAGGTACATGTCAAAGTTGGCTTGGGGCTAATTCTCCAACAGGATCTTTGCCTAGGGAGGAAGCTCCACTTCGAGACCCCAAAGGTCCTTTCCAACTCGAAAACACTCGGGTTTTGTGAAGGTGGCACAGAGCACCCCGTCTTGTTCTAAGAGGACTGTTTCCTTTGAAGCCTCCTGTTAACGCGCAGGTAAAGTTTTTAGGACTATTTTTACCACTTGGATGCTGTACTTCAGATGATCCATTTCAAGCTTCGTTTGGCACAAAATCTTGATGCTGTAAATCCACATTCAAGGTAAATGTCTATTTTTTTTTATGGCCCAGAGCCCCCAAACTTGTGAGTATTTGCTCTCACAGTTCCTGGTTAAATTGTGTCTTGATATTTACTTCATGGCCCACTCAAAGCAGAATGATCACTAGTCAGGGTATGGCAGTCATTAAAGGGGACTTCTTCCAAAGCAGCAGTAACATAGCCGGCATGCAGTCACAACATCTCCGTTGAATAAGAGGTCATCGCTAATAGCATTTCCTTAAGACTTCTTAGCCACACTTCTCAGCTCAGCTTCTGATGGCTTCCAACTGATGACTTTAAATATATGTTTTTGACAGCAGGGAAGAAAATAATCTGTTTTTAATACTCCTCTTACTTCACCAAGAAAACAATCTGTCTCCCGCTACCGCTCAACACAGCTACAGCCCCCAGGGTAAGGAGGTCAAGGGAAGAGATATGCACAATGTACACATTTAATCTTGTCTCATCTAGTTTTAGCCTGCTTCACTAAATATTTGTAGCGTTCTCCTTGTGTCTACAAGCATCAACATGATTCCTTAGAGACATCCAGACCCCAGAGACTAGAAACTGTGAGATGCTCTTTGAAGGTGTGTATCTAGGACAGCCCCAGGAAAAGTATATGATACATATGAAATAAATGATAAATTTGAAAAGCATATGACACATAACTGGGGTGGAAGAGGATGGCAATGACACAGAAGAGGGCATGGCAGGTAGTTCCTTAGGTGTGTGGCTATGTGGTGGAAGGGGATCAGTGTGCGGAGACCGAGAGGTACCCTGATTTGGCACAAAAGGCAATACTATACTTGGTGTCTGTTTAGCGCAACAAAAATAACTATTGCCATCAAAGGAGACTCTGATGCCATTTGGCTCCATTTGTAGAAGACACAGAGGCTCAATTCACAGGCTTCTGTTCTCAAACCAAAACAGAGCAAAACAACCAGGGCTTGTCTTGATCCCAGCCCACTGTCATGCACAAGCAAAGAAAGGTAGGGGTTCATATGTGTTAGCAAAAGAGATGATCCTATAGCATCCTGAAGCTCCGAGTTATTTGACAGACCTTTGGGAGGCAGTGAGGAAACCCCACATCTCATTCAGAAAACAGCACTGGGGTATAAACAATGCTACGTATCTTCAATGCATCGGCCTAGCAGAGGGACCCCCAGTACAGAAGACTTCTCAGGACGTCCTCCTCATCAAGATCCCAGGATCATGATCTAATTATATCGACTGTTTACTGCTCAGCACCTGCTCCATGCATGATCTGTAAGTACGCTCAGAGCCTATCCTGAACATCGGATTGGCATGTGATTTATTTTAGCTTGCTAAACGGCGTCTCACCCTTCTTTTCATTTGCCTGTTGAGCCACCTGCTATAGAATTCCAGAGGGGTATGTGAGCGGGAGTTCTCACCCAACCCTACAGCCTGACAACAGCCCTATCTGACACCTGTCACAGTGTGCTGAGAGCGAACAAAAGAACACGCCACGAAAGGCTACAGTGGGAATGTGGCCCTGAGCTGTTCCAGGGTTTACTTCAGCCACAATCATCCGCGTAGCACAGCAACAGAAAAGCACCTACATCCAGGGCAGGAGACCAGAGAGAGGCAGGGCCGTTCTGCTTGGGGTTTGTCTACAAAGTTGTCAGTGCAGGTCTTCAGGTCAGAAATCATTTTATCTGCTAAAGCAGATGCTTTAGAGAACAAAACGCCAGGCTGACTTCAAGGCTGGGAGGTGTGCAGAGCCCCAGGCTGCCACTGCTTGGCAGCGGCTGTAGCCCAGCCTGCTGTTCTCTGAATCTTTCACTCAGATTCAGGCTCCCTGTTCTCCCCATGCACCCCACTGCCTTTGAAGATCGTCTGATGTGCTCCCTTTTTGCCTGCTGACCACTCAAGAGGCAGCACATTCAAAGATGTATCTTCCAGTCACTGAAATCAAAGTCACTCTGCCTTGTGTGGCTTCAGAGGCTTTTCCCTCTATTGCTTGTTTAGTTACAAAGTGGCGGATGCAGAGAAAGACCCTCAGCCCTTTGCCAGGGAGGGTAAACTGAGGCATAAGAAAAGGAAGTGTAGGCACTCCTTGATTTACAGTGGGCTTAGGATAGATTAGCGTAGAACTATTGTAAGTCAAAAACATACTTGATTCACTGCACATCCTGGAGGAGCAACATGGTGGTTCCCCATCATGATTGTGACAGTGACCCTGCTTAGCATTCGCCAGAGAGGATCACACTCTACAGCACCATCCCTTAGAAAGGCTCAATTTCAAACTTCTTGGTGAATCAACATCTATCTTCTTTGTCCAGTTGGAAAGTTGGAAAATTGGAAGCCATACCGTCACCAATTGAGCCTGCCTGTATCAGTCCAGGACGACTCTCACAGAGACGCGTTCCAGCCAATACCAGATGGCAAGGGCAGGAAGTACCATCACTACTTCTCCTGACCGTTTTGTGTGTATGTGTGCATTGCATGCGCTGTATGTACTTGTTTGTGTGTTTGCATGTACATATGCATGCATGCAAGGCTATGTATGCACTTAGGTGTATATGGAGGCCAAAGATTGACGTCCTGTGCCTCCTTTATGTATGTATGTATGTATGTATGTATGTATGTATGTATGTATGTATGTATGTATTTTTGGGGATAGGATCACTCACTGAATGTGGAGTTCATTGATTTGGTTAGAGTGGGTGGCTCCCCATGATTACTAACTACCCTGCCACACTGGCGTTTGTGGGGGTGCCAGGGACCTGAAATCAGGTCTTTTGCAGCAGCACTAGTGACTGAGCTCTTGCCCTCCTTCCTAATTGGTAATTTCCATCTCTGCTCTTCAGGTAAGTAGATGGGGTTTCTGTAGCCAAAAGCAGTTATTTTCCTCAGACCTCATTTCTTTTCATGTTGTTCAGCGTACTTACTAGACAGAAGGGGTAGTAATAAAACTAGAAGATGCAAATCTCATGTATCATAAGACAATGTATCACCTGAAAATTTGAAATCCTCTTAGGTCCCTAACACTCTCCTCTGTAGTCCAAATGTCCAGGCTGTTGTGTGCTTTCTTGTGGGACATCTGCTGTCCTTCAGTGTGATACTGAGTCACCTTTTAAGGTTCGTGCACTAAAGTCAGAATGGTTTGGCCAAATCTCTGGCTTTTGCTTTTTATTCAGTATTTTTATTCAGTAGAAGATCATGAAGAAGGTTCATTGTATGAATTTCCAAAGACAGGCAGGAAGTAAACCCAGGAAGGAATGGTCACCTTCCTTATTTTGTCTTGCAAGACCACCCCTGTCGTGCGAATCAGCTCGAATCTCACAGAACAGCATACAACAACCCCAGCGAATAGCATTGGCATTGCCCCTGTTTAAACACTGCTCTTTCTAAAGGAGACTGTGGAAGCCCAACCTTTTTCCACATCACTTGGAAATGTCGACATTGATAAGATGCTGTGGGTGCTGTTGCGATCCTCGTGCCTCCCATATTCCTGGTGGAGACGCCCTATGCACTGCACAGCCTGCCAGGAGGAAGGGTCTGTAGTTTATCAAATAATCATCTGTGTCAAATTTAGTTATGATTACTTCCATCAAAGAGCATCATAGTTTCCTCAACACTTTATGATGGTTGTGATAGAGAGGAAATTGAAAGGCAAGATCATTTCCCACAGCACATAACAGTGAACTCTAAGAAACAGACGTCCTGCAGATGAGGTGCTAGCCAAGGAGGCTCAGACTGGCAAGGCAGCAGGAAAGCACAGGAGAACGTCAGTAAAAAATTAAAAGGGAAAAAAAACTGTGCAATTTGATAGGAAAGCGCTCTGAGACTAAGATTAGCAGGGTGCAGAGCTGGTCTGAAGCTGCAGACCTGAGCTTACCTCTCTAGCATGGAAGATACACAGGTCTCCTAAGTAAAAAAATACAATGGAAGTGACAGCGCTACACGTAAAGCTGGGTGATCTGGTTCCTTTGCCCTTCTCTCTCTCTCTCTCTCTCTCTCTCTCTCTCTCTCTCTCTCTCTCTCTCTCTCTCTCTCTCTGTTCCAACCACATGGCACTAAGTTTCACGACCACATCCAGACCCTACCCTCCTGGGGTCCAGTGCCCTCTATGATCGGTGCTGTGTGTTCCTAAGCTCCCTGAGATCTTTACTGCTTGTCTTCTTTTCAATGATTTTTCAATGACTGCCTTCCATGAGATCACAGCACCATCCACGAGCCCCCAAAGCTCCTGGCTTGCTTTTCTTTCCCCCATAGACTTATCAGTACTGAACAGACAGCCTATGCCACCACCTCATTGATGATCCCGTCTCTTACATCAGAATGTCATTTCATGAAAGGAAGGATCCTGCTTGTTTCTCTCATTGCTGTATATCCAGCATGTGCATGCATTTGGGTTGGTATAGGTTTGCTTTGCTTTGCCATGCTGGGGATTGAACCCAGGCCCTCACTCATGCATTGCAGCGCAGATGGGCACTACGAAGACGTAGGGGCACGAAGGATAGGGGATTCAGGTGTATTTTCCATAGAATATGATAACAAGAATGTGTCCCCAAGGAAATAGCATGCATGCAGAGGTGTGGCCATGGAATCTAGTGTGAACGTCTTCACTAGCCTGGTGCTTTACTTAGTCAAAAGCACAGGGATTTGTTGAAATGAGCCTTGTAAGTTCTTTGCTTCTGGCATAGCGCCTGCTAGCCCTGATGCTGAAAGCATGAATGTAATAATCTGGATGTGCTTAACATTGACTCTTAGAACATGGCTCTGTTGAGGAACTGGTGTTGAACTCAGAAATGCACCAAACCTTACACCATACGTGTAAGTGGCCATGGAGAGTGGGCTTCCCCAAGGGGTCACAGCAATACCAGTCTCTACTCTCTGTCACATTTGTAGCTGGCCACAAGTCTCCTGGGAAACCTAGCAGAACACATGGGATTTGCCTTTTGTCCTCTATAGTGCCAGGAGAGACAGTCTGTTGACCTCAGTGACCTTTCGCTAGTACCATCTCAGTATACACGGAAGTGGCTGTGCATGGGTCCAAAACATCACCATTATAAGACACTTGGTTAAAATATGGATTAATCCCTGGGAGAGTGTTATGCAAGATTCAGATATATGGTCTGTGATATGGATGGGTTATATTTTTTTATTGCAATAATAAGTTTCTCAAGTCCTAATGGGCCCTGTATTAACTGAAGATGACAGGCAGCGAGGGACGGAAAGCCTGCAATTTGTGAAGGGTGCATAGCAGTTCCAGGGGTTGTAAAAGATAAAATGTTTTAGAGTTATTAAAATCCATCTAAATTGTCCATCTGAACCCAGAGCAACAAAGCTGACTGAGGTCTGCGTGTATCAGCAGGCTAACCTCCTCTACAGCGTCCTAGCTCTCTGAGACCTGACAGAAGGCTCGGTCCTGTATTCCTCAAAGGAACAAGGCTTTGCAGAATCCAATTGCAGACCTTCCTGGAGGAGATGGGTGTGAGTACTCAGGTCAGGGGGTGTGGTGCAGCTGCGTGGCACACACCCCATCAGATGAAAGAAGCTTCCACTTACAAGAGGCACAGCTCGACCAAGGGATGGACACAGGGTGTGGCACAAAAGGGTCCACCCTGGGAATTGGGGAATCATAAGTCCTTTTTGGTGCTTTCGGACAACAGAAGAATCTTTAAGTCATCATTTATGTAGTTTGTGTATGGGCAACACAAAGGCCTGGGAAGCATCTGGAAAACTTGTGGTCAGATCCAGAAGTCATTGGGCCATTCTGAAGAAAACCCTGCCTACTATTTACAAAGAGCTTTCAAAGGCACAGATTCCAGGTTGAGAGATTTCATAACCTCCCTTGCAATCTCTTAGAACAGTTGCATGAAGTAAGTCATAATATCCCTATTGGATGGATAAGGAGATTGGGGGAGTTTCTCAGTCACTCAAAGACTGAAACCTGGGAGCCAGTGAGGTAGCTGGGCTAGCTGGAGTCCAAGTTCAATTTGCTATGTTTATCGTAACACCCTCCCCCCTTCCCAGGAAGCTAGGTGTGTAGTGAATTCTGACAGGGTGCAGTGGATTCTCCACACGCAGAGCTTACAGAGCCTGCAGAGGGAGCACTGTTGAGATTCCTTGCTAGTCTATGATTGTGGAGGTAAAAAGGGCTAAAAGTAACCTTCAAGTAAGCCTTGGGCTTAGTAGTGTTGCACTTGTCAGGAGGAAGGGTAAGCTTCATAAACACTCTGCCCCAGGGTAATGACTTTTCTGCATTTTTATCTTCTCTGGGGAAGCAAGTGTCTCTGAACAGACGGAGATGGGGCAGGTGGGAATGGGAGGGGGGAAGCCACAGAAAGCATAAAGCTCCAAGGGATGACAGAAGGGGAAAGGGTGGTGCCGGCGGCGACAGTATGACAATTCTATGTTCTAGGCATGGCCTAGGCAGGAGACACAAGGTGGGAAGGAGGCTTGCAAAGAAAAGGCAGTCGCCATACTGAGGTTCTTTGAAAATGGCATTGTTGTCAAACTCAGAAAACAGTTTCCTACCCTGAATAAAACACTGACATTTGTCTAATTAAAAAAAAAAAAACCTAATAGAGATTTTTGCAGACAGAGCGAAGCCGCCAGTGCATCTGGTGGAAAACTCTCCATATGGCCCAATCCAAAGTGTACTCTGCTGCAGAGACCAAGCAGGGACTTTGTGTTAAAACTGCCCAGCCATTAAATTACCTCCATGGCCTTGTGGCTACTGGCAGCCAGAGAAGTGGAGGCTCAGCTCAGATGTCTGTGTTGTCCCTTTTCTATCTCCCTAAGAATAACGACCTAGGTGTGGAAGAACCTCAGAAAGTGTTAAGGGTAGGAGGGGAAAGTGGGAGAGAGTGGGGGTATTTGGAGCAGGGTGGGTATGTGTTAATAATATCTGAGACCACGCAGTAGGAACTAACACGAGGCCCTACCGAGTGGCTACCAGCCCCACATGCACGCCATCAGGGAGTCAAAAACCAATGTTTAGGCCTATGACAAGAGCTATGCCAAATCTAAAGGCCTAGAGGAAATGGAGCAAGGTCTAACAAGATCAGTCCAAAGCCAAAGTTTCTTTCAGGAGGACCAAGTAGGCTGAAAGCACAAGCAACAGGCAGCATAGACACCTTCTCTGAGAGGGAATAGTTGCTTCCCATTTCATACCTGGCAACATGACCTGGCCCAGAGTAGCTCTTGGTCTCTGTAGGGTCTTGGTCTACCTGTACCTCATCCCCCCTGAACAAGTCCTTGTTCCTTGACCAATGCTACCCTTTACTATCCTAGATTAACATTTGCCACTTCCTTTCTTCTTGTCTCACACCTGTCCTACAGGCCCAGGTAAAGGTCCTAGAATTATGATGGCCCAGCCCGAACTCCTTTCATACCAGGCACCAATCAAGAATGCACTGTAGATACATACAAACCAGCATCACTGAGACAGGAACAGCCCATCTCTGCTATTATCTTGTAATAGGATGCTGGTGAACATTGGAAGGAAGAAGAACTTCCCTTATTTCCAAAGAACTGCCATGTTTTATAGAATCTATTCTGTTTCTGGGGTCTTTGTCTCCAACCTGAGGTACTACAAAGCAATCTGGTCTGTCCATCTGATTACCCCCTTCTCCTTCATTCCCACTGGCATGGCAAATCAAGTGTAACTGGGGGTGGGAGGGGACTTGTTGCAATAATGGGTACTGTGATAAGCTTCCCTGGGCACTCTGGTTATTCATTATCATAATTAGAGATGCTATTTTATTCTCATGACATAAGGCTAAATGATGAATCATGACTTCTGGGCTACACCAGTCACTCAAAAAGCCAAGATAAGGGTACCTTAGGGAGTCACTAGCTCATGGAAAGAGGCTCTAAGCCACACACATAGAGTTAACACCTGTGAAATCTAGAATGCAAGTCTGGCCTTAACCACTTCTGACTTAGGATTCTGCTACTGCCCGAGGCAGCTTGCTGAATGAGCCTGCTGGGTTTCAGGACTATCCAATCTCCCTTGGTGACTGTGTCAGAATAGGCTGCGTGACCCCATTCAGACTACACAGATGCTAGACAGGATTGCTGAAAGGTGACTGGTACTTAACTTACTCTTCATAAGGAGAATGAGAAGACACATGTTTGCTCCCATTAGATGTAAGCCCATCTTGCCTAAATTGCTCTTGGCCACTACCCGATGGCCATGAAAGAGATGGATTTAGGGGAAAGAGGAAACCCAGAAGGGAGGAAGGAGCTGAGACAATGCCTGCCCTAAACAGTGCCTAAATATGGACTGGTGGTTCTGTCAGCCAATATAATTCCTTATTGCTTCAGACAACTAGACTCTGTTCCCATTGTTAAAGGCTTAGCGAATGCCTTCTGTAGAGTTTAGAAACTCCTCTCAAGGCTGTGTAGGGAGAGGCAATCTTCAGTAAGAGGAGCTACTGTGGCCTAGCAGAATGGAGTACATGAGAGTTGTGAAGGCCAAACAGAAGACCACTCTACGCAGGTCACACCCCAAGTATGTCCTTTAGTGGGCAGTCATGTCTAGGCTGCATAGACAATGCTTAGGGAACTCACACTGTCTAAATGTGGTACCATGGGTCAGGAGTATTGTGGTTGGCCATATTTTGTTCTTAACTATTCAGATATGAATAGGTGCTTGGAGCATGAGGAAGGACTATGCCATGTAGATTTCTTCTGGAAACAGGTTCCTGACATGAAAAAAAAAAAAAACCACATGGACTAGGGTTAACATGTGGCCCATCACTCATTCATGGCAGGAGTGTGATGGAGATAGTTCACTTGTAAACCACTGAGATTCTAACAAGGCTACACCAGGCATGATAGTGTGCCTATAACACTGCAAAAGGATCTGAGGGATGAAGAGTCATGAGCCCTGGATTCCGCTCGGACTTTACACTCACAATACAGAGAAGAGGTACAGAGGCTAACAGTGGGCAAGCAAAGCACACACACTGTAAGGGCCACTAGAATTCAGTGGCAGGAGGACAGCAGCTAGGATGATGTTCAAGAACAGATAAGCCCTGGAAGGTGGTGGGCAAGGTTAAGAATGGGTAGCAGTCCTGAGCTAACCAGCTTGAAGAGCCTTCAGCTACCCACGTTGCCACCTGGCCCCGTGAGAGGAAGGGCCTTGCATGTGTCTGGGTGGCAAATGGATTCCACTTCACTCTTTCCCCTACCTGCCAGAGGCAAAGCTGCTGAGACACCCACCTCCATGTTTGAATGAAAATATCTATGTGTACAAATTATCACTTTACAATTAATTATGCAGAGCAAGTAATACATACGAGACCTCAATATTGTGACAGCTTGGAAATTTACTGTTTTCCTACTGACTGTGCAACAAGTCTTGCCAAATGTATGTTGAAAAGTAATGAAAGCTTAGACAATTAATATTTTAATTTTGTATATTCACAGCACATCTGTGGGTCAATGTAAACATCACTAGCAACTCAGCATAGCCTTATTAGACACTCTCCTAAGACAGACCTTAAAAATCAATGCTCCTTAATTAGGCCCTTCCTTCCTCCACTGCCTTTAGGGAGAAGGGATTGTTATGAAAAGGATATGATTTACTCCATACTGAGTTCACCAGGCATCTCAAATGCTTCAGGTTTGAAAAAAAAAGTAGCAGATTTCATTGCAGGAATCTTCTCTCCAGAATCTATAAGCACCAAGTGGAGATCAAGGGGGAATTTCATCAGCATGTTTGTGGTTCCTTTACATTTAAATCATTAAAAGATCTTTGAGGGTTTTTGAAGTCCAAGAACTCTCCTGAGTCACTCCCCCCACCTCCAGCATACTTTTCATTTCTTTTTGGAAAAAATTTAGGAAATTGAATTTTAGCTCTAGATCCAAAAGGGATTTAAAAAAAAGAAAGAAAGAAAAGACGCCGCTTGTCCATGATAGTGGCTGAGGATTAAAACTCTAAGAATTTTCCCGTTCTCTTTAGGCCGGCATCTCAGATGGTAGAGATCTGGTCCAGGAGTTACACACTTGACTTGACTCTTTATAGTATACAGTTTTCTCCCAGCAAGCTACAACCTTTGAGTCACGAAAACAAGGTAGAAGCAAAGTATTGCAAGGTGGGTGAGGCCTGGTCACCTACCCTCATCCAGACAAGCCCAGCCGCAGGCTCTTCAGACATTATCTCCTGGTAGCTGGCACTGTTTATGTCTTTTATAGCAGATCTTACTTGTAGGCAAGAATATTACAGATTTTCTTATTCTTTTGACAGATCTGAACCTGATAATGCTAAGGCACATCAGCATTTGCAGACATATGGGAATGTACACACACACACACACACACACACACACACACACACACACAGAAACACACACACACACATGGACAAACACACACACACACACACACACACACACAAAACCACACACACAACAAAAACACACACACCACACACACAAAACACAACACACACACACACACATACCACACATACCACACACACACATACACACACACCACACACACAGACACACACACACACACACACACACACACACACACACACCACACACACACACACACACAGACACACACACACCACACACACACACACAGAAGACACACACACACACACACACACAAACACACACACATACACACACACACACACACACACACACACACAACACACACACACACAACACACACAAATACACACACATACACAACACACATGCACATACCACACACACATACCACATACACACACAACACACACACACAACACACACAAATACACTCACATACACAACACACATGCACATACCACACACACATACCAAATACACACACACATGTGCACACATACACACACACACACACACACACACACACACACACACACACCTAGATTTAGACTCCACAGCATCGTACATCATTTGTTTTCTGCGTGTTTTGTACCCCAGTTCCAGCCAGTGTCTGGCACAGGATGTGTAATATTTATTAAGTAAGCGAATGAGGTAATAATAGTCTAATGGTATCTAAATTATATTTAACCTTCTTTCAGTTCTTCCATACTTACTAACTAATGGCTATCTTTAAAATTAGTTTATGTATATGAGTGTTTTGCCAACATCTATGTCTGTGTGCAATGGAGTGCTTGGTGCCCTCAGAAGCCAGAAGAGGGGGTCAGAGTCCCAGTGACTGGGGTTACAGATGTTGTGAGTCACAATGTGGGTGCTAGAGCTGAACCCGGTCCTTTGGAAAAACCAGCCAGTGCTTTCATCCGAAGGACCATCTCTCTGGTCCCACAGATTAAGTGTTAAAGTCAAACATCATAATATAGGTAGAGGGATCCTTGGTTGATTTTTAAGGTCAGTGCGGTCCACTGTATAACATAAGACGTTATGGCTGATTAGTGGTAAAACTAGAGATTTTAGATCATCTGATTTCAATGAACGCTATTTTCATACAAATCTTTGTTTCTGGAAGTTTAGCATGCAGTAGAGCCCCACCTTCAAGGTGTTGAATCAGTAGACCCAGTTTCAATGGTCTGCATTCTAAAAAGCTGGGAGACAACTTTAAAACAATGGACCACATGCAGAAACAATCACTAAGACCATTTATGTGCCCCGTGTATGGAACAATGGTATACAAGAGAGACAGACACTCCTTAACATTCTTTGAGACGGTGACTAGAGCACAGAACTATACTCATCGGTGTAGAAAGGCAGGCTGTGTGGCATAATTACACAAGAGGCTGTTTATTAAAAAGTAAAATAGGGCTGGGTGTGATGATGCTTAATCCCAGCACTGGGCAGGCAGTGGTGGGGGCAGATCTCCTAGTTCGAGGCCAGCCTGGTCTACATAGTGAGTTCCATGACAGCCAGAGCTACACATAGCAAGACCCTGTCTCAAACAAACAAACAAACAAACAAACAAACAAACAAACAAACAAGCAAACATAAAATGTAAAAGAGTTCTGGAGGTAGTTCAGTGTGGGAGCATCCTGGGTTCAATCCCTAGTGCTACCAAGGAGAAGGAGAAAGGTTAGAAGAGGCGGGGGAAAAGAGGAGGAAGAGAAAAGGAGGAGGAGGAGGAGGAGGACGAGGACAAGGAGGGATGGTGATGATGGCAAGCAAACCCTTTGTGAATGCAGATCATGCATCAGGACATTGTAAATTAGGGATATTTCAACTGGGAATGAGCATCGCCTCGAACTTTCCTGAGTGAGTTTAGATTTGGATGAGTTAGGTGTAAATTTTGAAGCTGCTGAGGGCATTAGAAGTGAGCTGGTCCAATTTTTCCATTTTTATTTTACACCTTTATAAAGAAAACGAAGGTTTAAAGATAATGCCTGACCCAGAGACCCAGCTTCTCCTTACATTTGATGTTCCAGCTGTGACCATAATCAAAGGGAGGCAGGACTTCCAGCCGACTTCTCTTGTAGTCAGCGCGGTCCTCCTCTGGAGTGCAGTAGGTCCCATCCAGTGACAGAAGAAGAAATGAAGTTCTGATATACACTTCATAGGAATGGACCGCAAAAATAATTGTGTGAACGCAAATCAGGACTCATCTGTGAACCCACATCCATGCAGGGTAACATGTAGAACATTCAAATTTATAAAAGCAGAAAAGAAGTTGGCGTTTACTAAGAGTTATTATTTAGTGGGAACAGAATTTCTGTTTGGGATGCCGAGACGACTCTGGAACCAGAGAGTAGCAGAAGTTGTATAACCTGTTTATGTCATTAGTGACACTGAATTGTGCAGTTACGAATGGTGACTGCATTTAAAAAATATTAGAGAAAGGATTGAAAGAGCTGAAGGGTTTTGCAAAATCATAAGAACATCCATGCCAACCAACCAGAGCTCCCAGTGACTAAACCACTATCCAAAGACTATATATGGACTGACCCATGATTCCAACTGCATATATAGCAGAGGAAGGCCTTGTTGGGCACCAATGGAAGGAGAAGCCCTTGATCGTGCCAAGGTTGGACCCCCAGTGTAGGGGAAGGTAAGGGGGGGCTGGAAGGGGAGTGGATGGTCAGGGGAACACCCTTATAGAAAAAGAGGAGGTAGATGGGAGAGGGGGCTTATGTTCTGGAAGCTGAGTAGGGAATAACATTGGAAATGCAAATAAAAAAATCAAATAAAAAAAAGAACATGATAGACAAAGAAAAAAATAAGAATAAAAGAATAATGACAAACCTTTAAACCAGAAGGTCTTTCCAAACTGTGTCACCCCTCAACACACACTCCGCCTCCTGCACAGCCCTGTGCAGCCCCAAGGTAGGTGAGAACTAGGGACCAATGGCCTCCTGCAATCCAACTTCTGCCAGGTTTCTGGCAATGGTTGTGATTAATTACTCGTGGCCACAGACACTCATTTGTGCCCCCAAACTTATTTTCTGGCCTTGGGGTAGACCTTACCATTGGAGAAAAGATTCTGGGGACTTTGGAATATGAGTGAGGATTTTGCTTTTTTCCCCCCCTATCCCAGCTGTGGCTGGCAAGGTGCCTGGCAGTATATCTGATAAACGCTCCACTCCTACTCCTCTTGATGTGTGGTTACACAGCTTACGGTGACAGGGCAGAATTTAGATCCTGTGACTCATCTCTCCAAGCTGGATTTTCGTTAAGACTTCTACGCTCATCCTTGGCATGTTTATTGCTTCCTGAGAAACTAGTTTCGTGCGTTCTCAGAATTATGAGCCTGGCACACCATGATCCATGCCTCTCAGAGGGAAGAGAGGCTGGGCACGGTGGATGAAGGACACACGACTTGAGTGAATGAGATGGATGTCGGGAACGCCAGTGAAATGCTTGTCATTCACGTGCTCATCCTGGTGCTCCCTCCTCTGCCTGTGTCTGGTTGGACTCAGTAGCATCCTGGATGCTGGGGAGAGTGAGTGAATTACAAGTAAGCAAATAAACATGATTTAGCAGCAGAAGACGAGAATTTGCCACACCACAAAACTTCCCCTTTCATTTACTTTGACAATTTGGTGTCTAATATTTACAATGGTGCTTTAGACTTTTCAAGGAGTTTTAGTGTAAGGAAGTCTTTGCAAACTGAATTGCTTGTTCTCTGACATGGTGACGAGTGAGCTTACAGAGCACGGGATGACCATCAGACACCAGTTAGCTGGTTAAATTCTTTTTTTTTTTGCATAAATAGTCTTTATCATCATCACCAATGACTCGTGACATATGTTAGGTACAGGTATAGAGAACTAAAATGATAGTTTCTATGCCTCCTGGGAGTTTACTTTCAATATAAGATAAAGGTTGCAGATAAACACAGAGGACATCCCATTCTTCCTTTGTAAGCCAATGAAGACATTACTAATTGAGCACTGCTTTGCAGATTCTTTTTCTGCATTAGATGCCAGGCAGCCACCATCAGCGGATCACAGGATCACAGTGCATACAAGAACTTCCTATTCAGTGAACATTACAGGGAGTGAGGGGCCAACTTGTAAGATAAAGAAGTAGGGGTAGAAGTCAAAGAAAAAGGGTTCTTTTGAACACTCTAGGTAGTTAACACGTATGTTGTTTAGCGGTGTAAGGTTTTTGGTTGCTTTCTTAGACCTGATTTCTCAGTGTGGATCCCTTGTGCCAGCAGTGGGCAGGAATCCTGCGGTAGGTGGGGGCTTCATTAATGGCCATGCGTTTAAGATAGGAGAACGCTGGGACCCTTGGTTAAAGACTGATCATAGCCACATATTCTCCTCGCTTCCCTTTTTCTGAACTTCCTGTTGAGTAATTAAAATCACTTCTGTTAAATGAGCATGGTTAGTTCAATATGCCAAGGGCGAGTTTATAGATCCAGAGGATGGAAACTCCTTTAAAGCTTGGCAGTGCTGGCCATGGTGAGGAATAACAATTAGAATAACTGATAACTAGGTCCTTGATGTGGAGTCGCCACCCAAGGCTTGCCACACATCAGTGACAAGCCCGCTTCTCCAGTTAGAGAACACAGCGCTGGAACTGGGCTCTCTTGTCACACAAGCTGTGGTGGCCAAGGACGTGCTTGTATTTTGTGCTGCCAGCAGTGTCTTTTGAACACACAGCCAGTTGAGGCCTTGGTGGTCTGGAAGAGAAGCCGTTTCTCTGACACAGCTGCAGGGCTACTCATGGCTTTCAGACCGATGATAGAGACAAGTTTCTGAGTTGATGTATGCAAAGAAAACTGTAGGAGCTGCAGCTGGAGGAGGAAGGGTAAGGAGAAGAGGCACACGCCAGCAAAATGTGGGTAGAAGGGAGATACTTTAGTTTGACTTCCAACTTCTGCCGTAAAAGGACTATCACTGGTCTAAGTGCCGTGTATCGAGCAATTACTACATGTGTGGCATTTTGCTAAATGTGTTTATAATGACATCATTTAATTTTGTGGTTGATTCTATCATTTAATCTTTGTGGCAACCCTGAAGAGCACTTATCATCCATTCTCTTGTTTGGAGAAAAGGTTCTAAAGATTAAACTCCTTTCCTAGAGTTAAACAGACAGTCAGTGGTTAGATTAGGAATGGGCACCCCTTCCAAAGATTACGCTCCTAATTGACCTTGCCATGGCTCTGCTCCCCTGTAACTGATTCCATCTGTAGGATGTACTCACTTTCTCATCACTGTCAGGGGCATCTGACATTCCATGAGAGCTAGTGGTCAGGACATATGCCCAACACTGTCATAATGCCAGCAAATAAACTCACTGCCGAACAAAAGGTAGCCCCAAACCTGTTGGATTGCCGTGATGCCCCATGGCACTAGGCTATTTGGTCCACTTGATGTGGATTTGGGCTTCCAGGTAAGTCCTCTGAAGAGCAGCTACCTTTGCTCAGTATTGGTTTTCTGGAAGGAGCCCTTTTCTCTGAAAACTTCCATTCAGACGTTTTATTAATATTCTATACTCACAATTCCCTAACTCTTTGATTGTACTTGGCTATTTCCTCCTCCTCCTCCTCCTCCTCCTCCTCCTCCTCCTCCTCCTTGTTGCATTTGTATTGATTATTTTGGAATTTTACATGATTATTCTGGAATTTTACATCATGTACCCCAATCACATTCATCTGCTCCCTCCCTACCATTATAACTACCTCCAAAAGGAATAATAATAATAATAATAATAAGAAGAAGAAGAAGAAGAAGAAGAGGGGGAGGGGAGGGAGAAGGAAAGGAGAGGGGGAGGGGGAGGGGGAGGAGGAGGAGGAGGAGGAGGAAATTCCTATTTGTATTGCCAATATATTCACTGGAATCAAATTCCCAGTGCTGAATCTATGTTTTAAGGTACATCTGTTCTCTGGTCACATTTAAAGTTCTCCTATTTGGTTCCTTGACTTTCTCCCTGCCCCATAGACAGACTTCTGTACATTCACTTTCTTTCCCAGTAAGCCTGGACACTTAAAATCTGTCAATTCAGACTAGGCAACCCCCTTGCACACAGAGATAAAACACACATACACACACACACACACACACACACACACACACACACACACACACACACACAACAAGGCAATCTCCCTAGCACCACACATCAAAGTCCAGGTTGCTTCATAGCCTGCTTCTCTAATTCTGGGATGAGCAGAGATGTTGGATAGAATCACCAACAGCATTCTGTTGGCCCTGTGATGGCTGGTTTTAGATGTCAGTGTGACTGAGTTGTGATAGTTGGTAAAGCATCACTAATGGGATGTCTTTGAAGATGATTTGGGAAGAGATCTGTGGACTGAATAGGGAAGGTTTGCCCTCAACATAGGTGGGCATCACCCAATTAGTGAGCCCACAGAGAGCAAATGACAGAGAAGAAAGGCAGTTCTTTCCCTCTAGAGCTGGGGTACCCTACCCTGCCCTTGTAATACAGTTTCTCCAGACATCGTGCTCTGCAATGTGCACAGTTGTCTCCTACCCACCATACTGGTTCTTCTAGATCTGAGCTACAGTTACACCACTGGCTTCCCTGGGCTCTGGATCACAGAAGGTGTATCACGAAACTGCTCCACTCTTATAACTACTCCACACTCATAACCCAACACGCTAATTATACTAATACAATCTGGTATTCATGGATATAGATTCTGCTGGTTTCATTCCTATGGAGAACCCTTACAATCAGAGCTCTGTTTGTCACGTGACCTACTCACTTTCAGCCCCTCCACACTGCCCCACACTCGTGGTTTTGAACCAAAATTAAAGAGCTGCATCTGGTTTTCTTGCTGGCAAAGTCCCAAGGCAGTAAAGGGACCATATTGCAAGAGATAGGGAGCATGAGTGTGTCTTACAGCCTCTCCCTCTTCTTATGAAGTCACCTGAGTTCAGTCATGGGGTTCTACCCTAAGGACTTTAATTCTGCCCACAGAACTCTTTCTTTACTACATTTAGGGCCACCGTTAGGATCATTTTTATCCATTCACTTTCTTAATATGATTAGATCATAATGATGATGGGGGTGGGGTGGCGGCAGTGGTGGTGGTGGTGGTGCAGCAGTGATAGCAGTTACAGAAAAGTCTGCCTTTGGTCCATGTTCCTCTGTGACTACTCTTCCTTATTTTTTTTCCTGTTCAAATTCCTGAAACCATTGTTTATAGTTCACATTCATTTCCCACAACCCAGAACATTCTGGTGTCCATGTCTGCCCATCTGCTAGATGACACTTAGCTGGCTAGTGACTTTCTTGCTGTGTGTCCTATGTACTGGTCAGCCTACCCATCACTAGAGTCAATGCCCCGTGCCCACTACACACTGTTCTCCTTTGCCTGGCCTTCCATAACAGCATGCTCCCTTGATTTGTCTACTGCTCTGGGAGCTCCTTCCCATTTGCCTTGTGAATCCCTCTTTATTTACCCATTTCTCCTGTATCCTTTACAGCTTTGGCTTAGATTCTTCTCGTACTCCCAGGAGAGGTTTCTCCCTTGGGTCACAATCTACATATCCAAATATTTACAGGACACCATATGTAAAAAAAAGGATTTGATCCTTGTTTAGTGTAGGAAGTGGGAAATCCCTTTCTTTTCTTGTCAACCTTTTTTGCTCTCATTTGACCATCATGAAGAGAAATTCTTTCATCTCCCCGTTTGTTCCAACTGAAGCATATAGCAGGGTCCATGAATTCCCTTGCCCTCATCCCCTGGACTCAATCAACCACTACACTCTTTTTATTTGACTTCAAAAGGTTGTTCCTCATTTTATATGTAGCACCTGCCATGGTGCCTTGGGGAAAGATACTAAATAGATCTCTTAGGCTGACTGATCAGACACCTCTTGACTAGGTTTTCCTTTATTTCTTCTGTTTCTTAGTTAAAGCCACTGTCATCTCTCACCGGGCTGAGTCTATCCACCTGGTTTTACAAAAAAAAAAACAAAACAAAACAAAAAAAAATAAAAAAATAAAAAAAAAAACCACTTTCCTTTGGCCACTCCCTATACTACAGAAAGAGCAGAGCAGTCTTTAAAACGAATTAGCTTCTCACTCTTCTGCTTATACCAAGGTTCAGGAAGCCTCCTTTGCCTACCCATCATAGTGCAAGACATTCATTAAGTGCTCAAAAAATATTTGTTCAATGAAAAACGACGATTGGAATCTAAACTAAAGAGGATTTCCATGCACGCAGGAAGCCTAAATGCCCATTAGCTCTGGTCATTATTGTGTTTGTCCATTTGCAATTAGGGTGTGTTTGACTTCACACATTCCACGGACTGCTCTTCTGTGTCTGTTGGCTCCCTTCCAGAAACCAGCCTCAGAGAAGGATTTACCTGAAGGCAGGAATGTCGGGTGATGTGGAAGAAGAATTACAGAGAGAAAGTAATTTAGCCTCACTAAAATCCATACTGTTCTAAGCAAATACAACCCCCCCCCCACCCCATTCTCACCCCTGGCCTCTGTAGTTGTTTTCAGTTGACTGCTGTGTGCTGATCTTGGTTGGGTCTCTGGCACCTGCCACACCTCCTCATTACTACTGTGGCTCTTGTAGGGGCTTCTCTGTTGTTGAGGGTGAGGTTGTTTAATACAGTGATTCACTTCTCTATCGTATGGGTGTTCACTATTATTCTCTCTCTCTCTCCCCCCCCCGCCGTGTGTGTGTGTGTGTGTGTGTGTGTGTGTATGTGTGTGTGTGTGGTATGTGCTTGTATGATATGGTAGGAAAGGCCAGAAAGGACTAATAGGAGCCATGCCCTTAGAGCAAAGGAAAAAGGAGGTACTCTTGCCCCAGAGAGGTGTGACCCCTTTCTTAACAGATTAGGGAAGAGCTTTCAGAGTCCTGAAAAGCTTTGTAAGGGTTGGTAGATAAATCCCCCTGCTGTCCCACACTGTTCCTGTTCACTGGGTGGTCTCTGACTGTTCCCTAGGTTGCTGGTGGCCCTGGGTCTAATATTCTGACGTCCAGACTAAGTGAGAATGGCAGACAGCACAAGGGGGCTGTCCTACCCAGCAGCTCCTGCTTTATCAGTGACGAGACAGAGCCTCAGCATGGACCGTGGGTAGAGGGGCCCTCCCACACTGCAGACCAGGAGGAGTCCCAAAAACTGCCTGGAGAAGATCGGGAGATTTATCGATGAAGTAGAAAACGCTGTCTGTCGGTTTCCAGGTGATTTTTGCAGGAGAGCTGATGTCAGGGACAGGTAGCTCATTCAGACCTACCAGCCCTCTTCTCCTTGACATTGTGATTTCTTATGGCTGCTAGTCTTTGTTCACTGAACTGGTCCTAACAGCTTCCGGCAACATGGGTACCTGGGCAAGGTGAGGGCATTGTTATCACCCTCTGTTGCCTCTCTCCCTCCCACTGCCTCTGCTTAGCCATTCCCTGGGTCAGGGAACTGGGCTGGAGTGAAACTTGTAGCAGACAGGTAGTGTTGAACTGAGATTACAGGATGCTTGGATCTCGAAAGATAGAATCAATTAAGATGGGTCCTTTCCTTTGCCAGTGGCACGTATGGATGCCCAACCTGTCCTAATCCATGACAATGACTTGGTCAAACATGGAATGCTCTTCCCCCAGCATCCCTTATACAATCTTAACCTTGCTTTTTGTGTACCAGCCCATGGACTCCCTGTTCAGATTGTTACACAAAGTCTAAGCCCACTTCTGGAGGAGCGGAGACTGCTGGTCAGAGATGCATATTGCCCTGCATCCAAATGTGTGATTTCAGCTGTGGGAAAAGAAAGGCCTGGCAAATGACTGTGAAAGATGACATTGAGTGTTCCTGACTTAGCACACCCCTGTGGTAGATTGAATGGGAAAAGCCCCCAGCAGGCTCATAGCTTACAATGCCCGGTCACTGGGACTGGCAGTATTTGAAAGGATTAGGAAGTATGACCTTGTTGGAGTGTGTCACTGGGGGCGGGCTTTGAAGTTTCAAAAGTCCGTGCCAAGGCCAGAGTCTCTCTCTTTCTGCTGCCTGCGGATGCGGATGTAGAGCCCCCAGCTACCTCTCCAGCACCATGCCGCCAAGCTTCCCACCATGAGGGCAATGCACTACACCTCTGAAACTGTGAGTAAACTTCTATTAAATGCTTTCCCTTATAAGAGTTGCCATGGTCATGGTGTCTCTTCCTAGCAACAGAACAGTGACTAAGACAGTCCTTCATCTCAGTGAAGCCTGATAAGGCCCAGAAATACCAGAGCCATTTTTTTACACATTCCCAAGTTCCCATCACTGTGTCTCTTTGGCACCATGCCAGTCTTTTTTATTTTTTTTTTCTTTCCATTCTAGGCCCTGCTGAGATGTTCAGCAGTACTCAGATGGACCACAGAAAGGGTCCTCTGATCAGCTGAGGTAGTCAGAGGACTCCCATACTTTTCCTACCTTGGTAGAAGCTCCTGGACTGCACCATGGTGACCCCTGTAACTTGCTGTTAGACTGCCGGATGGGGTGACAGACCCCACCACGCATCAGCCTGAGAGGGCCTTCAAGCTCTCCAGCGAGCATCCCATTCTGTGGTTGGGATGCTAGGCACAGCCAAGCCCCATGGAAACCTCTGCCATTAGGACAGCTTCTGAATACTAAAGAGGGCTGAGAGGAAATGAAAGGAAATGGAGAAAGATGTCTTGGAGAGAAGTTTTTCTTTTTTTTTTTTTTTTTTTTTTTTTTTTGGTTCTTTTTTTTTTTTTTTTTGAGCTGGGGACCCGAACCCAAGGCCTTGCACTTCCTAGGCAAGCGCTCTAACCACTGAGCTAAATCCCCAACCCAGAAGTTTTTCTAATCGCTATGGATTTCCCCTCGTTTTAGTGGATTTGAGAGAGGGTGTAGGGAAGGAAGGGGAAAAAAATCAAAAGCGGATTATTATCCTGAGTTGCTCTTCCTTTTCATCCTTAGCCCGTGACAGCAGCTCCCTGCTTGCCCTATCTGCATGCTAAAGACTGGAGGGAAAGGCCTGCAAAGTATTGACAATTGAGCTGAGATTACAAGTTCCTTGCCTCTTGAAAGATAGAATCAATTAAAATGGAGCCTTCCACTCACTGAGTAAATTAGCTTCTAGAGAAAACATCTGCCCTTCCCTGTAGTGTCTGGAAAATACGAAGGGTAGTGGAAGTGTGGTGAAGGCTTCTTCTCGTAACACGCACATTGCGCATGAAAGCACTACATACCCTGAAGCGCGCACACACTGTACAAACCTGGCACAAAAACGGTGACTCAGTAAACACCGGCCCAAGGACATGCTCATGTGTGTGCGCACTGCCTGTTTACCCGCACACCCTTTCACGTTTCTTCCTCTCTTGCACGGCTACCTTTGAAATGTGTCAGGCTTCTGAGAGATCCTGCTGGCCTTGCAGCATCCTGTCCCTGGTTATCATAAAAGTAATACATTTTAACAGATGAAAAATAAAAACAAGATCTGCTTTAACCAATGCTCGTTGGGAGTACAAGAAAATGTACTCAAGCCATCTAACCAGAGGGTAGAAAACAAACCGGAGACTCAAACCCCTACCCCCTTCCCTTGACCCGTTTCCTGAGCTTCCAGAAACATCTGCGTATGAACCAAGCACTTTATCCAGTTGGGAGACTCATGTGTTCCCAAAACCTCAGAGTAGCTGTTCTTGGGGTATGTGACCTTGGAGAAAGCATCCTCCAAAAAGACTGTGCAGGCGGGACTTCTAGTACTCCAGTTCCCAAGTCATACAGCACGAGATGCTGCATGTGAATCTGTAGTTTAAAATAGGTTTTGGTGAAGTCGGGGTGGGGGTGGGGAGGGGGCTTTTCCATTGATAAGTGGAGAATTTAGGCAAGGAAAGCAATAAGACAACTATTTGTTGAGTGGCCCCGTGCTTCTCCATGCTGGAAACAGGTTCAAAGACAGAGCTTCTCAAGGGTTTCAGGAGCCCAGGAGTGCAATGAGGCATGAGCCACTGATGTGTGCTGTGGTCAAGGTGTTTTTCAACAGAGCTCAGGGAGAGCTCATGTCAGTGACCTTGAGGATGGACAGTCGATTTCTCAGCAGAGAACTGGGACTGATACCAGTAGAGGGGCCATGAGGAACAAAGGTTTGGACTTGCAGAATGCAGTGGGCTTTCTTTGGTTGGACCACAGGCTTGTGAAGGATGACCAGAAACGAGGACAGAAAAGTTACAGTTACGGGAGGGATCTTGTTTCCTTGGGCTTGAAATGCTTCACAATTTGTCTTGTAGGCAATGGGGTTGGGGGGTGTGGGCAGTCCATAGGCTGGGGAATACCCTGATGTGGGCTGGGCTTTGGGAAGATAGCTCAGAAATCAGACACAGTGTCCTTAGGTCCCGCCTCCATGACAGATCAGGAAGTGTGGCCGGACTAGACCAAGGGATGGACAGTAAGAGCCCAGCAAAGGCAGTACTAGGAGGGGTGAAGTGGGGGTAGGGTGGGGGATAGGGGGATTGGGGGTAGGGGGTGTGTGGGGGTTTGGGGAGGGGAGGCCTGGACTTCCGTAGCAGGATTCTTCATGCCCCATGGAAGCTTTGAACAAAAGCCAAGGAAGCCAGAGTGGTACATGACCCAGTTCTGCAGTCAGAGAAGCAGTATTTACGGAAGCCGTTGGCATTCCAAGTGAGCCAGGCCCAAAGACCCAAATGCCTGGAGTCTCTATGAATCATCCCTCCTTCCTGGAGCGTGCATCCGCAGCATTCAGTTTCTCCTCACCAGGCTGCACGGTTGCCTAAAAGTGATTCCACCCTGAAAATAGCTCAGCCCCAGACCGTGGTCCTCGGTGCTTTCTTTTTATCCTGGAACTTCAGCTGGCTTAAGTAACTGCACGAGACACATACAAAGAAGCCAGCCCTTGTAATTGCATCAGAGGGCTGTGAGGGAGCCACCCCACCCCCACCCCAGCAACCCCTAACTACACTTGAGGGAAGAGGAGGGAGGGGTGTGCAATTTGTTCATTTCTTTCATTTTATGGAACGCTTCACTTTGCTTTCAGCATAATTATTGTTGTACTTTTTCCTGTTCCCCATTTGCCGCGTTAAAAAAAAAAAAAGTCCTTCACTCCCCCTGCACACTTTTTCTTAATGCATTAAAATTAATAACTCGTAACAGTGACCTAATTTGCTTTGAGTACTGTAACTCAGGGGGTTTTGTTTTTGTTTTAGTTGTGTGTGTGTGTGTGTGTGTGTGTGTGTGTGTGTGTGTATTTAAAAAAGCTCCCTCCCAGATCTGCCAAACCCTTGACACGTTACTGTGGCAACAGGCACAACTTGGTGAGTTCATGAATGAGCCTCTTTGTGCTCACAAAGCCCTCTCCTCCACCATTATTTGAGATGTACATCTTTTCCCTTGCCAAGGAAGTCCTGTGTGCTTGGTGTGTTGGAATGGCGCAGCTCTGGGTGTGGTCCCTGAGACAACGTCCAATGCCCATTACCCTGGCCTGGCAGTAGCGTCTGCTGCAAGCCCTCTTCACCTTTTCTAATTCTGGGCCAAAAGCCCTTCCCTGCTTGCAAAGGTTCTCCAACTTAACATTTGCTTCTGTGGCTAATCTGTTTTTCTGGACTTCAGTCCTTCGCCCTTCCCTACCACGACCTCAGACCTTACTTAACTAGGAGGTTGGCTGTGGATCAAAGCTGGCCACTGGGTTCTCTCTACCCCTTAGCCATTGCGTCCATATTGTCTGTTATCTTTCTCTGCAAAGGCACATCCTATCCTCTCCCTGTGCACTTCTCTGTGCCACTAGAACACTGCATGCTATGCCAACCAGAAGTCACACGCTACTCCTGCTCAAGGGCCCCTCCTTTCTCTTAGAATTGCTTCAGAATCTTGCCTTAGACTCTCAGGCTACTCGAGATCTGCAGATATGTTGTCTTGGCTTTGCTGTAACCAGCACCTTCTGCTTTTTTCCCTCGCTATCCTGACATTACTATGTCAGGAATGTTTTTCTCCAAGCTTGTCATGGTTTATTCCCTGTGCCAATCTCTGCTTCCACATATGGAAAAGCTCCAACAACCCTCAGAGCTTGGCCCATCATACAGCCTATGTACCTCAGTCATGTGAATACCCGCCTCCCAGGTTGTCAGCAAGCTCATGGAAGGAGAGGGTTGCTTCTGGGCACTGTTGTATCTCTGACACCTGGCATAGAGCCTGACTATTATAGTGTCTTTCTATAAAAAAAAAAAACAAAACAAAACCCTATCATTATGCCTACCTATCAGGATGTATGAATGTGTGAATGAATGAATGAATGAATGAATGAATGAATGAACTGGAATCTATTACTGACCTTTCTTTTATTCCTTTCCTCCCTCTTTTAACCTCTCCCTTACTCTCTTCTTCCTTCTCCCTTCTTCTTCTTTTTTTTTTGTTAATCATTTTGCAAACATTCAGTTATATGAAAGAGGAGGTACACAAAAGGACTCCCCTGTGTCTAGGAGCACACAGATTTGGGGGTCTCTGGGACCATCTTAAACACTTTCTTCTGGTCATTCACCTGTTCATCCCTCTAGGACTGCCATCCTAGAAAGTGAAGCTGGTTCATCTCTGTATATAGTTTCTGTCAGCAAATGTAAGGAGGATACTAAGAAGTGCTGTCATTTAAGAACTCAGTGTGGATGACAAGTGGTCAGACACTCGCATCCACTTAACCTTTTGGACATCCTAGGACAGGTTGTCATCAGTTTCTCGATGGTAGCAATGATGTAGGTAATGTGGAAACTGCCCCTTGAAGCAAAGAGAAACCTGTCAACAAAGAATGCAGAGGACTGAGGTTTCCTGAGTTCCTGGGATGCTCCAGAAACATGCTGCCTCTCAGTCAAGGATTCCATTGGTACACAAGGCACTCCTATCCCAAAGACAAAATCATATTTTCTTTCCACAGCTACATGGAGAAGGAAATCTATCAACACCTCTACCGACTGCAAGAAAATAGAAGGAATTAAGACCGTATCAAAAGACTTGGTATTGATTTTTAAAATCATGGCTGATGCTAAAATGATTTGAGTCTAGTTCCATGTTGCAGCTGAGATCTGATACCCCCTCTGCCTCTGCCTGACCTCCCAGGGTTGGGATGATGGAGCCCCCTGCCCCCACCTAGGTTGACACTTCAATCCTAGTGTTACACAGTCTCATGTCTGTTTGTCTCCAACAAGCAAGGACATACATGCGGGGGGTGCAGGGCATCTTCCTGGGTCTCATCTGGGAGCAGTCAAGCAGGCCAACTTGAGAGGCCCTATTTCAAGGCTGATTTGGAGTGATGCATTTTCAAGCCTTGCTTAGCTGCACAGACTATATGCAACCTCCCTCCCTTACAGAAGCTTTCACTCCATGAGGAAAAGCCAGAGACTCAAGGCAGGGAGCCTAACAAGCTTCAGGCTCATGCCTGGGGCAGCCCCTACTACTGATATCCCAGCAGGCTACTCCCACCAGGAATGCATGTCTGCTGTGAGCTCCTTCCCTGTGCATGGCCAGAATTCTAAGTAAGGGCAAAGGCCTGTGTATTTAATTTCTCTGTAAGTGAATAGCTTCTATGCACTAGAAGGGGGGAGGGGAGAAACAACACACTCAAACTATGAATTTGTAATTGCTTGGGATTTCACCTCCTGGCCACACTTCTCTTCCTATGGAGTTATTAAAACCCACACGATATGGTCTAATAATTTATTAATAGTCAACATAAACAGATAACAGCTCACATAGCCATAACAACCATTGCATATTAAGTAATGAGGGGTTATTTAAGAGGCATCTCACTGGAGGCCGAGAGACTTGTTAAGTGTGGAGTTTCTGCTGTGGTGGCATAGGAGCTCACACAAATACACAAGGCTTCTCCGTGTCACTATGACCCCATCTTCATTGCAAGGAGTGGGTACATTGTCCTTGCTTGAGAGGAAAAACATCTAGATGAATGGAGAGAGAATACCCCTTTTCTTCACAGAGCAAAGTTAAAGTTGGGACAGCTCAACAGCTCTGATACCGAAGCAACCTCGCCTGTGTCCTTGTCAAGGTGCCTGCCTGAAGCCTGTGCATGTCTTTCTCCTGCTGTCCCTCGCCCATAGTTCTCTGGAAAATGAATCAGAGACCTTAAACTCATTGCAGCTCAGTGGGGACTTCCTGGTTCTTTGCCCATCCCAACCCCAATTTGCAAGCCCTTCCTTCTTAGAGTGATCACATTATCTGCTCTGGGGACACTCCCTTCACTCTTTCAGAGTGTTTTATAACATCTCAAATTCAATAAGAGATGCCTAGCAACCAGATTGGAAGGCAGATAGAAGAAAAATTGTCTTTATTTGTAGACCATCCTATATGAAAAAGAAAAAAAAAGACCTAAGGAATCTGCAAAAATATCGCTAGAACTAATAAATAAGTTCAGCAAATTTATATGAAGTAAGACAATATGCAAAAATATAATTTTGATTCCATATACAAGCAGTGATCTCAAAGAGAAATTAGGAAAATAATCCCATTCACAATAACATAAAAATAATAGACTAAAGATGAATTTAGCAAAAGAAGTGAAAATTTTCAATACTTCCTGCTGATGGAGTTGTTGAGAGAAATTAAAGCAATTCTAAATAAAGAGAGAGACAAAGAACACTGATTCAGGAAAACTGAGAAATGCTAAAAAGGCAGTTTTTCCTAAATTATCTTTGGATTAAATACATGTCCTATCAAAATCTCAGTCTCTGAGATAATTGGTTTTTAGAAGCTGACAATCTAATCTTAACATTTATATGGAAATGCAAAGGGCCCAGGAGAGTCCAATGAACAAAAACTAAAAAAGAATAAGGTTTAAAAACTTACACCGACTGGTTTTAAAACATGCTATAAAGCTATGCTAATCTGCAAGGTGTGGCACTGACATGGTCATAGACACATAGAACAAGGGGGCAGAACCAACTACTCAGAGGTAAACTCCTGTATTTACAGCATTTTCGAGCAATTAATTTTTAAAGAAAGTGCTGGGACTTGTAATGGAAGAGTAGTTTTCTCAACATCTGATGGTAAATCCAGATATTTGCATGGGAATTTATGAATTTAGATCCAGTCTCACATGATGTCCATAAACTAACCAAAAGACTGATATTAACAAAAATGTAATGGGGTTGGGGATTTAGCTCAGTGGTAGAGCGCTTGCCTAGCAAGCACAAGGCCCTGGGTTCAGTCCCCAGCTCCGAAAAATAGAAAAGAAAAAAAAATGTAAGACATAACGTTATAAACATTCTAAAGGAAAACCATTGTGTATTTGAGGCTTTTAATTTATACTGGAAACATAAGCCATAAAAGAACATATCAAGAATTTTAATGTCATTTGGATTAAAATAATTTGCACTTAAAAAGGCTCGTATTAAGAAAATGAAAAGACAAGCCACACTCTGAGAGATCATTTTGTAAATTATATCCTTGATGAATAACATGTCCAGAGCTTATAAAGTGCTCTTGAAAGTCAATAATAAGAAAGCCAACAAACCAATTTAAAACTGGGCAAAAGTCAAGCAAATGAAAAGGTAAGTCACAACATGAGAAAAAATATTTACCAACATCAGATTTGATGTAGGACTGCTATCCAAAATAGACAAAAGACTCATAAGACCCAGAAACAACAGCACAAATAGCCTATTAATAAGTAAGCAGAATGCCTTATCTTAAAGGATTCTTCACCAAAGAAAATCAGCAGAGGGCAGATATGATCTCAACAGTATAAGCCAAAAAGGAATTTCAAAATAAGCCAGGAGACACAGCTATACAGCTCCCAGACGAAGACCATCTAGAAACCACTAACAGTGCACAGAAATATGTAAGACAGCGTAGATTGTCCCTCACTGATGGTGAGGAAGCGGAGAATCATCTCTTGGAGGTCAGTAACAGAAGGTGCAACCATTGTGCTTTTTGGCATTTACCCAACTGAGCTGAAACTCTATGTCTACACAAAAACTTGCACATGGCTGCTTAGCGTGATGTTACTCATAATCGCCACAACTGGGAAACAACCGAGATGTCCTTGAGCAGGTGAATAGATAAATGAACCATTTTCCCCAGACAATGAAATATCATTCAGTGCCAATACCTTCCCACTCCAAAACAGAAACAAAAACACCCCGCCCCCAAATAAAGCAGATCTATCAGGCCATGCAAGCAACATGGATGAAACATGAACACATGTTAGTAAGTGAAAGAAGCCAATCTCAAGAGCTTGTGTATGACTGACTGCAACTATGTGACATTCTGGGAAGGCAAACCGATGGTGACAATAACAGCAGTAGTGTTTGCTGGGGGCTGTGGGAGGACAGGATGAATAGGTAGAACATGGAGGATTCAGGGCAGAAACACTGCTTTGTAGGACACTAGAATGGTGGGTACTTGTCCTTTCTGTGCTTTCCCACGCACAGGATGTGTACAGCAGCAGGAAGGAGTTAATATCAACACAAACAGTAGCCTCTGAGCTCTGACCACATGGAGCTTGGGCAAAGGCATAGGGACATTTGCTGTGAGTGTAAAGTTGTTCTAAAAGTTAAATCTACTTAATTAAATAGTATGTATGATGCATATGTATGAGAGACAGAAAGAGAGAGAGAGAGAGAGAGAGAGAGAGAGAGAGAGAGAGAGATTTGTGTGTTAGTGTAGAGTAGGTATGTAGGTATGCAGGTCTAAAGACACCTTGGGCACCTATCTTCACCTTTCACCTTGACACAGAGTCTTTTGTTGACCATTGTGGTTGCCTGGCTGGCTGGCTTTATAAACTTCCCATCTCTACTTCCCATGTCACTGTAGAAGCTTTGGGATTCCAGATGTGTGCTGTTACCTTCAGCTTTATGTAAGTTCTGGGGATCCAAAACTCAGGCCCTCATGCTTGAACAGTAAAAATTGCACCCACGAAGCCATCTCCCCCAAATCTACTCTACAATAGGCAAAGGTCTTGGAAAGGCTCATTAACGACATACTAACTGAATACACCAGTGGAAAAATGCTCAACACCATTAGTCGCCAAGGAGTAAGATTTGAACCATAACAAGCTATTGTGTCATGCCTAGAAAAAGTGTTTATGATCCCCAAAAACCTGTGGGTAAGGATGTGATGTAACAGGAATAATCACTGATGCTGGGGCGTTGCAGGTAGGAATGAAAAATGTTGATGGAAGGAATGGAAGTGGTTTGGCAGTTCCTAAAGTGTGAGCATAAACTTCATATGACCTAGCAGTTCTACTCCTAGATATTTACAGACGAGAAATAAAAATGAGCATCTTCCCTAAGACAGGGACATAAATGCTCACAGTATAATGGCAGTAACGTAGGAAAAGCAGAAATGCTCTCCTACTAGTAAAGAATAAATAAAATGGGGTGAATCTTTGTAACAGATACTTGCCTGCGATCAAACGTCACAGATCACTGTTTTCTGTTATAGCATGGGCAAACCCTCAAATCATATCATGCGAAAGGAGCCAGATGCCAAGGACCACATATTGTACAACTCCACTGGGACGAAGTGTCCAGAAAAAGACATCCCCAACAGAGGTAGAAAATAGAACTGTCATTTGCAGCAAAGCCTGGGAATGGGGGCTGTCCTCAAATTGGCATGAAGGATCATTTGGGGGAGATGAGATTGTTCTAAAATTGGATTGTAGTGATAGTCACACAATGGTGTACATTTACTAGGCAGCGAGTTTCGTGGTACATAAATTATACCTCAATAAAGCTGTTAAAAAAATAGCAGATGCTTATTAAGGATGTCAGAAGGCTACATGAATGGGGAGGGCACACATTAAGGACTACCTATCATTAACAACATAATCCCATTACTGGCGAATGAGTCTTTCAGGAATACTTCCTGCTGTTCCTAGAGATTCTCTGTATTTATCTAGGATATAGCCTCACGGTCATATCAAGCAGAGACAATTGAAGCAACCAAGCTCCATCCAAGCATCATCTCTCTAGCAGAACGAAACAGGATAACCTCCGCCTACAAGAGGATAAGACCTGTCAGCTGGTGCTAAAGCTACCATCGCCTTCTAAATACCTTCCATTTATCTCAGTGTGGGTTAAAAGGCCCGAACAATATAGTTATCACTTGCCACTTGACTGGCCTCTCCTTTGTACAGGGTGTGGGTAAGGATAACAACTTACTTTTGTAAGGCACTTACAAGGCGCTTTAACACACACTAGCTTGTGTATCTTCATCTCGACTCTATCAGTAAGAGTGACAGACAGTGTTGGCTGACGGCCTCTGCAGTCATCTTCGTCCTGGTCAAGATGATGGGAGCAAAGATTTTCAGTGTGGGGTGTGGGAAAGTTTGTGGATGTGTGTGTGTGTGTGTGTGTGTGTGTGTGTGTGTGTGTGTGTGTTATATGTGTGTGTGATGTGTGTGCTCATATATACACACAAGTACACATACATATACATCATATAAAATACATATACATCATGTACATACACATGCATAATACATATATACATACATACATACATACATACATACATACATACATACAAAGACGAAAACATGCTATCCCTATATCTTTCTCCATGTCTAGAATAAGGATAAACCTTCAAAGAAGAACATTCATAATGGGACATCAGGGGTAGCCATGGGTAAGAAAGGCTGAAAAGCCTGACAGCATCCAGGAGATGTGGTCCTGATGATGAGGCACCGCTAAGTTGACTGAAATGGCAGCTCCCTGGAATCTGTGCTAAGTGAGACAAATGGATCTCTGCTTGTTGAAGCCATCTTGGTTGGGCTTTCTGTGCATTATTGCCAAACCTACACATAACTGGTAAGACAGAAAATATTAATCATATCTCTAATGGATGCAAAGACTAAGTCTGAAAAGTTATACAGCTCAACCAAGGTCAAGCTACCAGGGAGAGGAAAAACTGGGACTGGTAGCCAGATTTCCGTGCCTAATAATAGAAATAACAGCAGCAACAGTAAAAGCCAACGACTGAGCATGGAGTGCTAGGCCTCTGATCCTGTAAGGCACTTGACCTTCCTACGTCCTCAAATTCTTACAGCTCTAAGGCTAAGCATTCCCCATATCTATTTTTCTCGGATGAAAACATTGAGGTCAACTCTATTGCTGAAGGTCACAGGACTGGAATTCTAAACTGACATATGCTTTGACTGCTATGAGGAAATTAAGGGATGAGACGTATTTTCCAGGATAGAGTCACTTGCTGCTCTTTGTCTCGACTGAAACCATACAATGGGGTCTGGATCTGAATCCTACCATTTCGATTCAGATTAGATAGCCAACTTCCAATGATTGCATTTGTGTTTATGGCAGTTATCATCCTATAAGCCCAAGAAGGGAAGTTTCTAGAAGCATGGTCTTTTACTCTACACACACACACACACACACACACACACACACACACACACACACACACACACACACACACACACCACCTTTGTATCTTCCAGAAAGCTCCCACTGACTACAGGATGTAGGACATTATTAGCTGGAGATCCTGCTTCGTTCTGGAGATAAGGTTAAGAAATAAAACACCAATTCTAAGCAGAATTAGGTGCAAGGACAGCAGTTTGGACACAGAACGAGCGAGAGGAGAAGAAAAAGAAGCTCCAGGTGAAGATCTGAGGCCAGTGGCTACTGGGATAGGGGTTTCAGTGTGCGAAGGGAGTACTTGGTACCAGGTCCAGGGTGTAGACTAGATGGTAGTGCTGGGAGATTAAAGACAGCCTTGGTAGTTTGTACTTACATTGTCACAGGACCTGTGTGAGTTGGGCTTATGGTTATTCTTATAGGAGAGTGGTACAAAACTATCCCAAGGGATGGGAAGGATGTTAATTACAATGTGCTGTCTCTTCACAAGGAGCCACCTCTCTCTCTGAGATGGGCAGCAATATCGTTCATCTCTATTGGACCCAAATGAGTTGTTCAACCTTTAAGAGCTTAATTGGTTTTTCCTTCTGGGCTCCCTGCCCCTCCCTCCCAACAATGACTGAATACTCTTTTCCAAAACTGATAGAAGAGCCTTTCAGAGGATCATGAGTTTCTACTCTGAGAAGATAATTCTCTGTGCCTTTCAAGGTCGGCCTGGTGCAGTCAGCAGTGACCTTACTCTCCCAGGTTTCCTAGCAAAGGGCCTCTCCTGATCACAGTAGAAGCTCCGTTCCCTTCAAGAGGCAGCCTCCTCTGTTGAGCTGTTAGGCATATCTTCCTTTGTGAAAAGACAAGTAGTGTACTGGGCTTGGAGGGGCATGTTGGTACCTCTATACAGTCTAGGTCTGTGTCTCTCTTGTCCCTTCAGCATCTCTTTTCTGACTCAAACTTGCCCTGCCACCCTTCCAGATGGTGCAGTCTCTCTACATGCGATGGATTCAGCATTTCTAATTTACAAGAAACTGAGATTTCAGCAAATCTTATGAGTGAAGATGATGCTCATGGCTACCTTGCCGTCGTGTGCTCTTGAGAGGTGAGTTTCCCTTCCCAGGGTCAACAGTGGCAGTGTGAATAGTTACAAAGTCATCGAAGGGTCCAGGTGAGAAATTATTAAGCAGGACTCTGAAGATGGGAAATCTGATCAGGCTCGTGAGGCATCAACTTTTTGACTTCTCGATACCTTTGCTGCGTTGGTCAACCTCCAACTCCTTGAGGCTCGATGCTTTCTCACCATGAATCTGCAGGTGACAAACGCTTAGCGTCTCCAATAGTCCTCTAATGCCTGGCTTCAAGGTCATGATGCAGCCCGAATTCTGGCAGATCAGAATCCCCGGCATATCTACGTCTTGCCTCCTAGAACAGTGTGGAATGTATGACTAACTAGAGTTCCCCCATCAAAAGCAACCTAACACATTTAACACTGAGGGCATGTACTGTTTAAATCCTTTCTCTCAGATTAGAAAAAACAATAGTTGTTTCTTTTTCCTCTTATTTCAGCAGGGTTCCAGATAATAAAAAGATTTATAATTAAGCCAGTAGATTTACTTTTTTCTATGCCATCCTAGATTATGAAAAAAGTATAATTATATGCAATTAAAAAATGAACAGTATTTCTTACCCGAGTGAAGCTTTAAAAGTCATTATGAATCCATTAGCTCAGCAGACCTTACAAATGGCCTTCACCATTCTGGACCTCATTTAAATTTACAGACGAGAAAAGGAACTTTTCCTCATTTCTACATAGGGTATATATGTGAATATACACATGTACTCATTACAATATGAACTTTGAATATTGTCTTCTACACTCCAAGCAAGTGACCATTCCTGTGACATTCTAAGATAGGCTCTTGGTACTGAACTCATCATATTCACGTCAATCCTGTGACTTTGGATGGATTATTTTCAGTGCCTGCCACCTGCCGCCACCTTAGCTTGTCTCTAATCTCTTTGCCCTTGTAAGGTAGTGACTGAGTTACTCAGTGCTAAATGCACCTTTATGGTCATAAACGTTCGAATTCTGGTGCCTTCATCTTCTCCTGTTGCTTCAGCTCCAGGTGTTCCAGTGAATTCACATATGGCTGTGTTAGCGAGAGGCTGCCTTTGCCTTGCGGTTAGCTGCCTCATTTATCTAAATAACTACCTAGCTTGATGGAAGTCTGATCTTCTTGCTATCAGGATCAATTGATCTAAATAATTCTAACACTGCTCATGATTCTATCTCAATTGAGCCTTCATGTATGACAAGAAGTTGTAATTACTGAACGTTTCATCTGCATGAAAATAATGAATCTTGTGCACATGTCCCTTCCTTCCTGTCCCTTGGTGCTGCAGTCATCCTCAGAATATTCTTTGGCAATGGTGCAAAGCAAGCAAGCAAATGGGTCCCCCTAGAAGAGCTTTTACTTGACTGGTCAGGTGACTTTCTTCTTTGCTTGATAACATCAAAACCTGTGGGAATGGCTGTAATTCTGACCAATATCAGAATCATCTGGGAAGCAACTAAAATACTGTATAAATGGAGTCAGAAATTCTGGAAGCATAGTTTTAAAAAGTATGCATTTAAATTATTCCTCTAGGTCCAGGTGCGGTAACTTATGCTTGTAATCCCATCACTGGGGGTAGGGGTGGGGAGAAAAGAGGTGGAAATCATCCTCCACGTAATTCAAGGCTTGTCTGAAGCAGCCTAGACTACAGAATGAGACCCAGTCAGCCTGGCATGGAACATTCAGTGGCATTGATACCACTCTAGTCTGGACCATGGGCTATTGGGAGGAAATCAGAGAAGAATCATTTCCCCTCTGTCATTCTGTCTTAGAATTCAGGCAAAAGCATGGGTCAGCAAAGCTCTCAGGAGTAGAACAAGATACTTCCAACCCTTACAGTCTTCTCTGAAGTAGCTCACCCCAAATCAGGTGACGTAACCAGAAAAGGAGGACTGCTTCCCAGGTTCTTATCTCTGTTACTATGGCTATCATAATTCAGTAGATCCAGAACTTCTTTCTTGATTAATTTCCAGCTTTTTGATATTCTACTTCCCATACACAGTTCATTCATTCATTGGAAGCCATCAACAAATTCCTCAAAAACTAAAATAGTCTAGTTCTCCAAAGTGAAATTCCAAAGGGGCGGTGATAAGTGGGTCAAGGGGAAAAGACAGAGGATTACAATTCAGGAGAGCCGAACTTTAACGCCAGCTTTACAACAACCCTGTGGCATGGCCTTGAAGAAGTACTGCTGTTTTCTGGGCTAACAAAGGTTTGATTGGATCATACCTAGGCTCTCCTCTTGGTCAAATAATTCTAGAAAACAGTGCATTCCTATGATGTCTGGTTCAAGTTTTCCTATTGAGAAATATGTTTGGTGACTGTGGGTCACTAAAGAGCTTTGTAACTGTGATCAATTTATTCATTTCTCAGTCTTGATTTTTCACTTAAATTGGAATAATAGCATTCTCAAGCACATACTGGCTAAGGATTAAGTAAGAAATGCATTCTGTATTTCTAGCATCATGTCTGGGACATGATAAACAGGCACATTTAGCATGATGTCAAAATCACCACCACCACCACCACCACCACCACCACCACCACCACCACCACCACCAACAACAACAACAACAACAACAACAACATTTCTTCTGTCCCAAGGCCCGATTCTCACTAGCCACATGTCTCAAAATAAACACAGCAACCTGGCAGCAAAAAATTAGGTCATCATCCCAACCCCAGATTCAGAAAACCTGGGTTCCCTTTGTGAAAGCCCCACCCACTGGCCTGACCTGTTGTCTGAGCTGGAGAAGGTCACTCAGGTGCAATGGAATGGCATTTATTGTGGGTGCCATTGTGTTGAAGGATGTACTATTTTAAGAAATGAAATCCTTGAGTATGAGGGGATCTCAGAGGTCTGAATGCCCTGCACCTCCTGTCTGGCACTGTCTGAGCACTTTTCCTTTAGAGTCTCCTCTGAATCTATGACTTGCAGAAGATGCCTTTCCACATTTTGGGCAAATGTTCTATGAAATTTTGTTTTATTTTTCTGAGTACCTTAAAGCTGTGTTGTTTGTGAACTCCTTACCATGTCTACAAGGCTTGGTTCATTAACATGCAGGCAGGAAAGGAAGGCAGGATCTCCAATTTGTCATGTTAAGGAAGCAGTGCAGCATGGAGAGTAGCATTGGAAGATCATACTCAGAAACTCCACCCCTACCACTGTAGAACAAGTCTCCAGGATCAGACTCTGCCCTTGAACTCTGGCTAGCAGAGATCTCAGTGATAAACACTCTCACTGGAGTGAGAGGACCCAGTGGTCTGGTGGCCCACTCTGTGGGTTCTTGGAATTGTTTTCTGAAGCTTCTGGGCTTTTAGCAGCTTCTCTGGTCTAACATTCATCTTCATTCATTCTTACTAACTGGCTTATAGTTAAAACTGTTGGGGGGTGGGGATTGGACTGGGGACTGTATGAAGAAACCACCTCAGCTCAGGATTCCTGGCTTCTGGAATGAATCACAGCTTTCCTCGGTCTACCTACCTACACCATCCAATGATGTCCAACAATAGCCCCCATTGGCACTGTAGAAACAGAATATCTTAGACATGGCTGACTCTGCCTATGAGAAGCATTCAGGCATGCTTACATCATACAATTGGAGTGCCAGTGAAGGACAGACACGCTCAGGGCAAGATTAAGTCAGCAGGGACAGAGATAAATGGATAGTAATGCATTCATATCAAGCCCATCACGGAGTTTGTCATCTGGACAGGAGAACAGGGGAAAGGGCAGCACTGCAAGGTCACTGGGCTCAGAATGACAGATGCAAGTGTCAAGGGCAGGCACATGCTCTAAGGAGAACATTAAAAGATGATCTCTGCAAGTGATGGAAGGTCACATGTGCTCCCCATGTCCCCTTATTTTCAATATTGTCCAATTTGAATAAATTAGAACAAAGTAAGGGAGCGGCTAGTCTCAGTGTCTGGGACTCCCTGTTACTTGATTCAAGGGGTGGGGTCTTAATGAGATTTCAGGAGCACAGCTGGGAACTTTATCCCGGGCTCACTGTGAGGAAAGCAGTCCTCAAGGTTGGCCAGATGGAGGCGAGAGGATAAGGATGGGTTCTGGGCTGCTGGCACTCTGGGCTTCCCAGGCCTTTAGCTATTAACGGTCTGCTTTTTCCCGGTAGCGAACTCAAGACAAGGCATGCAGTCCAAGCTGAGATCCACACTGGGCTCTGAATCCTGTAGCTCTTTCCCAATACCTGCATACTTCCTAATACCTGCATACTTGGGGAGTCACAGCAGCCTCCCATGGCTCCTCTCTCAGTCTAGGCTACAGCTGAGTTTAGTGAATTGAATTCCCTCTTCCATGGCTCCTGGGGCTGCTAATTCATAGTTGCATTGCTTTCATTTGGATAACAGCATGGGGGATTGTCAGATATTGGCTCTGACCAAATTTAATCTGCAGGCTGTGCTCTGCCCTCTTTCCACTTGCCTTTTATTCAAGACCCTAATGAAGAGATTTATCGGATTGGTTTACTCGAGTCCTATCTGGAATGAATCGCTCCTGTGCCTCACCCGTCTACCTCTCTGCTGTCCACTCCAATCAAGAGCCGCGGCCTCCCGCAACTCTCAGTTCTGAAACAAATTAAATCTCACTGACAGACTCTATCTGCCTTGAGTTCTCCATTATGCTTCACTTTGGGGCTGCTTCGGCAATGACAAAACTGCTTTGACATGTGCATAGATTTTCAGACTGTATTCTTGCCCCTACCTCCGTCACCAAACCTCTGCTGTCAACTGTGATTCTTGCAATGGCAAAACCATCACCGTCCTTCTCAGGTGTCCTGGCATCTGTACTGGATGCTCAAGCTGCCTATCAGCAACATTCACCACAAGTGAACTCCTGAGGACTCTGGCATAGATGAGTAGGAAGTACACCTACCAGGCGGAGGATGGTCTGGAAGCTTCTTCCCTCACTCTCTTTCCCAGTTCCCACTCACTGCCTTTCAAAGATGCCATTCTCCCTCCCACATTCTCCACAAGGCCCCTTGAAGAATGTGGCCTGGAGCAGCTCAGTACCGTTTTAATCTGCCCTTGCAATTTAGCAAATCTTTAAAGATGTCCCTCTAGGCTGTGAGCAAACAGATCTCAGGTTTCCCCGGTGCCTTCGGGAAATGCTGCTAACCCACCCCTACCCTAATTGCCTCTTAGTCCCAAGAGATATTCTCCCTTTCACACAGGTTTCTGTGCTTAAGCCTTCAGGTTTCGTTGGCATGGATGAAAAAGACAAAGGGAAACATTCCAGGTAGGCTACCATCTTGATTTGACGTCGGCACGTTGATGAGCATATACTCTGCACTCTAAGCCTCTGTTGGTGAGTCAGGAATTGCTTTGTTATCTATCACTTTGTTGGTATTAATAGCTGCGATGGCATGCCTATATTCATCATCTGTGGCCTGTTAAGGTCCCTTTAGTTATTCCTTCATCAGTTTATTTATCCATTTATCAAATATTCAACATGAGTAAAGCCCTCTCTAGTAAAAGCTGCTGAATGGAGGCCTTGACTGGGCAGGATGCAGGTCTCCAGGCATCTTCCTTACTTCACAGTTTTGTTTTGGTTTTGTCCCTTTTCCAGTATTATTCTGTCCTGTTGCTTACACACACACACACACACACACACACACACACACACACACACACACACACACACACACACACACCCTTTTTTCACCAACCTATTACAGAAACACCATTCCCCGTTGGCCAACCTATTATGGAACCCATAATCAACAGGGACCCACCATTTAAGCAGAGCCACTATTGTCCTTCCCTAATATATGGCCCCCATTCGAGTTCTGTCTGTCACTGCCAAATGTCCTTTCTGCAACCTATGTCATTAATTACTTCCCTTTGAAAGTGATTGCTGGGAAATTCAGGTAGTCACAAACTGTGACCATAACTGCTGGGGTTTCCAAGTTGAAACATAGAATTCAAGAATAGGTATTTTAACCCCATATTACTTATTTATACATGATCATAAAAGGGTTAATGGGTTGTGTTCACATAATCTACAGCTATAGTAAGACATTCAATAAGTACTTTTTCCTATACTAGAATTCTGTGAATTAATTGATTAATTTATTTGACATACTATGAGAACATGTTTTGTGTCAGTCAATATGATAAGAGGTCATGAAATATGTCTCAATATCTTTGACAGCAAGGACATAGATAATAAGATTAAATGGCTATAGTAACTGGGTGCCTGGGTATTATTATAATAATAAAGGTAATAAGAATAACTGCTAGTATTAAGCTTGTACTGATTATATATCAGTCAATACATGGGATGTTCTACATGAGGTTTTTCCAATTCACTACCACAACCTGACCATGTAAGGTGAATGCCACCACACACACACACACACACACACACACACACACACACACACACACACACACACACATCAGTCAATTAATATTTCCTGTTAACTAGAGTAAGGTGGGTGCTAAGTAGTTGACATAGCAACTTGTGTACTGAACCTCCAGGTATAGAGCAGTTAAATAACCTCCGAGCCATATGGCTAGCAAATGGTAGAAAGAACCAGAAAGCAGAATGCCAGGCACTAGAGCCCAATCCCATCTGCCAATTCTCAGACACACCACAGCTTGGTTTCAAGATCCATGGTTTTCATGCCAGCCAAAGCCTGTGTTTCTAAATCAATAGCTCATTCACTCCTCAAGTCCCTCTCCACTCAGCTTCTCCCACTTGTGGCCAACCTTCCCCATGGAGGTCCTTTTCCCTTTGAAATGTGCATTTTGTATTCCCTGTGCTTGCTGGTTCTCATTTTTGATGGTCATCTCAACACAGCTATTTTCTTCTTGTCTTCCACTTTTGTGCTCTCCTTCACCTCTCCTCTAACTCTGCCAAATATCTGTGAATTGGTTAAACTCAAGGGCTCTTGAGATGAGCAAACTGTGAACTAGTAGGGGCTGGGAGATTGCCCACGGAGTGAAGTGCTTGCAGTTTAAGCACAAGGAGCTGAGTTTGGATCTCCAGCACCCATGTAAAAAAGCCCGCATGGCAGCACACATCTGCAGAGCTAGTCCTGGGGCTGGGTCGGAGATAGGCAGATCTCTAGAGATCTCTGGCCAGCGGGTCCAGCCAATCAGCAGAACTCCAGGTTCAGTGAGAGACTTTTTCTGAATAGGTAGGGAATGATTGAGTATGATACCAAATGTCAACCCTTGAGTTTCACAAGCACAATAACACACATATTTGTATACCTGTACATACAGAGACAGACACAGACACACACGCATGTGCTACATGAATACATATATACCGCAAACTCACACAATAACAACAAAACCAACAGACTCCTTTGTGCCTAATACCACATACTGTAGATCCCAAAATGGAAGTAGAGACAATTCCAGACCGATTCTCAAGGAAGTTGGAAATGTCAATATCTTGACAGGTTCTAAAACTCTCCCTCCTTCTGATCTTAAAATCACATCTGATTCCTCAAGGTAGTCATTAGGAGAAGCCTGGATTGTAACGAGCTGAGTTATATGTGTGCACATAATTGACACACGCAGCTTCCAGGTAGAGAGTCCTGGATCTGACTCTGATACTTCACGTGAGAGACATTGTGACCAGGAGCCAGCAGTGAAGGCTGGGTCTCATCAGCTGTTAAAGGCGGGACAGGATTAGAGAAGGATTACACTGTTTTCATGTACCCAGGATATTTGGAATGCTAATGTTTCAGAGTATAAGCACCACCCAACCTAGGAGGCAGTCCCACCCTGGTCACTCGCCAGGCCAGTCTAACCTCTACATGGCTTTTTCCAGTCTACATGGGAAACTCCCAGAAGTTGTGTGCCTATTTATGTAGTCAGTCCTGAGGCTGTGAGGCCAGCATGGACAGTGAACCAGTCCTCATACACCATTACTCCAAAGCTTTGAGATGTTATTTGATCAAACATGGTGTCGGGTTCCTTGGGAGTCAGCCCAGATATCCCAAGTGCTGCTTGGTTGTCCCCAAATTTCAACACAGCTCATTATTTCATAAGAGGTGTTAAATATGAATTGTTCATTAAAACACATATTATTGGATGCTTAACTACCGTGTAATTGATTTTCTATCCACTTCCTAGTGGTTAAACCTCAATAAATGCTTTTTGTAATCAACTTACAGTACAATACCTACCACGCTTGATATCTTTTTCCTATGATTTAATAAGAAACCAATTCTATATTATTGAAATTACACTTGATAGTAAAAAATTGTCAAGTTTCAAGATCAGAACCAAGTTAAAGCTCTCTTACTGTATGAACTCATCCTCCTTTATGGAGGGAGATTAGTGCAAGTGAGAACCCCAGAGTTCTCAGTCCTGCTCCAATCAGAGACAGGGTCCAGGAAATTTAGCATGAGCCTGAATGTTAGAAAAAAGTAGAGTGCAGATAGTGTGGAGAGATCCTGGCTCACAGTACGCCATGCTAAGAGGTGGGCTATGTCTGCTCGGGGGCTGAGTGAAGACAGCTCTTTGGGACTCAGGTTTCTCAAGACATGGGAAACTTAAGCAGAAAAATGCATTTGATAGAAAGACACATTTGACTAACCAGTGGGATTCAGTTTCCTTCCTCCAGGCTTTTCCTATGCTTCTGTTCCTTCTACCCCAAACTCCCAAAGCTCCCACCTTCTCTGACAGTCTGCCTTGCCTAGATAGGGAGGGAAGGTGACTGGTCTGGGCCAACACTTAACAGCATTGAGGCAGAGGGAAGAGAAATTCAGGAAGCTTCTTGGAAGAGGTGTCAGAAGGGAGATATCATCAAAATCTCTGAAGGGTTCACTCCCAAGTGCTCCAAGCACACACATACATACTCTACCAAGCACCCAGGACCGAGTAAAGGATCTATGAACTAATACATGGAAGGTTTTCAGGAACCTGCCTGGCATACAGCTAAAATTGTTAGCTATTCTTTGTTCTCTATATTGACCTTCATCATTCGCCAACAGGTTTTCAACCTATTAAACGACCCTCTACTAGTGCACACACGGAGGGATAGTCTACATTTATCGATCCATGTTCATTCATTCATTTATTCTTTTAAACAAATTCCTAGACATGAATCAGCTGGACCCATAGTGATTTTTTTGGTTAGTTCTAGATACAAAGTTTAGTGTTCCACAGTGTTACCTGGGCACCATGACTTAGAATTCTTTGTGGAGTGGTGAGTTTTCTAAAGAGGAAGCTAGCAAGACAATACAGAATGACCTTTATTGGCTTTATTGGATAATGTTCCTTGTAACTCTTAAATGTTAGTATTCTGATTCTTCTGGAGCGCTGAAGTGGTGATGTACTTCCCATGGAGTGACAGGTGAGTACAAGTCAGACAGGGAGCACCACAGGATGCTCAGGTTTTCCCTGGGCTCTAGCAGGCAGAGATCAAAGACTGAGCATCTCCCCATTCAGCCTCTGACAAAAGAGAGAGATTGCTGTACCAGAGCTGTTGTCAGGCAAATAGGGATCCTCTTCTAAAAGGGCATTTTCTTCTGCTTGGTGAGTGGGAAGCCTGCTGTATCTAGGACATATTCCAAAAATAAAATTCGGTGGCCACCAAGTGACTCAACGTAGCAGCCTTCATTCTCCAAGAGAGGAAGGTTGCTGAGAATGGCAGGAACCCCCCACAGATGGTCTGGGTACCAGTTGCATCAACAGATGCATACACAACAGAGTCCCATCCTTTAGAGCAACCAGCCAAGCTCACATCGAGTTCTCCACTGTGTACATTCAAAGCAAAATAAAGAATCCAAGAAAATCTGCATGACAGTGTGTTTGGGGTCCAAGATAGATCAGGCAACAGGCCCAAGAGGAATGTAAGGCATCTGGCCGCAACTCCCATCCTGAGCCTTAGATTATTTGTCAGCTTTAAAACATAAAAGGGTGTGTAACGCCCATAAGGACCACACTGATCTCCATTGTTTACATTGCTTGGCGGCTAAGGTCTTTTAGAATCTGGCCCCGTTTAGTCACCCAATTTCATGACTCATAAATGGTCCAGATCAGGCAAGGCTTGCCTCCTCACTATGATCTACTCATTACTCATTCTTGTTTCTGCCTTAAGGCCCTTACTCATGCTTGGTGTATTTCAAGACATTTTCATGTTCCTCCTACACATAGACGATAGAGCCTTCTGCGAGCCACAGCTGGAGACACTGGCCAACCAGTCTCGTACTCTGTGCCACCATGCCATACACACTTTCTCCTCTCTCTCCCTTAGCCCACCCCTCCCTTCTTCTCTCCCTTTTTTCTTCCCTCCCTCCTCCCTCTTCCTTAACATCTCACCTTACAGAAGGAAGGTTGGTTGGGGAACCATAGCTGTCTCCCTCACTCCCTTTTCCCATCACACCTTAGAGAATGAAGATTGAGTGGGAAACCGTGATTCCTGCCTGCATGCTTATCTTAGGAATTCTAGCATGCTATGATGTTCTATCAATCTCATTTGTATTCAAAACTCAGACTTTTTTTTACCTAAAATGTGACAAAAGAGATTGAAAGTCAGGCCTCCTTAGGATCAAAGATCGACCTTCCCAAAAGAGGGGAAATTGCCAATATTAGACCTGCTAGAAAAAAAAAGATTCATGGTCCAGGAGAACAGAGAATTTTCTCAAGAAGAAAATTCGAAGATGCATACCTAGGTCAGAAAAAAAGATTTCTTGGTGTTGGTAACAGTGAGAAATGTTCACAAGTTTTGAATCAAATTAAATTGGCAAAGTTCCCTTTTTCCTTTATTAGTTAGTTTTCTACCATTGTAACAAAATACTTGTAATAACCAACTTATGAGGAGAAGAGTTTTATATTGGTTCATGCTTTAGAAGGTCCAGCCTATGGTAGGGTGAACACATTGCTTTTAAGCTTCTGAGGAAGGTGCTGGGCAGTACAGCAGGAAGGTATGGCAGAGTAAGACTGCCTACCAAGTCACCCAGAAGTCAAAACAGTGATTGGGGAAGGAGCTCTGATGTACACAATCCCTGTCAAAGGTCTGCTTCCAATGACCCTTTCCTAAAACCTCCTGCTCAAAGATTTTACCACATGCCAATAAAACGACCTTGGAGACTGACCCTTTAACACGTGGCTATTTGAGGGAGGTTCAAGATCCAAATGTTAGCATCTCTCTGGGAGCAGCTGGCTGGCTGCCTACCACGGCTATGAAACACCCACGGTAAGGTTCATCTTGGAGGAGAGGAATCACATCATACCCTTTACTTTCAGTCAAAACAGGAGAGAGCTGAGACTGAAAACAAAGGTGGGCATCAAGAGGGATGCTCTGGGTGTTCAGTAATGGATTTTCATATTTCTGCATTTTCTCTAATGAGAGCATAAGCTGCAGAGGGACAGAAAGCATGTTTTACATTTTCCAGTTTATTTCCCGTAGCATCTGGTTCACTACACACAGTAGATGCACAATGGTGTCTAACAGAGTACTGAGTGGCGAGCCTTTCAGAAGCCACGGAGCCAGCTGCTGCTGGAAGTTGGATGGAGGTCTGTTTAGGAATGAGACGGGACATTAGAACAGGATGTCGCCAGGTGAGGGAGACTAGGATTTGAGGCTGAGGCCCCAGTGCGAAACTTGTGCTGTGTCCCCTTCCTTACAGAATGACTAAGTGCCTTCTATGGTCAGGCATTCTGACTGAAACAGCAGCTCAGTGATTGGCAGATGGGACATTGGCGTCAATGCAGCCAGTAGGAGAAGCAAATCTCCTAGCCACACATATTCTGGTTCAGTCGCTCCTGCATTGAGCCATGGGGACTGGTTGAAGTTCCTTGGACATTCGTGCCTACGCTGCTGCAGTCTTGAAGAATGAGCTTACCCAGAAGAAAGAAGCAGTTGACAAAGGAAAGGGAAGGGAATGTAGAAATTATGCTTTAAACTTGGCCAACCGCGAGCAAAATGTAGCTAGAACAAATTCATGTTTACTTATCTTATATATCCTGGCAGAGGTCAGGGGAAGTAAAGGAAATATGAGGATTTAAAAATAAATTGAGGGTTTTGTTTATGACTTATTTCATCTGTGAGTATGTGTTTATAAGTGTGTGTATTTTTCTCTGTGTGCAACTCTGTATGCTGTGGACGCCCAAGGTTAACACTGGCCGTCTTTCTCTGTCAGTTTCTGCCTTATATATTGAGAGAGAGTCTCTAACTGAACCTCGAGCTTACTGTTTCAGCTAGACTCCCTAGCTAGCAAGCTCCAGGGATCTCCCTTTCACTGCCTCTCAGAACTGGGGCTACAGAGATACACTACTACCCTCATTACCCCAAGCTTTAATGTAAGTGCTGAGAATCGAACTTAAGCCCTCAGGCTGGAGCATAAAGCATTTTACTGACCGAGTCGTTTCCTCAACCCTGTGTTCATGACTGAAATATGTTGGCAATAAAGTCTAAAGAGGAAGATGTAAGGTGCAAGTGTAAACAGGTCACTATGAATGGACAATTATAAGGGTAGGCCAGATATGAGAGAGAGAGAGAGAGAGAGAGAGAGAGAGAGAGAGAGAGAGAGAGAGAGAGAGAGAGAGAGAGAGGGAGGGAGAGAGAGAGAGAGAGAGAGAGAGAGAGAGAGAGAGAGAGAGAGAGAGAGAGAGCACAACTCTAATGGTGAAATATAAAAGACTGATTGACGCCAGCAAATAATCAAACTGACCTCCAATTCTTCACAAGACTAATTCTTACACGCTTAAACCACAGAGTAGTAAACAAGAGATTGTGTGTGTGTGTGTGTGTGTGTGTGTGTGTGTGTGTGTGTGAGAGAGAGAGAGAGAGAGAGAGAGAGATTCCTGCTTCTCCAAGGTCTCTCAAATGGCTTTTCTGATATACTGTTTTTATATAAATTCTGCAGCGACTTTCCCCTGGTGTTATTAGATGTTTGGGTTTCTCCGCCTGCCACGGGCTTATTTATGCTATCTTGATTTAGATCTCTTCTCTTCCCTTTCCTTCTTTGCTGGAGCTGTTTCCACAGCATACTCTGCTGAACAGCACGGCAACAAGACACAGGCCTGCCACAATGAGGGTGCTGTGGGGTGTTGTAGGACCTTTCTGTAAGCATGGAAGGATATGGAGTGGGCAATGACCAACAGTCACCATTGGAGAGGAATTCAAGGCCGTTCCCATTTGGCCTGAAAAAGGAATAAATAAGTAAAGCCTGGTTTGGATTTGACATTTTTATTTTATAGTCACATTAGAGTTGAGTTCAGACTGATTTCGTGCTATTATTGTTGAGTATTTATCACTTCAGTGGAGAATTTATTGATTTACTTAATATTCATCGCTGATAACATGAGAGATCGGTAAATTACGAATTGTCTGGGGGCTCTGAGATGTTTAATTATGCCCTGCCTTTGTAGATGGCTGCCTCCCATTCCGTGTCCTTCTTATATATGGGCTGGGAATGACATGGAGTTCATAGCCCTGCTTGTCCACATCCCGGGCCTCAAGCCTTATACACAGCATGGCTTGATTGACAGTGTTGTCTTCCAGCCCAGACAGAGCCCTTAAAGGCGGTCTCGTAGAACCTGGTAGGTAGTGTGTGTGTACACACTCACTGTAGATTGAGGGTCAACCATGGCAGACCCCACTCCTGTAGACGCCCTGGCACCCGCAGAATTCCCCTTGTTCTGGCCACTTTGGTGACATATCTTTCTCTCCTGGAGTACTCAGTGACTATCACAGAGGGAGCAACTCTTAGGCCACTGAAGCGCAAAGAAGCATAAACAAAAATGGTGTATGTAAGGTAAAACTCTGCCTCCATCTTGCTTGTATCATTGGCACACCTAAGCACTGCCTGATAGTTTAACACAGCTAAGGCTGAGAGATAGGTAAAAATACCAGGATCTGGGCCTCTCCCGTGTTAGCTCAGCCTGAGGACATATATGACTATCTGAAGTGGATTTCTGTGTCTTTTGCACACGGTCTTGCTTTTGCAGTTGACTTAAAGCACGAATTGGGGGGAAGAGGCCAGCAGGGTGATGTGATAATGGAGGGGATAGAAAAGTGAAAAGCAAGTTGCTTTAACCCCTAAAGAAAGCATTGCTCTAGCAGATAGCAATGGCTTTGAAAGCAATTGACAGAAAGCTGGCTTAATCCTTGTTCTGGAGATACTTACAGCCGCCTGCAGTTTTTAATTAATACACTGGACTCCCTGACAAAGAGGAGGAGGCTGGAACGCATTAACAGATTGACTTTGCAGAGTCAGAGAAGGCTCTGGAGGAAGCGCCCTGGATGCCTGTGGACTCAGTGTCTGCACTGGCCCTTCCTCTTCAGTAGCAGGAAGTCCTAGGGGAGACTCATCTGGTCCCCAGTGAGAAGGCAAGTCACCCCAGAGTTTGGATAGGATAATATCTGGGTACAATAACATTCCCTGACACATCTAATTTCACCTCACTTCCAATCATTGCTTCTTTACGTCATTCATTCCCCAGTCCATGTATCAGCAGCTCTTAGGCACCCACAGCAGATTGGCTCTAGGACTCCCAAAATGCTTACATCTCATATGACGTCTGAGTGTTCATTTATAGCTTACAAAACCCCTCAGACACACTTAGAATTATGGTTAGGTTACCGATAGTACCTAAGACAAACTGAATCCTAGTGAAGTCATTACATTATGTTGTTTATGGGATAATGACAAAGAGGAAAACATCCATACGTATTCATAAGATAGAACTGTTTCCTTGGAAACATTTTCCAGCCATGATTGGATGAGTAGAGCCATGGTTGAATGTAGAACACAAAGCTAAGAAGGGCTGGGTGTATTGATTCGCTGCTCTGCCCAGTGACTAAATGAACTTGATTTAACCTATAACCCTGAGTTAGTTGCTTAAATAGAGGTAAAGACAAAGGTGATATGCACTCCCAGAATGCTTTGCTTTCTTGAGAGGATCCATCAGGTCTGCTCTTCTGAACCATAGTGCTGAGCTTCAGTGCTGCGGGCTATAAGATGATACCTGTTCTGATTAGTAGGAGCTACGGAAATATCATTCTCAAATATTTTGAGTGTCGCTGTGGAAGTATGAATTGAGTAGCTGCCCAAATGAATGCAAATGGGAAATACCTTATGAAAAAAGGGCCAAGGAGCTCTGGGACCATACTGCCACCAGAAATTCATATCGAAGGCCAGCTGCTGCACACCGAGGCTTGCCCTCTGTTTTCAGGGGCTAAGTATAGCCCCAGTTGTGAGTATCTTCATTCCTCCAGGCTTACTCTTCTCTACATTCTGCTCTAATCACTTGTCCATCTTGTTCACTCACTCACTCATTTGCTCACTCGATCCATGCGCGCTTGTTAAAAGCAAGGTATGGAATTGTCCGTGGGGACACGAGCTCACCCTCCCTCCATCTCTCTCTGCCTGCTGGACCATCCCAGAGATTGACTGCAATCCCCTCCCTCACTGCCCCTTCCAGAGGTGGCAGGATCTTTCTCTTTCAGTTAGGGAATCTGATGTCAGAGTCATCCGTCTGACAAAGTCTCTGCTCATCTGAAACTCCCTGTCTCCTCATATCTTCATCAGCCCATTTCCACATGTCTAAGCATTTTAATGGCATATGGTTCCAGGGGGGAAATCTCCAAATGAGAGAAAATTAGCAACTGTGCTTATTGGGCTAAAGAAAACGACTGGAGGGGAAGTTTTCTTTAAAAATACTCACAAGAAGCAGCAGCCCAAGGAGATGTGACTGCAATAAAAATGATGATTTTTGTTCGGGACCAGAGTGGGGGTGGATTATCAGCTGCATTTTCTTTCCCCTGGAATGCGTCACAGTCATTAATTTGTTTAATTTATTTTTTGCCTCTTCCCTGGCGAAGCAGCCCAATCCACTGTCGGCCTACCCATCAGAACAAATTACACTTTGGAAATATCCAAGTGCTTCAATTTTCCATTAAATATAATAAGAAATCACAAAGCATTGTTCTGGTCCAATGACCTCTCACCAAGGATCTACAAGCACTTTTTACAACTGCTGCCAGGCACTTCTAGTTGTCACCCTCTAGGTGACACAAAGACAGAAAAACAGGCCCAGGACCAGCATTCAGTGCTGTAAGAATTTGTACTCATATGCCTGTCTCACAGGTTTGTTCTTGACATGAATGGACAATACCTTGTGATGTCAGTGTCTGCTTCTTGGTGGTGTTAAGGGCTAAACCTAGGGCTTTGTGCATCAAGCAAGCATTCTATCTACTGCTTTTTCTAGCCCACAAAAATCTTCATACAATGAATCAGAATCACCCTTCTGTGGGATGTCCCTACTGAGCTTTAGTTGAAACTTTTTTGTGCCTAGGGCACATGTCAAACGAACACTGACTAATGGATTCACAGAGTTCTGCCTCATGAAGGCAGAGTGAGGACCAAAGTTCCTCATGCTTATTGTGGAGCTGGGCAGCTCATCTTTCTTATTCCCCCAATGGTCCTGCTGCTTAGAATCACCCATGGCTTGGGTTGTGAAAACTGCTCGCCACTGTGTATCCATCTGTTTTAAGGAACACTGCTAATCGATGATTCCATCCCATCTTCAGGATGTTATCTTACTTGTACAATTTGCAAATTGAAATGTTCAGAGGTTGCACATGTGGTTTCAAATCAGAGATCATGAAATATAAATATATATATATATATATATATATATATATATATATATACAAAAAGGTTGCCAAGGGAAGGTGAGAACTCAGAGTGAGCCTATCTGATGCTTAGAATACTGGAGAAAGACCCTCTAGCTTGTGATTTCCCAGCCTAAAGAGGAGCTCAGGCAAAAAATGCCCAGCCCATTGACAATTTCATAAGTTCTTGGATGAAGGAAGTCTCTAAGAGGCAGAAAACCCCCTTGGCTCTGGTGTGAGCAGGAGACTTCTGGCTGAGCACTACGGACTTTTGTCAGGACAGGAAGGAGGCCAAACTACCTTGAGCTATGTCCATGAGATCATGTAAGTAAAGAACTGGCTATCTTTGGATCAATGTTTGGAGACCTGGGTTTGGTTTCAACTATTACTGCTTTCCCGAAAAACATCTCACAGAATTTCAGATTCATTCTTTGTTCAATGGGCAGTGTCGTGTTTCCCTGGGGCTGTTCTCCCACTCAGCAGCAGCAGTGTTCATTTGTGGGTGACTTTGCAGTGTCTAATGTAAATGAAGACTGGGGACCTTCTACTGTTACCCAAGTCTGGCAGCCTTTTGTGATCCAATGGGACTTGACATTGCACTTTTGTTGGTGCGTCTCAAGGGCCAGCTGGCAGGAAACAGTGTGTTGAGAACATGGTGCCAGGCTAACTGACTCCTAAATGCTAACTGACTCCTTCTAGTGGCTGTGGTTTCGGATTAAAACAACAACAACAACAACAACAACAACAACAACAACAACAACAAAGTAATAATGAGGCCTGCCAGCTGGCATGGAAAAGCAAATGATACCCAGAGGCCTGCCTGTCTCTCACAGAGTAGGTAGGCAGTTACCACTATGATGAACAAGCATGTGCTGGGGAGATGAGAGAGAAAGAGAAGTAGAAGAACTGGCAGACTGTGAAGAGAGATGGAATTGGAGGTGTGAGGGTATGAGGAACAGTGTGATGTGAGAGGTTTAGACTGCCACCTAAGACCATGGTGATATCCCAGTTCATGCTGTCACAGAGGACCGTGTCTGGATCCGTGGCCCTGTAACAATGGGGGTCTGTGTCTATGTTCATGACCCATGTTACCATCAAAGGTCATGCAGATGTCTCTAGTCTGGGATGCAGCCTGGGACTACGTTGATGTCCTAGGGCTGCACGGAAATGATCTTGCCCCTCATTCTCACTGGGGTAGTACAGGAGAGCTGACCCTCATGGCATAAGCTTGGGAGAGCCATTCCTCACACCCTTGCTGGCTGTAGTGGGCAGGAGAGCTGGCCCTGTCCCTTGCCTAGGTAAAGGAGGAGAGCTGGCCCTGGCTGCACAGGGGCAGGAAAGCTGGTGTGCTGACCACTTGGCTACCACCCAGACTCAGATCCAAGGCTTTGAGTTGGCCCAACCCAACATTTACCCTATCTATGAACTGCTGGATCTTGTGAAGGGGCTGGTCCTGCAGAGCCAAAGCTGCTGATCTCCATGACACATGACAACAGGAAATCCAAGAATAGTCCCAGGGAGGATTCAGTATTGGTGCTGTAGTAGAAACTAGAGGCCTTGAACCAGACCAATGATTCATTTGAATGAACCTCTGCAAGTAAAGATGTTTGGGCAATGGGTATATTCTATGGCACACTGTGACACACAGTACCTTACACATCAAGATAGTTTCTATTTTTAGTTTTTGTTTTCTTTTGTGGGAGGGTTGCAAGGACGGAGGATAGATATGGAGGGATAGGGAGATAAGTGGAATTGGGGTACATGATGTGAAATTCACAAAGAATCAATGAAAAGTTAAAAATATGAAATCAAGAGACAGCTGGGAATATGGTTAAGAAAGAACAGTTGTGTGATAGTGAACATTGATCAAGTGTGAAGAAAGCTGGGAGTACTGGCATGTTCCTAGGGGAAGGAAGCCAGATCCTAAATGAGTTTCTGTGGCCTGGCTCTCCACTGAGATAGCATCCATCTGACTTCATGTGAGCATCTATAGGATTCTCTTCTACTTCCTATCTCCTGATTCAGTGGATCCTTCTCCCCTGGCCTTATGTGACTGCATTTAACAAGGGCACATAGATACGTTTCCTGAGACGGTGGCCATAATCAGCACTTACCCATCTTTATTCCTACTGGAAAGGCGTGTCTATGCTCTCTCCCAGTTTCTAAGTGGACTTGCCTAACTTTTTCATCAAACTTGATGGTATAAGACAGTTCACCTGTGAACACACCCACAGTGCCTCCTGTAGGGGCTCTCTCATAGCTGATCTGACTCATCATGTTAAAACACATAGACAACAGCACACACACGTCAAAACCCTCTCTAGGAAAGGGTGTATATGATGGTTTAGATGGTTAGCCACACAAGTGAGACCTTTCTTCTATTGTTTACTTGTTGTTAATTGCCTTCTGCATATCTTCTTTATCCTCTGCCTGGCCCTCGTAGTGGTTTCTTTTATGTGTGGACTTGAATGGGCCATAGATATCTAGACAGACTTTCATTGGTATCTCAGTGAAGCTATTTCTGGATGAGATTGACCGTTTGAATCAGTAGACTGGAGGAGATTGCCTTCCCAGTGTGGGCGAGCTAAATCCAAACAGGTGAAGGCTTGAATGGGAGACTCAGCCCTTTCCCTCATTCCTTCCTTGCCCTCAGTCAGCAGGAAGAATGAACTAGAGGTTTTCATTGGCTGTAAATATCAGTTCTTTTGAGGGTTCAACTTAAGGCTTAGAGCTGATGGTGCAGTTAGTTCCCTTGACTTTAGTGTCTGTCTATGCAGGGTTTGGATACTTTAGGCTCTACAAGCACTTATAAGCCAATTCCTTACAATAAATCTCTAACTTTTATCTATCATCTGTCTGTCTGTCTGTCTGTCTGTCTGTGCCATCTGTGTACCTATCATCTATCTACCCATCTACTGATATACTTGCCAATCTATCTTATATACCTTGCTGTCTTAGACACACACACACATACACACACACACACACACAAACAGACACACATACACACACACAAAAGAAAGAGAGAGAGAGAGAGAGAGAGAGAGAGAGAGATACACACATATACAAGGGGGGTAGGAGCACACACACACATACAGAGAGAGAGAGAGAGAGAGAGAGAGAGAGAGAGAGAGAGAGAGAGAGAGAGAGAGAGAGAGAGAGAGAAGAGAGACATAGACACACATATACACACATATACAAGGGGGGCAGACACACACACACACACACAGCAGGTTCCATTTATCTGAACATTCCTAATGAATATACTTCTAAATGGTATTTTGTCCTTTTTTTGTGGTTTTCTCTTAAAATATTTCTCTTCGCTCTTCACATTGCACTTGAGTAATGCCATTGGCCACCATGACTCTAGCAGCCAGCCATTCTTGTCTTCCTGATTGTGAGCCTTTTCATCAGACAGTCGAGGCATCCCTTTACCCTTCCAACAATCACTCTAACTTCACAAAATCCTAAACTTTATCATTAGTTCCAGATCACTCCAGAGATGCCAATCTCATAGTCAACCATTGTCTTACTATCTCTCCTGTGGGTATCTCAGAAATCTTTCTCATTCTTCTTGTCTGAAGAAGACAATGACTTCATCAATACCCAGCTGCTTTTCGTCCCCTGGCAAGAAGTGTTGGGTTATACCTCTTGCTGTTTCTAAACTTTCTAGAATTCTGAAGTTCTATCACAGGTGACATTGCCACCGCCACCACTTGGGACTTCTCTCAAATCTATACCTTTCCTACTACTATATCCACTCTCATAGCCATAAGCCATTCTTGACTTCCGACTATCAAGAGAGTTAACCACTCAGGTTGGCAGAGGCCTGCTTTTTGAAGCCAGTTTCTATATTTATTCTGCATGGGATTGACCAGGGGCCATTCTTCAACCCCCAACTTTCTGGCTGTGAGGTTAGCAAATAACAAATTCTTAATGAATAGCTGATTTCTGAAAGAATGAATGGATGAATGAATGATGTTGCTTGGAAGTCTTCGGTGCCACTAAAGAGGCAGAGCCTATAAGAAAACCTTAGCTGGACTCAGAAGAGAAACAGAAAGAGAATTTAACTTGTTTTTTTAGAAGTAAATAAAAGGCAAATTCTCCTTGATTAAAATTGAAGTGAGTAAAACAGAAACAAACAAGTCTCTACAAAACAGGGTAGCTAACATCTAACGGCCCCCTGTGGGCCAGGGTGAACTGTTAGAAGAGGTTCCTGTCAGTTTGTTTGTCTGTTTTTGCTCTGTTTTTGCTTGTTGTCTTCAGAAATCCAGCCAAGGACTAAGGCGAGCCTAGTCTTTCTAAGGAGTCCCGTGGGTATATTTAAGTTCCTCACTGTCAGATCACTCATTGCCTGGGATCTCAAGGCTTTGGGTCAAAGGACCAGAACAGAACGAAACTCCTGAAGCCCAATTAATCTAAGTCATCAAGATGAATTTGATTGGAATAGTAGTTCCAGGCAGCTAGCTGCCAACAGTCCGGAGCTGGAACTGCTGAGCTGGCTGTGGGATGGAAAGGGTACAGCCCACAGTGCCTTACAAAATGTGCACAGAAAGCTGACTATGAAGCAAAAGTTCAGACAGAGTGGACCCAACTCAAGTGTCACTCTAGAACTAACCCCTTTCTTTTCATCTTATCAGTGTATGGGTTTTTTTTCCCCCGAACTGTTTGAAAATATCTAAGCAAATGAAAAATAGGTTTTTATGGCTTGGGTTGCTGATAGTGTTGATAAAATAATAGGAAGTTGTTGGAGAGAGTCAGCCTTCTAACAGTTACCTGAAATAAATAAAGTGCCAGCATTCTCTTTACCATCCATCACCCAACAGAAGCGTGTGCGTGCGCACACACACACACACACACACACACACACACACACACACACACACACCATCTTCAAGAGTTTGGATACACTGCTGCTTGCAAATGGACCCATTAAAAGCAGATAAATCAATGGGAAATGCATAAAAAGTCTCATTTATCATAAAGGCATGCTGGACAGCGTTTTGAGTTTTACATACATTTATTCTAGAAATCTGTTTATCTGTGCAACATTTCTAAGCAAAATGTTTTGTGATGAACCATTCTTTCTACTAGAATCTATATGGAGGGCAATTAAATTCAAACCCCAAAGACAAAACATGATGAACGCAGCAGCTGTGCTATCGATTTGGCATTTCCCAATTGTCCTTGTCCCTTTTCTTCCCCATATGTGCCCTGGTGTGGGTAGTTCCCACTATTGGGTACAAGTTTCTTATGCCTTCAAACTGTACAACTTCCCGGACTAGCCTCTGGTAGCCACAATAGATGTGTTTCCTGTAATGTGTTTGCAGATGGTTGGAAATGACTCCCATGAGCCATTTCCTAAATCTGCCCTTGTGCATATGAAAACAGCCTATGCATAACATTTTACATGTGTAGAGATATAGAAAAATAAAGATACCACTTAACTGTGTACACCTAATGTAAAGGGTTCACTTAGTCCTGGGATCCTGACTATGCCTCTTTAGATTCTCAACTCCTAGCAAGTATGTTGGACTCTGATAGGATTCTAGAGAGAAAAGAATTTCACTTGTACACAGAGAAAATGATGCACTTCAAAATCAGAGAGACAGTAGTTTTTCAATAACCATTCAATCAACAGACGATTGTCGAGGGATAGAATCTTCCTTTAAGCCAGCTGAACCATTTGACATTTGTGGTTTAGAGCCATGCGTGGTGTAGCTATGAGGAACATTACTGATGATCCCAGGATTCAATGATTAGGGTTCAATGTCCTATTTCTACAGACACAAAGTTGGGCAGTACCCCTTCCTTGACGATGTCCAATTTGACAGCTGTTAGCAGTTTACCTACTTGGCATTTTGTGATATGGTAAGTAGAAAACACGCCTTCAAGAAAGCCACTTCCTGAGGGGAAAAGGATAAGAACATAGGGAGCAGAGTTTTCTTAGAAGCACCATGATGGTCTCACTTCAGCATTTCTATACCAATGCCTAGGGATACACTCTTCACCCCTGAGGGCCTACCAACAGCTGTGTCATAACTCCTGTAAATAAGGATTTATTAGAACGGAGTTAAGTAGCAGACTCAGTATCAGGCTGTACAGATGAGGAAGACCCTGAGATTTGGTGGAAATGTTGACTTTTTATCAAGGTCAACACAGATTTATTGACTCAAAAAATAAATATTGATGCTCAGGAGGTCAATATTTGCCCCAAGGCAAAGATATCTTCACCGTGACCCCCCACACACACACACTGAAATCTGTATACAGTAGGCTCGATTCCAAAATGAATTAGCCATGACACAGATTAAGATACCATTTTGTTAGACTGTCTAGGGCATTGGAGAGCAATAGTAATATAAGCCCTTCATGTTCAAAGTCCTTTCCAAACCCTCATTAAAATGTATCACCCTCTGCCAGATGTGAAAAAAGTGTTGCTCTCCCCACTCAACATCTGGATTCTAGGAGTTGAGAAAAGGTGAATAATTTTGCTCAGGCCACAGGAATGATAGCATAGGCCATAAATGTGCTTCAGGGTGGGTCTCACTGCAGCTAGCAGAGATCTAGCAGGAGACTGTCTTCATTAAATTCCCTGGCAAAATGATAAACACACTTGATTGAGATGCTTTAATTTGGTTAATTTATTTCCCATTGTCAACAAACCTACTTGGGCCGGTCAACTATATTGATTATTCAGGGGGATGATTTGAGTGTTCACACATCATAAATTTTACTTTTGAATATTAGCACTCAACCCTTAAGTGGCAGCATATCGATGGCTAGGTCAAAGTCACTGGGAGGAAACAGTTCCAGGTCCATTGTTCAGCTTGAACAATGGCTACTGGATTCCAATACTCGGTAATTCCTGGTCTTTCACTGTGGGGTCCTGGAGTGCTGAGACTTAGAACCATTTTGAAATAAAAGCACTAAAGTCATCCACTGCTGGAAGCATCGCTACAATTATGCTTCCTTCCGGTCTCCCCAAGTTTCCGTTATCTTTGCTATTGGAGAGGACCGAGCCCTGGGCCATCAAAGCATCAGCAGGCTCAATGATCTTATTTCCTTTTGACTTCAGAATACATTATTTCCCCATGTATCATGCTGGTCTAATTATGTTTTTTTTTTTTTTTGCTCTCTGGATATTCAATATTAGGAAATAATGAGCAATTTCAGAGAAACGGCAAATGATAGGGGGAAGGGAGGAAGAATTGGGTGGATTCTGGGTATCAACTCAGGAGCCGAGATGTATAGTTTATGAAATTTGCACACTAGTCTTGAGCGGATAGAGCTCACCTTTCAGAATTTGAGAATTTTCAAAACCATTGCAATAGACCTTAAATCTTAATAGCATGACTAGCCTGTTTGCTTTCAAAGGAAACAGTTTGACTTGGAGGGACATAATCGCAGAGCCAATGCCAGGACCTGAAAAGGGGATTTAGGAGTCCTGGCCCACTCTACTCTGGTAGGACCTTGTTTCATCCTACAGTAGGATTTGGAGCTTGCACTGGTTGCCAAGGGAAGCAAGTGAAGCCCACGCCACTTGAAGTGCTTAGACAAGGGTAATCTGACTGACAGCATGGTAACAGCCAAATGAACCTGTTCCCAGGGTTTAATATTTAATAATATAAAATGAAAAGACTGGGAAGCAGGCTGGAGATGAAAGATCCATATCAAGTCAGGATTTCTGTGACTGTCAGAGCGGTGTGTGTCTCCTGGGGACCTGAGAGTAAGCGAGTCGCTCTTCTGCAGAAATTGTTATCTTGGGTGTATTGATTGTATGTGCAACACTCAGTCGTCAGCTTCGCCTGCCTGTCTTTATTTTTTATTGTCCACACTGTGGGAATCTCCCAAACTGTCATAAACCTCTTGGCTTCAGACTTGAGGCTGAGTTCCTGTGGAGCAAGGGTCAGACCCAAGGGTTCACCTAACAGGTGAGCTCTGTCTCTCCTTAATAGCAACCCAAAGGCTTTAGAACATACTGGTGCTGTGGGGCTGCTCTCCCTGGCTCTGGAACATCTGAGTCTACAGACAAACCTCAAATCTTTCCCTTTTTCTGTTTTTCTGACATGCTGTCCGATTTGCTCTGAGGCAGGTTATATAGCTATGTGTGCCTCAGCTTTCTCATCGGTAAAATGGGTTCATACATATGTTAGAGAACTGTGGGGGGAAGATTGAGATAACCCACAGGAAGTGATCAACTTATGTTCTGGATAGAAGAGTCTTCAGGAAGTGATAGCTGTGATTAGTAATGAATGGTGAGCATCAAGATCTAATTAGTTAGGGACAGGGTCTGTCTTGAAACCTCAGAATTCTAGAGCTAAAAGATTATTGGGAAGTTATCTTCTCCATCACCTGCCTTCCCAGACAACTAACTTCTTTACTTTTTCATAAAAATACTATTTTATTGTATTAGTTTTATACACATAGGTGTCTTGCCTGCCTATAGATATGTTTCCACAGGTGTACCTGGTACCCAAAGAAACCAGAAGAGGGCATGGAGATCTCCTAGAACTGGAGTTCCAGATGTTTGTAAGCCACCATGTGGAGCTGGGAACCAAATCCAGGCCAAAACCAAGTGCAGTCAGTGCTCCTAACTGATCAGCCATCTGTTTAGCCCCTAAACTCTTTTATTTATAAGTAATAAAAATAAATAATAGTAATAATTTGTATTTTTGGATACAATGTGAAATTTGGATGCAGTAAAAAGGCTAGAAAAGAAGTTATGAAATGTGAGCCTGGATTTTATAGAAGTGAACAGTAGCAGAGTAGCTTGGAGACCCCATGTTCCTGGAGGGAAGGCTGAGCCCCTCACCCAGCCTTGTCTTTTGTGTCTGTAGCATATTTCCTCTGCCTTAGCTTTCCCTCTGCAGCGTGCCTTTGCACTGTGCTCTTCGGCCATGTGCAAAGGTAGTTCTGCCTGCTTCTCTAGGGAGTTAGAGAGCACTGTGCTACCAAGGTCAAAGTTGCCAGGCTGCCTTCCAGGAACCAGAGCAGCCTTGCACGTCAGGGGCCATCTTGCAACAATAACCATAACAAAACTGCACCTTCCAAATGTCCTTTTCTGAGCTTGAAAAATCCTCCACATCTCTTTTGATCTTCATGGGAGCCCTGTGAAACATCATCCTGGGACTTGTCACATCCGTGTGGACGATGAGGAGACAAACAGGGGGAAAAAAAGCCAGTACCCAGCTAGGGTTATGAACTCGGAATGAGAAAATGTCTACTTACACCCATGCGTATTACATGGCAAATAAAAATGACAGGGGTTCTCCTCTGGAAGTGACTTAGCCCCATGTGGCATTTTTGTGTGTCGTAACTAAGGAGGGAGAGGGTACTAGTGACAAGTAATCGAAGAGACCACGTAGGCCACCTCTCCCCCACTTTTCATGACAGTTATCCAGCCGTGTCCACCGTGTTCTGGCTGGGAAAGTCCTATGGCACTCCTAGGATAAGAAGGTATATAAGAGAATCAGGTCACAAACCCCAGTCTCATTTTCCTACTTATGCTCCTAACCCAGCCCATCACCCCCAAAGACACTTCCTAGGCATCTGCAAGGACTTCGCATACTCTGAAGAAAGTTAGTGGCCACATCTAGAGCCGTGGAATCTTTTGTAGAGCCGCTGGTAAAGTTATTTTCGTTTTTTAAATTAGTTTGGGAGTTTGTGCTCCTCTTTACATAATTACAAGCTGACAAACACGCTTCTGTATTTTTTTTAATTAACAGATATTTGTATTCGAGTTCTCCAAATTACATACCGCAGCTTGCACATTACAGGACAGCTGCCATACTCCAGATGTGGGCAATAACCGGAGCAGGGTAATGGCAAACAGGAAAGGGAGAGAGTGGGAAGGAGCAGAAGAAGAAGTTCATGTGTCTGGATGGAGATGGGCAATTTCGGTCGATGGGTTCGGGTTGTTTACAGAGATGAGAACCTTCGATTCTCCCAAATTTCCTTCCCAGTTTGAACATGTGGGGGGAAGGCGCCCGGGTCATTCGCTGCTGCCATCAAAGGCTCACCAGCGCCTTGTAAAAGCAGATTACAGATGAAACGGGGTGCATATAAATGTTAACAGCGTGCTGGGGAAACTATTCAAATCATGGCTGTTTATAAGCACCCCATCAAACTCGTAAAGCCCCTCCCGAAGAAAGCGACTCTCAGATGAAGGCATGGCTGTCTAGGTTTATTTAGCCCATCAATTACACTGCCCCCCTTATGTCATGTATTCCTGGAGTGGGCTCTCAGGGGAGGCTACAAACCAGGGACTGCTTGAGCGCACACACGTTTGGGCATGCGCACATGCACACGTGTGGATGTACACACACACACACACACACACACACACACATGCACACACGCACGCACGCACGCACGAACACACATACACACAGTAGGGATGTTACAATGGAAGTAGGCGTGAGACAGAAGATGGAGTTTCCCAACCCTCGCCTGACATCATGATTGCTGACTGATAGATACTGGGAAAAAGACTGTATTTCTCAGATTTGATTCCCTTATCTGACAAACCCTTTCAGATATTTCTGTCAACCCCTTTAGAGTCTGAAACCCTGCTTTAGCCTTGAGCAGATCACAGAAGCAAGTCACTTTTTATTTTGTTTTTTGGCAGTTTTTTTTTTTTTTTTTTTTTTTTTTATTGACAAGCTTTCTCCAAGCTACCCTGGCTGTCCTGTAAGTTTATGGGTAGACCAGGTTGGCCTCGAACTCACAGAGATCTGCCTACCTTTGCCTCAGAATGCTGGGATCAAAGACATGTGCCACCACCACCTGGCTCTCCCAAGCACTTTCAGTGAAGAAAACAAGAACAAGAACAAGAACAAGAACGATAACGACGACGACAACAACAACAACAACAACAACAACAACAACAACAACAACAACAACAAAACCGACAAAAACAATAATGAAGTGTGGGGAATAGGAGGTGAGGAGTTTGGGTTTGTTCATTCTCTTCATTACCCATAAAATGTACCAAATATCTTCTGTGGCTACCCGGAATGATAAGGCTGTTGCTCTTCCGTGGAAGGGGGCTTTCGGTGGGGAGAATGTTTGGGCAAGTCTGCGGCTGTGGTAGGTACAGGTAACATAGAGGTAAATGTAGTCCCGCAGAGGAACTCCAGGGGAGGGAGAGAGAGGGAGGAGTCACAGGGCTAGGGAGAGTAACAGCCCTCCCCCGCGCCCCCTAATGGGTTCCTAGCAACAGAAGAAAAGAAACATCCACAGGGCGCATGCTTGAGGACATTGAAGCCAGGGAATAAAGATCTGTGAGTGGTTTTAAAAGTGGCTCCATGAGATAAAGTGATGTTGCGATGCTCCTTGCTGCCACTGTCGATAGCAGGCCCATCTATGGAGCATAACCAGGGAGACACTTGGCCCGCCAGCTCACTTTTGTGGCACTTCCGAGCAAGAGATGGATGCTTCCCAGGTTCTGGTGTAGCCGGGAGGTAGCAGGTAGTTTAGAACCTGCCAGTGTTTGTTCCTCTCTACCCCGCCTTCTCTGCACTGCTGGGTCTGACCTGTGCACTGACAGGTAGGCAGTTCCAGGAAAGCCCGTATGGCGGGGAGACCCACAAAAGTCAATAAGATGATGTAGTAAATGAGAGATTTCACCTGGGTTAAGGTAACACAATACAAGCTTGGTAGAATTAATCTTTTACCCTACCCTCAACACCACCCCGCAACCACCCCACACCAGGCACAGAACAGCCAAGCTGCTCTAATTGGCCCTGCCACCTACAGGTGCAAGTGAGGAATGCAGTTTTCCTGACACCATCTATGTCCTTCAGGGAAAATTTCCCTCTTCAAGATTTTCAGCAACCGTTAGCAAGGTAACTCCAGACACTCCACTTCCTGTGCTCACACCCTGTTTATGCCTCAATGTGACTGAGGGTCGTGGAGGATTTTCTGAGTTTTGCTATCTCCTGCATTCCTTATTAGAGAGTAATTTGATGATTACCCCCAGGTAAGTCTTAGGTTACTGAATACCACTTTATCATCTAGTATTAAGCCATAGATTTGGAATACAACGTAACAAAAAGTAACCAGTAGTAAAAATCTTTATTATTCCTTCTTTCCTTAAGGACATGGTCAGCACTCTCTACCCCAGAGTCTAGAAATGTCCCTAGAGTAGTGCAAACATGTTGTCCTCTAAATAAATGAGATTTTCCTTAGGTATCAAGCTACAGAAAGGTTTGATTTTTTTTCTCTTTGCCCATTCAGTTACTGGATTGCCACCAAGTTCACTGACAGTGGAACTGGACTGCTTTCTCTGACTTGTAAAATGAAAAATGGAGAATTATTCTGGCCGCATCCCTGGTTAGATATAATTCCATGAAGTGACAAAGGGGCCCAGCTTACTTATCGAGCACTGCTGCTATGCAAACAATGCTTTCTGGGTTCCAGAATGGCAACCGAGGAGCTGTAGGAACTCTGCAGGTGAGGCTTTGGTGTGGTCCATTGGCTGAGGAAACCACAGTCAGAAATGCACGGTGTTCTTGCTGAGGTCCCCCACACTGCCTCCAGTCCAGTGAGGTCAGCTCTCTGCTGCCACAGGGCCCCACTGCATGTGGGATTCGACACATTACCTGAGGATCACTTTTAATTTCCCTTGTTACCTACGCCACACAGGGTAGGCACCTGTCTCCCTCAGTGGCTCCTGGTTGTCATCTTCCTTTAAAAAGCAGATTTTTACTTAGGTGGTTTTTGACTATTTGTGAATGGAAAAAAGAATTATTTGCATTCCTAGTGAGATAAATTCCAGAAGCAAAACTGAATAAACATTAGGAAGTGCAATGTTTTGAAGGTTAATCCGTTTGTGGAAAATCATTACGATCCGTGGCTGACTCTTGAATGAGGGAAGCTCACTGAGGCAGCATCCGGCGCCCCGGTTTTCCTAGCCGTAACTTCGCAATACCCCATCTGAAAGATCTCCATCACTACAAATTGCTTGAAAAAATTTCAAGCGATAACCATTAGGTGTGAAAATGAGACACGTAGAAGCTGACAGAAGCTAGGCAGGGTTTTATGTTCTCTTCTGGGTCTTTTTTCCCTTGACTGTCATTTGACCTTTGGTATCATTGAGTCTTCTTCTTACTGAGGTTTGCAACAAAAAAGTAAGATCACGTTGCCATAAGGAAGAACCAGAGCAATTCTGCTCATAAGGAAGGCATTTGTTACCTATTAGCATGCCTAACCAGGCTGAGCAAAGTACACCATGAGTATTCTGTGTCTTTAATTAATAAATTGTGTGTGCAGCATGTGTATTTTCGTGTGTGTATGTGTGTGTATGTGTGTATGTGTGTGTATGTGTATGTGTATGTGTGTGTGCGTGCGTGTGTGTGCGTGCGTGTGTGTGTGTGTGTGTGTGTGTGTGTGTGTGTGTGTGTAGGCCAGAGGACATTCTTGAATGCCATTGTTTGGATGTTGTCTACCTATTTGGTTATATATTTAAAACACAGTCTTTCGGTGGCCTAGAAGTTGCCAAGCTGGTTAATTTAGATAGACAGAAAGCCTCATGAACCCACCTGTGTCCTCCTTTCCAGCAGTGAGGTTATAAACACCCACCACCAACCTGGACATTTTTACATAGGTTCTGGGGCAGCAGCTGAAGTATCTCCCAGGCCCTCGTCTTTTGTTTCTAGAGATTCTAATGCTTTGATTTCAAGGAATTTCCAAACATGCCTGCCTGTAGGTCACTTGGGCTGAGTACCTGCTACAGACAGCTTGGCCAGCAACTGAACTTGGTGAGGTCAGAGAGAAGCCAGAGACTCAATCAGCCCGAGACAGACAGATTAATGGGGACGTAATTCCACAGCCCTTCTTCCAGCTCGTGATCGCAGCCTGTGCTGCAGAAGCAGCACAAAAGTGACACAGAAATTCCTCTGGCTTCTCTCATCCTGGAAGTTGAGAATTCTACCTGAGCTGGTGCATGTGATGCCTTGGCACATTTTCTTTTTTCACTTAAAAATATCCCAGGTATAATAAAATAAGCACCTCCTCCCCAGATCTGGAGACTGTGCAAAAAGTCTGGCATAGGGAAGACATGTGTCCTATCCGAACCAAGGTCCTTTACAGACACTGAGTCCTCCCATGTGCTAGGGCAGATGGTCTTTATTTCTCTTCACTGTTCAACAGTAGTAATTCTTCTGACACTCGGGAGAAACCCTGTAGTCTCTTAGTCTTGGTGTGATGCAAATTTCTTTGTACTTTATGTAGAAGCTGAAAACTTCCTGTTAATATTCCCTGCTTCCCAGACACATCCGTCCAGCGTGCAACGCTAAGAAGAGGAGAAGCTAGACAGAGTATCGCTACTAGAAGTACTGGTGGCTGAGATGAGACCAGCACCTGAGTCAGCTGGCAGGAACGGTCCTGACCATTGTTTGGGATACCATTAAACCACACCAGAGCCTGGTCCCTCACCTCTTCCGGAAACTCTGTGGTCTGCACACTATTCATTTGCATTGATATCAGCAAGATAGCTTTTGTTGCTTGCCATTAAGTTCCCTGGTTGTTGTAGTGCCCACCCATCTGAGTGCATTCACATCATAGGCACACACTCCTTCTCTCCCTGTTGTATGTTTTATCCTCTCCTTACCAGGAGCAATGTTGTGGTGCAGAGCTACAGACAGCTACGAGGACTTAAGAATACAGCGTCCTTTTCATTTTCCCCCAGCATCCTCATAAAAGCTGATGGAACAAGAAGGAGTAATACTCTGCTCTGGTTGTGTTGATAGCCTTAAGTTCTGCTTGCCCTTCCACTAAAGCAGGGTGCTGGCCAAAGTCAATGGGAATTGTATTTGTCTAACTAAAGGCATTGCTCGACCCAGAGAGAGTGGAGAACAATTGAGCATATAACTTATAATGTATTCCGCTGTCAGATTTAAGTTTGGAAAACGAATAAATAAGGAGGATAGAAATTGAATGCTGGGGTCAATCTGCATCTTAGTCACAGACTGCTGAGGAGCGGGTCGAGTGTCCTACGGCATACAGCTTGGCTCATTTTCATGGGGGAGGGGTCTTGTGAGGGCTTCAGCGTCACTGAGCGTATCTGTCTCCCACTGCAGTGTTCAAACTGACCAAGCAAACATTGACCTAACTTCAGGTGCCATCATTCAGTTAGACAGAGCTATATAGGGTTATCCAGAGATGTCCAGGGAACATGACCTTCCTGGTGGATAGTCGGAGTATGAGGGTCAGCAGAGACTAGTCATTGGGTGGCCACGATCAGCAACAGCATTTGATGAAGGATTCAGGCTGCTGTTTAACTCCCTGCACAAAGCAGACCCAATGGATTAGACCCTAATCCTAGAAATGGTGTGGACTTAAGAGGTAGATAATGAAGGTTAAAAAAACAAACAAACAAACAAACAAAAAGACAAAACAAAAACAAAACAACCTTGGCTTTTGCCATTTATGAGTGACTTTAGGCTAATGATCCAAAAGGATTTCTGTTTAAACATCTGGAAATAAGAATACTGATACTTTTTCAGAGTTTAGAGGAATTAAAAGTAACAAATATCCAAAGTTTGTACTGTAGTATCTAGCAAGGAGGGCCTCAGTTCATTTCTCCCTGTCGTCCCCTTGCTAGCTCATACATTTATGGAAAGTCCTGATGTGCACTGGGCTGCATTCAAGGCATTGGGGATATAGTGATACATGTAGCAGATAATGACCCTTTCTGTGGTACGAAGCATGAGACTTATGAACTTCTGGGGGGGCAGGAAAGTCATATCTGCTTCCTGCCTGTGTAAGGTGGGTACTTGATGCACATGTGGGGCTGGATGAAATGACAATGTGACACACTTCAGTAAAACCTAAGCTTCTCTGTCTGACGTGCTTCCTCCTACAGGATCATCTATGTTCTGACATTTGTCCCGTGTCCTCTTCCGTAGCACTCACTCATCTCCATTACCCTTCCATGTCTCTCTGGCTCTATTACCTCTGGGCTGCAGCCGGAGAACTTTTCAATAAATTTGTATGTCTTCGACTGAGTTTTAAGAATGCGTCATGTCCTGAAGGTCACCTTCCCTGAACCTCTCTTCCAGAAAGTGAGCTCCTTCCTGCCATCTCCGCCACCTGATTATCCAATCTCCCCAAGAAGACGGATGGCACGCATGGCAGAGTGGCTGCCTAACAAGGCGGCCCGCAGCATCTTTAGGAAGCCTTTGTTCCTGCCGACTTCTTCTCTGACCTTCTTGTCCTTTCACCAGACTGCCTTTCACTGGCCACATACTGTGTACAGTGCGCGCACGCACAGCGCATTTGGAATGAAAGGATACAGAAATAAGATGTAGAATTCCCATCCTCCAGCAGCAAATGATCAAGTTTGGGACTTATGGATGCTACATGGGGAAATCAAGGTTTAGATGGCTAGACAATTATTCAGCTATCTTCTGAACAAGTGTTTCTGAGTACCCAGTCCTTGCATCATTGTTATGAGAATCCCTGGGACATTTTTTTCCAGTACAATGTCCTTGGTTCCTCCTGTAATTATCGACTCAGGCCCTTCGTAGTGGTAGGAACCAACATCCCTGAAATCTTCAGTGTAAACAAATACCCCAAGTGGTTCCTCAAAACCTGGGGGAGGAAGCTTATGCCTTGTCTTCACTGCTGAATGAATCTCCAATTCTTCCGTGTTTCCTCACGGGACACAATTCCCAGGTTCTCCTCGTTTGTAATTGACTGTCTAAGATGTCACTCTCCGAGGGGGCCACTGCTCCTCCAGCTGTGAGCACATGAGCAGAGGGCACCACAGACCGAGAGCATCTCCAGTATGAATGCACTACCTGCTACAGAGAAAGTCACACAGGGTGTAACTACGTCACACTGCTGGCTGCTATTAAGATTTCAACAGAACGACTCCAGCCACCCTCCATTAGGACTCTGAAATACACTTGACAGAAGATGTGTTCATCAAATTTGAGAGCAGTGCAATATCACAAAGAGAAGGTAGATTATGAAATTGTAATGATATGGTTTTTTTTTCCCTTTATAAGACGGTGTTAATTCCTCCTGAGTCAAAGGTACCTTCCAGTGCTCACAGATAATTTTCTGGGTAGTTACAAACCATTGAAGGCTTCTCTTACAGAGCCCTCCTCTGGAGCTGTGTTCTTGTCTACTGTCCTTTAGTTTCTTTTGTCTGTCTGTCCATTTTCCAGTTGGGGTTTTTCTCCCTGGCTATCCTGGAACTCACTTTGTAGACCAGGCTGGCCTCTACTTCACAGGGATCCTCCTGCCTCTGCCTCCCACGTGCTGGATTTAAGGTGTGTGCCCCTGTGCCCGGCTTTAGTTACTTTTACCTCAAAGAAAACATCACAGCATTTTTTCAGATCCCATTCGTTCTAAGACCATGTCTTCAAATTGTTTCAAGATCCAGGGAGTTCACTTCATCAGGCCTAGTCCTCAGATTTGTCGTTTTAATTGAAAACACGTTTTAAGTTAAAAAACAGTTATTGTTGCTATCAGAGCGCACACATGTGTGTGTGTGTGTGTGTGCGTGTAATATGTGTGAGTGTGTCAAGCTTATTCTCATTTAACTATGAAAAGCATTTGTAGGAAACAAAACAATAAAACAACCAAACAACCAAACAATAAAGAACAGAAAACAGTAGCAACGGAGATGATGAGTCTCTCTCTGCCCTGGTTTGCACTGAGGGAAAGCTGCCCCCTCCCTTTTTTTCCAATTTTTCATTGAAACCTAAAACTTTCCCTTTCTTCACTTCTTCACTTCCCATGATCCTCCTCCTCACCCTCCTCCTCCTCCTCCTCCTCCTTCCTTCTTCTCTCTCTCTCTCTCTCTCTCTCTCTCTCTCTCTCTCTCTCTCTCTCTCCCCCCCCCCTTTCTTCTAGCCTCACCTCATTTCCGGCTCTTCATGTCACTGAGCACCATTGTCACAGTCATCTGCTCCTCTTTTGTCCTCATCCGTTGCTAGGTGCTTGCCTTTCACCCTTTGTGCTTGTGGCCTTCACACCTGAGCTCCTGAGTGTCTGTGCAGCCATGTTGGTTTCTGCAGAGGCCACACTCTTGCCTTCTACATCGGAGTCATTTATGTGGTACCATCTAAACAGGCTTTACTTCTGGAACTTGTCGTGTTGTTAGAGCATTTTTTCCTTACATCACCCCCCCCTTTGGTATTTTGCTTTTTCCTTTTCTGTAGGCATCAGTGGTAGTCCCAACCTTAGGACAGGTAGCTTACCACACCCAGTGTCTTGTGTTTTGTCACAAATTCCTGGAATTATTATGTGTTTTCTAAGGGTCTCTGTAAATGTATTCATTTATCCCTATATTCTTTCAACGCACATCTCTCAAGTGTCCATTAAATGCCTGTCAGGTCTGTGGAGAGGTTTACTCCTTGTTGGCACAACGCCTGGCACATATTGAATGTTTGATAAATATTTGTTGAAAAAGTGAAAAAGAGTTAGACTTAAGCCTAGAGTAGCAGAGCCTTTCATTGATCTCCTCCCCACCCCCAACACACACACACACACAACTTTCTGAGCCATCAGGCTGCCTGTCAGGTAATTAAAAAATATGTCAGGAATTCCGTGTTAACGGGATGAGCCTTCCAGCACACATCCAAAGAGCCAAGGACCTCCCTGCTGTAACTGGCTCCTGGGGCCAGTTGATGTTTTGGATTAACGAAAAGCACCACACCAGTCTAAGACATAATCAGTGGGAAAAATCACTTCAATTCCACACCCATTCCTGCTTGTGCGTGTGTGCATGTGTGCATGTGTGTGTGTGTGTGTGTGTGTGTGCGTGTGCGTGTGTGTGTGTGTGTGTGTGCGCGTACGTGTGCATGTGCTCTCTCTCTCGAGCATGTTCATTTAGCTTCTCCCTGTGATGCATCCCATCCCGTGGGATTTCTGTACCAGGATTACGCTGCTCTGGTGTGTGTGTGGGCAATATCTTTGCCAACGCCGTGGCCCACTCAGAAGTGCCTCCTACCAACTCAGACATCAGGTCCAGGTAACTGCAGCTGACATTCTGCAGCATTAGACTTTCATACTACATTAATTTATTATTATTCACCAGGGGTAGGCAATAAATCATGCGGTTCTTTCAGGATGGCTTCTGATCGCCTTCTCCAACGCTTTCTTGGAAGGTCACATATACTTCTTCCTCCTCTGTGTGTGTGTCATATCTTTTCCTGTAAGGTGGGCGTGTTTTTCTTCTCCCTTTTCAAATGTCAGTTTAAAGCACTGCTAGTCAGGATCCTTCTGTCATTACCTATGGAATCTCTGCAAACAACCTATATTCATCTTTTTTTTCCCTCTTGGTCCTTTGCAGCAATGACCCTCTATAGAGCAGCCTGCTAGTGACCTCCAAGGCTTCCTTCCTCACCTTTCGGGGACATTATTACTTTCCCAGGAAGCACAATGTATTAAATTCTGGTGCTGCCAATGACCTTCAGGTCACTTAGCAGGGACATGCCAAACTCCTTGCCTCTTCAATAGGCTGCATGCTCTCCTGTTTCCAGACTCCAGCACTGTTACTCCACACGGTCCTTCAATGCTCTCACATCTCGCTCCTTGGCCACCTGCTTAGCTACCTTCAGTTCAGCCTTGGAGCTTTCTTGCCACCACCCCGACTATCTGCCCCCACAGAAGTAAGTCCACACGTCATTTCTTAGAGCCTGCCTGCCTTGGGTTGTTCACTTGCTTCTTAGGCTATGTCCTGTGTTTCTGGATGCAGTGGGTTACGATTGTGTTTCAGAAAGTTTGGTAAACTTTCTCCAGTATGCTGAGCAATCAACAGATTACCGGCAGTGGGAAACACATTTTCACGATGGTGGGGTGGGGAAGACTGCACAGTGCTCAAACAAAACTGCAGTCCTTAAATCCCGTCAAAAGCAAAAAAATAAAAAAAAAACCTCTCAGACAAGCAGCTATTAAGAACACAAAGTCTGAATTTTCCAGTTACAAAAGACCCGTCTATAGCCATTATTTATCACCCAGAAAACACTCTCCTTCTGTCCCATTGTCAGTGTCCCACAGACCACATCAGCCTTCGGACAGAGGTGGGAAGAAAGAAAGGGAGAGAGGCATGAATAGAGATGAGAGTATGAGTTTCCATTTATTTATTTATTTTCCATATAAATCAGCTAATCTGTTTAACATTCATATTAAAGTTGTAATCACCTTTGCACACATTAAAATACAAACCAGCACAAGTAATAGGCCTTAAGAACAACATTACAATAGCTATTAGCATATAACAGCTCCCTTATCAACTTACAACATCCCTATAAAGTAATAACTGCATCCAGGATTGATTCACGGGAAATTCATTCTCTGGGAGCACTGAAGCCTGACTCAGTGTCTGGGGAAGGTGAGTTTCTATTTGTTGCTGGGCTGACTCAGAAGAGCCCTGGGGGCTGGGGACATCTCCACTGGAGACAGAAGGCTTACCCCTTAGTTTTTCTCTATCATTTAAATGTGGGGCAAATAAATTCACCTCAATGAGATTCTACTTCTTCAACTACAAAATGGAGTGGAGGATATTCTCCCCGAAATAAGGAAGTGTCTGAGAGGCTGGCTGGTGTTTAGTGAGGGTGGTCTGTTTTCAAGGAGTCAGGTGCTGCAGCGGGTAGAATGGTTGATCTTGATTGCCGACTTGACAGGATGTAGAATCATCATGGAAGCATAGCTTTGGGTATGTTTGCAAGAGATTTTTTTCTCTAGAATAGGTTTGTCGAGGTGGCAAGAACTACCTTAAACATTAGTCACCGTTCCATAATACTCCAATATTAAACTGAGTATTACCAAGGGACTAGAGGATTGAGCAGCAGTGTTCAACATGGCTTCCTTTTGACTGTAGAGATGATGTGACCAGCTACCTGCAGATCCTGATGCTATCTATGACTTCCCCACCATCATGGACTGTATCTTTGAACTGTGAACCAAATTAAACCCTTTCTTCCTTAAATTGCTTTAGCTGGGCATTTTATCACGACAGAGAGTAACTGTTCCAGGGGTCGAAAGCTGCATAGAAGAGATACTGTGGAGACCCAGAGGAGCTGTACGCAATGCTGGAACATTCCGCTCCTCTGTTTATTCACTCCTACAATGGTGTCCGAGATGATGGGGTGATACGATCAGTGTTGAAACAGTTTCTCTCCTTGTAGGGCTCTCAGTTGAGTTGGAGAGGCATCAAGACAACAAGCTGGATGGGACTGAACACATGATGCAGGAGAATAGGCACAGTACATCCAGGGAGAGGAAAGAACAAAATGGCTGAGCAGGAATCAGAAGGCAGCTTCATGAAAGAAGTGACATCTAAGTGGAGCCTTAATGTGTAAGCAACACTTCAACAAATGATGAGCAAAAGCTATTTTAAGCTGAAGGAATAGCATAAACAAAGACCGCACGCAGTCCTTCCACGGAACAACAAATTATTATTTGTTTTTCTTTGGGGTGGATGGAATTTAGAGAGCAAGAAAGGAGGCAGGGATGTTGGAAGTAGGCAGTGCTAGAACTGGAACGTCTTTCATGTGGGATGAAGGTGTGATCTGAGGTTCCCTGCATTGGGGCTCTGCCTGGAAGGCAACAGGTAATAAGTGAACTTCCTAAGACAGGGTTGACTCGCACACTTGTGTTCTAGGAAGACTCAAGTAGTGAAGAGTGACCGTGGTCATAGGTGACTTGGTGAATGTGGGGGATTGGATGTGATACTGTTCCAAGTTGGGAAGTAGAAGAATACTACTTGGTCAAAGAAGGATAATGAAAATGGTTAGAGAAATGGGTGTCATGATAGAGAAATGGCTGGGTATGGGAGAAGAAAGGGGCTCTAATACAATATATATATATTTGGCCTAAAATTCTTGATGCTGACTTTAATGTTTGAAGCTTTGTACCACAGGTCCACATCTTGGGATGACCTATTACCCATATATTTTTTTAAACAAAGAAGAAAGAAAATGGTCAGTTGACTCATAGTGATGGCTTTAGTTTTACAAGCCATTCTCTCCTTTTATTCTTAAGGTTTATTGCTTGGCTAAAGCAGGCTACTGAATAGTGCTGACATGTTGCTATGACAGAGCACAAACATAGACTAACTTTCTAGAAGGTCTCGGTGGTCTTCAGACCCACTTGGGGGGCATGAAGTATAATGGCTGTTTTTAGATTGAAAGGTAACAAAGAAGCATCATGTGTGGTCTGGATGTAGGCAGAAGGGGGTCCAGCACCTTTGGGGAACTGAAGAAAGGCTGTCTGAAAAAGGCCTGTCCCCTGCCATGGACTTCCTGAGGGAAGAATGGTGAAGCATGTCTGGAAAATAGCTTGCCTTTTACTGTGCTGTTTAACCTGTGTCTGAATGTCTAAGGCCTCAAGCCTCACAAGCTCCAGGGCCTTTTCCTCAATGGCCCCTTCAGTGCAGCAAGAGTCCAGGCATGGGGAGTTGGGGCGCCCTCCAGCTCCACCCTAGAGGCGGTCTGTCCTCAGGGTGTCTTCCAGCCTGTGCCTGCAGGCTTCTGGTGGCAGTGCTGGAGGACAGATCTGAGCTTCTGCCTGGCACATTCCCTTGTTGGGGATTCTGCCAGGGATGGCAGCCTTTAAACGCCTCATTAATATTCAAATCTATTCAAGTCATTTCAATTTGAATTCTATGCATATTATCAGATAGAACAAAATGCAAATATATACAAATTCATCCATATGAAGAAATAAATAGGGGAAGCTGTGCATAATGGGATTATAATCATTTTTGGAGTTTGTCCCTCTCCTTTAATTCCCCAAGCCCCAAGGCCTGGAGTTGGTCTTGATGCTCCCACCTGGGACAGTTTAGTGGCAATACAATCCTTCCTGGACACAGGTTCTTTGAGGGCTGAACCCTTTATAACCCTATTTAAAGACATTATCATGAGGTACTGATTGTTTCTCTACCTGGCTCTTCGGGCAGAGTTGGAAGGTTGAAGGTAAATTTATTCTGACTCTAGGAGGTCTAGGATCTGGCTTTAGCCAGAGCTGAATCCCTCTGGCCCTTGGCAGGGCACAATGAACTGACCTGCAAGGTCCCAAAGAAGGGATTCCATGCTCCCAAACCTCCTCACAAGTCTTATTGCACCTGTTGGTCATCTGGATGGGAATATTCTCTAATGAAAGACAGACTTCATAACCCCTGGAAAGGACATTGACTGAATTCAAAGAGCAAGATGGTCCTGGGATACGCCTGGTACCCTGCCCTGCTCTATCAAGTGTAAAGACAGACAAACAAATGGGTACTCCAGTTCTCGGCCTTCCTGTCTGTCCAATTTCCCCACTTCCTTGCACCAGATTCCCATTCAAAGGCCAGACACTCAAACACAAGCCAGGGGAGAAAAAGCCAAGCGCAGGCAGCAAAGTTCTTCCGAACTGCAGCAGATCCAGTGCAGAAAACCACAGCAAGCATTTCTCCTTCCTCTCACGCTGTTGTTGGTACTGGATCTCCATTTCCTTTCAATTACTCCGAAGACAGGAGGAGGCCCCGGGTATATGGTGTTTTAAAGGGGGAGTTCTCTTGCTCTATGCTAATGAAGGCAAAGTCAATTGCTATTAAGAACCATTTAGTGCGATTTAACTACAGAATCTAATAGATGCGCCCTAATCTCTCCCCTACAAAACTCGACGATAGCAGTGGCTCCATTGAATCACGCGGGCGTAATTTATGTCAATTCATAGTATCATAACCATTTCGTACTCAGCAACCTTTATTTAATAATCCACAGCTACTTTATTTAGAGATGTAAATGGCAGAGCGGGGACGTCTTTCTCTCTAACTTACAGGGAGGGAGACTGAGGCAGAGTTCTCACATGGTCAAGATGCTTATCCAGAGTGGGTGAGCCCATCCAGCTTTGTGACTTTAGTCTTGGTAGGGGACAGAAGAATGGACCCTAAAGATGTCCGTCTCCGATCCCCTTATGTGACAAAATAGATTGTTACAGACATCATTAAGTTAAAGCTCTAGAAGAGAAGATGACCATGATTATATGAAACCTGTTGGGCCTGATACAAATGTTAAAGTTCCTTATAAGGGAGAAGCACAGGGTGGCAGGCAGAAGTGATCAACATGATGTAAACACAAGCTGGAAGGTGGGGTGATGGAGAGGTGTGGGCCAGGGGATGCAGATAGTGTGCTAGAAAGGGCAGGAAATTGGATTTACTTTGTCTCTGCAACACCCAGAAAGGAAAAGGCTTGTCAACACCCAGACTCTAGTGCCACAGGACCCTTTCTAGACTGCTCACCTCCCGAAATGTCAGACCGTCATGTCTCATTTAAAGCCAGTAACTTCTCAATGACTTATTACAGCAGGGAACGAAAGGAAACCAAACCCATTCCTGTATGGCTTTTCTCAGTTGGGGTTCCTTTTCTCGAGCGAGTGGGGATTTCAGCAAGCATCGGGCGTAACTTTTTCTCACTTCCCCTGGAGATTACGAGATATTGGTATCGTTTCAGAAGCACAGGAACCAATATAATTCTTTAGAGACAATGGATGCCTTTAGATCATTAAGAAGTTGGCTTTGACAAACCACCTCATCTTTTCCTGAAGGCCTTGCTTCCCTTGAAATCCAGACACCATCTACCCTCAGAGGAGACTAAATATTCCAAGCAGGTGGATGTTGAACTTCAGCTCTACCTTGACACATCTGGAAACATGGAACCAGAGAGTACCAAGCACCTCGCCTGTGCTGAAAGCCCTTCACAGCATGTCAAGTCACAGCACCAAAATATTATTCTCAGTGCCACAAGATCTATTTGTGACAGGCAAAAGGGGAGTGAGCCTTGGTCCTATTTACGTAGGATGATGAGGCCCAAGGTCTTGTACTAGGTGAAGCCAGTGGCCTCCTGGCCATCAGTGTAGGGCCAGGGTTTCATGCTTGGTGAATGAGTTTTTTGAACTGAGAGCCTTAGAGCCTCAGGAAGTTTTCCAACAGTCGACAGACACACATAGAAACTATATGACAGAGAGTGAGGTCGGACGCCCACTGAAAGTCTGCCGTGAGAGGAGCTTCCTGGTACTTCTTGGCTGAGGTCGGTATTCATTGTTTATGCAATGGACTACACTATTCTCTGTCTTTTCCTCTCGTTCACAACATACAGTTGTGATCAAGAGTGGCTCTCCACAGTCTACCATGTGCAGAGACCCTTGTGCCCTGTGAAAAATCAACAATGAACAGCGTTAGCCAGAATCTTGATGGAATTCTACCTCTAGCTTAGTGGATACTCAGCCCACCCCCTCTATGTGATCACAGCGGAAGTGCTCCAAGGTTCCTCACTTCCCAAACACCTTTAAGTATACTATCCTATGAGTAGGGACCCAGAGAGGAGACCTGGAGGAAGCAGGCCGGAGAAGCTGTACAGAGGGTTCCAATTTGGAGCCCCTCGGTTTTCATGGGAATTGTCACATCCATTACTTTGTGCAGCCTCAGAGAGGCCACAGAATAACTTAGGTTTATTTTCCTTCTCTTTTAAAGCAAGAACGAAAGTTAATTTAGGGACAAAGGACCCAATCCGTGTTACTGCGTTCTAGAGATTATATATAATGTATGAATGCAAGAGGGAATTAAATGATTATCAGCCATGCCCAGGGAGCACTTGGTGTTCATGATACTCCAGGCATGGTGAATTTAGGGCACAGTCTCAGTCAAGGCACTGCTATGGACTGGTAAGTGACACATGATACAGAAGATAGGCGTTATCTATAGCTATAGGCATGTGATCTATGAGATTCATTTCCAGCCCAGGAAATATTGGCTGAATGCCTACTTTGCATCTTAGTCCAATAAAGGTATAGACTTATAAAACCCAGAGGATTGGCCTGACCTTCTGAGGGATCTGGAAAGGAATCAGGCAAGAAATAAGCCACTTAGATATACTGTGAAGAGATCCCCAAGAGAGTTCCAAGGTGCGTTATAGGAGGGAGGAATGCACTCACTTGTGCTTACAGGAGAGAGGTATAGAAGACTTCCATCCTGGTGTGGGGAGCTGAATGCTTAGGGCAGGAGTTAGCTAAAGTTCCCTGGGGGAGGGGCATTCCAGAGGGAAGAACACAGTAGCAACAGAGCTTTGGTAGTTTCAATGGCTACACTGGAGAGGTGTGAGAGAGTTGGGAAGGGGAATTAAGTAATCCCAGGTTAATTTTGATAAAGTCTAGGAGTTCAAAACTTTAGCTACGGATCTTTCCAAACTTCATCAAGTATAAGGAGCACCTCATGGTCCCTTTCTCAATCAGAAGAAGGAATATTGTGACTTAAAACACACACACACACACACACACACACACACACACACACACACACTCATACGCACACATGCACGTATGCATGCACACACGATGCACACACACTGTAGTCTTATGATCCGGAGGCCAAACTGTCTCCCACATGTGCCTGTTCACCTTTTCTCCTGTCCACCTGCCTCTTCTCTTTCCCCCTGTCTGTCCCCAGCCAGCCTGAAATAGTATCCTCAGCTTTCCGTCACTGTGACAAATACCTGAGATAATCCACTTATAAAGGGAAAAGATTTCAGGCTACAGGTTTGGGAGTGGAGTTCTGTCCAGGACGGGCAAGGCAGCACATCACGATGGGGCACGGGCAGTAGAGCCCAGCCACTCACCTCCTCACCAGGAAGTCAAAGAAAGCAGAGAAGGGCCAGCATCCTGTGATCTCTCTCAAGGACATATCCCAAAAGCCCCCAAAGTCTCTGCTGCACCACTCTTAAATGTCCCACTACCTCCCTATGGCAACGCCCTGGAAACTATGACTTGAATACCGGGGTCTTTGTGAGTCAGTCAAAATCCACACTGTTGTATAAGTGGGATAAGAGTGCCTTTGAGCACCACGGGCTCCCCTCACCCTCCCAGTGGCCGCCAGATTCAGCAACTCAGACATGTGGTTCCCCTTTAGTGATTTGGATTGAAGAAAGAGGCCCAGAGGCCTAGTGATGAGAACATCTATTTTTTTTTTATGAATTGAAAAATAAAATGACAGTAAGCAGCTAGCAGATCCCAGTTCACAATGAAATGAATATCAATGTCTATGGTGGTATTGACCTTGAAGGGTTTTTTTTCTAAAATGTAGAATGAGAACTCTCGTGGTGCATTATGATAGACATTTTGTATCTCTTCATGATACAAAGCGAAAACTCTCCCTTTATGGACCTCCGCATCTCTAGCGTACAGTGCTGAGTTTAAGATAAACATTCTAAAGTGCAGGTGAAGAAAATCTATGCCCTAGCCTAGCTGCACTCTTCCCTGTCGGCATAGATCACTACACAGCTTCCCTGGTTCTATGGAGGTGGGACAGGGCTCAAAGTCATATTGAGGAGATTGGCTCTTCATTTCTTCTAGGCTGCGAGGGAGGCAGTGATGCTAATGACAGCCAGGCATAAGTGCCATGTCCCCAATCCTGTGTGCTTGATCTCACTGTGAGCTTGGGTTTCCTAGGCTCAGGACTCAGTGTGATTCTTGGTTCCATCCTCTGCAGTGACAAATCACCCAAGGGTAATGTAATATGAAAACCATTAGCAGTAGCTCCCTTGAGTCACCTTAAATCCTCTGGTTAGGAGCATCTCTCAAACCTCTGTGGGCTCAGTGTCAGCAGCATTCACACAAGAGCCAGTGAGGGAAACAGACCCAGAAACCAGACTCAGAGCGTAGAGAAGCACCGTCAAATTCCTCCAGATCAGCTGTGTGTGTGAGTGTGTGTGAGTGTGTGTGAGTGTGTGTGTGTGTGTGTGTGTGTGTGTGTGTGTGTGTGTGTGTGTGTGTGTGTGAGGGGAGGGGGTCCTGTTAAGGTAGAGCCTGCTGGGCTAAACCCAACAGTCTCTTGTCTCCTATTTAGAAGGTTTGAGTCCTGAGAACTCTTTCTTCTACCTACTAGATGCTGCTATTGCTGAGTCAGCTGACCTGTGGACTACATGTTGAAAAGCACTGAATAGGGAGTTTGGGAGCCCCCAAGAAGGCTAGAATCCTCCCCTGACATATCAAAGAGTTTCTAGCTAAGGCACAGACATTCATTTTGTATCTACAAATAGAGGGATATGGGACCACACCCCCAGATCCTTTTTTTCTCTGTAATTATGAGTGAGCAAAGTTAATAGATTTCACATCAGTTCAAAAAAAAAAATCAATGACAGGAGAGAAAAGGATAATCTAACTAAAACCTAAATAAATAACAGTAGAAAACTTTTAAACATTTTCCTTGGCATGAATTTGGTTATTGATCTTAGAACGTCTTCTGAAGTTGGGAAAGAAATGTAGGCTTCTGTATTATTTTAGCAGGAGACCTGGAGAGAAGAGCAATAAAGACGTCTGAATGGTATTTGATTCTGGCTAACTCTAAATGTTATTATTATTATTATTATTATTATTATTATTATTATTATTATTGCCTATAACGCATGAATATTTATCCGTGATTTTTTTCTGCCCTGGTTTGGTGAAGAGAAAAACACAAAGGAATGCCCAAGCCTGGAAAGGGAGCTCTTGTGTGGGTTCGGAGCCCAGGCAACCATTGGCTGACAACCATACAGCACCGATATCATCCGGGTGGCCCAGGGAAGGGTTCAGGCTGCAGGATAAAAAGATGGAATTCGATATCTTCCACGTCAATGTCTATCTGCCATGCATTCTTCCTCTGATTCTATCTTAGAGGTGCTTTTAAACTTTCAAGGAACTTTCGTGTTTCACTAGTTTATCGTCAGTGTCTATCTTAAGCCAATATCATGATTTTAAGCATGGCCTAGGCGGATACGTGCCACCTTCCAGAGAGATTTCTAACACCAGGTAAGCTGGTTGCTGAAGCCAGAGCGAGGAGAATCGTAAGCTGAACGACATTCAGGCCTGCCTGCGTTCCAAGACTCCTTTTCACTTCTTCTTAACGACCATTATTAATCATTTCAGAACCATGTAGTCTCCTGGCATTTTTACTATTCCAGACTTGATGAGAGAGAGAGAGAGGGAGGGGGGGAGGAGGGTTTTGGTGTCCTGAAATGCCTTTTTGTGTAGAATTGTGCCATTCTCAAAGCACACAGCAAACAGGAACCTAACTTCCCCCTGAGCCAAATGAGGCTTAATTAAAAAAAAAAACTCTCGTAGGGGAGTTAGAGGGGAGTTGGGTGTGATGGATTCTTGTTAAGAAATGAGCATTCGGTTTTGTAGATGTTAAGCTAAGCTGGAGCTGGCTGGAGGAGAGACAGAGCGACACTGAGCCACTTGGAAAGATGCTCACATTTGTCCTCAGCCCTTTGTCCCAGGGAAGAGGTTTCCTTCCATGTTCTCAGCTCTCCCCATCCAGTGTAGACCTTACAGAGGAGAACCCCAGGCCACGCCAGGCTGCTTGGCTCATAGACACCCACACAGCTGCCAAAGCACCATCATGTCTGCTAGTCTTCCCAACAGCCTGGAAGAAAGGGCTCTGGGGTCTTCTCTCCTGACATTGCCAGTTGTGTGATCTTCACGCAAAGCCTCTGTTCTTCTCATTAGCAAATGGGTTTAGCCATCCCTGCTTCCCTCGGTCCTATGGGGCTAAGTCAGAGAATGTACGTAAGGCTCAACAAAGGACCAGATCCCTGGACCTCAAGGACACCTTGCCACTGTTGGTCCAGTTGACTTAGTAGTCACCGACTTCGGGGAATATACAAATACCGGACAGCAGCATCCCAAGGGCATTACTGGGCTGCCCGATGTTTCGACTGCTCCTCCCTTCCGAGTCCACCTTCAGGGTGAGGACTCAATGCACTAATAGGAACCTTGCTTGTGAAAAGAATGGTAGGTGATCAAACTAGGGGACCAGGAAGACAGCAAGGTCAAGGTCACGTGTCTTATCCTTACAGCAAATCTTAAGCTGGGAGGGGTGCCTAATATTCTCATTAGGTTCTAAAACTATACACTAGGAGTAGCCCGGTCTATGTTCTTTGGGTTTTTTTTTTATGTGAAAACCTTTCAGTTTTGACATAAAGTGCTCCAATAGTCTCTGCCACTCATCACTTTATCTCCTTCTTCACTGAAGACTAAATTCTGAAGACTCTAATTCTGCCACTTCCTATCCCTGGGAAGAACGGCTATAAAGAAGCATTGAGCAGGGATCAGCTCGCCTCATTGCAGTAAAAGCAGCAATGGGCTACCATGGTGAGTCAAGGGAGGAATGCAGCTTGGGTTTAGGCGAACCTCATGGAAAATTCCACTAACAACGTAAGTCAACAGAATGGTTGCATGGCATCCACCATCAGTGGCCGGTCCTACCAGCCACTTGGGTCGTGCAGATCAGGCAAGATTGTGGCATACTCTTGACAATGGCCTTATCCTTCCTTCATCCCATCCTCATAGCTTCAGTCAATGATGCATGGAATAACTCGGGGGTGGGGAAGGATGCTCTGGTACATCTCATAACTCTGAGGGGGCAAGGGGACACATTGGAGGTTAGTAGAAGGAACAGTGGTACCAGAGATGAAAACAGCATTCACCTCAACAGCCTGAACGGGACGCCAGGGATAAGAAAGTCCCTTGCAGCATGAAAACAGCGCACACCAACACTGGTTGGCTGTGAAGCAGTTGGCACCTTGGAGAGGGCTAGAGGGTAAGGGACTCACAGAGAGCGTGCAGGCTCAGGGAAGGCGGGGCTTCGGTTGCTAGTCCCCTCTTGAGGAGAACTGAGAGTCAGTGCGTTCAGGAGAAGCCCTCACTGCAGAAAAATGCTTGCGAACTGAAATTGCTCGCTCCCCTTTGTGCAGCTCTTCCAAGCCCCTTTGATCATTATTAATTGAACCCACCTAGCTCTAGCCTCTCTGTGTAGGAATTCCTCTGAACATTCTACTTTCACTACCCGTGGGCTCCGGAAAGCAGAGCCCAGCCTCTCACTGGGAGGGAAAACTGTGGCTACTTCCTCATCCGCACCCCTTCGGAGTGGGGTGGGGTGGCGGGAGGGCCCAGCTTCAGGCCGCCCTGCTGTTCCTTAAACCACTGGGCATCCATCCCTCTGCAGCTTACTCTGGGCTCACTCCTGGCTTTGCAAGCGCGGCTGCTGCCACCATCAGGCTGACTTCGGGACTGCAATCTTCGGCGTGTGTTTGATTCCCCAAACATTTTCGCTAACTCCCACCTCCGCAGTTGACTCTCTTAAAGGCTCAGCACCCTGTATAAGAAAATGGCTCCAGACGCCAGTTTCTCAAAGAGCTGCAATGCAACGCGAACATGGAGTGCACCCCAACATTAAAACTGAGGCATAGAAACTACAAGTCCCACAATACACGGAACAGAGCCACTGGAGGATTAAGGGGTGTTTTCTCCTTAGTCGTCAGGGCAGCTAGGCAACAGAGGATGAGAATCTTCTTGTACAGCACTTGGATGCATACTTAACTTTCTGTCCCCTGAATGCTTGCTTACCCAGAGAGTCAACTAAGCCCCAGTGTGACTCCGAAGCTGTCATAGCTCCCAGCATTGCCAAGGGTGACAGGTGGACTGTCACACTGCACCAGAGCGAAGTCACCTGTGACATTTGCAGGTGACTGACAGAAATGGGCACTGACGTGCATTGGAGAACAGAAGGGCACAACGGTTTCTTGCTGAAGCCCAGGAAGTGAGTGGCTTGCCAGGGGATGTTTCTCTTGGCAGCATCCCTGGTGACTTGCGAGCATCCGAGGTCTTCCTTGGAGAAATAACTTTAAATAAACTTTAAGCATCCCTGGGACTCTAGCTTGGGTACCTCAACATCTTTATGTGCACTGACATCACAAGTTCTCATTTCCTTGGCCTTTTCATTAGACTTTATATTTCATCTGATAGTTTTGCATTTATTCATAGGCTGTTGGTACCCAACAGCATGCTAGACACTAGCATGATAAAAGGTAGGATATTTTAACCACCTGATTATGAAAACATCCCTCACCTCCTTGATGTACAGATATGTAAAGGTGGAAATTGTGGGGAGGGGGAAGAATTACAGAAGTAACTTCTTGATTGCATTCAGTCCTGCCACTTCCCAGGGCCCGGTGGCCTGGAAATCTTGAGCCTTTGGGGGTAAAGGCAAACGTCAGAAATGTGTCAGAGTCTGGGATCATAAGGAAACAGGACTACAAGGCTGGGTTACCTTCTGAAGGTCAACTCTGGAACTGAGCTTTTTGATCTTTATAAGGAACAGCTAAAATCCCCTTTTTATGCTTGGACACAGATGATTACCACGAATTACACGAACACCCGGGGGATGTAGCTTAGTAGGAGAGCATTTTCATAGTGAGACCCTGGATTCTTTCTACAGTTCTGAGAGGTGTGGTGGTGGTGGTGTGGCTGGGGGGTGGGGGGTGAGGAGGGATGAGAACAAGGTTTTCCGTCCATCCCTGCATCTGATCTTCTCATGCATTGTTTATGTTGATGATCTGAAGCAGCCTGAAGCTACCAGCTTCTCCAAGAAGCGCCAACCCACACAAAACAAGACTGGAAAGAACTTTGATCAGACATCACCTTTCTAGGGAGTCTGACAGCATCTGACCTGCCTCCATTGCTGTTATGATAACATGAGGTACTGTTTGTCCAAATTGCGCACCGTATTTCTGAAGATTTGCATAGATGCTAATTATCCTAGCTGCCATTATGCAAACAGAGCTATTGTTATTAACATTATCATCAACACTGGCCAAAAGAATTTGCTAGGTCCCAAAGAGATCTAGAATGCATGATCTACCTACTAGAAGACCTATCCAAAACAACCCAATTGTTGCTAAGAGATAGGGTCCTGGACCACTCTCATCTCCTTTCTTACCAGTTGGCTTCCCGCATTCCTGATGACCTGAATTCTTTTCTGAAAACACTCACAATAGAGGCTTGCTCAACAGGCCAGCCTCACACAAGACATTCAGATATATACAGCTTGGGAAATGACACTGGTAGGACATTTGGGGGTTTTGTCCCCCCACTGAGCTTCCTACCATCTGCCATCGGTTCCTGGAGAGAATAGACCACAGAAGACATGGGTAAATCTGAGGACATATATTCTCTACTCCTGAATGGAAGGTTCCTTGGCATGGGAGATTTGTGAAGCATTTCTGACATCTGAATAGAGCCACCTAAGGTATTAATCTGTTTTCTTCAAAGCCTACAGTTTGCTTCTTCTTGGGCACAAGCAAGACGTTGCCAGCAAAATAGCCCCAGGCAGCTTGTCTTCTCCTCCTCAATGTCGTGTTTCCTCTGCCCCTGTATCCTTCTGGGGTCTTCAGAAAGAGTTAACTCCCATTCCTCATACCCTCCAACCACCCCCCGGTCCAGATGTCTTCACCAGTCCATGCCTCTGGTGCTTTGAGCTCTTTTTAACAACCCTGATCTGCCTCCCCTCGGGAGGGCAGACCAACAGTTAACTAGGTTCCCCATTGCTGTTCTATTGCCCACTTCCCCATATCTAAACGTACCAGCCATAAAGAAAGATGAGCTGGGAAGAGGAAAGTGTGCTTCCACTCAATTCTACAAGTTTTCAGCCTCGGGGAAGTACAGGGAAATACCAAGAATAACAAGTGAATCCCCACAGCTCTGCTCTGGCGAGGACAGACCCTAAGCTACTAACCATCTCTTTAGGATATTGACTTCATCCTATCAATGCATCTTTAAAAGACATATCGTGTTATTCACAACCATGGGCCAGCCAGCTTTGCCCTCCCCAATGCTTCTCTCCCATTTCAAAGGCATCCATTCTTGGCTCTGCTGCTGAGTTTGCCATATTCTCTTCAGTCTTCCTGTCTGTGCACACTCTCAGGTACAGCCTGGACTACTTGCTTCATGCTTCACCCAGAGCACCCCCATATATCTCGTAAGAGCAAACACACCTGCCATCTCTTCTGGACATCCTTTTATGATGCCCTGGGCTGTCTCTGCTGTTTGTAGAGCATCATTCTATAGCTTTTGTGGAAGAGTTGCCTTCCTGTCCAGAAATATGGCCTCAACTATCACACAGCAGTCACTGACACCACACCTACCACACAGTAGGCTTGAAATAAGTGCTGCCTGACTGGTCACTAGATGAGCTTCTTGCCACAGAATACTATTTGCTCATAAAATAAGGAGCAATCAACTTTGTCCCCTGAGACATCAGACCCTATGGAACTCCTGTGGGGAAATTTGAAAGGGTAAAAGCCGTGTGTGTTTGCCCTCTTATTTTTAATTCCCATAATGTCAGCGTCAGCTGAGAAGACTCTAAACTTGAAACAGACACCCAGTGCTTTTCCTCAAGGGAGCAGACCACCTAGACCATTCAACTCGTTGTGTCTAATGCAAAATCTTGTGGTTTTAGTATTAACCACCCAAGTTCCAGAATTGGGCAAATTTGCTTGACCTTGACAGTAGAGACACAGGCAGGTCTGTGTGCACATGTGGAAGGGTGCAGGAGGGCATGTAAAGGCTTCCAGGTTGTCAGAAGAAACCTCCGAGGGTATGTGGGATGTGTCTGTGACCAGTCTTAGCTGGTATTCCCAGGAAAGAGTTGGATGACTGTCTACCTCCCACTGAGTAGAACCCACGTGGGCCCCAACAAAAGAACTATGTATAAGGCACAAGATCCATCCATACTGGCCACTATTCCAAGGCCTAAGCTTGTTACTAAGTATACCCAGAGAATGCTGACATTTATTTAATCCTCATAGTGGTGTTGACTGTGTACTCACTGAAACACTGTATGCTTACGGAAGATATTTGTTTCCAAGCAGCTTATGCTAAATTGCCATGATATAAAGGAAACACTTATCCAATATTGACATTTACTGACTTCTGGAAGTATACAGACAGAATACTCATTCTTTACCTCTGGGAGGGGAGGAGGGGGCACCGGTAAGCATGGTGTTTGATGCTAAGCTCTGGAAAGCAGGAAGTGGATGAAAGTGCATTGCGGTGTCTTCACTCAGCCTTCCTGTTGACCTTTCACTCTACAGCACAGAGTGGGTTTGGAGGGGGTGTGTATATGAAGTCAGAGCTCTGTCTTGCTTAGTACTAAATCTCTGGTAGAAAACAGAGCACACCATCCCTTGTGTCTGGGACAGAAGCATTTTAATGATCTAGAAGTATCTATAGTCTCACTTGATGTGCATACCTAACTGGGTAAATTCTGATTTCCCCTCAGGAAAATGCCACACAATGACATATGGAATAGCGCTATGTGCCAGTGAAGTCGGCTCGCACCTCATTCCTTGAACTGGAAATAAAACCCTCTTCTCTTTGCAATGAGGGTAAAACCGTGAGAACCCAGGCGTGGGTCTGGTGCGTGGCTCCCCTCTCACTTATAGTCAGGATTGATGGCTCACTAAACTCAAAGCAGTGGACACTCCCAGCACAGCAGCCCAGCTGGGGATCTAAGAATTCTGGGCTGTTCATTGGTCTTGAGTATAAACTGGGGCTGTAAAAGCCACCACTGAAGTGAGGATTGGTGGCACGGTGAAGCTTAGGTAAAGGTGTGTTCGTGATTTCACCTCACTCCTCTTCTGTTGGATTAGAACATGGCTGGGAGCAGGTACAGGTCACCTTCAGGGCCTCTCTGTCCCTTGATTGACCTCGATTTTTAACCATGTCTGAATTGTTTTCCCACCTAGAAATCAGCTTAGCATCTTCCAGTGATAAGAACTGGTTGCAGCTGAGATCATGTGCGTGCCCACCTCTCCCTTCCCACCACCCCCATCTCCACTAAGACCCTAAAACAAGTATTCTTGGCCTTTCTCTCAACTCCTCCATCAAAAGCAATTTTATTTTTTCTCGTTCCTGTTTCCAAAACAGTTTATCTTTTTTATCTCCTTGGAAGAAAAGTACTCTACAAATCAAAGGTATCATTAGTATTGTTATTATTTTGCTATTGAAATCTCTTGAATTCACTCTGGATTATTCATGCGCTTTTTTTGGGTCTGCAATATAATAGTGCCTAAGTCACCCCTACTGGGCTAAACAAAAATGAAAAATTGCATCTTCAGGCCTAATCCATGGCTCCACCCCATCTCCTGCTGGTCCTGGCTTCCACCAACAGAGGCACACACACCAGGCAAGGCTGCTTCTTGGTACAATGCCTAGCTCACTGCTGCTATGCACTGAGCCAGACCCTCCTTCCTGTACCCATGGCATCCTCTCAGCACCATGCCAGATGCTGACCCTCCCCACCCCACAACACACACCCCTGTACTCCTGGGGGAGCTTCTTTTTCATCCTCAATAGATTTGAGGGCTCCCTGTTGAGCAGCAACCACTGAAGCCATCCCCATCGTCTACAGGCAGGCCCCATTTCCCCACCCAGAAGGTTTATTAAAGAAGTGGTCCCACATACTTGGCAGTAGTGCTCTGACCTTTCAAGATAAAAGAAGTGATTCTCCCTCCCTTAGATGCCATGCCACTGGGGTGCCAGCGTCAGGGAGGAAGCTCACACTCATCGCTCATTCATCTTTTATTCTGGGTGAGGACAAGTACTCCTAGAGCTAAGTACCCATAGAGTTAAGTACTCCTAGAGTTAAGTACCCATAGAGTTAAGTACACCTAGAGTTAAGTCCCTATAGAGTTGTTTACTCACAGTTTATTATTCTGATTCTCCACTTCATTTTGGGGGCCTTGTCTGACATATTTGTGCTCTTTAGCCAACCTCCTCCTCTTCCCCCCTTTCCCCATGAGAACTCTTGGCAAATTTGAGCTTCTTGCACTGTCTCCTCCATGCTTCCTGTCACCCCTATGGCTCCTACACCAGGTCAGCTCTCCTCACCCAGTCTGTTCACTCCCTCTCTGATGCTTTTCTGTTTCCTTGGAGATTCAGGTTGTCTTGTAACTCTGCCATCCAATGGCTATCTGGTTCTCCTTTTGATATGTTCAAAATTGATATTTTGATATCAATTAAGGAGGTGAATCCCAGACAGATCTTCAGGTAGGGGGTGTTACTCACAGGTAAAATGTGAGTTTATTTCTACTCAACATGTTCAGAACAGCAAGGAGCTTAGACAAAGCAAACACTCATTGTGGGTAGGGCAGAGTTGGAATCCTGTGAACATCCCATTCCTGGACATGACAGGACCCTCTGGGAATGCCAAGTGGAAATGCCAGTACATGGAGAAAACACTCTTCCTAGAGCATGTGCAGTAGAAACCACCATGCCTGTACCACTGAACATTGCCCAAACTGTTTCAGAACTGAAGCTGCAAGAGAAGCAGGGAGTCTTCAGTCCCACTGAGACCTTATTCCTTCAAAGTCACCTAAGATGTGCGTGTGCAGGGTAGACGGAATGAGGCTGGAAGATTAAGGAGGGCATAGAAGGAAATAGCTGTGGTGAACTGAAATCATAAAGGGAAAAAAATGTAGCGAGTTCTAAGTTTATGGATGACAAGGGAATCGGTTCTTCTTCACCCTGGGGGCAGAACATACCGTTTCTCTGCAGGAGGCAAATTGTGCTGTGACATTATCCTTCTCTATACAAAGCATGGCCATCCTGACAGCTGAGGGGAGCAGCATCCCAGCAAGAGAGAAACTCAAGCAGTGTATGCGGGCAGCTCTCCATCCTTTATCAGGAGCCAGACCCAGAGACACTGGCAGGAACAGGGGACTGCCCCTTAGTCTTTCCACTGCTCCCTTATGAAAGAAAGAAATAGGTGATCTCAATCCGTATGAGAAGCCCAAACTTTAGAAGAGGCAGGATGTTACTCACATCAACTCTGTTATCCTCTGTCCTCTCTCAATGTTTGTGGGACAAAGTAAAGGAGAACCATAGTCAAAAAGTCAGGAGGGCAAAGATGATTGAGATGTACTTTAGGAATTTACTCACACGCTAATGAAAATTTCACAACACTGGGGTGCTCTGGGTGCTGGGAGAAAGATTGTGAGAACTACATTCTCAGAACTCCAAGAAGACATACAGATCCCCACTGGGAGAAGTGCTGGGTAGCAGATGGCCATGCCATCAGCATGCCATATACAGCCCTAATGAGACCCCTGGTTTCTTGTTCGCTCTAGTGAAGGATTGTCCTGACCCTTTATACATTTCTGTGGAAAAGCATCCAGAGGGTTCATAGTGTAGTGTAGGAGACAGAGTCAGGCAAGTGATTCTGTGTGTGTGTGGGGGGTGGGATGTAGAGGGGGTGCCAATTGTGGCTACAACCTTACTCCTTGGTTAGGAAATCACAGTGGGGTCCCTCTCCTTTTAGAATCACATGGGCTAATCCTTCCATGTCCTGTTGAAGGTGGATCTACTCTATCGAATAATTTGGCCAATGCATGACAGTAGGTACAATGGGGTACTAGGATACATACACACACACTCAAACAGAATCTTCTGGGAGAATTTTCAATACTCCGTACAACACCCAGATTTTTGATGTGAATTAAGGCCAGAGAGATAGCTCAGAGGGTAAATGTGCTTGCCACCAAGCCTGATGGACTAAATTTCATCCCCAGCAAGTACACGGTGGAAGGAGACAGCTAGGTCTGGGAGATGTCCTCCGACCTCCACACACGCACCTTTGCACCCACCTTCATGAGAGCAGGCACACAAAAATAAGTAGGTAAATGAAACATATATGTTTTATATATGTATATATAGGCATTCAGGAATCAAGTCAAATGATCTTGCTATCACATTGCAATGAACCAACAAAACTGTATGGTGGTGCTCCTACACTCACAATTTCTAGTTTTCAGAGCAGGAAGCTTAGGTGGCCTGGTTCTGCTCTCTTCTCAGAGTCTTTTGGAGGCTGCTTTGGAATTCTACGGACTACGCATCCATTGTTGGACACCTCGAACCAAGTTCAGAACACTGAGAATAAGGAGAAGCTACAGATCGAATGGGTCTGTGGTTTCTCTCTACTGCCCTCAGGGCTAAGAATGGACGAAACAGAGCATTTACCCTCGGTAGGTAAACACTTAAAGATTCATATGAGGCAGTCAAGAAATAGCTTGGTGCTGAGAAAGGAACAAGCACAGGAGAAAACACATTCTATAGTGATTCAGCCAGGCAGGGAAGCACGTAGACACCTATAGGCTGCTCCTGCCAGTCTGAGAAAGTACTGATGAAGCTTCTAAAAATACAAAAGACTCACAAAAACTTGCATGAGAAGCATGCAAGGGTGTGTGTGTGTGTGTGTGTGTGTGTGTGTGTGTGTGTTTTAAGGTCTCCCCACCCTCCCACCTTCTCTTACAAGTTCTACAGGAAACTTCTCAAGTGAATTAGTTAAGAGGCAAGGTAGAACGTTGGGAGTCAGTATATGTGTGTGGGATGGATATACGCTAGTGTACACACATCCTGTTGGCAATATCACTAAACTCGTCTCCCTCTCCATCAGGATTCTGGGGTGGTTCTTATTCGTTCTAGTGGGAAGTTTTTGTACAAAGGTTGTTTGTCTTCATGTTGCTGTAGGGGGTCCTGGGGAGATGCACACACCCAGATGAATGTGTGCGTAGCAGTGCACGCATTATAAATCTGCATACACATGCTTTACACATACTTCTAGGGGGAGGGGGCATCCCCTGAGTTTAATCAGGAGTGGTAACTGCAAGTCTGAGCGTTTGAGCTGCATGGATAAGCGGGAAATCTACAGTGACAACAAGGACCAGGGAAAGAGAGAAGGAAGCTTGGCTTTACTTATAGTTGGCTTCTCCTGAGAATAGAAGCATGGATGGGGACACACACTGTTTGCTTGCAGAGGCAGCCACCCATGGTGATGTGCTGCTTTCTTGGAAACTTTTACCCCTCACTTAATCAACAGATGGACCTTCTCTGAGGTGGATTTTCCTGACAGTCCTGTCCTTCTAAGAGCTGTGCTGACAGGCACAAATGCTGCCTCAGATGGCAGAGGTGGTATTGGCATTCCAAAAGAGTGGGAAGGAACGGGCTTACTTGCCCCCTTCAGTCTCAATTCCACAGGTGACTGTCGATGCCTTTAGCTCAGTAGGCACTTAGTTCTCCCTCCACCAAGACCAACCCCATGACTCTCAGTGGCAAGGAGCCCAGAGGTAGCAAAGTTCTTTCTGGAGAGCCCACCTGCTAGGCTGCAGAAAGGAAGCAATGAGCACCAGGGGCGAAATTCCATTTCATACACCTATTCCAGTGCTTGGTAGGATTCAGAATTCAGCCTTGCTCAGGGAAACGGGTGACATTCAATGTAACTCTTTACACGCTTTCTTTTCCCCTGTCTCTGTAAATACCCGCTTCAGTACGTTCCGTAATCGCATCCCTTTCTGCAACTGTGCAGACCTCGCACATTGGCTTTAAACACACCCGGGCAAGTTAGACCCTATTGAAGCTGAAATCTCCATCTACACCAGGCTCCCCTTTTCCAATCTGGCTATGAAGGTGGGCAGGCACCCACAAGTTCCGAATGGCCTGGCCGCACGGATGCTACCTAATTAATATACCGGGTGCATGAAGAACTTACATGCAGGAGAGTTTGAGTTGGACATGGACAAGAGAGACGAGAAAGTGCAGCCTCCCCTGTTCTGCTAGTCCCTTCCTTCTGAAGGGAGACCTACAGTACCATTTTGTTGCATTTGCAAACGCAAAGAAGCGACGCTACTTACTGCCACTGGGCCGGCAGGGAGACCCGCAGCCAGTACGAGTTCCCGAGCCTGCCCACCTCCCAGCCCTCAGCCTCCCGCGCCCTCCGTCGCCGCCGCCGCCGACTTTGCTCCAACTCCGGCGCGCTGTGCCGGGTTCCTACCTTGACTGAAGAGGAAGAAGCAGAGGAAGAGCAAATCCAGCTGGAAAGGTCTCATTCCTCAGCGCGCGGGCAGCCGGCGGGGCAACTTGGGCGAGCAGTTAGTTTCTCTTCAAGCGCGGCGGCTGGGCTCGCGGTGCTCAGCCTCCGCCGCCGGTCCTCCTGGGTTCGCGCCGACCATCTATCTGTCAGTCGGTCTGTCCCTCCTCCGGTCCGCTTAGGTCTCGCTGTGACTCCAGGTATCTGCAGGCAGCCGAAACCAAATGCTTGTTTTCAGCCACCTCGGGAAGCCGGGATCCTCAGCAATGTCCCCACTCGGAGCAGATCCATTCTCTGGCTCTTGGCATCCCAGGCACACGGCTTCCTCTGGCGGGCTCCTCCCACAACGAGCGAACGAGCTAGCGAGCGGGCGAGCGAGCAAGCGAGTGACGAGTGACAGAAGGGCTCCTTTCACAGAAGCTGGGGCGGGGGGGAAGAGGGAGGGGAAACAGGTCATAATTAAAGAGGAAACACTTGAAAAGGGGAACGCTTTGCAAAACAGGAGGGTTGCAGAAAGGCTGTGTTTTCCTTCTTTCCCCCTAAACAGGGGAATATTCTGCTTTTGTTACCATTATTGACCAGAACGCATAGTGAGCACTGAGCAAAGCTGTGACTTTTTGTTCACACGATGTAATGTTGTTAAACGGGAGTGAAGTTACCGATGATTAGACTCGTGCACATGCATCAAAATGTGTCTGCCTTGCTGTTGCACTAGGGACTGGCAACTGGGCTAAAAGGCAGTAGGGAGAGGCCAAGAGGGGTGCATCTTTCCCCAGCAAGGAATTGGCCAATGTATGTAGCCAAGGCTAGGGAGTTGAGATAAGGCACAAGCAGCTTTGCATTTGAGGGACTTTCCTGGTGTGGTGGTGGTGGAGGTGGTGGTGGTGGTGGTGGTGGTGGTGGTGGTGGTGGGGGGGTGTGTGTGTGTGTGTGTGTGGTGTGTGGTGTGTATGAGTGAGTGTGTGGTGTGTGTGTGTGTGTGTGTGGTGTGTGTGTGTATGTATGTGTGTGTGTGTGTGTGGGTGTATGTGTGTGTGTGTTTGTGTGTGTGTGTGTGGGCAGGGGTGGGGGTGGGGTGGGGAGGTGGGTTGCTCAGCCCTGTGTCTTTGGATCTTAGTTTGCTTGCACTGCTCCTAGAAAACAAAATGCAGGAGTAAGGGCAAATGCAGGCAGGTTTGTGACACATACCTATTTATTATTATTATCCCAGTCTGTGTCTCTCCTAACAAGGACAGGCAGCAGTCTGTCTTTGCATTTGAGCCTCTCTCCTCTAATGAGCGCTCCATCACTCTAAGGATGCCTTTTCTCCAAAAGGTGCTGTGAGTCTGATGGCCAAGGAGAGGCCAAGGTCACAGGCAACAATTTCTTAAGAACCTGCAAGTCTTTTACCTGTCATGAAATCCACACTCCAATCAAACTCCCATTTCCTCCAGGACATCAACATGAATTTATCTAGGTCTATTTACTTGATACACATTTAGGCATGCCTAGAATAAGCAGGCCGTGGGGGGAAGTAAAATGGACCATGCCTCCAGGAGCTTGCGATCCAAAGTGGAAGCTGAGTGCACACAAGACACAAACTCCGAGTGTCTTACAAAGCAACACATAAAAATATGCAGTGTTATATAGAGTGGGACTGAAGGGAGAGATGGGGAAAATGAAAGATGCTCTCTCAATGTGCACCATTCAACATTCAATTATAAAATCAATCATTACTTTCTGCAGTCTTTGGACCTTAGGGAGTCCTTTTAGGGATCTCTTACCCTTCCGTGAGTATTACAGACATGGGGGCTTTGCTGACTGCAAGGTACATTCCAACTCTGAGTTTCCACGTGGATGTTAACAAAAAGAAAATGTATCTTAGAATTTATGAGCAAGGAAGAAGCAGAGACACATACCTAATGTGTAGTTGGTAGGAGCTGACACCTGGCAGTTACATCAAAGATCTATCAATTAGTAGGTGTGGCTTTGTTGACTTTTCCATTCTTAGCATAATAGTTTGTTTAACTACATCTCTTAGAGGCGGTTAAACATATCAAAGGGAAATCTATAAGAAAGCGGTGTGTGTGTGTGTGTGTGTGTGTGTGTGTGTGTGTGTGTGTGTGTGTGTGTGAGCGGCAACCCCATCAGCCAAATTTGCAAGGCACAGAAGCAACATTAGCATAGCCTTGGTCCATTAGCTTGGCATAAGAGATAAGGCAATAAAACACAAGAGATAAGTCAGAAACACGCAAAAGATGGATAATAATCCCGAGTAGCATGTGCGATATAATATACGAAGGGCAAGAATCTGGTATATATGTATGTATGTATGGTGCTGTAGATCAACAGTAGTCTTTCACTATATATTCAAGGGCCAGAGGAGATGAAAGGTCTGAGTCCTACTTCAAAGGCCAAACCATGCAGAGAACGAACCTGGCAAGATGTAGAAGGAATGTACCTGCCCAGGCAGCATTTGATATTTTAACTAAAGATTTATCCTCTCAGCTGTTGGTTAATTTTCATTGCAAGCTTCTAAATGGCCCGCGGCCCAGGTTTAATTCAGCCCCTCTGGGGGAAATATTACAAAAACAGGGTCACGAGGTCAGTGAAGTGTGCAACATACAGCTGGTCATCAGAAACACATAGCAGCGTGTGCGCACCATACTGGGAAGGCAAGCTCACTCTTGGGGAGAGAGGAGTGGGAGGCCAAGGTTGGGAGGACTACATTTTGCTTTTGAGCTCCTGCCCCGTAACCCTCTACGCTGGTTGCAGACCCTCCCCCTTTCTAGGCAGCAGGGTGTGTTCTCCCTCACCCCAGACCCCATTCATTCCCTTCCTCAGCCTCCGGTCTCCTGCAGAAAGAGAGAAAGCTTGGATTAAGTAATGAGCTGACTGCTTCTAAAAGGACCAGGAGGCGTTTAAATCCTGAGTGCCGGAAAACCAACGGCAATCTTCCGCGGCTACCACGTGGGGCAGAGAGAAGGCGAGCGATACCTGCAGGACCCACAGGCTGCCGGGCTCTGGCGCCGGCCCCGACGGCGGCCCCGCCATCTCCGCCCGCGCAGGCTGGCCGCCTCACCTCCTCTGGGGGCTCGGTTAACCTCCCGTCGCCGTAGGGTGGCCTGCTCGCAGTTCGCTGCGAGGGAGGAGGGAGGCAGGCGACGAGAGGACCGCTCCACCTGATGGAGAAGCTTGGAGAGTCCTTAGACCCGTAGTGCGCGTCCAAGAGGGGCAAGGAGAGCGAGCACCATCCCTGCAGGCAACCTCACCGTCTAGGGGGTGACACGCAGAGAACAGGGTCTCAGAGCACAAAGCCTACGGGAACAGTAGCTATCAAGAGATAGCGGAAAGCCAGCAACTTGGGAAGCCGCCTAAATTCAGCTTTCAACGCTCAGGCAGACTCCAGGTTCCTTGGAGTCCACTGTGCAAAGCTGGGTCCCTCACCAGCAGGTGGCACCCTCTCCAGTCTTTCTTCTCCAGGCTTATAGCTTGGGAGGGGGACTTCATCAGGACCCTGAACCTGGTCCCCAGGCCTTTAGCACCAAGCGCCCTGTTCTTTGAACCCCTGCGCTCCACCTCGGCCACCTCCTCTTACTTTCCTGCGGGGTAAGCGGGGAGATCTCTCAGCCCGCGCAAGTAGCTAAGTCTGCCAGTAGCCGGTCTGCTACTTGCTGGCCAAGAAGTTGACGAAGGACGAAGCCCCATCAGATAGCTTCCAAGTCTTTTTTTCTGGCAGTGAGCAAGTCCTCCACAGCAGCCCCCCCCCCACCCCCCCAACCCCCGGGCCAGCCGCGCTGAAATCAAAGGAGAGTACTAATGTTCTGTCTTGAACAGGCTGGCCCTACAGATCCTACAGGCTCAGGCTTATTCCGGTCCCAGTGGCCAATTTTCAATGACCGTCATGGCTCTCCGTCCACTATCAATAACATTTATTGCCCGGGTTTTCTGTAAATATTCATTTGAGTGGCTTATTTATTTATTTATTTATTTTAAATTTTCGGAGCTGACGACCAAATCCAGGGCCTTTGAGCTTGCTAGACAAGCGCTCTACCAGGGCTCCCCAAACCCTCATTTGGAGATTTTAAGGTGTGTATAAAGAGTATTTGATTTCTTCTTCTTGCGAAGTTTGTTCTTTTCTCAGGGAGAGGTATACACCCACGAAAAACTATAAAACGCCTTACTGGCTTTTTAATAAGAAAGAAATTGCCCCGAAGGTCAACCATCGCAGACCATCCTTTTTTAGATGGGATCAGGTTGGTTTACCTAAGGTAGGGCAGGGAACTCTAGAGCTGGAAGATGTCAGGACACAGGCCTCAGAGCCTCTACTGGTACTCTCTGCTGGTTCCCCACCCCCACCACACACTGTCTAGATGTACACATGTGCTCCCCTAGGACCCCTAAGGAGAAGGGAATGGCGTCTTTACCAGTCAAGCAGTCAACACCGAATTCCCAGCTTGTGACGTCTTTGCGGTACATACATTATAAACCACATTCTTTTGATTCTTTTTTACACATTCTGCCTGTTCTGGTTTGAAACCTTCTTGCCCAGAGATTTAACACATTTTGAAGGGGTCTCTACTGGGAGCTCAGAGTAAGCTGACACTCCACGCCTAGTGAAGTTAATAAGGGCTGGAAACTACATACACTTGTAGAAACCAAATGGTTTGCAGAGGCCCTCTCTGGGTGGCAGCCATCTGACCCGGGCAGGGACAATCTTCCAGCCTATTTCTTTTTCATTTCTCTGAGCTACATTTCTTGCTCACATAGGTGTAGTCGGATTATAAGACCTTAACCCCCGTTCGCTGTGGTTGGTCTCTCTGTTGTGGTGGAAATGGCTGGAGGAACCAGGTGTTCAGATTTAAAAGCATTTGCTAAAGCCCAGGTATCTCCCTCCCCGATTCATCTAAGATTAGGTCAGCCTCTGCATGGCCCCTGCTAACTGCTATACAGACTTAATGAACGTGGCTATGTCTTCTTCATTTATGACCACTCTGAACCCACAGATCTTTGAGATCCTCCTCAAACCTAAACCCTTCTGATTTTGACAGGCCACGGTTTTCAGCACGGAGAGATCTACAGTAGTGTCTCCAATACCATCAGTGTTAGGGTAGTTTATTTTCAGGGGTCCATCCCTGGGAAATCAGCTGCAGTCATGAAATGTCTTGGGGCCCCTCTGATATCATGGGTTCCAACTTTCTCTCACTGGCTTCAAATTCATTCTACTCTGGATCCACAACTTGCTTGTGCGTCCCGCCCCTTCCTTATTTTCCTCCCTTACCGTGATTACATGCGATCTGATCTTGGTTCTGGATTCCAGAATAGACTTTCTTCAACATGAATCCTATCATTATGTTGAATGCAAACCCTTTATTAACACGAGAGTGATGATGGCAGTGTGGCTGTTGGGGAAAAAAGTTCCTTTAACGTCCGTGACGACCACAGTACTTTGCACTTGATCCTAACGTGAATCAGGTTTTACAGCAAAATATCTTTTCTCTGAAACTCTGGCTGCTCCACGAGTGTAGGAAGAGCATCGCTCCAGCTTGCTTGTGCCTCTGCTCTCATTCTGGTAGACAAGAAACACCAAACGCACTGTTGAACAGATAACAAAGCTTTACCTAGTGGCCCACATCTTGCCTCCTGTTTTCTAAATCCAATTTACCTTCATCCCCACTCTGTTATTAGGTCATTGTCAAACATCTGGCATGTGCCTGCCACGCTCTGGCTGTATTTTATGGGGATGGGTAATGAATTGAGCCTATATATAGTTTGTGAAATGTGGAACCCACTTTAAGATGCATGGCACTATAGAAATGAAAGATATTTTTATCTCTTCAGCATCATTCTGCACAAGAATATGATTCTCTGGCAGTGCTGTTTAAGAACAATAGACCTGTTTAGCCTTGACACACTCATGCATTCAGTTCACATGGGAGCGGCATTATCTCTCTCAGCAAAGGCCCAAAAGACAGGGAGAGTGTTACAAAAAGAGGTGGGGGTGCACAGTGCTTTGTGTCATTGCTAGCCGAGTACACAGGCCAAGACCTGCATCCAAGCTCTAGGGAGAGCAGTGGGGAAAGCCTCAGCATCCTTATTCAGAGATTAGAACAGGTCTGGTGTCATTTTGGAATATGGCATGTGCTCTTTTTGTGTATATGTATAGGCTAATTATGTAGAAAATATTGGAAGACAAGATGAAACTCCTGGTATATGACTAATTTTTGGTATTCAAAGTCAGAGAAACTATACTGCATTTATTCTTTTTTTTCTCTTTATCTTCATGCCCCCTCACACCTAAGCCTATGTTATAAATTAGTCAACTTTTCATGCAGCTAAGGGAAGAGCTGCATGTGTACCTATGTGTGTGCATACATATGAAGTCGATGAAGTCCCCACGAGCTTTTGTAGTATAACAAGTCTCTTTCTCTTTTCACATGTATATGTATATATATGTGCATATATATTTCATTTTCTTTCTCTTATTTCCCATATTCACATAATAAAATAATAAACTTCTATATACATGTTATAAAATTATAATGTGCAAAATTGCATGACTTATGTGAATATAAAACTTTAACACATGTACATGCCTGTATATGCATGCATGTAGGCACACGTGCACAACTTTACACACTAGCAATGACCCTCCTACTCCAATGCACCAAACCCCTCAACCCAAGGCTCAACTTCTTTCATATCAACCGGAATCCATACATCCTCTCTCTGTCAGGTAGTCCCCAGACAGGCATCTCCCCCTCCCCTGTTTAACCTGCTATTCTACCACATGTCTGTTTGAAATTCATTTCTGTAATATTTCCTCATGCTTGAAAAAATAAAGCAGCCATCTTCGTCTGCTTAGGAGGCTGTAGTAGCAAGAGGTTGCTCTTGCTGACTGATGACTTAAGAAAAACAGAAAGAAAAGCTCTTTGCCTATGGTTTTGAAGGGTTGGAAGTCCACTTTCAAGGTGCCAACATGGCCAGGTTCTGGTAAAAGTCTCTTTCCTGTGCTGAAGCGGCCATTTTCTTGTTATGTACTTGCTTGGCCTTTCTTTATACTTGGTGCATCCTTCTCTCTTCTCATGTGGTCACCAATTCTGCTTTCTTGTTACCTGTACCTCGAGCCTAATTTTTCTTTAATGACAACCAAAGGCTTTATCTCTAAGTACAGCAATATTTATCATAAAGATTTGAGGGGACATAGTTCAGTCCATAAAGTCCTTAAACTGAGCATGCATGTTTATGTCACACTGTGAGTGCAGGTCAAACCTGCATGCCTTTCTGGTTTCATCATTCTCTTTTGCAACCTGAACTTTAATTGTACCAAATTACCTCACCGTTTCCAGTTAACATAACTATACAGTTAGTTGTACTGTTTCTTCTCCCTGGTACGCTTTCTTTCTCTCCCTCCCTCCCTTTATTCTGTCCCCCTAACGAATGGCAGATGTTCCTTGAATCAGGTGGAATGCTGTGCAAATCAGCTTTCTGTTATTGTAATTAAACACTGAGATAATCAACTTACAAAGAGAAAGGGATTGTTCTGGCTCAGTTTTGGAGACTCTGCTCTGTAATCAAAGGCTTCATTGTTTTGGACCAGCGGTGAGCAGCACATCATGGTGGAAGCCAGTGTGGGGACAAAAAAAAAATGCTCACCTCATGAGCCAGGAAATGAAGAGAAGAAAGAGAGACTAGGATCCCTCATAAAAGCATACTCCCATGTATGACACTCAGTGACCCACCGCTCAAAGGTTCCACCACCTCTCATTAGTACCATGTGCTGCAGATCAAACCTTTTACCCCATGGGCCATTGGGAAGACATTTATCCAAACCACAGCAAATGTCACTTGGGAGGCAGGGGATTGCTTCTCTGTTTCTCCCTCTTGGCCAAAAATGAATAGTCTCTTGTTATACAACTGTTAAATTGTAATTGTGCTTATTTATTTCCAAAACTAGATGTGAGATTTTCAAGGCTTAGGACCCTTTCTTTTGACTATTATATTTGCATATCCCAAGGTATATAAAACTCAATGTCTGGCATATGGTAATTGTTTGCTAGATAGTATAAAAAGAAATGAAATCCACTCCTGGTGTCCTTTGGATACCTGTGCTTTGGGATTCTCTTTGTGCACTACCCAGTGGCTTTGGACCCAATTGGAGAAAAGTCCACATTTGTCAACTCTAAGCAGATGCATCTGAAGGTTGGAGAGAAAGATTTCTGGCTCTTTTGAACCCAACCTGAATCTCAGGCAAATGTGGGAAGGTGATGCCATCAGTCTCTGTAAATCGCCACCTAACTGGAGCATTCACACAAAAAAGAGTTAGAATCTCTGGTTATTCATATTGCTTAACTATACATCCCCAAACCAGCTCAGAAGCTGTCACACTCTATAACAATTATGCAGACATAGGTTCAAAGTAAATGAGGAAAACCAACATTAATTTTCCCCACACTAGAACCAATTTGAATAGAGTTGATGGTTCAGTGTTTTCCTGAAGTCTGTGTCTCTTCGTCATCTTTTCAGCTGCTGACTGACTGAGATTGGAAGTCGCAGTAGCAGAGACAATTCCTCCTGCCTCACGCATTTTTGGTGCCAGCTCAGTACAGCGCCACTTGATTTTGACTTTATTTTTTTTTGATCACATAAAAAGAGAGGGTAAATATAATACGGTGAATCACAGCATGAGGTCCTTGGGCTATGGCATCTGCGTCCCCGTTTTATGCTTTGAATATGGGATGCTCCCCCATAGGTTTATGCTTCCTTATCCTGGTTCCCAGCCTGTAGTACTATTTGAAGGAGTGTTTTAAGAAGCAAACCTTTGCTCAAGGAAGTCAGTCAGTGGAGGCATGCCTAGAAAGGACATGTCTTGTCCTGGCTCCCTCCTTCCTCCCTTGCTGCTGCTGTGAGAGAGCAGCTCTGCTCTGGTAATGCCCTTGTGCCATGTTGTTCTGCCCTGCTGCACCATAGCTCAAAAACAATGGAGCTGGCCAACAAGGGCTAAAACCCTGAACTGGAAGCCCTAACAAACCTTTCCTGCTTTTGGTTATTGCTCTCGGGTGTCAGTCACAGGTCAGAAACAACAACAACAACAACAACAACAACAACAACAACAACAACAATAACAACAACAACAACAGCCTAACACTTCTCGCAGTGTGAACTCTTAACTTCAATTTATGTGTGGTTTGTGTGATGGTTTCTATATGCTTGTCCCACAGTGTGGCAGTATTAAAAGCTGCAGCCATGTTGGAGTAGTTGTGTCACTGTGGGTATGGGCTTTATGATCCTTATTCTAGCTGCCTGGAAGTCAATATTCTGCTATCAGCCTTCAGATCAATATGTAGAACTCTCGGCTCCTCCTGCACCATGCCTGTATGGATGCTGCCATGTTCCTGGTTTGGTAGTACTGTACTGAACCTCTGAACCTGTAAGCCAGCCCTAATTAAATGTTGTCCTTTATAAGACTTGCTTTGGTCATGGTATCTGTTCATACCAGTAAAACCCTAACTAAGACACTCTGTTTTCATAATCCTTTCAGATAATTTTGATGCATTAGAGAACTATTGTTATGAGCATTCCTGTGTACCATCACCCAATATGAAAATAATGAAGCTGTATTTAAACTTGTTCTATCTATCTTCCTTGCTTCCCTCCATCCTATTGGAATATTTTTAAGCAAATTTGACTCAGATATCATATGATTCCACTCACAACTATATTCCCATGCAGTCAAGACTTTTAACATGGACAAAACAATGTTTTACTATTATATTTGTGAGATCTGGATCAGAATCTCTAGACTCTTTATCCTTAGATAATCTGTTCTTAGAATTCACTTAACATTTTTAATATGATAGTTTTTGGTCAAAAAATTAGTTCAAACTAAGTAAGGAAAAAAAGATTCTTTTACTTTTGAGGATTAAGAATTTATTATCTAGAAATGGATGCCTCATCATTATGGTGGACATCTCAATCAATTTGAGGTGCTATTACAGAAGATCATAGCCTGATGCATTGGACAGCAGAAATATATTTCTCAGGATTTAGGAGACTGGTACTTTGTTCAAGTCCAATCAAATTGCTTATATAGCTGGTGTCTGGTGAGACCTTGTTTCCTAGCTTTCCAATTGCCATCTTCTCCTTAGTCCCACTCATGAGGGCTCTACACAAATGACCTAATTACTGCTTATGGGTAAGGTCCTGTATCCAACTACCGTCCAACTGGATATTAGAAGTTCAGCTGAACTTCTTTTGGGTGGGTAGAATACACGGACACTTGGTCCATCCTGAAGATGGAAATGCATACACAGAGAAGAATCAGATCCTGTTTCGGGCATTGTTGGAATGATGTAAATCTTTAGTTTGGAAGAGACTGAATCAACACAGTCAAGAAAAGCATTGTGAAATGGGATGCAATTGTTTTGCCAGAACTGGGATGTAGTCACAACATAACTCCATGCCCCTTCACCTGGTCTTTGCTATGTTTGCTTATACGAACATTGGTTAAAGTTGAGTCACAAACTGTAAGCCTTGACTACTTGTTATTTGACGAAGAGGTGCCAACGCACCTCTGTGTTTTCATCCACCGCATGTGCTGTGTCCCTGGCAGTTGCTTCATCACTGGGCTGTGTCGCCTGTTTTCCCCAAGTTCTGCTATGCCTGGGAGTTTTTATTAGATGCTGAGAAACTCAAGTGAATATTTGATCCTGTCTTCAGATGTCTGTAGCAAAAACTGACACTTGCATGGAGCATGATTTGATAGCAATATCTGCAAAGTGTCAGAAAGGGGAGGGGATCGATACACTTAATTTACTTGGAATAATTCATTGCCTAACTGGAGTTTTCAGTGAGGGCAGACAAATTTCACTCTAAACTAACTCACCCACCTGGACTGGGAGGAAGGCAGTGAATCCATCTTTCGAATGAGATGTAAAACTGAGTTTCCTGCTTTCACTAATGGCTCCCCTGCCTTTCTTGAGATCGGATGCTCATTCAGTCAAGCCATTTTTCAGAGGAGGGATGTATGCTATTGACCAAAGTCTCCTATACTCTCCCACCAGAGCCAACCGCTTTTGCTTTCTGCTCTTATGTATGGATTTGATGCTTGCTCAGAGGTTGTTGGTTTTGGAGGTTCATTACATCTCAAGAGGCAAGAAAAATACAGTGAAGCTTTCTGGGCTGGGAATGGGTGGTGTTTTTTCCTTTCTTTTAAGGTGGGACTAGACGTAAAGATCTTTTCAAAGGAACTGGAAGTTGGGGGGAAACGAAAAGGTGTAATTGCTCATGTCAGTGAGGGGAATCTTTGGAGTGGTCTACTAAGTCAAGGAGTCCCTTTCAGATGAATACTCGAGACTATAATGAAGTTTAAATGGCTGTGCAGCGATTTCTCAGCTTCTTTTCTCAAAGATCCGATGTTCCCCCATCTGGGTAAAATGATTTGAAGTAGAATCAGGCACATGGTAGCTAAAGTCACCCGAGAGATTTTTAACTTTTGAGGCTAAACCACTGGAGGCTCCCACCTTGATAAGCTAAAACCACCTCTGATGAATGCTTAATATTGGCCAGTGGCATTGTGTTGGCGGAGGACAGGAAGGGGACCGGAACTACAGATTCCATTTGAAGTTGCTAAAGAAGCTTGGGGCAGGGAGGGATGCAATTATAGGGTCCCTTCAAATAATTATGCCATTACCGTCTCATTAAGAAGTGCCACTTTCTGCTTTAGCTACCTGAGATTCAGAGATAGCTTTGCCACAGACTCTGGTGAGCTTTGGATGCTCCCTGAAGTGGGAGGAAAGTTCACGGCAAGAAAAGACTGGATTCTCAAAAGTTCAGTCAGCTCCTTGGGGAGCAGCCTGGAATGTTCGGGAGAAAAATGGCCATTCTGCACTACCAAGCTTCTTACCTTTGGATATTTTATTAGAATTAATTATCTACAATCAAAGATGAAAGAATCCTTCCTGTTCATCAGCTGACTAATAAATAAATTAAGATCTCTCTCTGCTTGTCTGTCTGTCTGTCTGTCTGTCAGTCTCTCTCTCTCTCTCTCTCTCTCTCTCTCTCTCTCTCTCTCTCTCTCTGTGTGTGTGTAGATTTTTAATCATCTGCTCAAAATAGAGAAACCACCCTCAATAGACATCTGAGGTAGGCTTCCTATTGAACACATTGCAGGAGATACAGGAGGCTTGGAGTTGGTAGACAACTTGTTTACATCTTGTAACTGGGGCACGATGACGTGTAATTCTAACACTTGTGAGGTGGAGGCAGCAGGATGAGACGTCCAAGGTCATCCTCTGCTACACAGAAAGTTTGAGGTCATTCTTGGCTGTGTAAAATCCTATCACCTAAATAAATAAATGAGAGAGAAAGAAGAAAAAAAAAAAGCCAAGATGTACAGGCTGCTGTCCTGAAGTACCTTCCAATCCAGTATAAAGCTATAAAAACCGAGGCATTATTTGATTTGGCTTCTATTTATGCCTTCATTCAAATGTTCTTGCTATAAATATTTATGGAGCCACCTGAGTACCAACTTTGCATGAGGCACTATGTGTGGCCACTGGCAGTACAGAAATTTAAATGGTGCACAAGTGTCCTTAGAGATCGCTTGCAGTCTGAGAGAGGTGGGGGGGGGGCAATATAAACTTCAACAGGAAGCCGGGGAGAGAGGCAGGTACTCTGGAAAGCGAGCGCTTAGCTGTTTCCCAACTGGCCTCAGCCGGCCTTTGAGTCAGGAAGGGACAGGACTGAAGCCTGAGCCTGTCCCACCTGAGTCAGAGGCCCTGATACCCTTCGCCTTCCTATTCCCCCAGAACCCAGTGATGGAGGAGAGTGGGGGAGGCATCATGTAACAGAGGAGATTAATTCCTAATTTTGATTTCCTTTGAAGCGTTTTTTACTTGCCTGAGTCAAACTTGCTGTGGAAGATGATTCATTACCCTCTATTTTAAATCACGATCAGGAAGCACAATGACACCCTGAAATGACAGGGAATGTATTTCAAGAGAAGAAATTTTTAATTTTTTAAACTTTCTCTTTTGAATAATCAGGTTTTTTTCCCCCCTTGTAGAATATACTGGAAAGAAAAGTTCTAAAAAAATTGTTGAGTAATCTACTACTGGTGATAGAATCCACATAATATTTATACAAGCAAAAGGTAGTAAAAATGTTTTCTCTTCGTAAGTATCAAATATTATGGGGCCATATTGATTACAATGTGAATATCTCTTTTTAAAAACAACTTGCCCTCTCCCTACGTCCAACTGCAGAGGAAGCCATTGCTAACAATTTGTTATGTACATTTCTAGCCTTTTGCTAGGCACTTTTGTACACATATAAGAATAAGTACCTATGCACATGCTCATAAAGGGAGTCACACATAATATGTATTATTTTGCAATTACATATTCCTTGAATTTAACAATACATCTCATAGATTTTTTCCAATGATATTCTGCTTTAATATGCCTGGAGGAAACAGAAATTGAAGCATTCATTTCCTTTTGTGCTCTGCTTTCCCAGAGAAGGCTACCTTCTTTCATCCATATCTGATCCAGGCTCCCAACGAAGCAGTAATTGCTGGCCAGGTCAGGGAGAGGGGGCGGGGAGGGACAGGGTGAACTCGCAGGAGACAATATGAGCTACAGTGGATCTCTAGGTTTTAAAGTCTAGTCCAAATACAGGGAATGGAAACTGGGCTGAAATTATATTTTGAAACTTTTAGAGAAACAATAATTGACTGGCCCTGGGGAATCAGATAGTCCTGACCTCAAACTGTTGACTGGCCAGCTCGTATTGGTTCATTGTTCTCTATGTGCAAAACATGTCCAAGTGCTGCAGTGATGTTCTTCCTAGCACTGCCCCTCTACTGAGGAAAAAAAAAGAAGAAAGAGAGGAAGGGAGGTAGGGCTAAGGGAATCTAGAAGGAGAAGGAGATGTGGAAATAAAGGTAGAGGTGGGTAAGGAGGAGGAAGTGTGGGGAGGGAAGGAAAGGCCTCCACCATCTGCAGGCATGTAGTGAGTTTTAGGGAACTCTCTCATGGAGTGATTGGAGACCTCATTTTCTCAACCATCCAGAAGAAGGGAGAGAGGGCAACAAAACTTCTCTGGAGCTTTTCCTAAGCTCATCTGCTTTCCACACTCACACTTGTCCTCTATTGAGAGGACTGAGTCTTGGGAAGCATTCTAATTTATTTGGTTTTCGACTCAATTAACCAGAGGATTTGATCCACAGGGCCTTGAAATCTTGTCCCTTTCTTATCTCACCAAACATAAGCAATCAAATTTCCAGAAACATTGATTTTATATCAGTAAAGGGAATTGATTCTTGAATGTGCAAGATACAAAAATATCTTGATGCAGAGCCTGGGGAGATAGGTCAGTGGGTAGAGGCACTTGCTGCCCAGTCAGATGACATGGATTTGATTCCTAGGACCCTCCTGGTAGAAGGAGCACTCCCCAAAGTTGTCCTCAGACTTCCACATACATGCTGAGGTACGTGTGTGTGTGTGTGTGTGTGTGTGTGTGTGTGTGTGTGTGTGTGTGTGTGCACACACACAGAGAGACGGAGGGGTAGGGAGAGAGAGATATTCTTATGCACATAAATGTGGTTTAAATTTTATCTTAGTATAGTTGGAGAAAGAAATAGAACATCTAGGTCTTTGGTGAAGATTCACTAAGTCCTAGAGAACTCAGGGGAAATGCCACCAGGGTTTCTAGGGAAACTATCGGAGAGAATACACTTGGAGAACAGCTGAAAATGCTGAGAGTCTTTGCATGGGGAAGAAACAATTCTTTGTAGTGACCATGGCAGAGAAGTCAGGACAACTCCTGGCATAAGGTAAGGTGTATTTGGCACGTGGGGCCTGGAGGAAGATGGTTCAGCTGTTAAGAAAACTTACTGCTCTTGCAGATGATGTGGTTGAGTTCCCAGCACCTACTGGACAGCTCACAACTGCCTGTAATACTCTTCCAGGGGAAATGATACTACTTTCTGACCTCTGTGGGCTCATGCATGCATGTGCTATATAAACATACATTCACACACATGTACACATGGAATGCAAATAAATAACTATTGAAAGTAAGGTGCACCCGGATGGTACTTAAATGACCTTTAGTAAGATGACTCTTTAGAGCAGTGGTTCTCCACCTGTGGGTCACAACCTCCTTGGGGGATGACCTACTCTGTTACAGGGGTCATCTAAGTCCATGGGAAAACACAGATATTTACATTATGTTTCATAACAATATAAGAATTACAGTTATGAAGTAGCACAAAAAATAATTTTAGGGTTGGGAGCCATTACAACTTGAGGAACTGTAGTTAAGGGATGGTTAAGATCTACTGGTTTAGAAGGTCTGTGTAGAGTTAAATGGATCAGTGGTGAGTGTTATGAACATTATCAGAGGTGCAGAATCAATGGTAAGTTCTTATCATTCTCCTTGCCCTGAAGTAGAAAAGGGAGGGACCAGGGTTATTGAGCCATTAAAGAATAGGTTCATTGATGGATGACCACCAGCAGGAACCATTGTCCCAGAGGAAGGGAACATGGAGGAGACAGTTGCCTTTCTTCCCAGGACTTCTGTCTCTCCTGGCTTCTCTTAATCTCCTAAATTCAAGTAGAAGATGCGAAGAAAAGAAACCTGAAGCTGAATTCCATGGAGCCAGCACCTCAAGGCACGGGGACAAATGAAGGTTATGGCGGTGAGGAGGTGGTGGTTGGAGGGCAGGATAAGAATCATTTCTAATGGAGATTTAGACTGGAGACTAAGACTGGTCAAGGCAGAGAAATATGGCTCAGGAATAAATAAAAAGGGACAAAGACAGGGCTGTCTGTTTCACCTGGTGTCACAGGAGCCTGAAGGTACAGCGTAAGCTACCTGTCACTGAATCTCCAGAGCCCAGATCCTTTGTAGATAGCAGGGACTGACAGAGAATTCCAGACACAGGACCCCTGTGTCTAAGGATAAAGCTAGACTACTCCAGGGAGCTGGGGTGTGTCAGCAATTTTTACAGACGCGCAGGAGGATGTGCATTTTGATACATTATCGGCCAGATAAGCAAAGTAGGAAGGAATGATTGCAATTACAAGCACTTAAGCATTTACTTCAGCATGCAGAGTTTTGAACTTTGTCCTGGATATAACAAAAGACACAATGTGATCCTTGCTTTATTTCCTGGCGCTCATTGTTCAGAATGAGTCAGGTATGGCGGGCGGTTATAATTCAAATCAGGATGGGATTAGTGATCTGGCGGAAGCCAGCGCAACATGGGCCGGGAGAATGGCAAAGCTGGAAGCTAATTCTGACTGTGAACATTAAAGAAAACAGACCAAAAATTCAGAAACAGAGGGCGGTGATGATGTGGGTGACAGCTCAAAGGCAGAGACGTGCATGTAGGTAGAGTGTGGGAGTGACTGGATCCTATAAGAATAAGACTCAAAAGGTCACTTGAGGTTGGACCACGGGGTACTGAATACAGTTCAGAGGCCTATGGGACTGAGTCAGCCGGTTCAATAGTTTTTCCCTTCGACCTTCTTGCAGTTGTCTGGAGAACTGTGCTCTGAAGGCCCATGTGTCATTGGGAAAAGTCTGTTGGTTGTTGGGGCAGTGTCCTTGAAGACGATTATGAGAGCTATTGGTCTTTTCCTCTCTTTTCTCTGTCTCATGAAGCACATGGTTTTGCTCCACAGTATTCTCCTGCCATTTTGGGCTACATTATTGCAAGCCCTAAACAATGAGGCCAACTGATTACAAACTGTAGCCATCAGAAGTGTGAGTTAAACAGGCTTTGTATCTTTGAAAGTAGATCGTGTCCAGTATTATGCAGTAACAGAAGGCTGAGTGACACACTAACAAAGCCCCCACTTTCTTTTCAGAGTGGTGCATTTTTTTTTGTTTTTATAAAAACCATGGGCTTCCTCAGGTTGTATTTACAGCTACACAAGCTTCATGTGACTTCACTGCTACAGGTAGATAGATAGCCGCTAGGCAGGTTTCTGGAAAAGCAATTGTAGAGGCAATAGAGGGACTCAGCTGTACCGCCCTGTGCCTCTGGCTTCCGTCTCCATCTGAAGCCTGGTGAAGAGCAGGCATCTTGTGTCCTTGGGAAAGCAGGAAAGGACAGAGAAAGAAGCAGGGTCTTCGACATCTTTCTGCAGCAGTGGCTTCTGTCTTGCAGTATCTTCTTTCTGACTTTTTACTACCTGAGAAAACAAAACCCATAGCAATCTTTTTTTTTGTGGAAATAAGTTGTGTAGACCAGTCTGAAAAATGAACGCTGGAGTTTTTGGTGCAGATGTAGTAACTGGAGCCTGGGGACCTGAAATGAGTGAACTTTACCTCTAATGTGGATCCACCTCAGACTGAATACTTTAAGGGTTGGTATTGGAAGATCTGCCTACTCCAAATCTAGCTCTCCCCGTTGCTGACCAGGTAGATCCAAGGTCTCACTTAGCATCCTCACGTTGAAGACATGGTTTTTGTAGGAGGTCTTGGAAGGACCATCCAACTCCATGAGCTTGATTTGACCAATGGTGGCAGGGGCTGATTCCAAAGTGACAGGATAGAGCAAGCCAGCCAGTCAGCCAGCCACACAGTTACTCTGCACAGAGAGGCAGAAAACAGCGGGGTGAACCAGAGGAGTGTGGATCTAGGAAACGGAGCTGCTTGTGAAATCAATGGGTCTCTCAGCTCAACTGGATGGAAGCCGTGCTGTACAGAGAAGTTGTAGCTGACCGACTCAAAGGTGAGTACAACACAAAGGATGTCAAAAGACTGATCATTCTCCGATATTACGGAAAGTCAGAAACAGATTTTTGTCTTCTAAGATGCAGAGTGCTGTGTGCCCTTATCTCACACTCTTGGGAAGTCAGAGATGCAGAAGGCAACAATAATAAAAATAACTTTGGTTCATGTCGCAGGTCTCCCCTCAAGAACCCGAGGCATAGGGGCTGGGGATTTAGCTCAGGGGTAGGGCGCTTACCTAGGAAGCGCAAGGCCCTGGGTTCGGTCCCCAGCTCCAAAAAAAAGAACAAAAAAAAAAAAAAAAAAAAAAAGAACCCGAGGCATGTTTATGCAGTTGTTACAAGTTTAGCATCGCCGTGCCCTTGTACAAAGGAGAAGTGAGAGGAGTGCCCTCCACCCCCTCTGTGTGTGTGTGTGTGTGTGTGTGTCTGTGTTTCCGTCTCTCTCTGTGCGTCTGTCTGCCTCTCTCTGTGTGTCCATCTCTGTGTCTCTGTGTCTCTCTCTGTATCTGTCACTCTGTCTCTGTGACTCTATGTCTGTCTCTCTTTCTGTCTCTGTGACTGTTTCTGTCTCTCCATGTCTCTCTGTGTCTCTGTTTCTGTCTCTGTGTCTCTGTCTCTGTGTGTGTGTGTCTGTCTCTGTGTCTCTGTCTTTCTCTCTATGTGTGTGTGTGTCTGTCTCTGTGTCTCTGTCTTTCTCTGTGTGTGTCTGTGTCTCTGTGTCTGTCTCTCTGCCTCTTCTTGTCTCTCTCTGTCTCTGTCTCTCTCTCTCTCTCTTCAAAAGGACTATTGTCTGAAGGATAGGGATGCCAAGGCCAGGCAGGAAAAATTAGAGCTAGAACTAGACTCCAGTGACTAGAGACTAAGCCAGCCTAACCCTTGACCTGGGGGTCCTCTGGAACTTTGAGATGTGAGAAAAGCTAAGACTTGAATGTTCCCTCGATGCATATTAATGATTCCGAATGCATAGTCTAATAAATTCTCTCTGCCTCTTCCTTCCTTTTGATACACTGAGTTTCTCTCTGGAGTCAGACCTTTAGGCTCTAGTCTTACCAAAAGCTTTACATGCATACACTAAGAACAAGAGGGAGGCTTCCCTGCCTCAGTTCCCCAACACTGGTGGGGTGCCATGGAGGCGCTGTTTTCCTGGCTTGCTCTCTGGGTTGCTTACCTGCTGATTTCGAGCATCCTGAAAGGTCAGCTCTCCGGCTTGAATTGCTTTTTTAACCTACATTTAACTGCACTTCAATCTCACACACAATCCTTCCCCCAGACTTCTCTTACAAACAATGGGGCAGAAGTGGTATATTTTAATCCCAAAATGGCATCAGAAAGCGCTCTGCAATGCCGCCAAGCCAGCACTTTCAGAAGCATCTGACGATATTAATTTCAGTCTATTTCCTGAGGTTTGCAGGAAACTCAAATGTAGAAAGCGCTGTGGCAAAAAATTAAAGCTTCGTGGGGGGAAAGGAAGATTGACAGGAAGCGGGGCTTCAATAGGACAGCTTGCAGCGAGTAGAGCTGTCCTCTTTTCCGCATATCAACATATGTGCTGGGAAAAATAGCTGCCTCTCCTCCTTGCTTCTCTGGGATCAGGAATGGCCTTGTCTGTATGCTGTAGGTATGTAACCACTGGGAAAACATACACGGCGTGATGTTTTGGGGCCAGACCTCTATAAAACGCATTTTCTCTCTATTTTTCATCAACGAAAAAGGCTCTGAACAGATGATGCGATCGGTTGGTTTTATAATCTGTGCTTATTTGGGGGCCTTGATGTCTCCGCTTCCCAAATGTTTTAAATTTAATCCTTTAGGGAAAGAATTTTTCTCTAAAACATCCACATTCAAAGGTGACTCGGTACAAATCCTACCCTGGAGCATCCTGTCTCTGGTTGTGGAAGGATAGTTCTTTGTCTGCTTCTCTTTTGCTGTTGATGATGGAGCAGGTGTCCTTGGCTGCTTGAAGCCAGCCTTTCTCTGCAGAGCTCTGTCTCAGGGTCTCTTCCTGTTTCCCACCAGTAGGTGGACGCAGCTCTGCTCAGCACAGGCAGGATCTCTAGCAGAGTCTTTGAAATGGCCAGAAAGAATTCACAAGGATGTCATTGGTGAGTCACCTGTGAGGGTGCGAGCTAGAGAGGGACAAGCACCACATCCTCTAAAGATACACCAGTCCAGCTGCTTACCTCCTCGGTGACATGGTTTTAAAAGTAAGACCTGGTGACTCTTGTCTTCTCCAGCTGTCACTGCTTGTTGCTACAAGATTGCTGAGGGCTACATGCCAGAACTGGAAATGCATGTGGATCTGCAGCTTAGTGCAGAAAAGAGGACACCTTGGAGTTCAAGGAAAGATTAGAATCCTTGGAAAGCATGTAAGGAAACATGGGTCCCACAGGAGTGGACTCTCTGTAGGACCCACCATCATACAGGTGAATATAAAAAGCAATCAGAAAGACTCTTTTGAGAAAGGAGACAAGGTAGAAGGTACCCAGGCTTTGCTGAGCTCTGCTCTGGTCTTTCTGTGTTGCTGGCCAAGTGACACTTTCTTTTCTTTTCTTTCAAATTTGTAGGTGCAAGACATGCCCAAATGTCACCATGGATAGTGTGAGGCCTGCTATGATCTGTTGTTCTTGGGACTAGGTGAGAAGATGGGGGGGGGGTGAGAAAACAGTTTTAGCTTACGCACTGCTGCAAGTTTTAACAGAGACAAGGAACCAAAGTCAGTAAATACCTAAGCCTGTAGGTGGCCCTTTTAAGGATCCAGTATTCCCTCTATTAAATATTACACTATCAATACAAGGCCTGGCTGGTTTCTATTATGATCTCTGTGGCATGGTGGAGAAACAGACTGTGAGAGGTTAAGGGATTTCCCGGAGGAAGTCAGGCTGTGATGCAACCCATGCTCAGAGATAGTGGTCAGTTGACAAATATCCTGTAAACTGTGCTTCTTCCTGCTGTTTTTAAAGTGGACATCAGGATGTGTAGGGAAGGATTACCCCCCATTGGGTCTGTTAAATGAATAATAGGATTAGAACAAGATTCTGCAAAAGTCACTTGGACACTACGGCCTTCGTGCCTCTGTGGTGTGTGCCCAGATGATGTCACTGCAGTACATCTGAATTCTAATAGTGTTTTGTAAGCTTCAGTGACCTGTAAGATGGGGTTCTCAGAGCTCTTGGGGTTCTAGGCATAAGTGTCTGTAGAGAAAAGAGGAGTGGGAGTTGATCCAGCAGCTTCTTGGTGAAATGGAGTCTCTCAAGAGATCGCCAGTGTCCAAGACTAACCAGTTGTCTTGACGAGGATGTGCCTAGTTGCTCTTGTTCTTTCTCTGTAAACTCCTGGCTTGGAGGCTGTTGGCACAGATGTTAAAGGCCATTGGGAGAGGGACAATAGGAAGCTGTTTTAGTAGCTGGAAAGTAAGTGTGGGTTTGGCCCATTGATCTGACCACAATAGACAGTTTTTTATAATTTGACTCCTATATTGTCAGACTCACAAAAGCATTCGCTCCATCATGAGCACAGTAAGTACAATTTGGGAGTGTGAGTGGCAGGGGTGAGACAGGAAGTAAGGACAGTGGGAGAAAATTGAGGCTCAGAGTACAGAGAAGGAGCTCTCAAGATTCTGAACACCCTGTGACTGTCGTTAATGACAATACATCGTGTGCCAAGAGAATTGACTTTAAAGTGTTTCATCAGAGAAAACCAGTAAGCACGCGATGTAACGCATATGTTAATTAAGTCAGCCTTACTACAAATGAATGTATTTCAAAGCATCTTGCTATATATCATAAGTATATGCAATTTTATTTGTCAACTAAGAATAAAAATTAAACTCCCATTATCCTTTTTACATAATCAGCTCTCAGGAAGCTGCCATTTTTCATAAAATGTCATTAAAAATAAAAGGAAAAAAATCTCAAAATGGAAATTGAACTGTTTTGCCAAGTGTAAGCAGAATATATAATGATGTCATATTTTTATAATATTTATTTTGGTCATCATATAAATAAATGTACACTGTGGAAAAGTTGAAATCCCTCTTACAAAGAAAACTGGCTAGGAAGATCATTGAAAATAACATAACAACAATACAACGTAACTGCTTAGAATGTTAATATGTCTCAATATTTTTCTGCGTGATGTTTTCAATAAGACTAGCTAAGAAATGATTTTAGTGTTTACTATTGCCTCTGCTAGTAAATATTTTGTATAGAGAGGAAAAGATTCTGTGCATCTTATCAAAAAGCTAGTATTTTTGAAACCCAAATTTCCAGAGGAGATTTAGACCTCTCTCTTCTACGTTGAGCAATAATAACTTTGAGTGATGGCTTCCATGAATACGTAGCCTTCTCAAGGAGCCGGAGGGTCCTTCTTCATTTGAACATTGCTTCAGAAGCTCCAGTAGTTGGCCTTTCTCCATCTTCCTTGGTTATCCTTACAAGATGGGAGGGCAAAATGGCGGACCTAGGAGGGGACCAGTGTGGCCCAAACAGTGATTGAATGCCCTGAGTCTCGTGATCTCCCACTATGAGTTGCTGCTGTTTAGACCCAGGGAAAATCACTTTAAAAACTGAAACCTTTTGGAGTAACAAGTGGCTGCTTTTTCCTCTTCTCATTTCAGGCCTGCTGAGTTTTACTTCACAGGGGTTGCAGAGGGATCTCGCCATCCCAAGCCCTCTATACTTAAGACATGTTTCACAGAGTTTCTGAAAGTGAAAGAAATAGGAAAGGCAAAAACTCGATGCTTTCCAAATGGCTGACCTTTGAGGCACAGGTCAGGATTGTGCTTTCTTTAGAGTGTCGTTCAGTTTGCTTTCCTGCTGCTCTGAGAAAACACTCTGACCAAAAACAACATGGGCAAGAAAGGGTTTACTTCACTTCCATTTTCAGGTCACAACCCATTATTAAGGGAAGTCAAGGCAGGACTCAAGCAGGAGTTAAATAGAAATTGTGGAAGAACACTACTTATACCTTTCTACTCTCTGGCTTGTTCACTGACCTATGCTCTGCCAGCTCTCTTACACATCGGAGGTCCACTATCGAGGAATGGCACCAACGCATAATCATCAATGAAGATAATGGCTTACCAGCATACTCACAGACCAACCTGGTGTAGACAGTTCTTTAGTCGAGGTTCTCCCCTTCCTAAGTGACTGTAGGGCTGTCAAGCAGATGCTAAGAAGGACAGGGTCATTTCTTGCAGCTTTGGGCCTTCCTCCTCAATACTATTCTTTAATAACTCTATTCTCTGACTTCCAAAACATTAGCTACTTCATTACTTGGGCTTGCAATCCCCATGTCAGCGCCAAATGTCTTTTCTTTTTCCTTTATTGTCCTGTCTATCCCACTGTATAAGAGGGAGGCACCAGGTACCATCTTGCATAAATTCTGTGAATAAAGACTCTGAAGTGAAAGGGGAGAGGTTGTCTGCTGGAACAACCTCTTCATGGTTGAGTCTAAACCACCTTGCAGAGGCAGGAACTTCTGGTCACATATAGCTCCTTACATGTAAATGAATTACAATGAAACCAAATCCATGACGCTCAGTAATATTTGCCACTAGCTAAGTGCTCAGGGGCCACATCTGGCTAGTAAGGACAGTTCTGGGTAGGTAGAGCCCATTGTATAGTCCATTTTATAGATGGTTTCTATCATCACAGGGAGTTCTGATGGGCAGAACTCATCTAATTTCTTCACACCATCAGATTTAAGCTAATACTGTCAATGAGGATTGCAGATAATCAGGGTTTATGTCTTATGAGTGACAGTCATAGGGATGGTTTAGCCTTGGTTTGATAGCAATAATATTTTTTGAATGGAGTGAGTCAGAAATAACAAAGCTGATGGCACCAATGGAAAACTAAGGGGCTTACATCTGTTTGGAAATAAATGACAAGTATCAGTCTACCTCAGTGGCTGTGGACTAGATCATGTCCTCCCAAATGGCTGTGTTGGGGTCCTATTGCCTAATGTGATAAGTTATATTTGAGATAAGTTATAGAATGTGATAAAGATTATATGAGGTCACAAGAATGGGGCTTGGAGACAAAAGGACTCCAGAGAGCTCTCCCTCCTCTTCTTTCCTTCTCTCCTTGAAGACAGTAAGAGAGTATGTTACCACAGAAGGAGAAGGCATCTGGCTGGCTGTTAGCCAGGAAGAGAGCCCTCTTCCAGGATCTATTCATGCTGATACCCTTATAACTTCCAGTGGCTATGCTGATTTCTGTTGTTTAATACCATCTAGGTTGGGGTATTTTGTTATAGCCATCTGAGCAGGCTAATAGAATGGACTTGTATCTAGTGTAACTGCTACCAATACAGCTAGTGTTTGCCTAACATTATATATGATGGTTTTATGTAACTTGAGTTGTTTTCAGAAAAAAACAAAAAATCCTTAAGGCTGTTATGAATTCTTTGGCTTTTATGGATGAGAAAAGAGAAGTCTGCAAACACTCAGCCAATCAGAGGTCACTCTGACACTAGAACTCAGAGCTCCAGAGCATAAGTTCAGGTCCTGTCTCTATATTGCTGTAGAGGCCTGTGATTGCTCCATTCAGACTGAGCCTGGAACACAAGGCCTTGACCCTGGATACTCTCACACTGGAGTCTGTCCAGTAGAAACCGAGAGTTCAGAAGCAGTGAAATCCACATCTCACCATCAACCAAAGATTTGTTTCCAGACTTTAGGAACATTTTTCTACAAATGCATTTTAAGAACAAAACGAGAAAAGAGCAATTGGAGAGGGACAGGAAATCTAGAAGGGATTCAAACAGCCAAGAAATTATTTTTAAATGTGAAAATTTGTTGGTAAAAAAGAAAATGCATGTTAAAAACAAAGAAAGGTCATTTGCATTACTTTCCAATTAAAAGCAACGTTTAAACGTCTTGGGATATCAAGCGCTAAGCCTTGTAAGGAACTCTGTCAAGTTGGGGGTGAGCGCATGCACTGGTACAGAGAACTATTCATCTGTTCTGCTAAAGTCCATCATGTATATGCTAGATCCCAGGAACTAACCTTCTGGTGGACAGTCTAAGAAAATACTGCCCGTGTGTCCAATCAAGGATGATCAGAGATGTTCACTGCAGTCCTATTGCTGATCACTAAAATTTATATTAGAGCTAAAAGTCTATCAGTAAATTAATGGAGCAAATGTAGTTCTCTCATATAAAGAATTACTCATTCGCAATGAAATCAAATGAATTCTCCTTAAATGCATCAATATAAATTCATCTCAAGATCATGATACTAAGTGAAAAGGGAAAATTTGAAAACACATACGTAGATCTAACATGTAGGATTTGAGATGAAATTACAATTATGTATTTTTTAACTCACAAATAGTAAAAATATAAATAATATAGACATAAATAATTTTTTTCAAGCTTGTGTGAACCAGGGGAAAGGCAGCTGGCTGGCTGTGAGCTAGGAAAAGAGCCCTTTTCTAGAAGCTGGTCATGATGGTTCCTCTCTTCTTCCCAAGTGATGGGCCCTTGTTTAACGCCACCCAGTTTGTAGATTTTGTTACAGTCACCTGGGAAGACTTTAAGGTGGTGACTGATTTTGGGAAAAAGTGAGGAATAGACAGTACAGGGGAGGGTTTGCTCAATTACATTCTCCCCCCGCCGTGTGTGTGTGTGTGTGTGTGTGTGTGTGTGTGTGTGTGTGTGTGTGTGTGTGTGTAAGTGTGTTAGTTCACTCATCCATGTATGTGGCTATCAGATACCTTTCTCCATTGCTCTTCATCACATTGTGTAAGACCCGGTCTGGCACTGAACCCGGAGTTCACTGCTTTTCTACACAGGCTAGCCAGAGAACCCTAAAAGATCCTTTTGTCTCTGCCTCCCAGTACTGGCTTTTAACATGAGTGTTCAACTCAGGTCCTCATACCAACTCTCCAACCTCTCAATTACTTTAGGAATATTATTTAATTATTTTCCAAAATAGATAGGAAAAGAAATCGCTTAATGTACTAAGTCTATGTCGCGGCAGCTCAAAGGTATTAGTTGAACCATCTCTGTATTTTTATCTCTACCTAATACATGTAAAGAAAGATCTTCAAGCATTTTGTTCTGGGACATTGCACCTACCATTTAGTATCTACAGCCAGATTCCAGCAGGTGGGCCGGAAGAGGCACTCATAAAACTGTCTTCCTGAGAGTCCCAGCAGGTAGAAGGGTGGCTGGAGTGTGATATACTAGCTGGGACCAGGCACCATGAACACACTAAGCCAAACAAATAGTCAGCAGGGAGTCTGAGATCTTAACTGACTACGGTGTCCGGAGGCTGAGAGCGCCAAACCCCACCCCTGCTACAGGCTAGAAATCGCCACAAGACTTATTAGGATTTAGCTTTAACAGTTATTTAGCATCCTGAAAAGTAGACCCCAAACTTCAAATTTAAAATAAACCTTTAAAAGCATTTAATGTGAAACTCGAGCAATTATTTTCTTGGGTCTAAGAGCTCTGGGCTGCCAAAAGTGGTGTGCTTGTTTTATGGGGAGCAGAAGAATAAAAAAATGTAATTAGTGTTTTTAATGAGTCACACTGCTTACGTACACATTTTACTTTTAGAGGCAAGCACTCGAGACATCCTTTCCACCGAACACCTTCCCCCTTCCTGCTGCTGCCCCTCTCCCCACCCTTCTTTCCAGTTTGCTTCAGACTTTTGGAAATTTTGTGTGATGTTCTACATGTCAATCATCTTCCCAACACATGTCTTTTCTAAGTGCTTTCTGGGGCTTAGCTGATAATGACTAAGTAAACACCCAGTAAGCACCTACTATGTACAGATGCTGTCTCACTGTTTTGATGGGCTTGACATTATGCGCTTTTGTCTTATTCGGTTGCAGAGGGTGCTATCATTGTTGTCCCCCTAGACAGATTAAGAAATCTGAACTCCAGAAAGGTCAAAGGTCAAGTTGCCTTGATACTTAAAGTTCTGGGTCCTAACTCTTGATCAATCAGTTATGAACTATCTGATTCTGGGTGGATCATTTCACCAACCAGCATCTTGTTTTTCTCATGCCTGAAAGGGACAAGATCATATTTAAAGTTCCTCTCAGTTCTTATTACATGAACGACCAGAAGAGAAAGTATAAAGCATGTTTACCGACTGTCTCTCTTTTTTCTGTAGATAATGAATTGAGGAATGAGTTGCCTAATTGGGGAAAACCAATCAGATGCTCCAATGGGAAGTCAGTCTTCATCCTGGCCCCAGTTCCTGAAGTATTGGTGTAATTGGAAGTTGGCCTGTTTATTATAGTGACCAAATGCCTACCTAGTACATACCAATGGATAAATCATAAATACATAAACAAATAGATATTTGCGCAAAGACACCCATTTACCTTCCAAAGATGAAGACAAATGTCTTAAACTATGGTAGTTTATATGACTCCAAAATGTTAATTCAGAGGTGAAGGGACATTCTGTAATATAGAGTCCACCAGCCTTTTTATTTCATGCTATCTGCCAAGTGTTCAGCTGCTTTCAAGACGAAAACTGGGCAATCCAGACCTAGGACAAATACAATTTAGACACAAAGACAGTGTATCTATTTTCTGTAGTGGTGACTCTAGATTAGGTCCTGAAATACAAGCACAATCTGGATATCATATCAGATAGCGATGTTCCTGTGGGCGAGAGTTAGAACTTCAGGACCCAGTGGATTTTGATAAAGGTCCCAAGATACAGAAATGGGAGTCACTTGAATGAAGGAAGTGGGGGGGGGCTAGAACATAGGACACAGGATAGTCTGTTTGGAGAGAACACAAGCTTGTCAACAGTCAATGGAGAGGATAGCAGTTTAAGTGGACAAATGTTGACTTGCGGCTCCTCATTCAGAATTCTGCTTCTCATGGTTACAGTTCTTGGCAAATCGTTTGACTCCTAAAGTCCAGTTCCCCATCTATAGTATTTGCCTCATTCTGTTGTCATAAGGCATAAATAAAAAAAAAAGGCCTACAGTTTTTTTAGCGTGCAACACTCGGTAAAAGCCTGTTAGTTAATATTAGCCTTGTGTTAGGGATCATGAACATTGGGTTCAGAAGAAGCTGATGATGGAAATGGTGTTTTGGGGGCACCGGCAAGATGCAGTTGAGTTGAGATAGAGTCAGGAGAAGAGTTGGCGGGTCATGGCGATGATCTGGGTGTGAAGTAATTGGGTCGTGGCTTGGAATGATGTTAATGAGATTAAAAGGGAAAGAGTAAAAGTGATAGACATTTCAGGAGGAAAAGCTTTAATGAGTGAAAAGGACAAAAGAGAGGCATGAGTCAAAAAGGACAAAGAGTTGTTGGACTCAGCCTAATTTAGTCAGTTCTTGTTGAATTCACATAGAAACTGGGTTTAGAGGTCAGTTAACTGATATTAAGGGTAGGGTGGGCCACCCAAGTAGACTTACATGGGCCATTAGAACTGGCCACCCACTAAGAAAACTGACTTCACTTCTTATTTGAAAGTCCATCCTGTGTCCTGTAAATGCCATTTGCCTACCACTTTCATTTTTACATGCCTCCAATAGTATAGCATTGCTTATAGAACATTTTACTTTAATTTGACTTAAACTAATTTGTTTCACTTCATCCAAGCTGTGACATCTGTTAGGTGTTATGTGTCATTATAGTTTCTCTAATACACATTAAAGTAGAGTCATAACTGTTAAAATAGAGATACAGCCATGTACCTTCCAAAGCCATCCCTAGTGCCACTGTTAGTATACGTACATTTTGAGAAGCAGGAATAAAAGTGAAAATTAAAGCCACAGGTAGCGCTGATCTTCTTCATGGACGCAGAAGAAAGAGGTACCAGAGATGAAAAGAAAAGGCGTCTAGGAAACCAGGAAGACATATTGTCACTTGAGTATGTGGTGGGGGCAGGGTAAGAGGAGTCACTGTGAACTACACTGTCTAGAGTTGGATGACCAGGGTCGGTCACAGTCTGCCTGTGTTTTGAAAGTAAGCCAGCACACATGGCTTGCTGACAGACATGATGGAGGAAGATGGGATAGGGAAGAGAAAACAGAGCCCTGTGCCTTGAGCCTGAGCAAGAGGAACATCGAGCTTGGGGATTCCCTGAGATGTGGATGGCTGAAGACTGTCCAAATTGGAAGGAAGTGGAAGACGTTTTGGATTCAAAACCATTCAGTTTGTGATATATACTATTCATTTACTTATTTAGCTATTTCTCCGGAGACAAGTTCTACTCAGGCCAGAGGGGACATAGACTCGGATGAAGAATAACCTTGAATTGCTGATTCTCTGGTCTCTGCCTTCTGAGTTCTCAGGGTTACAGGCATGAGCCAGCACACCTAATTTCATGCAGGGCTGGGGACTGAACGCAGGGCTTTGTGAATGCTAATCCAACACTTTATCAACTGAGCTACCTCCCAAGCCCTTATATTAATTATTTTAGCAAATGGATTCACTAAAGTGTTGAAGATTAAGAATAGACAGGAAGGAGAATTTGGGTATTGTTAAATATAGATTACTATCTCTAAACTAAGTGTCATTATTGAGATAGCTGCAGTGAGCTTAGTCATTTAATGCAAGCAGTACAGTCCACATCCAGGTATTATCAGCCTATAACTTCAGAATTTAGGTTTCCTGTTTACGTTGTGTGTCCACATGTCTTGCATGAGACTCTTGTCCCACATGAGAAATCATTCAAGGACCCAATCTGATGAAGTGAGGAAAAGGGAATTCTGGAAAATGGGTGTCCAATGTCATATCACAGCTTAGAAGAGACAGGACCATTTTTAGACACAAATCACCAACTCTACATCGTCAGACTGCTCCAGCAAGTTCAAAAGTATCAAGAAGTGTAGGTAGCTGCACCCCATCATGTTTGCAGAGGCTGAATAAAAAGGTGCATTTAAAATAAGAAGTAATATCGGTAAACACTATCACCAGGAGCTGGGTAGGTACATTCAGAGGTGGAGGAGGAGCACAGGGAACATTCTATTTATGCAAGTCAGAAGCTTTGTGCTTGAGTTGAGAGAATGTAAAGAATTGATAGGGTAAAGGAAAGTTGTCAGGTTAATCTCACTGTAGGGTGAAAAGAAGGCAGACCCCAGAACAATACCTTCCACTGGCTTCTATGTATATGGAGGAAAATCCCGGGCAAGTTCCAGCTATACTGATGGAAGCTAGGATAGTTTACACCTTTGGAGGGAGAAGGGCAGCTTACCTGGAATGGTAAGAGATGGGGTGTAGGGTACATGGGCCTGTTCCATTTGGGGGAAACTGAGCCACATCTTTATTATTATGTCTATTTTACTTTGAGAAGACGTTTAAAGGAGGACAAGGAGTGAGATGCATTTTAGCCTCCAGGTAAGGCAAAGTTGGTTTACTTGCACGGAGAGACATGTGACCTACTTCCTTTTTAATAGCCAGCTGCTTCTTTCTCTGCCAAAATGTCTGGTTCCAGCCAGGGAGTAAATATTTGTATAAATAGGATGCATATCATTTTGCTGTGATTGGCAGTTTAATTAGGTACAGGTCCTTTCACTGCTATTGTAATTAGATTGCTGGAAAATCCAGAAATTCCAGGTTGTTACATTTGTCTCTTGATTGCTAGGGTTTTTTTTTATTAAACCTATTTATTGTGCTTATGAACATTCTGGTGGTCTTGGCATGCAGGAGGCTACACACTCACTGCAGCTAATCTTGTTATGTTAACAAGGAAATTGCAATGCTAAACAAGAGGTGAAATGGGAAAGAATTGCCCTTAAATGCTCGACTTTTTCCAGCGAGTGTCAGTGAGTGGCGAAATAGGGCTCGTGGACCATTAAAAACCAGCCTTGAATTTAAAAACACCAGCAGCGAAAGCCCTTGCCAATTTTCAAGGCAATCTCCATCCCCCCACTCTGCCTTGCTGTCTTTCCTTTTCTTATACCGCAGCCAATTTCCAGTGATACCCTAGCTCTGTTGCTAGGAAGGAACACAGCCCAGAGCCAGTAGGACTTGTCCAACAAGGGTAAGCACGGAGACAGGAGAAATATGGAAGGCCACCTGATCCACGTCTGTGTCTGTACAGCATTGTTTGAAGTGTCTGCTCAGGAAGACAGTCACTTGAATCAGGCAGAATAGAAATGAGGCTTCGGTCCTTTCCTTGGCTCACATTGACCCTTTGGATTCAGCGTGCAGTCTCCGGGAGTTAATCTTAGCTTTGTATATTTAGGATTGAGGCAATGTTTCTCTCTCACTTTTAAAAATAATTTACATTTACTCTTTTACGTTTTTAATTATGGCAGATAATTAGACTCCCCCTTTTCCTCTCAGAGTAAATGACAAGGTGTTTGGATGTAAGTAGGTGTGTATTTTTGAAATTTTTATGGAGATTTCAGCTCAAACCTACACACTTTATAAATGCGTGGCTTTTTTAGATATTAGTTATAATATATTACCTCTAATGCAGAAGATAAATGTGGAAGTCTTACATATTAAATCAAATAATCTTTTGGAGTAGATCACACATGGAAAAATTCATCACAAATTCTGAGCTACTATCGTTGCCATCATAACCTAATTTTCATCTTGTCCTAGATTTCTAGAACACTCCTTTCCAGGTCACCTTCAGCACTGAATTAGGGATGGAGGTAACCATGTCTGTCCGTGGAGCATTTGCTGTGTGTTTGTTATACATCTATACTTTACTTGACCAGTGGCTGGAGGTGGGAATGCTACAGATCGAGGTAGTTAAGTCATTGCTTTACTTAAAGCTAGGTATGACAAGAATATGGACAAAATACCAGGAAACCTGGAAACAAGAGGACATTTAAAAAGTCTCTGAGAAGGAAGACCAATAATACTTTGTGAAGAGATAGGCTTAGTGTACTGACTGGTTTTGTGTGTCAACTTGACACAAGCTGGAATTATCACAGAGAAAGGAGCCTCAGTTATGGAAATGCCTCCATGAGACGACCCAGCTGTAAGGCATTTTCCCAACTAGTGATCAAAGTGGGGGGACCCAGCCCATTATGGGTGGTACCGTCCCTAGGCTGGTGGTCCTGGGTTCTATAAGAAAGCAAGCTGAGCAAGCCAGGGGAAGCAAACCAGTAAGTAACATCTCTCCGTGGCCTCTGCATCAGCTCCGGCTTCCTGATCTGCTTGAGTTCCAGTGCTGACTTTTTTTGGTGATGAACAGCAATGTGGAAGTGTAAGTTGAATAAAGCCTCTCCACCCCAACTTGCTTCTTGGTCATGGTGTTTGTGCAGGAATAGAAACCCTGACTAAGACACCTAGCTTACCTATCTGTCTTCAGCTCACCTTGCAACCTTTGAAACATTCCTTGCCTCCTTTTCATCTATGATTCCCACTGCAGCAGTGTTATCCAGAGAGTCAAAAGCCACAATCTAGCTCTTCAAACCTAGAAGTTTTCTCAGGTACTTACTAGAAGGCAAGTTGAACAACCTGGAACATCTCTTTCCATCTGCTCTTGAGCCTTTGGCTGGCAGCTGCTAACTAGGTGGTGCGTCATTGAAATCCTTGCCTGCAGAACATCTTGAGCTCCTGTTCTACCTTACTTCACAGAATTCCATTTATACTCCCGAAGACATATTAGCACAGGTTGTGTTTTAAAGGTATTTTTGCAAAAACAGCTGAGCAGTGGATGGATTAAATATTAACAGATTTATTTATTAATTTTAATCACAAAGAAAACGGCCAAGATAATTCCATCTTAAGTATCATAGTTAGGACTCTTTGGGTTGCAAAAGAACAGGGGAGGGATCAAGGAACCTTAAACTGATTAGAACACAAAGAGGATTTTTTTGGGGTGTGTAGCACAGAGAATAGACATGGCTTGGTCCTTTGAGGCCAGAAGTTAGATAGTCTCAGCTTCCTGTCACTCTTCTTCAGGGTAGCTTCATCCTTAGCTTCTGTTTGTCAGTCAGGATGGTACCCAGTCATCTCATGCCTATCCATGCACCTGGATTTAATCTCCACAGTCAAAAGAGTCTCAGAAAGATTTGTTATCCCAAAGATGGCCAAGAAGAGTCTCCCAGACAACATGAACCAAAGTGGAATTGTTTCTCTCAGGAAATTCCAATTGGGATGCCCTGAGAGAGGGTGGATGACGAGCAGGTAGAGAGATAAGCAACATCTGCTCTTATTAAGCAATTTGAAAATTCTGAAAGGAGCAGGAGACCTAAGTTATTGATTTGTACTGCTTCATTTGTAAACCACTCAGCAGCTGTCTCAGTGATGGAGGCTGGGTACCCTTAATATTTGTTGGAGGAGAAAAAAGGAAGAGCAGTGTATGCATGCTGTGTTCTCTTTCTGCAAGCATCATACCCTGCCTGATTTCTGATTTCTGAGAGACCTGATTGCCCGAGAGTCATGTGACTCTGTGTGCATCCTCCATGTACTTCATAGCACTCTTAGAGAATAATGGTCACATGCTGAGGACATTCTGGTCAACTATGGACCACAAATATAACGAAAACCTTATAAGATTGTTTCACTCCTAGTGACATCATAGTATCCCCTTTGTTCGTGTAAATGTACTCTGTGATATACGTACAGTGACAGAAATCAAGCCACGCATTCTTCAGAAGATGTCTGTCATCAAGCAGTGCATGATGTGTATGACTGTGCATGTCTTGTGTCACAGAGGGCTCTGCTATGTGTGTCTATTTCTCTGTTCCACCTCTGCTAGACTCAAAAGCCTGTCAGAACAGGGCTATGTTTTTTTCCCTCTCTAAATCTTAAAGGACCCAGCTTAGCAGTGGTGCAAAATATGTCCTCAGTAATTATTTGTTGCATGCACGCATGAATAAATAACTAAATTAACAATCAATTGAAAGGCAGCTCTCTTGAGCCCTTCAGAATACCATGTTTCTCCTATCTCATCCCTTTCACTTAATCAATATACTGTAACAGTTATTCTCAGACTTGTTTGCACGCTAGAATCACCTCTGGGGTTGTCTTTACAAAGCCCAGGACACAACCCAGACTGATTAAATCACAACATTTTGTGGACTAGACACCAATGATATTTTTTTTAAGCTCTCCGGGTGACTTTAGCGCACAGATAATGTTGGCGAGCACTGCTTTGTCGCTTTTCTCTGAAATGTAATGAAATAAAAGTCTTGTCATGATGGCTCTCCTGATGGGTGCCACAGGTGACAGCAGTGTCCTCCATGCACCCTCTAGGAGCCATCAGGCAACCTCTTGAGCTTTTCTCCCCAGTTTTCCAGTATGTCTCCGTGGGTATAGAGAAAGGTGTTAAAATATCTGCAGGTGGGTATCTTAGTTATCTGTTTCCCTTTATTTATATCGGTGTAGTAGAGGAAGCTAGACTATTATTAGAATAACCAGCAGATTGGAGGTCTTTGCCTAGACGTACCCACCTCTTGAAAGATCAAATGATGATCAATTTTGAGTGGATGTCATCAGAGATGACAAATTCTTCCCAGCACAGAGGGTGGTGGCCTACAACCTAGCTTACTTTTACTTATTGTTGTAACAAAATATCTGATAAAAGCAACTTCCAGGAGGAAGGTTTATGTTGTCTCATGGTTGCATGGGATACAGGCCCTCAGTGGGGTTCTAGTGGCTCTAACTAAGGCAGTCAGGAGCATGATGCTAATGGTCACATCCACAGTCAGGAAGCAAGGAGATGTGAGTGCTGATGCTTAGTGTACTTTCTAATCATTTCCTTTTTATTCAATATGATACTTTAGCTGATGGTAGGTGCCAAGCCCAAGGTGGCTCTTCCAACTTCAAATAAACTGCTCTGGAACTGTCCTCCCAGACAAACTCAGAGACATGCTCGTGGAGGGCGGTTCTTGTCCAGTCAGGATGACAATAGTGGTTAATATTCAAGCTTTTGTTACCAAGGAATGTTTAAAATCCATGTCTTCAGTATCACAACATTGAATCTTTGTCATTTTGTCATTCAAAATAGGGTTTTGGGAGTCCACTAGGAACTTTTTAGAGAATGAAAAAAATCAGTGGCTCCATTTCACACCCACTGATCCAGGAGCTGCCTGTTATAAAGACCTTGGTTGTCATGAACACAGATGTAAAGCCAAGAACTGTGCATAGCTGTAGACCAATGGTTCTCAACCTGTGGCTTGTGACCTCCACAAGGAACGCATATCAGATATTTACATTATGATTCCCAACAGTAGGAAAGGACAGTTATGAAGTAGCAATGAAATAATTTTATGGTTGTGGATCATTACAACATGAGGAACTGTATTAAAGGGTCACAGCGTTAGGGGAGGTTGAAGACTCTTGCCTTAGATCATCTTGATGAATAAAATTATCCTCGAGATCACAGAAAGTCTAAAAAATATGTTGATAGATATGGTGGTATCTTGATTACTTCATGGCTCTACTAAAAAAAAAAAGAGTCCCAATATCTAAATCCTATTGCTTGTAAAAAAAAAAAAAAAAAAAAAAAAAAAAAAAAAACAAGTGCGGGTCTCTGTTTTGATGACCAGGTCTCTGCAATTACCCATGGGATTCTCAGATCTTGATTTCTGGTTTCTTCTCACTAGGAGTTGTAGAGGCCCAGCAGGTGCCCGCTGTGCAAAGGCCATGCCTTCCATAACCTTCTTGTATTCGCACTGTAAGGGTCCCCTAGCACAGATGATAGGGAAAACAAATCAAATAAAAACCTAATAAATGTCTGTCTGTTCTCCAGTGGAGGGGGCTGAAGCAATCAGGGGCAGGGAACAGAAATGTAATTCACTAGCTTTATAAAAGATGCAACTGGGTGTGGGGAGGGGGGCTGTCAGAGATCAAATTTTAAAGCCAAATTCTGGGAGAGCAGAAAGATAGGAGTGGATGGGTGAGGATGGTGCTCGGAGAGGGGAAGATGGGATGGATGTTGAGTGACAAGCAAGAACTTGTGAGCACTTGAACATGGAACGGGGGAGTCAATGTTCACCCTTTAGGAGCATTGCCTAGAAGTCATGAGCAATGGAGGTGAGGAAAATCTGGTCCTAGGAGATGCTGTCTACAGTAGCAGGTTGCTCTGATGATGGGGTGTTCTGTGATAAAACGTGAGATTTCTGCATTTGGCATTTAATCTGGATTTAGTTCTGTAGCTCAGCATGAATGCATGAGTCAGCTCAGGCTGTCTTGATGAACGCTGCAGAGTGGTTCACCAAAAGAAAGGAATTTATTTTCTCACAATTCCAGGAGTTAAAATTCCAAAATGAAGACACCAGGTTCGGCCTCTTCTGTGGCTTCTCTCCTTGACTTATAGATGGCTAGTGTGTCACCATATCAACCCAGGACATTTCCTTGCATGGTGGGAGCCAGTGTCCCAACCTGTTCTTTTTTATTTTAATTTACATTATATTTAATTATTTATTCAATTTTTTATATGTATGTGTATGTGTGTATGCATGTGGACATCCTATGCAATGCAAGTGAAGGTCAGAGAACGACTTCTAAGGGTCCCAGGGGATTAAACACAGGTCATCAGGATTGGTGGCAGGAGCCTTTACCTTCTGAGTCATCTTACTGACCCCCTAATCTCCCATTCTTGTAAAACAGCAGTAGTATGTAGTCAGGACTACTTATTTGAATTCATCTTTCAATTCTAATCACCCCATTAAAAGCGTTATCTAAATATGTAGTCGAATTCTGAGATACTGGGAGTTAGGACATCAACATACAGATGTGAATGGTTATAATTCAGCCTGTCACGATGTGCAAATCACCAAGTTAGATTTACAAGGAAGAAGGGAGGAATGAAAAACAATTACTTGAGTAGAATCTAGTGGCACAGGGCTATGAACACAACAGAAGGCTAGCCCAGAGTATATACCAAGACCCTTTTATCTCAAAAACAAGTTCATACAATGTGGTGACACCATCCTTTACTCCTAGCACTCAACACTAAGGTAAGAAGATGATAGAAGTTGGAGTCAGCCTGGGCTACATAGTATGTTCAAGGCACGCTTAGGCTATCTAGGCAAGCTTTGCCTCAAATACAAGCAATCAATCAAACAAGCAAGCAAACCAACGAACAAACTTAGTCCTGTCTTTTAAAATGTTTTAATAGCAAAATATAATAATTTTATAATTTTACATGTTTGCCATGTGTCCTAGTTCATTTCACCTCCCACCTTTCTACCACCCCATCCACCTTGCTCATAAATCTCTCTCTCAGATTCATGTCTATTCATTTTGTTCTGCGACCTATCAAGATTAATCAGGACCATGGGTTTAGCTCATTGGAGCCCAGTGGGCTCATCGAAGAGTACACAACTAAAGGCAGCAATTTCCCTTTACCTAGCATTTACTTTTTTTTTTTAAATCAAGGAAGGTGAAGCCACATAAAGCAGAGGGATTTGCTCTGATCACAAAGGTCATCAGTGAATATGCCTGAGACTAGACCTGAGGGTGTTTCTGAAGCTTGCCACTCCAGAGCCTTACCCCCACTCCTAAGCAGCCACCTGCAGGACTGGCGGGCATCGCTTCTTAAACTTCAAAAGTACACGCAGGTCACCAGGGATCTTGTTAGATATAGATTAGAATCCATTAAGCCTGAGGTAGGCTAGTGGTTTTGTATTTTTCAGAAAGCTCCCAGATGTCGCTGCTGCTGTTGCTATGACAAAGATCTTTAACGTGTGGAGCCCTATCACCTGGAGCATGATGGGAAGGCAACGATTCCCAGCTTCAGCCCAAAACTTCCTGAAACCCTGGATGTGGTGGTAGAGCACACAGCATCTGTATTTATAAGTCTTCAGTGCACCCGTGTTACACAATTACCTCCTCTGCCTTAGAAAATGTTTGTTTACTTTGCTCTGTCTCAGAAACATCCTTTCCCCCCCCTTCTCTCCTTCTCTCCCCCATTCCTTATGTCCCCAACTATCTTCTTCCAACTGAGTTATTCTGGACTTCAGATAACACCAGCCATTCCCAGAATGTCATTAAGCTGAATTTCATTATGTCCTGACACATTTGCTCCACAAGTCTGTGATGTGCTCACCTTTATGTTAAGTGAGCTCTCAGACACCTGTGCTATTAATAGCTTGGCCTTTTGTGTTGTCTCTACCCTTTGCTGTACTCACCAACACCTCCTCATTTCCACATGTACTTTTGCTTTGAATTTGGAATGGGAGTAATTTATGTTTAGTCTAACTTGCTTTTATTCTGTACTGTGGAGCTCATCACACCAACAGCAAAGATAATGTCAGAATGTTAAATATTAAAAAGGTTGATAACACTCAGTGCTGGTGAGGTTGGAGGAAAGTCTTCACTCTTATGGACCACCAGAAGCCTAAACTGGTAAAGCATATTTGTAGTACTTGGCAACATTTAAATACTACCTGTGCTTTGGCTCCGTAGTTTTATTTCTAGCAGTTTATCTTACAGAAGTCCACATGCAACACATAAATGTAGGTGGAAAAGAATGGGTATAGTTGTGTTGTTTAAAATGCCAGAACTAGAAGTTCTATAATATCCACCATTAAAAGAGTGGGTTAGGGGATTGTGATGTACTATACAATGTTTCAGAAGCACTAGATGAAGCTGGACAACTGACTTCAGAATTCCACAATGTGCCCTTTCCAGAAAAATTGTGTTAGGGAAACTAATTTTTTAAACTATCAAATTTGGGCTCTCAGAGTGCTAGGTAAATGAGATAGCTGCTGCATGGCCTCTTATGACTTATCCTTGGAAGTTATAGCATTCCTTCTACATTGCTACCTAGGCTGACATAGTCAGAGGCTTACTGAGATTCAGGGGGAAGGATGCAAACCCCACCATTTGCAGAGAGGTGTCAAGAACTACTGACCTCCAATTATCTACTGTGCATCCTTTAACACACTTCCCCATACGAGCTTCGCAGACTTCCCCCTCTCTGTATCTCCTGAGCATTTGATCCCATGGCCATGTTTTATAACCATCACACAGTCTGGCTTTCTAAAGAGTGGGAGGTAAGGGAGGAAGACTCTGCTTTTTCCATTATATCCTTCCACAATGTTTGATTTATTTCTGAAACACTTAAATTGCTTTGAAGAGGCCAAGAAAGACAAAACAAGAGAAAAATCAATTGAGGGGAAAGGATGATCTTGCAATTTGCAAGTGGAGGAAGGGTCAAGGAAGAGGAAGGAAGGCAGGAAAGGGAGGAGTAGGCTGACAGCATGAGTGGAGGGGACTTGGTGGGATTGGTGAGCAGAAAGGAACCGTTTGGCTCTAGGCTCCTTCAAGGTATATTTACCACAGCCTTCTGCTGAACCCCATCATGCATCCTCTAATGTGCTTCCCCACGCGAGTTTCCCAGTCCTCTCCTTCTCTGTATTCCTGTGCATTTGTTCCCATGAGGCCTGTGTGCAGCAGGTCCTAGCCTGAATTTCTCCATTATCTGAATTCTAGCCCCTTCTCAAATCTGTCCTTAATGGGTGATATAGTGTCTGGCTAGTTTTCTTTACTTCCACAGGATCTCCCATCTGTTCAGTGGACGGGACAGATTCATAGATGCTCTTAAAGTAAAAGAAAATTCTATACCTAATAAATCCTCATACATATTTACTAGCAGTGCCCTCAAAGAGTGGCTTGTTTACAACTGTCTCATCACATTCTTGGGAAGAAGGCATTCTCGTTAATGCCCTTCCCCAGAAGATGACATCTGTACAGAAAGAGGTCACAAATAGCAGACAGCAGAGCTTTGAGTTAAACCCCAGAGTTTGGCTTTGGTTCTCTTCTCTTCTTGTACTTCCTTTCATCTGGGCAAACTAGAATAACAGAGTTCTTGGTTTTCCCATAGAAGAGTCATAAAGAATGTTTTACAGTGTTCTGTAAAGTCCCTTAGCAGCCCAGCAGCATTGACATTCCTTGTACAGACCACCCTCTGTGCGGACATTAGCAGGCAAGAGTCAACAGCCATCAAGCTGGATGATTGGAGATTCAATCATTTATCTTTCTCTGTCTCTTCACTGGCCTCAGCTCTGACTAGACAAAGCATACAAGTGTGTAAAGCTCCATGGTCAGTGGTCTACTTGGTCTACAGGGAGAGCATCGTAAACACGTCCAAGAAAAACTCTATAATAATGGATGGGATGCTCAGAAAAGGACTAGAATGTGGGCGGGGACTATTTTAAAAGCAAATATTCTCGGGTACAATGCGAATCAATCATTGCAAAGTCCAAAATAACAAGGTCATACATTTCTTTGTACCAATGACCTATATGGCCCCTGCTTTGGCAGTGCTATTGCTGTGTGATAAAAGAGCCTAGCATTTCAGCCTTCGCTCTCATGGCCAGCATTGAGAGAGAGGGAGGACCTGGAGCGAGCTGCCAACTGACAAAGTGCTACAAAGTTGGAAGGAAGTAGGAAGGCCAGACAGTTTCATTGGGCCTAATTACGGAAGGAAGTCAGGATTGGTGTGATGGTAAAGTTCTGTAGAAGGCTTGGCATAACACTTTCCTTCCACTTTGCCATCAGGTCACATAGATAGGCAATAAAAACACCGGAGTGTTGAATATTAGCCCTCTTGCTTGCTTGCTTATTGCTTTTTCATCATCTAAACAACTTGGTGCTAATTTCTAACATTCAACATTTATGGACTTCCAGGAACTCATAAATGTCACATCAGGCTGCCTCCTGGTGAATTTTTAATCAAGGGGGAGAATTTCAGCTACAAATAGACCAAGAATCAAGAAGCCCAATATTGATCGGTCAAAGTGGCACTTATGAACTTGAGGTTGAAGCAGTTCGGATAAAAGGATGCTGGGCTCTCTATGGCTCCAGAGGCTTTTTTCCCCATCAAGTCCAGGTGAATATCAGACATCCCCTCATAGTTATCGAGCAGGAGAGGCAAGTATTATGAGGTCAACTGGCTGCCCACACTCGTAGCTATAAATATGAGGAGAAGAGGAGTTGAACCTCAGGCCAATGCCAAACACTGCCTCAGAAATGCTCTGCATGTCTCTAGCCAATCCCAAAGCAAGTGGCACCTTCTTCTCCAGTCAGGGTAGCACTTCTTGGCTGGGATGGACCAGGCCCAGCTGCTCCATTGCAGCTGTAGCTGGATCTGGCCTCTGAGGCCTTGAATTGTCCTCTCAGAGATACAGAGTGATGCTTGTTATGTCAGAGATCACTCAGCCCATGAATGATGTCGCTCCCTAATGCCAAGCCATGAATCATTGGTCTGTGGTACTGGAAAATTAACATGCGCCGCTATAAATAACTCATCTGTAATGGGCTGTCGTTGATGGCTTTTTGGAAAGGTTGGACTCAGGAGTAAGGGTTTTAATGACTGTAATTGAAATTAGATGAAAAGCATCAGTATTGGGCTTTTTTTCCCCCTGACCCGTGAGAGGACAAATTCCATCATATGTCAAAACAATTACGCTGTGTCAAACCTGAGGGACAGCATGTCGTGGCACCTCTCCTCCAGCACCTTCAACTGCTGTCTCCTGAGATGTCCCTGGTGAGTGACAGGGCACAGGCTGGCAGCTCCTTGGTGCTGTTTCCTCACAAAGGGTTGTGGCATCAGAGAAAAGCAACCCCACCCAACTCCCAGGTTGAAGCTATTATCAGCAGGAAGAGCCATTACTATTAATCACAAGGACTGTCCTTTGTACACTGCCATACAGTTTACACAGCTCGTTCACTTCCATTATCCCATTTGCTCCTCACCAAGGCCCCAGGAGGGTAGGTCAGACAGATACGGGATCACTGTTATCATCCTTGGATGGATGAGAGGATGGATGCTCAGAGAGCTAAGCGACTTGCCCAAGGTCACACAAGAGTTGGTGATAAGCAGAAGCCTGGAATCTCTGACCCAGAACACATTCTATACCTAGTGCCTCCTCACTGTGGCCTAGTGGTTGGTGTCACGTATCTCTTCCCTCTTGGCTAGCCGGCCTGCTTTGGGCCTCCATGACACCAATGTTACCCTAGGAGTCCCATCACTACATTCTTTGGGAATGTCAGGACAGTGCAGGAAAAAGTGTAAGAGCTGTGTCTGTTTCCCCAACTGATTCTAAGGTTAAACAGTTTTTTTTTTCTAGTGTAGTCTGAGTTGCGAGAGACATTCTGAGACTGCTGGCGAAGAGCATTTGAAACAGGAGAGAAGGTGCTTCAGTACGGTGTTTTCATTTTACTTCTGGTGCAGTCAAGCATTTCAAGAGTTTCATCTCTGATGATGCTGGCTGTTAGGATGGGGTCCAGGCACTCACAAGGAAAGCCCCAGGATCAGGGATCAAGGCCCTCCAGGATGCTCATTTTCCAAAAAATCCATCCACCCCAGGCTTCTTTGAATTGAGAGCCAGTCCCACATAGAGACTGTGTTCTAGGAAGCTTAGGCAGTGAAGTTACTGTCAAGCCATTCCACTCTGTGGTAGCTGCTGCCGGCCTTGCTCTCAGGAGATGCAAAACCTTAGAAGCCATAGAGAGCATATGTTTCAGCCATTATCTTCTGAACCTCCAGGCCCCAGACAATTAGGCGCAGGAGCTGAGCCCACGTGTGTGCCTCCAGTCCTAATATCTTCTCCAACTGAGCTTGCGCCAGGCTGGTGGAGATTTGCAAATGAACACACAGCATACCTTTGTTCCTTCAGCGTGTCATCGTTCCCCACCTGGAGACAGCTCCGTAATCCTCCTGTGCAAAAATAACAAGGCCCACATAGGATTGCGTACATGGTCTAATTACACGTAACAAAACATCTCCTCTCAGGAGAGAAGGAGTGTTTGGTAGTAAATTAAGAGATGCAAAACCACTGTGAGCTGTGCTGATTAATCCAGCTCTCTAGCAATGGGGAAGGATCCTTGAGAAATGGGTTTGCAGTCTGATGATAATTATAAACCCACTATGGGGGCTTTTCATGGGCACTGGCTTTTGTGTCGAGGGGAGGGGGTATGCCTGGATGGGAGAGCACAGGGCTGGAGCTGATTCAGTCAGTGCTGTGTTGACTGGATGGAAACTCCAAACCTGCTAGTACTTAGAAAATGTTGAAAGAACCACAGAGTGGACCTGCCTCAGCCCCCACCACCTCCTGCTCTTGTCTAAGACAACGTCGAGCCTGTACATGTTGAAGCCCTGCTCCAGCTTTGCCTGCATAGTCTGTGCTGAACTTAACTTTCCTCATCCCTTTAGCTCAAGCCTGCAGAGCCACACTGGGCTCCAGTCCACAGGGACCTTATTGATTAAAGGGAAGATAGAACAAACACTTCAGAAAAAAAAACAGAGAAAACCATGCTTACACGTAATTACAATTATAGCTGGGGGAAGGGAGAGAGGTGGGGGAGATGATACGTGTGTGAACATGCATAGAGCTCTGTGGTAACTACATAGCACTTACATTTTTAAGTAAATGCAGTTCGAATTTGTTGACTTGCCTCTTCTTAGCAGACATCGAACTTTCTGAGCCTGTTTTTAAACCTGCAATTGGGCTAGTAAGCATTTCATCCCTTTCTGCTCATAAAAACCATCATGTAGAAATGGCTTCATGATTGGGATATATTGTACAAATGTCACTTATTCTGCTATTAGCTGTGTCTAGCACATAGCAAGGTATGTTCTAAATCGGCTGGTTGATGGATTCTAGACAGATGCTATGGAATGAAAATGCAGCCATTTCAACATTTGGAGAATTCAAGGGTTAGTTATTATAAATCATGGACATTCATGGAGCCAGCAAGATGTCTCACTAAGTAAAGCCACTTGAAGCCAAATCTGGTGACTTGACTTTGTTCCCTGGAGTGCACATAGTGGGACGAGAAAGAACAGATTCCCACAGATTGTCCTCCACTTGCCCTCTGATTTTATCTCTGTCTCTCTCTCTGTCTCTCTCTCTCTCTCTCTCTTTTTCTTGCTCACTTGCTCTCTCTCTCGCTCTCTCACTCTCATACTCACACACAAATATACAGACACATAAACACATACATACAAACAAACAAATAATGAATGTAAACAATTGAGTCATGGCCTTCTAGATGGGTTTTAAAATAAGAAAGCAAGAAAAAGCAGAGGGATAGCCTTCGCTCCAGAGATGAGAAAATCTGAGGAGAGATGGTTTATTTCCTTGGTTAGGCAGTTAAAGCAAATAATGTAAAAGATGGAGAAAGGGGATTAATGGAAGGAGCTTAGAAGTCAGAAGCTAGATACTGGGGTAAAGATGTTCTTTCAGGAACTATCTGATAGCATCGTTTCCATGCCAAGAGAGATGTATACAATGATGGGATCCACAAGATGATGAGCACACACACCAGGTTGGTGTCTATGTAGACAGTCATTCATGTTAGGCTAGACTTGCAGGGAAAGTTGGGCATGCTTGCAAAAGGGATATCCACAAGAGGGCCATCTGTAGAAATGGACTTTTATGTTAAGATGATATCCATATAAAGATGTGCACTTATGTAAGGCTGGACATGTAAATAAAAATGGGAAACCATGAAAAGATGGACATCTGTGCAAAGCTGGGCACCAACTCAAGTATGGGCATCTACGTAAACAATGATATTCATGCAACGTTGGGCATCTGTGAAAAAATGGGCATATATGCAAAATGGGCGTTCATACAAAAATGATATCCACATGAAAATACCCCTGTGAAGATTGAATTCACATAAGGATGGGCATTTATGGCAGGCTGGCCATCCATGCAACTGTGGCATTCAGACAGAGTTGGACATTCGTATGAAGGTAGGCACCTGTGAAAGGATATGCTCACACTGAGACCCATGTAGAGATGGACCTTCATACAAGACTGGCCATGTATTTAAAGATGGACATCCATGCAAATCTGGGCAGCTATGCAGGCATGTGCAGTCACGCCAAGATGAGCAAGGGTTAGCTATCCATGCAAAGATGGGCATTCTTGAAAGGACCGACATCCTGCAAAGACGGGCCTCAATGCCAGGATGAGAATCCGTACTAGGACCAACACTAATGCAAAGACAGGCACCCCTGCACATGTGATCACCTGGGTAAAGATGAGCATCCTTGTATGAAGAGGAATCTGGGTAAGGGTAGGAATACCTGCAAGGCTAGAGACATGCAGACGCAGTCAGTGAATGGAGTAGAAAGAACACATTCAAGTCAGGCTCACACAGGAGCTCTCCAATCCCAGAACCTCCAAATTCCTTTGAGGTGCGGAAATTGGGCAATAGTGAAAAGAGGGTGGGATGGGAGTCATTGGATCGCTCAGGAACTGGATTCACACTGTTTCCTAATAAAGCATCCGTTGAAGGGCCCCATCCCAAACACAGACTTCAGGGTTTCAAAAAATGGAGTCAATCAAGGACATCATCAGCCCTAAAGCAGCATCCCTAACACCCTGTCCTCCTCGCCCCCTGCAAAATAGCATATGACATTTCCAGGGAAATGCACTCTCCTACTTTTAACATGTGCACCTCTACAGCCTGTGATATGTGAAGATGAGAGGGGAAAACACATTTACACTACAATAGAGGGAACTTCTGTTAGAAGGGAGCTGTGTTTTGAATGTTTTAATACATAGAAATTGACACCCATCTACTTCCCTATTCAAAAGCCCTCTCTCTGGAATAGCATAACAATGCTTTCCCCTCTATATTTTCCTTGCATGCTGCCAGGAGAGCTGCTGTTGCGAAGCAAAATCCTTCTGTTGCTGTCCTTTATTTTTACCTCCCTCCCCCTCCGCTTTGCAAATCCTTCCTTTTCTAAGACTAACGTGCAGTAGAAACTGCTAAGTGACTAAGGAATGGACCCTTCTGAGTCACCAGATCTGTGCTCCCCCCCCCATGCGTCTTTGAGTCATAGCTGTTAACATTTCTTGACACAATCTGGCTCTTTTGATTTTTTCTTTCTTTCTTCTACTAGTACTGCTCAGGGAAACTATTGTCGAGAGTTGGGGATGGGCGAGTTCATCCTGATGCACAAACCACCCTTACCATCATGGCATCTCAGTGAAGCAAGTGAACACCACAGGATATGTTAACTTCTTATTCAGGCTATCCACATCCCTTTGTTTCTGCTGCCAAGTGATTTGGTTTTTGTTTTTTTGGTTTTTTTTGGCAAAACGCTTCTCTTCCAAATATGCTTCTTATGTTCCAAGTGGCCATTTGTAGAAGAGGGGCATCTACTTTCTGAATGTCCAACTTGTGGTGCAGCGGGAAGAGCAGGTTCGGGCCCATATTCCAGCTGACATCTTCAGAAAAGTTGCTTTGCCCCCTCTGAACATCAGTGTTTCATCTACACAATATGATGAACATAGAAAACCTGATAAATTGTCATAATGGATATGTGTGCACTGTCAGTCCCTCCACAGAGATGAATTCATATTTAATACTCCTTCTCTTTTGTTTTAGCTCCTCTCTCTTTCTGTTCCCCACCCCCATCTGCATAGGATCATACTATTAGCTATGAATAGATACCTATAAAACTGACACAGCAGTTGCTTTTATTTTTCATTTATTTGTTTTGTTTTATGTCGGGAGCCATGGGTGTGACACAGTGCCTGTGCGGAGGTTACAGAACAACTTGAAGGAGTTGGTCCTCCCTTCTACCATGTGGGTTTCAGGGACCAAACTCAGATCACATGGCTGGGCAACAAACAACTACTTTTTCAAGTCTTTCAGGTAGAGCATGTCTGCTTCCAGAGAGGTGTACTCTGATATAGACAATGGTTCTACTTTTCATTGTATAACTTTTCTTTTGAGGGACCTGTTATGAGCATGTATTGTTTAAACATACTACGTGAACAATGTTGGGTATGTCGGCACTGATTATGATCCCAGGACGTCAGAGGTGGAAACAGTCACAAAAGGAGCTCAAGGCTAGCTTGGACTATGTGACACCGGCTCGAAGTGAACTAAAACCAAGATTAGGCAGAGCATACGAGCTTAGAAATTCTGACTTTCTGATTTCTGGCCCCCTTTCCCCGCAGTGTCTTTCTCTCACAATTTGCCAGTTCATATTCAACATGTAGAGAAAGAAAATTCTGGGAGTGTTGGGGTCTGTTTTGACATGCCCAGTATTGATCGTAGAGCTCATTAAGTATAGAATGCTACAGTGCTTCCCAATTTAAGGTCTAGGACAGAGATACCTGGACAGACATTTGAAAAGGGCTAAAGATGTGTCATGCCCCAATTCCAAAATAATGCTAACTGGACCAGAGATTTAAATAAAAATGTAAACATGAATATAAACAAAGTAAAAAATAACAAACAAACAAAAAATCCACACACAAGTAGTAGAAGAGAACAAGATTTAATAGGAGAGAAGCTAGAGCATGATTTTTTTTTTGCTTTGTTGTTTTTTACTTTCGAAATTATTTTCTGAGGATTTTATATTTGTATACGATATATACTAGTCATATCTGCACCCTCATTTCCCCTTTTGACTCCCTACATTCTCCAATTCTTCTTCATTTTTCTTTTTTTCCCCCAATTCTTCTAAACTAATCAAAACCCAGCTCTTTGTGTGAACGTGGTGAGAAGACCCACAAACGCAAAACACAAGTGACAAACTTGAAAAACACAAGTGACAAAAATTGAAGGAAGCCTGTAGGAGACATGCAAAGGCTGCTAATTAATTTCTTAATACAGGCCGTCGTTAAAGCATCACTACATTAAATCATCCAAACCGGAAAGAGACACGAGCCAAAGAAACAAATGGGCATCTCACAGCAAAATACATGCAAATCGGCCCAAACCAACATACAAGTTGTTGCTCGGGAAATGCGAACTAAAACTGTGCTTCAGACACCTCCTTTCACCTGTTGGGTTGGCAAAACTCAGCTCTCACGGGGTTGCAGAGAAACAGGCACCCCTATAAATCAGCGGTAAATAGACTGGCCAGTCTCCATGGAGGAAAATATCTAGCAAAAATTATGCATTTCTCCTGGGAATCTTGCAATTTTCCTTGATGAGATTTACCCTGAGATTGGACTGCACAGATGTGAACTACTTATGATTTTTTTTTAAAATAAAATTGAGACATTATTTGCTGTAACAAAGCATTGGCATCCGCTTAAATTCCCTCTATAATAGATCTGCTGAATAAGTTTGGGTACATTCTCACAACAGCATCCATACAATGTAAAAATGAATGAGGAAACGCTCTGTGAATTGATATGCAATGATTTCTAGCAAGTGTTATTAAGGGCAAACAGTAAGGTGTGAAAGAATACAGGTAGCGTGTTACATTTTTTGTTGTTGTTGTTGTTAAAAAAATAAAGAAACATACCTTCCGACACGTACTTATTTGCTTATTTTTATACACACAGACACAGAGGTGGAAAGCATGACTCAGAAGCTATTTGGAATGCTTGCCTACTGAGGGTATGGAGGAGTAGGGCACCGGGGATGTGGATGGTAGTGAGGCTTCTCTGAGAGGACCTTTTAATCTAATTTGGACTTATAAATCATAGGACTGTTTTATGCATGCTAAAATAAAATTGAATCAAATCAAGGGGATGAAAGCAAAACAGATCTTAAAGCTGCACACAAAATGAAACCAAAGAGGGCGACCATGTCTTAACTCTACGTACGCGCACGGCGCTACGGAAAAATAAAGAATTTCAAAAACTTTCGAATGAGGTCCTCTGATTGTACGTCTTTAGTGAGTCATGGTGTAAGGAAAAGTGTCTGTAAGGGCTTCTCGGATAGCTTATTAAAAAGAGTCAGGAGCTGGCTTGAGGGGGTTCCCCCTGGCTAAATTTGAAATAATGTGAGCGGCAAAAAGAATAGTGATGACAACAGATTATCATACGACACAAAGGGAGAGAGTTAAGGAGATCCCAGAAATGCAAAAGTGTTGTAATTCAGGTCATGTCTAGAGTCCTCTTAATCCTATTATAGTCTGTGTCAGTCTCCTGCTTTCTACCATTCTCTTTAAAAACCAGGTTCTGGGAACGCTTCCTTGTGTTAGCTCCGCAATGTTTGGCCGGTCTGTCATTATTTCAAGATGAAAAAATGTTAATAAAACAGTGTGTGTGTGTGTGTGTGTGTGTGTGTGTGTGTGTGTATGTGTGTGTGTGTGTGTGTGTGTGTGTGTGTGTAAGATAGTATTCTTTATAGAATGCCATTTTCTACCTGTAGAAAAATATAATATCATTAGAAAAATCATTTGCCCTCACCGATTGAGTTAAACATCATCAGTCCATGCTAACAGCACTGGGAGAAAGCACTTAGGGGAGGAGCATTCCCACTGTCTCTCCCTGTAGATTACTGAAGAGATATAGCAATATGGAAACAGAAAGATACTTGGAACTTTCTGATATACTGGTCTGGAAGAAGCCACTGAGGCAGTACTTACACAAGAAATACGTAGTTAACAAAGAAATAGATTCGTAAGTTTAGTTTACTGGACATTCTATAATAAAACTTGCCCCAAATTCAGAACTATCAACTCCACGAGGGACCAAAAGGAAACTAGCTGAATGTATTACTTGCTTATATGAACATGCTCTTACACAATCCAGTGCTGTGTCCAATGAATTGTTCCTAATAAGGAAGGAAAACAGGAGTCGAAGAGATGACTTAACCATTAAGAGCACATATTGCCCTTCCAGAGGACCCAAGTTCAGTTCCAAGCACCCACAGCGGGTAATGGGTGCCCCATGACTGATTCCAAATCCAGTTCTTGGGAGTGCCTATACATTTGGCCTCGAGGGCACATACACAAATATGGCCATACTCATGTGGAGAAATGCATAATTAAAAATAATAAAAATTAATCTCTTAGAAATAAAGAAACATAGAATAAAAGCAAAGGAACAGCTAAAAAACCTAGGGAGAGGCTGTTGTAGATTAAAGAGACTAATGAGAATGACAATTGCGTGCAATAGATGGTTTTTTTTTTTATTGGACTCTGGATTGAACAATGCTACAAAGAATATTATTAATGCACTTGGGGAAATTTGCATATGAACAACACATTAGATAATATTATTGTGTTTCTATCATGGGAGCTAAGAAGCTTGAGAACATAAAAATCACTGTGCTAATGTGGGAAAATGATCTCCTCACAAGAAAACATACTCAAAATTTCAGGGGTGAAGTGTCAAGATATCAATGGTGCATTTTTAAGTGGTTTGGTGGAGGGGGAAATCTCATACACATATTAGCAGTCAAGATGGGAACGGCGCATGCATGCAAGTTTCTACTCCATTGCATTTTTAGCTTTTTATGGGTTTGGATTTATCTTTAAGTAAAAACTTGGGGAAAATAAAAGAATTTGAAATCAAATTATTTCTGTCTCCTAAATCCCAGTTGAAATTCCTCCTTCTAAGTCTCAGTGGAGCAGAGGTAGAGTTCCTTGAAGTCTAATGGCCTAATGGTGCCAGGGCCTACAAGATCAGTAGAGAGGACACCCTGTCCCCTCTGGCCTGCACTGCTAAATCAGTCGAGGTGCTCATGGAGCTTGCTTATCACTGAATCTAAGAGCGTGTCTGAGGGCATCCACGCTCAGGCTACTGAGCCTTTGTGCTTACAGAGTGAACACTTGCACCTCTACATCTAAAGGTGATCTAATAGGGTAGGTTCCACAGCCAGAATAGCCTTACACACCATGAAAACAGTGCTAAGATTACACTTGGTTATTATTATTTTGTTTAAAAGTAAAAAGCAGCTTGGTTGCTTATTTACTATTTAAAACAGTGTTTAAATTTAAATGCATTTTGATAATATTCTTCCCCTTCCTAAGCCCTTCCAGATCCCTTCTCCATTCCTACTCACTAACTTCAAGTTCTCTTTCAAGAATCAATCAACCAACCAATCAATCAGTCAAACAAACAAAAAACCAATACAACAGCTAAAGCTCCTAAAACCAAAAGAGCAAAATAATTACCCTCCACTAAAAAGATAAAACACCAAACTGTAAACAAACACACACACACACACACACACACACACACACACACACACACACACACACACACCCCTGTAGAGTCCATTACGCATTAGTTGACTACTGAATGTGAAGCCTGCCTTGGAGTGGTTGATGTACCCAATGTTACTCCATTGGAGAAAACTGATTTCCTTCTTCCAGCAGGTATAAGCAAAAATTCAGTTGTCAACCTTTACTTTAGTGGTTGGGTTTTCATCCATCCATCCATCCATCCATCCATCCATCCATCCATCCATCCATCCATTTATTTAAAAATATATAAAAAATAAGATATAATAAGATGAACCAAAATTATCACATTGAAGCTGAATAAGACAACTTGACAGAAGGGAAAGAGCCCAGGAAAATGCACAAAAACACCAGCGATCTGCTCAATGGAACACTCAGGAGTCTCTTAATTGGACTAAATTGGAAGCCATCAGATACATGTTAAGAACCTGGTGCAGAGAGTTGGACATGTTCGAGAGGTACATTTACACTGGCCACTTTTGGATTGTCCCAGCATGACTGTGAAATAGTCAAAGAATAATTCCCTACTGTTTAAAAAAAACCAGTAACCCACCCATTTAACAAATATACTTTCCTTTTGCTGTGAAAAAAATTATCAAAACAACTCAAGGAGGAGACAGTTTATTAGCGTACAGGCTACAGTCCGAGGCAGGAACGTGGAGGCAGGGACTGAGCCAGAGAGGGTGGAGGAATTCTATTTACTGGCCTGCTCAGTATTTTTATTACATAACCCAGAACTACCTGCCTATGGCACCACCCACAGTAGATTAGGCCCTCCCCTGTTAAGTAGCAGTCAAGAAGTGCCCCACAGATATGGCCATAGGGTAATCTAACAGGCAATCTCTCACTCAGGGTTCCTTTTCTGTAACTGTGTCAACCTGATAATCAAGAATAGACATCACATGTGTGCCATATTGCTTCAATATTGAGGCTGTAGGATCAGTTCCAGTGAAGATTAACGCCGTGTATTTGGTAAGTTTTGACTGCTGATGGTGTTTATGCAAGAGCTTGTCAATCTGTCCTGTTGACTGTCCTAGGTCAGACACACATAACCTAAACCAGGAGGAGACTCATGGAACGAACTCCTTGGTACGAGAAACTTCTGGTTTTTTTTTTCAGTTATAAAAATTGTTTTATTTTGTTTCCAGTTTTGAAAATAAATCAGAAACTAGAACTCAAAATGGGGAATGTGTGGAGGGCGAGTTTTCTGAAAGTTGCCCTACATTACTTTATTCTTTTTTTCATGAGATTAAAGTGACCAACCCATCTTTGTTTGTCTAACAGTCTCCTGATTTTTGCCTGGAAAGTCTTGAGTCCTTGAAAACACTTAGTCCTGGGCAAACGTTTAGCCACCTATTGACCTACTGACTTCCATCTCAGCATGTTCAGCTCTGAGGTATTCCACATGAGGAACAGGTCAGGTAAAAGGCTGGCCCTGGAAATCAGAAGCAGATGCAGGGAAAAGAGCAGAGCCCATTTGTCTACTTTCTATATAGAGCAGACCCAGAAAACAAGTTCCAGGGCCAGAGTGGCCACCCTTTCCTGACACTGTCCCTTCCTTCTGGGGTGTCCCTCCCTTTCTACCCAAATTATAGGTTTCTGACTAGTTTTATGTCAACTTGACACGAGCTAGAGCTAGAGATATTGTAGAAGGGGAAACTTCAATTGAGAGAATGCTTCCTTCAGACTGCCCTGTGGGCATGTCTGTAGTACATTTTCTGAATGACCAGGATCACTGTGGACAGAGCTACCCCTGGATTGGGAGTCCTGGGTGCTATAAGAAAACAGGTCAAGTAAGCCATGGGGAACAAGCCAGTGAGTAGCATTCTTCCATGGCTTCTGCATTAGCTCCTGCCTCCAGGTTCCTACCCTGGGTTCCTGCCATAACTTTCTTAGACGATGGACTATAATCTGTATGATGAAACACACCCATTATTCCCCAAGTTGAATTTAGTCTGTGTATTTTATCACAGTAATAGAAACCCTGACTAACACATGGCCATGCTTCAGGCCCAGGTGAAATCTTCTTTTGTCTGTTAAAGCTCTTCCCATCTGTTCTACAGGAATGCCATATTCCCCTAGCCAAATGAACTAGTTCTTATTGTCTGTGTGCACACGCAGAGCAGACAATAAGAATTAAAGCCGGAATTATTTTAGAATTGGGAAACGCCTTCACGAATGCGGAGAAAAACTGAGGGCTTATTCATGTACCAATTCATTCATTTTTTCCCCCCTGTTCATAACAGAGTTCCAAGAGCTGTGCGAGACACTAGAGGATCCAAATTATGACCTGACAGTGAGCCCATGTCTCCACCTCCAGCCCAGTGAGATAGGTAGACATGCCAGGAGCTAGCCTAGCAAGATGTTCTAGACTGACCAGCAGTAGCTCTTGAGTACCTTACGAGTGTCAGAGAGGAGCTGGGCACCTAATGGGGACCAAGCTCTGTTCTCAATGTGATGTCTGAGGCAGATCCCCAAAAACATGATTTTTAATACCACAAAGTAAATTGTGAAAATGTCCTTGAGGACATGGTGAAGGACACTGAGTAAGGCTGCGGGGGTGAGTCAGAGTTCTGAAGGATGTGGCACCCGGATGACCAGTTGGACGTCTGGGAGAAAGGGGTTGAAGACAAGGGGAATATATTGGCACATCATAGGTAAATTCAGCAGAGCAAGTCAGCAGGGCTTCATGGTTAAATGAGGTACAGGGTGAACACATTTTTATTTTCCTGAGTCTTTTTTTTTTTTTATTAACTTGAGTATTTCTTATATACATTTTAATGTTATTCCCTTTCCGGTTTCGGGCAAACATCCCCTCCCCCTCCCCTTCCTTATGGGTGTTCCTCCCACCCTCCCCCCATTGCTGCCCTCTCCCAACAGTCTAGTTCACTAGGGGTTCCAGTCTTAGCAGGACCCAGGGCTTCCCTTCCACTGGTGCTCTTACTAGGATATTCATTGCAACCTCACGAGGTCAGAGTCCAGGGTCAGTCCATGTATAGTCTTTGGGTAGTGGCTTAGTCCCTGAAACTCTGGTTGGTTGGCATTGCTGTACATATGGGGTCTCGAGCTCCTTCAAGCTCTTCAGTTCTTTCTCTGATTGTTCAACAGGGGTCCTGTTCTCAGTTCAGTGGTTTCCTGCTGGCATACGCCTCTGTATTTGCTGTATTCTGGCTGTGTCTCTCATGAGCGATCTGCATTCACATTTTGATCATCCGTCTTGAGTTTCATTTGTTCTAGGCATCTAGGGTAATTCAAGCATTTGGGCTAATAGCCACTTATCAATGAGTACATACCATGTATGTCTTTCTGTGATTGGGTTAGCTCACTCAGGATGATAGTTTCCAGTTCCAACCATTTGCCTACGAATTTCACAAAGTCATTGTTTTTTATAGCTGAGTAATATTCCATTGTGTAGATGTACCACATTTTCTGTATCCATTCCTCTGTTGAAGGGCATCTGGGTTCTTTCCAGCTTCTGGCTATTATAAATAAGGCTGCGATGAACATAGTGGAGCACGTGTCTTTTTTATATGTTGGGGCATCTTTTGGGTATATGCCCAGGAGAGGTATAGCTGGATCCTCAGGCAGTTCAATGTCCAATTTTCTGAGGAACCTCCAGACTGATTTCCAGAATGGTTGCAGCAGTCTGCAACCCCACCAACAATGGAGGAGTGTTCCCCTTTCTCCACATCCTCGCCAGCATTTGCTGTCACCTGAGTTTTTGATCTTAGCCATTCTCACTGGTGTGAGGTGAAATCTCAGGGTTGTTTTGATTTGCATTTCCCTTATGACTAACGATGTTGAACATTTCTTTAGGTGTTTCTCAGCCATTCGGCATTCCTCAGCTGTGAATTCTCTGTTTAGCTCTGAACCCCATTTTTTATAGGGTTATTTGCCTCCCTGCTGTCTAACTTCTTCAGTTCTTTGTATATTTTGGATATAAGCCCTCTATCTGTTGTAGGATTGGTAAAGATCTTTTCCCAATCTGTTGGTTGCCGTTTTGTCCTAACCACAGTGTCCTTTGCCTTACAGAAGCTTTGCAGTTTTATGAGATCCCATTTGTCGATTCTTGATCTTAGAGCATAAGCCATGGGTGTTTTGTTCAGGAAATTTTTCCAGTGCCCATGTGTTCCAAATGCTTCCCTAGTTTTCTTCTATTAGTTTGAGGTATCTGGTTTGATGTGGAGGTCCTTGATCCACTTGGACTTAAGCTTTGTACAGGGTGATAAGCATGGATCGATCTGCATTCTTCTACATGTTGACCTCCAGTTGAACCAGCACCATTTGCTGAAAATGCTATCTTTTTCCATTGGATGGTTTTTGGCTACTTTGTCAAAAAAATCAAGTGCCCATAGGTGTGTGGGTTCATTTCTGGGTCTTCAATTCTGTTCCATTGGTCTATCTGTCTGTCTCTGTACCAATACCATGCAGTTTTATCACTATTGCTCTATAATACTGCTTGAGATCTGGGATAGTGATTCCCCCTGAAGTCCTTTTATTGTTGAGGATAGTTTTAGCTATCCTGGGTTTTTTGTTATTCCAGATGAATTTGCAAATTGTTCTGTCTAACTCTTTGAAGAATTGGATTGGTATTTTGATGGGGATTGCATTGAATCTGTAGATCGCTTTTGGTAGAATGGCCATTTTTACTATATTAATCCTGCCAATCCATGAGCATGGGAGATCTTTCCATCTTCTGAGATCTTCTTCAATTTCTTTCTTCAGAGTCTTGAAGTTCTTATTGTACAGATCTTTTACTTGCTTGGTTAAAGTCACCCCGAGGTACTTTATATTATTTGGATCTATTATGAAGGGTGTCATTTCCCTAATTTCTTTCTCGGCCTGTTTCTCTTTTTGTAGAGGAAGGCTACTGATTTATTTGAGTTAATTTTATACCCAGCCACTTTGCTGAAGTTGTTTATCAGCTTTAGTAGTTCTCTAATGGAATTTTTTGGGATCACTTAAATATACTATCATATCATCTGCAAATAGTGATATTTTTGACTTCTTCTTTTCCGATCTGTATCCCCTTGACCTCCTTTTGTTGTCTTATTGCTCTGGCTAGAACTTCAAGAACTATATTGAATAAGTAGGGAGAGAGTGGGCAGCCTTGTCTAGTCCCTGATTTTAGTGGGATTGCTTCAAGTTTCTCTCCATTTAGTTTAATGTTAGCCACTGGTTTGCTGTATATGGCTTTTACTATGTTTAGGTATGGGCCTTGAATTCCTATTCTTTCCAGGACTTTTTTATCATGAAGGGGTGTTGAATTTTGTCAAATGCTTTCTCAGCATCTAATGAAATGATCATGTGGTTTTGTTCTTTCAGTTTGTTTATATAATGGATCACGTTGATGGTTTTCCAGATATTGAACCATCCCTGTATGCCTGGGATGAAGCCTACTTGATCATGGTGGATGATTGTTTTGATGTGCTCTTGGATTCGGTTTGCCAGAATTTTATTGAGTATTTTTGCATCGATATTCATAAGGGAAATTGGTCTGAAGTTCTCTTTCTTTGTTGGGTCTTTGTGTGGTTTAGGTATAAGAGTAATTGTGGCTTCATAGAAGGAATTCGGTAGTGCTCCATTTGTTTCTATTTTGTGGAATAGTTTGGATAATATTGGTACGAGGTCTTCTATGAAGGTCTGATAGAATTCTGCACTAAACCCGTCTGGACCTGGGCTCTTTTTGGTTGGGAGACCTTTAATGACTTCTTCTATTTCCTTAGGAGTTATGGGGTTGTTTAACTGGTTTATCTGTTCCTGATTTAACTTCGGTACCTGGTATCTGTCTAGGAAATTGTCCATTTCCTGCAGATTGTCAAGTTTTGTTGAATATAGGCTTTTATAGTAAGATCTGATGATTTTTTGAATTTCCTCTGAATCTGTAGTTATGTCTCCCTTTTCATTTCTGATTTTGTTAATTTGGACACACTCTCTGTGTCCTCTCGTTAGTCTGGCCAAGGGTTTATCTATCTTGTTGATTTTCTCAAAGAACCAACTTTTGGTTCTGTTGATTCTTTCTATGGTCCTTTTTGTTTCTACTTGGTTGATTTCGGCTCTGAGTTTGATTATTTCCTGCCTTCTACTCCTCCTGGGTGTATTTGCTTCTTTTTGTTCTAGAGCTTTTAGGTGTGCTGTCAAGCTGCTGACATATGCTCTTTCCTGTTTCTTTCTGCAGGCACTCAGCGCTATGAGTTTTCCTCTTAGCACAGCTTTCATTGTGTCCCATAAGTTTGGGTATGTTGTATCTTCATTTTCATTAAATTCTAAAAAGTCTTTAATTTCTTTCTTTATTTCTTCCTTGACCAGGTTATCATTGAGTAGAGCATTGTTCAATTTCCACGTATATGTGGGCATTCTTCCCTTATTGTTATTGAAGACCAGTTTTAGGCCGTGGTGGCCGATAGCACGACATGGGATTATTTCTATCTTTCTGTACCTGTTGAGGCCCGTTTTTTGACCAATTATATGGTCAATTTTGGAGAAAGTACCATGAGGAGCTGAGAAGAACGTATATCCTTTTGCCTTAGGGTAGAACGTTCTATAAATATCCGTGAAGTCCATTTGGCTCATGAGTTCTCTTAGTCTGTCACGCCTCTGTTTAATTTCTGTTTCCATGATCTGTCCATTGATGAGAGGGGGTGTTGAAATCTCCTACTATTATTGTGTGAGGTGCAATGTGTGTTTTGAGCTTTAGTAAGGTTTCTTTTATGTATGTAGGTGCCCTTGTATTTGGGGGGGCATAGATATTTAGGATTGAGAGTTCATCTTGGTGGATTTTTCCTTTGATGAATATGAAGTGTCCTTCCTTATCTTTTGATGACTTTTAGTTGAAAATTGATTTTATATGATATTAGAATGGCTACTCCAGCTTGCTTCTTCTGACCATTTGCTTGGAAAGTCGTTTTCCAGCCTTTCACTCTGAGGTAGTGTCTGTCTTTGTCTCTGAGGTGTGTTTCCTGTAGGCAGCAGAATGCAGGGTCCTCGTTGCTTATCCAGTTTGTTAATCTATGTCTTTTTATTGGGGAGTTGAGGCCATTGATGTTGAGAGATATTAAGGAATAGTGATTATTGCTTCCGGTTGTATTCATATTTGGATGTGAGGTTATGTTTGTGTGCTTTTCTTCTCTTTGTTTTGTTGCCAAGACGATTAGTTTCTTGCTTCTCCTAGGGTATAGCTTGCCTCCTTATGTTGGGCTTTACCATTTATTATCCTTTGTAGTGCTGGATTTGTAGAAAGATATTGTGTAAATTTGGTTTTGTCATGGAATATCTTGGTTTCTCCATCTATGTTGATTGAGAGTTTTGCAGGATACAGTAACCTGGGCTGGCATTTGTGTTCTCTTAGGGTCTGTATGACATCAGTCCAGGATCTTCTGGCCTTCATAGTTTCTGTCGAAAAGTCTGGTGTGATTCTGATAGGTCTGCCTTTAATGTTACTTGACCTTTTTCCCTTACTGCTTTTAATATTCTTTCTTTATTTTGTGCGTTTGGTGTTTTGACTATTATGTGACGGAGGTGTTTTCTTTTCTGGTCCAATCTATTTGGAGTTCTGTAGGCTTCTTGTATGCCTATGGGTATCTCTTTTTTAGGTTAGGAAGTTTTCTTCTATGATTTTGTTGAAGATATTTACTGGTCCTTTGAGCTGGGAGTCTTCACTCTCTTCTATACCTATTATCCTTAGGTTTGATCTTCTCATTGAGTCCTGGATTTCCTGTATGTTTTGGACCAGTAGCTTTTTCCGCTTTACATTATCTTTGACAGTTGAGTCAATGATTTCTATGGAATCTTCTGCTCCTGAGATTCTCTCTTCCATCTCTTTTATTCTGTTGGTGAAGCTTGTATCTACAGCTCCTTGTCTCTTCTTTTGGTTTTCTATATCCAGGGTTGTTTCCATGTGTTCTTTCTCGATTGCTTCTATTTCCATTTTTAATTCCTTCAACTGTTTGATTGTGTTTTGCTGGAATTCTTTCAGGGATTTTGTGACTCCTCTCTATGGGCTTCTACTTGTTTATTTATGTTTTCCTGGAATTCTTTTTGTGATTTTTGTGACTCTTCTCTATGGTCTTCTACTTGTTTATTTATATTTTCCTGGAATTCTTTTAGGAATTTTTGCGATTCCTCTCTGTAGGCTTCTACTTGTTTATTTATGTTTTCCTGTGTTTCTCTAAGGGAGTTCTTCATGTCTTTCTTGAAGTCCTCCAACATCATGATCAAATATGATTTTGAAACTAGATCTTGCTTTTCTTGTGTGTTTGGATATTCCGTGTTTGCTTTGGTGGGAGAATTGGGCTCCGATGATGCCATGTAGTCTTGGTTTCTGTTGCTTGGGTTCCTGCGCTTGCCTCTCGCCATCAGATTATCTCTAGTGTTACTTTGTTCTGCTATTTCTGACAGTGGCTAGACTGTCTTATAAGCCTGTGTTTCAGGAGTGCTGTAGACCTGTTTTCCTGTTTTCTTTCAGCCAGTTATGGGGACAGAGTGTTCTGCTTTCGGACGCGTAGTTTTTCTTCTCTACAGGTCTTCAGCTGTTCCTGTGAGCCTGTGTCTTGAGTTCACCAGGCAAGTCGTTTGTACCAGAAAAGTTTGTCTTACCTGTGGTCCCCAGGCTCAAGTTTGCTAGTGGGGTGTTGCCTATGAGCTCTCCACGGCCTCAGCAGCCAGGAAGATCTGCGCCGCCCCTTCTGGGAGGTTCCGTGCACCAGGGTTCCAGATATCTTTTGGTGTTTTCCTCTGGGGTCAGTACTGTGTGCAGCGTGCAGTCTCTTCTGGTTTCCCAGGCGTGTCCGCCTCTCTGAAGGTTTAGCTCTCCCTCCCACGGGATTTGGGTGCAGAGAACTGTTTATCCGGTCGGTCCCTTCAGGTGCGGTGTCTCAGACGCGGTGGACCTGCTGCTCCTGGGCCCTCCTCTACGGGTACCCAGAGGCCGTATACAGTATCCTCCTGGGCCAGGGATGTGGGCAGAGATGGGCGGCGTTGGTGGTCTCCTCCGCTCTGCTGCCTCAGGAGTGCCCGCCCGACCAGGCGGCCAGAACTCCCCTCCGGGGGGCCTGGGAGCAGAGAGCTGCTGAAGGCAGGGATCCTCCGCTGGTCCGGGACTCTGGCCCTATTTTCCTGAGTCTTTAGGAAGTTCTGTACAGTATACTGCCTTGGAAGTTGACCTCACTTACCCCATGCCATCGCAGGGCAGGTGTCAGGCTTTGAGAAGACAGGAGGATGGGGGTTACCACTCCGGGGGGAGGAGCTCAATCTGAGGTGCAGGACACAGCTGGAGCTAGTTCGGGGGTCCCCAGGCCTACAAGGAGGCCGCGGCCATCTTGTTCTCAGGCTCTTCGGCATCCAGGTTCTGTTGGGATGCCGAGGAAGAGCTGAGAGCAGGATTGGGAGCCAACGGGCTGGATGTAGCCAGGGGCTGAGAGGGAAAAGGATGAGGGGTCTCTGGATGGTCCTGTGGTGGAGAGTCTTTAGCTTGAAAGCAGTGGTGGGTTTTGTTGTGGCTGAGGCTGGGATTGCAGGGAAATCTTCTATGGGAGATTAGACAGAGGCTCTGTAGGTGAAGGGCTTTTCTAAGGCTCCCCACAGCGGATCCTGATGAAAAGATTCAGTCCATGGTTTTAAGACATTTATTGTCAGGGCAGAAGGTAGATGACTAAAACCATACTCCACTTCTCAAGGTGGGCCTGAGATTAAATACCTTTTGCAGGGAGGTGTGTCTGGTAAGGAAAGCTCATTGACTGAGCCTCCAGGCCTTTAGGTACCTCATTATAATGGAGCTCTGTCTTGAGCTTCCTGTGACCTGTGGTAAAGTCCTCTACCTGTGGAGGGGCTTGGGGCGTTGCCCTTATGTGACCGATGGCCACAAATCTATGGGGGCTGTAGCTAGTGATGGGACCTGGTTTGCCGGGTGTCAGGAAAAATGCCTACTGTCCCTTTCAGGGTCACCAGGGTTTCAAGCCTTTGCTCAAGCGGAAACCAGGGTGCCTTTCACGATCCCACAGTTAGGCAGGTCCGAAAGCAATTCTGAGTTGATTATCAAAGGGATCTTGTAACTGAGGTTTCCAGAGCTGTTACATCCCTACCAAAAGCACCAAGAAAAGGTTTGAGAAGCACCTAGACTGAGAGTGGTTACTAAGCTGTGTATGTACATGTGTGATCCTGCACATGCTGTGTGTATGTGTGTGTGTGTGTGTGTGTGTGTGTGTGTGTTAGAAAATGGAACATATTTTAGCAAATGTTGCAGAGTCTTCTTGAGAAGAGCTTGTGGCATGAGGGAAACAGGAAAAGAGTCCATGGAGAGAGAATATTTTCTTTATGTGTTGTCCACCTCTATCAACTTAACAGTGGTTAAGGAACAAAATCAAGTTAAAATACATTAATGACCTGCCTTCTTATCCTCTCCATTCAGCATGCTCTGGGTACCTTTGCACAACACACACACACACACACAGATTTATTATGTGTTTTGTTCACTGTGATGGATTCGTCTGGGTTCTCTATATGCAGGTTATAAATTCTTGTAGTAAGGGCTGCTGTGGGCCTCTGCACAAGGCTTTAAATATACCTTGACGTTGACCTCTGGGGATATAACCTCAGTGGCCTGGTTAGGGGGAGGAGAAGCAAGACATAGCCCTCACGTGGAGTTCCCTGCCCCTCTTCTGGAATTTCTCAGAGCTGGAAGATGAAACACAGAGACAAGCTTCCCTTCTGCTTTTACATCTGGACCAGGGACTTCCTGACACAGCCCTCAATCTGCTCTCTGCTGCTTGCCTCCCGCACACCTGCCTGAAGCCATGTCAACACCTCTGGGGGAGTGCCGTAGCAGAAGGAACTCTGGTGAGAAAGCAGGGATGGTTATGAGTCAGAAGACTGGCTTTGGATGCTCCACTGCGAGCCAGATGACGAGAGGACAGCTACTGCTTTCGCTCCTGGCTTTAGTTTGAGTGATGAAGTGGAACTCGTGGTTTAGGAAGGTGATTCTATCTCGTGTGTATCTTGGGACACTGTATCAAGAACTCAGACTCCATCTGGGGCTCGTGGGAGGCCAAGGGTCACCGAGTATCTTTTTGCCTTGTCTTTAGTCGCAGCACTACCTACAAAACACAAGGCCCCTGGCTAACTGTGGAATGATTTCGGGGTGGAAACGCTGGCTCTCCACCTGTGTCGTTGCAGTGGGTGACACCAACTCTGCTTTACAGCAGAGGAAATGTTAAGTCCTCACAAAGCTAGTAAGTGGTGGGTGGTTCCGGGATTTATCCCCAGCATGTCTGAGAGGCTCATTTTCAGTAGGCAAAGCATCCTCCGTCAACACTGGATTGTATGTGGTGACCCTAGGCCCTTGGTAAACTGAGAACAGAGACCGTGCCTTCTCATCGCTATATAACATTATCTCGTTGCCTGTGAAACGGCACTGATCTTTTCATTTCTTTTCACGTAAATCAAGTTGAATGTCTCCGTGAGCCTTTAGAAACAGGAGAAAGTGAGACGCAGGCTGCAGGCATGAAGGTCCCATTAGAACTCCCTGGGTTCTTCTGCAGACCCTGCCAGGGCTCACTGCCAGATAAACAGCCTCTCAGATTTCTCACGTGTTATGAGGCATTGCAGATGACTCTGTATAATCAAATATGCCATTCCCCATCTCATTTGTAATTTCACAATTTAGCTCTCCGCGCCATTTAAGCACATATAGAGCCTCCAGAGAAATCCCTATTTTTTTGGCTAAAGCTTTTATATGTAAGCTTTGTGCTGATTTGGGTCTTTGCTGTGTCTAATAAGATTCTTGTGAAGTTTTCTCACGACGAAAGGCTTTATAAAATTTAAGGACGCATGGAAAGAAAGCCCTGGCTGGTTACAAATCAAGGTAGGCCCAAGAAGCGTCAAGGCAGAATCCTGGATGAAAGACTGAATGACTGTCTCTTTGTCTATTTCTTCTGTGTCTGATGTGACTGGCTCTCCGAAGAAAGGTACTGTTCTACCGTTATGCGGTATTGGAGTATGTACAAACATTCTCTGTGTTATATTTGACTTGAGCTTCCAACTTCTCTACAAAGCAGATGACTATTCTTTCTGTCTTATTGATGAGGAAAGTGGGGGGTTGGAGAGGTTCAGTGGCTTACTCAATATATGAAGGTCATCGTCATTAATGGATAAATTCCACAGCTGCGAATCAAACAGGTATCTTTTGATTGGAATTCTATGCCATCTGCTGATCTGGTTCACCTTCCTGGAGGTAGTAGTTTGGATAACAGTTTCTCAGATGACATCGCACTGCCTACTTAGTTTTTGCTCCCAGTCATACCTCTTTATCCGTGCTGCTACTCTCTCTCCCAGCCCTGGCCACTGCCCTCTCTCACTTGGATCATTTTCAATTTGGGGAAATCCCAGTGTATGAGAATCAGCCAAGAAAGACTGAAGGTGCCGGGAGATCAAAGATAGGCGGAGAAACCCAAGGATACACAGTGTAATATATAATAGATGCAAGGACAGATGAAACTGTCTCATGAATGGTAACGAGGCAGGAGGGTCCTTTTCTACCAAGGCAGGAGGAAGCAGCTTCTATGTTAAGCCAGATAGAGCTGTTCCATAGCCATCAGAACGAACCTTGGCTTTCTCAGAAACTCCTGTCACATAGAGCACATGTCAAGACACAATCTTGACTCTAATCCAGCCCTACATGTTCAGCTGACTATTGGTTGATCTTGTTAACTTGATAGGGTTTGGAATGCTTACTGGGGATATCTGAATGGCCAGACAGTGGTCACAATGAAGACGGTTACAATCATTTCAACCTGGATTCCTACAGCCAGTCTTAAGCCACTATATCTCTTTCTGGTTTCACTGTCTTGGGTCTAATCCCCATAGTGCATTAAAATGATTTCCTTAAATGGAAAACTTTGCCATGACTCTCTTCTGCTTAAAACACTTCACCTGTTCCAAAGATCCTCAGAAAGTATCCAAACTTCCTAGGGTGCCCTCTAAAGTCTGCATGAGTTGAGACTGTTTATTTTCTCACACAGTTACTTGCCATTCTTATCCTCTGAAATCTGGCCCCTCTCCTCCATCAGACTCAGCATGGGGCCTTTTCCCTCTTCTTACTACCTATTGTCAATTCTCCCCTGCTTCTCGATTTTCAGTAACTAGGTTTCATAATTTGAGTTCACTGCAACCAATTTCAAAAATCTATTTATAACATTACTATCATCAATTGTGATAACTTTTATATTTACAATAAGATCTGGAGTTCATAAAATTCAGAAATTATTTCCAATTGGAATATGATAGCTATGATGGACAGGGGGGTCAGTTTTATAAATGAAGGCATTGTGACTTGGAGATGTTACGGCACTCAACCACTTTCTTGTCATGGGCAAGTGGTAGACTCAGAAGTCAGATTTGGAAATCTCACATAGTCATGTAGACTGCATGCCTTGCTTCCTGGTTCGTGTAAAGTGTTTTGATATTTAAGTCGAGGTACTGTGGAAACAGTCTCATTGTATGGACTAGAAAGACTTCATGAGAAGTGTTCCCCAGCAGAAGGAGAAGAGGCAAAGAGACAGCAGAAAAACAATCCTGTTGAATCACTAGCACGGGGGCTCATTAAGCCCTTCTAGCCAATCTTTTATGGATCCTGTCTTCCCAGTGGACCAGAAATAAGTCAAATGGGATTTGTGTGGTAAACTTCCACCTGCAGGGACCCTACCCCTAGAGAGAAAATAAAAACCACCACTGATGGGTGGAGTTTGCTGTTGACTGCTGAGTCATGGGGCAGTTCTTTCTAAGAGTAATTGGAATTGTCACTCTCTTGGGGAAAATATTAGTGTTGCCTAAATGGTGTGAATGCCAAGGTTAATATGGTTCTGGTTAAAACTCCCAACATGCAAAGCGCCTGTCCAGGCAGGCCTAGTCGTTCCTTTATTCCTTTCTTGTGGCACTTGGCAACAAGCAGTAGCATTCTGGAGGAGGTCAAGGAAGACTGAAGAGTAGCTCTGGGGGGAGCTAAGGCTAAGCCACTGTAAAGGAGGAGGGGCTGTTCGGTACACAATGCAACATACATACTTGTTAACACACCTATAAAAACAAATGTCTTTAATAAAAAAGAAACAAACATTAAGTTTGCAAAAAAAAAAAAAAAAAGATGGAGTTAGAAGGTCAGAACCCAGATTAAGAAACAAAAATCACATGTTCTTTCTCTGAGGTGGAGCCTAGCTTTCAGTGTTTGTATGTTTATACGAGTGTGGAAACAGGCTATGAAACTAGAAAGGGGCGAGGAGATTGAAAACGAGAGGTGTCAGAAAAGACAGGGAGGGCACCAGGACACAAGTGAGGTGAAAGTGGGAAGGGTACTAGGAAGGTGTAGGTTCAAGGAGGGTCTAGGGGCTTAGGAGAGAAGAGAAGGGAATCAACAAAAACAAATTCTGTTTGAAAATTACAGAATGAAATCTAATGTTAATTGAATTTTAAATAAGTTGTAATTAATTAAATTTTAATAAAATATTATTTTTTTATATAAAAATTTAATTTAATTACTAAAACGAAGAAAATGTACCTAAACTATAAAAGGAGGTTGTATGAAAAGGCAGCGGTCCTTGGAAATGTCACACTAAAGAACTTTTAGGACTTAAAACTGAACTGGGAGGTGATGGGAAAGAGGGAAAAGACTGGGACCATTCCTAGAAGTCTGGCTGGAGCTCCTTGGTGGATAACTGCGTCATTTCATGAGCTTCACAGTACTCAGAACTAAGCTCTTTCCTTCCCTCTTTCCTCTGCCTGCTTTCTTCTTTCCGGTCAACAATCAGCGTTCTTCAGAACTCTGGGACTTGAGGAGTCTTTGGATATTGGAACCTGGAACACTGATGGTACAGATTTGGGGGCTCTTAGGACATAGATTGCCATCGACACTGTGGGTTGGATGGGCTCATGTGGGAGAGTGCCACAAGCGTCTCACCTGAAGTGGCTGATGACGCCTGCTCCTTCTAGAGTCAGAAATAGACACCCGAGAGTGAATTTCCACAGTAGTAATTGGGAAGGCAGTGGGGTGCGTCGAATACAAGGGGTGAAACGAGGACAAGAAAGAGAAGTGGCAACTCTAAGACAGAGGAGCTGGTTAAGGGTGGTCTGGGTGAGGAGGAAACAGATGAGCCAGGGGTAGAGAATTGTGGATGCAGTGACTCCGCCCACTATCCCTGAAGAGGCTCGCTCCAGAATTGAGAGATCTTGCTGGTGATATCTGATGCCACATTCTATTGAAGAGCTCAGAATGGGTTAGGCAGTTCCTCCAATGTTGTCTGGGAATCCTTGTGAAGCTCTCGTGAAAGGAAAGGGCCTTCTGACAAGCACCCTGTACCCCACCTTCCTTTTTCCAAATTCTTTATGATGTTTCTGCCAGTCTTTTGGTGACATCGGAGAAGGAGATAGCTTATGATTCTTTGGATCCTCTTTTTGAGAGGCCACTTGGAGGACAAAGTCATGACAAGTTGGTCATAGAGTTAAAAGTCCCTCACTGTTTATAGCCTGTGTACAGTTCATGTGCCTCTTGGAAAATGAGTCCATTCTCCTATCTGATGTTGCATGACTGTCTCATTAATCAGGGTGTCTGACTTTAAAGGTTCCTGTAAGGTTTAGACTCATGACCTTTTGAGGTGCAGAGATCAGCAATTCTGAAAGGCACAGGGTCTCCCACCCAAGATCCTAAATGCCTTCTTAGTCCTCTTTCAACAGATACACCTCCAGGCTGCTTAATTCAATAAAAGTTCACCTGCCATGGATGCTAACCAATGTATGACCCACAGTAGCATTAACATTGCCTTTGACATAGAATTTATACCCTAGACTCACCCCAGGCAAGTGTATCCGCAAGTATATTTAGCAAGGCCCCCCAAACACTCCTCTGAGGGACATCTTAGTACATTAATCTAAGCATCCAGACTTCCCCAGTGTCCCTATGATGGGTAAATAAGATGGTTTTGAAAATCAGACTCACTGAAGTAGAAATGAGAGAAGGCAAAAGAAGGCAGTCTGACCCTATAAACTCCTGAATTATGCTGAACCACGTACAATCTATCCTTGAAATTCCAACATCTGGATGCCAAGTGTTCAGGCTCCTGGGACAAGTTTTGGCTCATGGCTGGGGCACTGTTCAGCTAGGCTGTCCTCCTATGCCTGATTCCTGGGGGAACCGATGCTAGGGCTGCTGATTTCTGTTTCTTAGCTGGCTTGTTTGCCAGCACTGCCTGGACATGCGGGTGGAAAGAAGGGAGATTAACCCAGGCACCAACTCCTGTTATCAAAGGCAAAAATCCAGCCCCCTTTTCCCACACAGCCCCCCAGAGAGATAACATTAAGGGGGTGATTACTGGTCCTTTATTATTCTCATCTTGGTAAAGTTGTTTTCTTCACCCCCACACCTATGTTCAAGGTTAATTCTGTGTTATTTTCTCCCTGCAGGCCTACACTGAGTACCACAGGGAATGGCATTTAGCAATGCCAAGCAGGAGAGGCAGAGAGAGCAGCGTTAACACCACATGGTAGCTGGTTGAGTCGGAGGGAAGGAGATCTGTGTTTTTATGGTGTTAACTGAAGAAGGGAGAAATGGCAGGTGCTCAGGACACCAGCGCAGCTCCTTCTCGGGAGCCTGGAACACCAAGGCTGCTAAGGGCTGTTTTCCTGAGATGGAGATTACACTAGAAGCAGTGTGGAGAGGCAGAAGATACTTTGCTTCAGAGGGATGAGGGCCCCTGGGAAATAGAGTGACTGCATCGGGGGTTTGGTTGAACAAAAGGAGTGAGTAGATGCTTGTGTCTTAGATAAATCTTCACTTGCATTGAGAAAGTTGGCTGTGCTTGGTCAGACCTTCTAGCCCTCCTCCCTGGGTAGGACCATGCTGAGCACTCCTGCCTGTACCCCATGGACCATGGAAGTCAGAAACAAACCATACAGAAAAAGGAAGAGCTGGCCTTTGCATCATCAATCCGAGCTGTTTTACTCATTCACAACTATACCTTCCCTCCCCTTAATAGACCATGTTTTCCCACTCAACATTCAATCTTGCCTCTCTGCTAACAAATGTGATTTTATCTTGGGTAGAAAGACACCAAGTCAGACAACATAGCTTGACAATTTTTCTTGCAAGTCAGCCACAAGAAGTCATCAGGCCTGGATGCTAGGAAAGCCATCAGTGTGCAGACCAAGCCCCTTCTACCTATGCTCACTATTCTCTATCTGTCTGTGTGTATGTCTCTGCCTCTGTCTCTGTTTCTCTCTGTCTCTCTCTGTCTCTCTGTCTCTCTGTCTCTCTGTGTCTCTCTCTCTGTGTGTGTGTGTGTGTGTGTGTGTGTGTGTATGTGTGTGTGTTCCTCAGGTGGTTAGTAACAGAACTAAGAATTGCACAGTGGTGACAGTAGATCATAGAGCAGGCCAGGGGAATTTATTTATTTAGAATTTCTTTGAAAAAGGCATGTTCTTGACTCTATTGTGTGTGTAATGGCCCTTAAGTCTCAGGGACATACATGCCTTTTCTTTGCTTCAAACATTAGGTCAGCAGGTCAGTCCCTCTACTGTTCCAAGTTAACTTGGAAATCTCCCTAGTTTAACCCCATAAGACTTGGTCATGTATACCCTACACCCAGTGCAGAAGGAAAAAGTTCGATGCTACCTTACCGGGACGAAGTAGCCTGTACTCCCCCAGTCCTGGGCCTCCACCAAGCGGAATGCCTGCATAGAGTTATCTGGCAGGCATAGGAGGAGATAACTGAGGAGGAAGGGCATGGGGCAGCTTGTCCTGGGCCAAGGGCCATTGAAGTAGATGCTGGTTTCCTCCATGTTTATTGCCAGAATTCAGTCACAGGGCCACAAAGGCAGATGGGAAGTGCTGTCTGCAAATGTGCTGGGGCAGAGGGATCGGTTTTAGTAAGTGTATCCTACTTCGCAATGCTTACGGAGAGATAGAAATAAAAAGAAGGAAAGAAGGAGATGGAAGAAGGGAGGAAAGAAAGGGGAGCGGTAGGAAAGAAGGGGAAGATAAAATAGAAGAGAGTAAGGGAATCAAGGGAAGGAAAGGGTTGAGAACAGAAGGGGAGAGTTGGGGAGAGGAGGGAAAAGAAGGGGATGAGGCAAGGGGAGGGAGGGGAAGAGAAAGAGGGAGAGGAGGAGGAAGGGGAGGGAAGCTCCTGCTTCCTGGACATAGAGATCTCCGTGTTCTGAGACACAGACCCTGCTGGGCAATAGAAGCACAGAAATAGTGTCACCTGATTTTAGGCTAGCTTTGTGTCACAAGCATCTACCTCTTCTTCACTGGACCCTTGCTGTGTTCAAATCACTGTGACACTGTCAATAGGGAACTTTCTATGGTGGCCAGCATATATCCCCAGCCCCACCTGAGGCCATACATAGAGGATGTCTGTCTGCTCAAGGTGTCTGGCTCAGGGGTCAGACAGATGCTGACTTGAATAGAAATCCTTTGCTGATGATTCTCTGACTGACCTTGAGCAGACAGGCAACAGACAGAAGGCCTTTCTTCCTCTTCTGCAATTTGATCCTTTGATCTGTATAGCAGAAACAATCCCTCCCTCTGTCTCCCTCCCTCCTTCTTCCCTCCCTCCTTCTCTCCCTCCCTTTCCTTCCCTCTCCCTCCCTCCCTCCCTCCTTCCCTCCCTCCCTCTCTCTGGAGGTTACATAAATCGACAGCCCTGAGCAGAGCAGAGGCTTAGCAATTGCCAGCTGTTATTTCTGCCTACCTGAACATCCCTTTAATTGGCTCTGTGTCTGAGAGCAACCTTTCTGGCTGCTGGAGTCCACAGTCTCTTCTGCCCCTTTTTTTGCCTTCATTTCCCCTATATCTGTTCCACACCAGCACTTCTGGGGTTCTCTGGATCTGCCAGCTCCAAGTACACTGTGGCACCTTTGTACATAGTATGCATTCTGTACATTTTAAGATGGTGAATGCCACCTTTGGTGTTTGTCTCCTGGAAGCCAGTACTCTCCTGCCCATGCTCACATCATCCAGAGCGTCTCTGCACATTGTCCAATGTCTTGTGGTAATAAAATTTCCCCAAGGTGAGAAACATTATTCTTCTGTCTTTTCTAGTTTGTCTTTAATAAACTCCTACATATACCTCAGTACCCACTGACGATGTCAGCACCCACTGTAAAGCCTTCCCTTCTTCCCCAGCAAGAGTCAGTCATTGCTTTGTTTTTGCTTTCATGGTACTTTGTGCTTTTGTGGGCCACCCCTCCCCCTTATCACAACCTTTCTGCCCAAAGACTTGATATCTTAGTCTATCCCCAGCTTCCAAGTCGGTGTTTAGCATAGGATAGACTGCAACTCTTTTAGAAAGATAAATTAGTGGCTAGAAAGATGGCTGGTTGGTAAAAGGCCTGCCCCACAAGCACATGGACTTGAGTTCAGTCTCTAGCACCCTGTGAAAAGCTGTGCATCATGGTAGCATAGGCTTATTTTAACTTCGGGGAGATGGGGACAGGAAGATCCCTGAGGCTCAGTGGTCAGCAGATCTAGATAAATTGGTGAGCTGTGGGTGTCAGTGAGACCTGTTCTCCAAAAAAAAAAAAAAAAAAAAAAAAAAAAAAACAAAAACCAAAAAACCAAACCAAAACAAAAAAAAAAAAGACTGGCCCTTGAAGAACAATAAAAGAGGCCAGCCTCCATGTGCACTTGCAAATATTTGCATGCTTGAAAGCACACACACACACACACACACACACACACACACACACACACACACAGAGAGAGAGAGAGACAGAGAGACAGAGAGACAGAGACAGACAGAGACAGACAGAGAGACAGAGAGACAGAGACAGACAGAGAGAGACAGAGATAGAGACAGAGATAGATAGGCAGGTAGACAGGCAGGCAGGCAGAGAGAAATTTAGAAAATGCTAAATGCCTAGATCAATGAGCATGGACTAAATGCATACCTTCCTCAAAGACAAATCACCGAATGAGACTGACCCAATCACTGGGCCACCAACTGAAAATAAAGCAAACACTCAGAGGACATAGGTGGTTTACCAGACTGTAGTGTGACTGAGCCACCTACTTGGCTTCCAGGGGGCAGTGGAAATCAACTAGGATTCTAGAGCACGAGGATGAGTGGAGGAGGACCGTGGGCTCAGAAGCCACACAGATCTAGAAGTAAATTTGGAGAGCCTTCAAGGGTTTGGGATGAAAATCCACAGGCATGTCTGACGGGGGCACTACAGAGCAGCTGCTGGGCAAAGTCAAATGAGCCACCTGACACACGTCTATTGCAGGTGTTCAGGAAGAGGGTCATTTGCCTTCTGATTGCATGTTGCCATAGCAACATCCTCCCTCCCCGCTTCCTGCTGGTTCCAGTTGGACATGCACTGTGATCCCACCTCAGGACCTTTGCACGGCCAACATGGCAATTCATTCCACTCAGACTCCTGTTCAGGTAAGATCCTCTGTCTCTCTAGGTCTATAATCAAACCCACCATTTACTCTCTGCCAGTCATTCAGCTCTGCTTTTATTTATAGCATTAAATATTAGTCCGCTTATCTAACTCCTTCCCTTACTCTAGTCCCACAAGGAGGGAGATCTTTGTTTCCGTTTTAGTCTCTGCTAAATCTTGGTGCCAAAATTGATGCACACAGTCAGTGCTCAACACGTGTTTGCTGAGTGAATAAGTGGATGAACAGATGGAGTTTGTTGCTGAACGGGCCTGGAAATGGGGATGGGAGAGTGGCAGAAAGGGGGAGTGTGGACCTTTTCAATAGCGAGAGACTCTAGGCTCTCAAGGTGAATGGGGACCCAGGGCACCTGCCTCAAACGATAGCAAGCAGAAGAGAAAGCAGAATCATTTACGTTGGTCCTGCCACTTCTTCTGAGGCACTTGTGTTAGGAAGGATAATTGTGAAGCATCAAGTGCCATGGAAACACTTATTAGTACCGGGGCTGGAGCTCCGGCAAAGCCGGCGGCATGCTCTGCTCTGAGTGGCAGCCAGCAGTTCTGATGCTCCTCCAAAGCACTTGGACAATCCTCAGTCCACAGTGAGTCAGTCCCTTCTGTCAGAGCATCTCAAAGCATGGCATCAGCCATCACCCAACTGGCATCCTTGGGAGGAGGTGGCACCGAGGAGCAGCAGGTGCTTGGTCAGTTTGCTTCTGGCTTGTTAGTCCTTTGAAGCACGTGATCTTTGCAGCCCCATAGCCATTCTTATGCTTTGGTGTGTTCACGGTGCCCATTTTCTCATCGTGGGCAAGAGTACTGGGAAGGTGTGCTTCTTTCTGACTCCCCTCATCCTATCGTTGCCCACCCAGCCATTGTGGGGACTCACTGTTCCATTAGGATGTGGAACGAGGTGCTGGAATACAGGCAGCCCCTTGTGTTGCCAAGAGGGCCATTCCCCAGCAGCAGCCTCCCTTCCCCTGGATGCAGCAGCTCAGGTAGGTGCAGAAGGGATGCTTTGGATGTTCCTCTGCTCCTGGGCAGTGCTTTCTGGAACCTGTCCTGCTTTATGCATTTCCAGGCAGCCTGCATTCTCAAAGTGACATGGCAGGAGAGATACAGGTAGTAGGCAAAGGGACCGGGCTATGCTCATGGGATGCCAGAAAATAGGATCCATTCAGGACAGTGGTGAGTCACATAAGCTTCTCACATTTTCCCCTGGGGAAGGAAGCAAGATTAATTCACATGGACTCTGAAATCAGCAGAAATCTTTGAGTACCTGAGCCATTCCCAGAGGAGGCTGGCTTCTTCTGTGGCAAACATAGTATTTCCTTAGTATGATGGTCTACCATCCAGGAAAATGTTTCCATTCACAAAAGTATTGTAGTTTCTTGGAATGAGGGTCTTATTCTATTTTCTATTGTTGCAATGATACAATGCCAGTGGTTAGATACTTTCTAAAGCAAAATGGCTTCAGTTCATAAGTCTAAGTCAAGAGCAGGATGCTGGTACATGCTTAGTTATGGTGAGCGTCTTCTTGTACCATCCCAACATGGCTGATGGTGTTGTGGGAGGAGTCGGTAAAATACAGGAAATCTGGGGAGTTTGTGGCCACATCCACTCCTTTTACTGTTGTTAATGATTGACCATCACAGAAACTTTGATTGTGTGAGGTCTCTATCAGTCTATTTTGGAAAGGTTTTCCCCCATCAACCTGCTGGTCTCCAAGGAGACCCCCACTTCTTAGGATTCTACTACTTCTCAAAACTACCATAGTAGGGACCAAATTTCTAATGTATTTTCCTATTGGGCATCCTCTCCATAATGGGTTTGTCTTCTCCAGCTATATCCACCCTGAGTGAGGGAGGACTACTTCTCTACACCGGTAAGGTTGGGAAGTTATATGGCCACATTGCTCAGCAACAACTCCGGGGCTCTGAAGATAATCATTTTGGCCAAAGGCTAAGTCCCATTACCTCTAGTGCTACCAGCCACAGAGCGTCTCTATGTCCATTGAGCACTCAAGCCACATCAAAGGAGTTGACAGTGAGCTAGCAAACATTACGATCAGTGTAGAGAAGCAGCTTGGACTGAAGTGAATGGGCATCTTCTTCTGCTCAGGCCCTGGGGAATGCTTGCTGGACAGTGCAGGCTGGGTTGTGGACACCGATTCTATCTAGATCCTTACTTTATCTTAAACTGTAGAGGCCAGAGAAAGCCAGAGGGGGAGTGGATGGCCAAATACACACACACACACACACACACACACACACACACACACACACACACACACACACACACCAAACAAAAAACCCAAGAAACAAACAAACAAACAAACAAAACATACAACAACAACAACAACATCAGCAACAAAACAGCTTTAAGAGAAGCGTACAGGGTTTCCTAGGCATGTGGGTTATCTGACTTGTGCAGTGAGCCTCCCTATTCTGCACCCACCCCCATCTTCTTTGTCCTCTGGCTGGCCCTTTTCAGCTTGCACACAATCCAGGGCCCTGCCCTCCGCAGCCCCTCTACCTGCTCCTAAGCTCTCTCCCGCCATGCCTTTTGATGACTTCTCCTTAGTTGCCACGAAGAAGTGCTCGTATCAGCAAACAGATGGCGGCTGAGGCATGTAGCATAAAATATATTTATCAAGGCAAACAGCTGTAGCCCATTTCATTCTGCAGATTTCTATTAAAAGTTCTTCAGAGCTCCGAGGCACTCCGAGGCAGCAACCTGAGTGCAGACCAGGAGGCACGGTTTTGTGTGTCTCTTCCCCCCTTTTCTTCCTTCCTAGGCCAAAGAGAAAGCAGCTGTCCTTAGCATTCGTCTTGTCTGCCTCCCATTAAAACACAACAATCGCACTTACAGTCCAGCCTCTCTCATGTACTCATACTTTTCAGGAGCCATGAAGAGCAATGGCGATGGGTGGGCTAGGAGCAAAACCGCTGCTGGGTGCTGGGTGGATCTTTCAGCAGAAGGAGGTCTGCTTGGGGAAGACTCTCTGTCCCTGGCTCTCTTCACACTGCCCTTCTCGTCATGTTTTGGGGGTTGCTGTGGTGCCCCTCATGGTGGCTTCAAAGAGCTCTGACTTTAGCATCACTTTACTGTGTGGGGTCTGAGTGGGCTCTGCTATTCATTTGCTTTGGACTTGGGGGGAACCCACTTCATTGGTCTGGGCTCTGTTTAGTCTTGGAAAGGGCGATATTGGATTTACAAAGCAAGCTTAAGTTTTCTTTTGGGGCTGGGAAGGTAACACACATGTGTAATAGTCAGGTGTAAACTTGCCCAAGGTACCTACTGTGTGCCTTTTTGGAAGGCAGTGGCGCTTAGTCTGAAATACAGGAACTGGTAAAGATTGTGAGGTTCATTGAACTTTTAGCTTGAGGCCTCAGAGATGAAATATCTGCTAATAACGCACCTGGCTCTAATTTCTATAGTAACCATGAAGAGGTATGCAGGATAAGGCAGAAGTCCATAGATGGCAATACCCATAATGAAATGGCCAATAAAAAACTGTCAGCACTTGCATTTTTCCAACGTAAAGAAATAAACAACTGGAGGCCTTTGATGGCCTATTATTATTATAGGGACTTCTAATAATTATGAGGAGTCTTTTGGTGTGCTGACAAACTTTGAGGTACAAAACTAACTGTGAGACCCATTTTTGGTTATTTAACCAAACCTCTTTTATATCTTGATTGGGTTAATTTAATTATGTTTTTCCTGTATCTCACTTCCCCTCTACCACAAAATGGCAATACAAATAATACTGAGTCCAGAGAGTTGTTATGAGGATTAAATTAATGGGTCTGAATAATTAATCCTGAATCATGTAGAGTTAGCATTCAATAAATGCTAATTGCTGTTTATTAAGGTGACCTTCCAACTTTGGAATATTGGCACAAGGCTGGAGAAGCGTGTTATAATGGATGGGGAGTTTGTGGTGCTAATATTTACAAATTGCTGGCAAGTGTCACAAGGCCAATCCCCTCCACTGAGTAAGTTATCTCATGGCTTTTGCTTGCAGCCAAGATGGCACACTGAAAATTCCTCCAGTAGATGATACTCTTTTACATGCATCATCTAATTGGATTCCTCAGAGGGAAAGAGGCAAGCGATGTCTTCCTTATTTCACAAAGGCAGAAGTATGACTTCAAGGAGGTGATATAATTTGTTCAAAGTCACCCAGCTGGCAAGTATTCATGTCTAAGATATTCAATTCCCTTGACGGTGGTCTTTTTGCTTGATGGAGTTATTGTTCCTCATGGGAAATGGTTGCTTATGATTGTGGGTAATTAACACTCTCCAGTCAGAATAACTGTTGCCTCAAACTACAACTTTAGTTTACTACAACTTTGCTTTAACACTGATTGCCGGGGGAGGCTCCACATCTCCTAAATCAGGATTTCCTAGAGAATGACCCAGTAGTTTATATATTTCCTGGATAAGTCTGTTGACCAGGAGTAGCTGGGGAATGCTGGGCCAAAGAATCCTACTCAGAGAACCCAACTTTGCATTCAGATTTTGTATCACCTCCATTAGGAACATTTCATAAGGTCAGGAGAAGGCTGGGTCAAGCAGAGGTAGCTAGTTGATGGGACCGAAAACGTGGCAACAGCTACACATTCACAAATAAGGTAACTTCTCCAGTCTTGCATGGTGGGTAAGCAATGTCTTCTGGGAAAATAAAAGGCAGTCAATGATGAGAACTGGTGAGCCATTTAGTGGTGAAATTATTGGTGTATCTTGCTTGACTGTCCTGTTTCTAAAGTTAATATGCCAATGCCAGGTGAGGAAGTTGTTTCTCAGTGTCTGTCCATATCCTGTTCAGTCCAACACTGCAATTAGTTTCAAGCTGAGATTGGTCAATTAAATTATTTGGGAACATCCAAAGAAGGCAGGGTAAAATGCTAAAAGCTTGAAGTAGAGCTTGTGCCCAACCTCAGGAAGCTTTTCTTCAGGAGGTGAGATGATCACTGGATACAGCTCTGTGAGATGTGATTCAGGACAGCAACAACCGCATAATTATAGCTGTGCAGGTCACAATTGGCTTTGTTGACACTTTTCCTGGAACTCTCTGCACTCACCCTGACCTGCCTAAATGCTCTCAGCTTCTGCCCTTTGGCTCAGGCTGAGGCTGTGTGGCTGGCAAGCCATCCTTCAACCTCTAACTCCATTGTGGAGTTAAGTTCAGATTAAGTCCTCCCTAGGAAAGCTAGTCCCATTCCTTTTCAGAAAGGCAGACAGGCCCACAATTCTATTAGTCCTTTGCTCCCATGTTGTATCTCAGAGTGTTGTGTGTTCTTTCCCCTTTCCCTTCTGGGATCTAGGTGTCTCCAAGTCAGGACTTATAGATTCCAACACAGAATCTACTGGCAGGATATAGTAGACAACTATTTAGTCTGTCTATACAAACATGGACACATGCTTATGGAGGATACAGGTTTTGAGGCCCTGTGTTCAGGCTCTGAGCCTTGAAGTGATTTGCTGTCACTGGACAGACAACACAAACCCAGGGGGGATTGGTGTATTTTTGCTAGCCTCAAGAATACACAGATCAGAGTTTGGATGTTGCAAGGAAGTCCTCCGTCTTCATCTCTCAGGTCTGCTTTCTCACCATCTTGAGTCCAATTCTTAGGTAGGTTGCCTTTTGCAATGGAGGACAGAAGTGGTGTTCAGCATCCCTAGGTTTATGCCCCACCTTCTCAGACATTCAGAGGAAAGAGAACTCCCTTTCCTAGAAATGATGACACAAACTCACGGCCAATTCCTTTGTCGTGACTCTGATTGGCTACTCCTTTGTTGAAAGGTCACGAGTCCCTACTTAATCCAGGGAGAGGAAACAGGTGTAGACTCTCGCAAAGAAGAGAAGGCGGGTGGATGCTAAGCAGGCACAAACAGCAGATGCCCAAGCCAGGGTTGTTTAACTTTTCCTGGGAAAATACTCCACCACCAAATTATGTTCTTTAACGCTGATTTCATTTCTGATGCTAAACAGGCATTGTACCAAAAAAAAAAAGTACATGCATTAATCATAAGATAAGTCATTCCCAAAGCTTGTGAAGAGCTCAGGGCAGCTTGTCTGTGGAATACACCGCACCTCAGCTCACAACCCATGCAAAATTATCCTAAAGAAGTCACCGAGGCGTGTTGAAGAGTCAAGAATGTTAATTGCAGCAACATCAATCTAAAAAGAGCAACAAATTCTAAAATAACAAATGACTATTTCTCAAGTAGAGTATGGGTTAGATACCTTAGAGTACAGTCATTTAAAACGATGTTCCTGCAATGTACTTGATATCGGAAAAAAAATGCTCAGGGAGTTATGATATAATGTTAAACAGAAATGCCAAGATGAGAAGCATTTATATGTTGCAATCCCAAATTTGTGTGAATATGCATAGCTTTAGTAAAGACTGGGAAGAAACACTCAGAAATGTTAAAAAGTTCTGGGAGTGGTAAAATTACCAAGGAATTTTCCCTTCCTTTATATTTTTCTGTTTCCCAAATATTTTCCCCCAACACATTTTGTAGTTTTTATATGCATGCTTCTGCATCTGGGCAACTAGAAACACATTGCATTGAATTCGCAGTGATTGCAAAGTGAGGTGGTCCATCTTCTCCAGGGCTGGGCTCAGAACGGACTCAGAACGGAGAGAAACTTCATGGCTCGCCTTTCAAGAGGGTTCCTTAGCTTCCAGTTCCAGTTTTCACAGCACGGGACCTTGTTATTTCCATGTGAGGAGGAGGCTTCCTAGCTACTGACTCAACCTGCGGGGCAGGTAGATGAGAGAGAGAGAGAGAGAGAGAGAGAGAGAGAGAGAGAGAGAGAGAGAGAGAATCGTTCTTCCTTGGAGGACTGCAATAAAGGAGCATATGTATCAACTAAAAAAAATTCCTTGGCAACAAAAGCTTTTTAATTGAACACAGTCTCTTCAGCCAACTTATGTAAATTCTATCCCAATTTTGGGCATCTATTTCGAGCACAGAGAAAAGCGGTATGAATCTTGCCCTAAAATTGTGCTCAACAGAAGGGGTGACGCCATATGGATGCCATGCTATGGGAGCCTGTCACCTGCTAACCGCTATGAGAAATTACAGGTTCTAATCGCTTTCCTGCTGGCTAAGGAGCCTTAGTGGGTGGGAACACTTAGGGCATCAAAGTATGATGTGACAGGCCGATACTCCCCTGGGGCCTTATGGCCACAGGTGTGACAGGAGTCACAGGGTGAGAGGAGAAGGGAACAGTGAGCTGCTGGTGGGGGCTGTGCTGGCTCTTTTCACTGAAGAAGAGGGAGCAGAGTTTGCTCTTAGGCTACTGTGACCTACACTTCAGGTTTAGGAACTACCTCAGCTAGGAGGCAGTCGGGCCCTTTGGTGAGTAGAATGACCTAGGTAATTATCTCACAGAGAAGCTGGGAAATAAGAGAGTGATCGATCTACCTACCACACACTGTCTGTCAGGGGGAACATAGGGCCAGAGATACAGGGTTTCCCAAAGCCCGCTGCTAGTACCCTCCTACTTGGGGAACATTGAGCACTACCCATCACTTTTTTTGAGTTTCAGAAGAAGGATGAGTTTTGTCACATGGCCACTCCCTCCTGCCATGGGATCTTTTAGTTAGGTAGCAAATTATGATCAGGAGGGAATGCAGGTTTTATACTCTAGCTAGCTTTTCATACATCTGGAGACCTTTTTTTTTTTTTCCTAGAATGGGTTCTTACCATAGATAAATTGATCATTAAATTAAATTCAAGTCTGCAAAAGATGCAGACACATTTTCTGTTTACTTTCTCTGCCTACTCCAACCTCATTCTCTCATTCAGGCCAAAGTCATAGGCCAATTCAATTTCTGGGGTTTGGCCTTTCCCTTTCCTTGGTCCGAATGTAGGGCTTCGTTGGCTTGGCCACATAGACTCGGGATGCAATGAGTTGAATTGTAGGACGCAGGGAGTTGTAGGGTACATGAAGATGGAGCTGCTGTTGCCTGTTTTATAGGCACTAATTCAGAGAGGACAGAGCCCATGTCCCTGGTAGGGTACATGGCAGAAAACTGAGGCGAGTGATCTGATTAAATCAATGTTTCCACAGTTTTTATGGGTCCTGTCCAAAGCTTTTCAATAAAGCAGAGCACAGGAGGCCAGTGTGACTGGATTCAGACAGCCATGTGTCCAATCATTCAACAACAGGTCAAGAAGCAAGGGTGCTTGACACACAGCAAGTGAATGGCTAAGTCTCCCCGGTCTGGCTGCACTTCTTCTGCCTGGCTGAACTGCACTTAGGTTCTATGAAGAAGCTTTGCTACCTAAGTAACCTACCTGGTCCAGGACATATACTATCTTTCTTCGCTTCTCTCTTCCCTTTCTTCTAGCATCCCCCTACCACACCCCTGTCTCCATCTCTCTTTCCTCCTCTCTCTTTCTCCATCCCTTCTTCTTTGCTTTATTTCCCTCATTCAATTATCACATGTATTCATCGGACATACTGTTCTCTAGGTACCATGATAGCGACTTGGAACAAAGGAAAAACATGGGGGAGACATGTTGAAGGAATTCACAGCCTAAGAAAAGATACAAGCACAGCAGCAGTCACGCTAGATTGAGATGCTTTTGTGAGCATAGGGGGTACTGTGATGATTCATAAAAGAGCTTCTACATCAGATTACCAAAGGCTAAAAATAGTCAGTGGGGTTCTGTGATGGTTTATGAGTGTGTGTGTGTGTGTGTGTGTGCGTGTGTGTGCCCAAACATGTGCATATGTGTGAGTGTGTGCATGTGTGAGTGAGTGTGTGGGGCATGTGTGTGTGTGTGTATGAGTGTATGTGTGTGTGTGTGCACGATGTGTACATGTTTAAGTGTGTGTGTGTGTGTGTGTGTGTGTGTGTGTGTGTGTGTGTGTGTGTGTGTAAGGGCAGGCAGAGATAGACATCCATACACTCTAGGGAAAGTATTAATTAACTGAAGGAAATCTTGGGACAGGTGTCACTTGCTAGACAAGTCATCTGTGACACTTTGTGTTTTCAATGTTGTTTGAATGAAATCCTGAGAAATGGATGTAGAACACTTTGCATAGCTGCTGCCCCACAGAAATGATCAAAACAGTGCTCGTTGGTCGGAATGCTACGTTTTCTTTTTCAGATTTTTTAAAAGGAGTTTGGGTTTGGTTCTAATTGTGAGTGTCTTCACATGGGTTCGTGCATGCCCATGCAATGGCCTTTTGGGCCAGAAGATAGCATTCGATTTCCCTGCAGCTATAGTTTTGAGCCCCAAAACATGGATGCTGGGATTTGAAATTGGGTCCCCTACAAAGCAGTATGCAGTCTGAATGGAGGACCCACAGCGTATAGCACTCTTTTAAAACTTACCTCCACCATCACCCCCACCAGCACCACCAGTACCGCCAGAACCACCAGCAGCACCAACAGCACCAGCAGCACCAACACCACTAGCAGCACCAGATTGTTCCTGTATAGTCTAAACTGGCCTGCAGCTTTTTATCCTCCTTCCATATCTCCAAGGCTAGGATTACAGGTGTACACCACCCCACTTTTGCTAGTGTATCTTACACACAGTTCAATTCAATGAATGTTTAAAGTTAAATAGGTACTATATCAAGCCATATAGAAGTAGATTCATGTTTGTTTTTTGTTTGTTTGTTTGAGACCTCACTATGTAACTTTGGTTAGCATGAACTCACTGTGTGGACAAGGCTGGCTGGGAACTCATAGAGATTACCCTGCCTTTGCCTCCTGATGCTTGGATTAAAGATGTGCACCACCACACTCTATGCAGCAAGAAATACATTCTCAAGTGCAGAACAACACGTGTAAAAGTAGAGATAGGTATGAAAGCTAGAAAAAGCAGTGGAGACTAGGCATGCATGAAAGGGTTTTAAAGGATGCATAGGAGTTTATAATAGGACAAGGGGCAAGAGGAAGGACACAGCAGCTGAAGGAACTGATCATTCTGGAATAACCAGGGAATTGCTGGAGAGCAGATGAGAAGATGGAGTGGCAATTGTTGAGGATGAAAAGGTTGTCAGCAGTGGAATAACATTTTAAACAAATTACCCACAGTCAGGAGCCACTGGCTGCATATTTCTATTACCAGGTTCATCCAACTGTATTGCAAGCTATCTCCATTTGTCTCCCCGCAGGATCACGAGCTCCTTGGATGAAGAGATGCTTCCTATTATTCTTTTTACCCCTGGTGCCGGGCAAACACTGCGTACTCAATATCTGCTGAATGACAAGTGATTAGCATCCACTCCCTGGAGCAGCCTGGACCTTGCTGAAGCCATGCTGCACCCTCCATTCCAGAGCCTTTCCCTGGAGGATTCAGGATGAATGTTCTCAATTGAGAGAGAGACAGAGAGAGAGAGAGAGAGAGAGAGAGAGAGAGAGAGAGAGAGAGAGAGAGAGAGATTCTTATCGTCCACTTCGCAGCAAGGTCTTACGGGATGCCAGTCTGGGGAGAGTGAGGGAGGTGATAGCATCATGTTCTCAGTGTCATTTATGCCAGACAAGGATTAACTTTGATGAAAGGCTGGTTTGGGGTTGACTTGGACTGGAATGGCTGTGTAAGCAAATGGGCCTGGTTACAAATGGCTTCTCAGGGGACATAATGGAGCTGAAATAAAGAGAAAGGCTCTCAGTTTTAGGAGCCAGCTTTGATACCAAGAACCTCAGAGGGTGCAGGGAGGACCCATCGCCTCCCCTTTTCAGACCACTGAATTTCTGGTCTTGCACGTTGGAAAGTAGGGACTTGAGAGATGGCTGTCTGCAGCAGACCCAGGGCAATTTTCTAATGCTATGGAGAAGGTCCCCAGATACTTGAGGATTCTGGACCTCATCAAAAAGATGAAGGTCCTCCAGGGTGAGGAGGAAGCAGTTTTTAGCCACTCAGGGTGGTTGTGACCTGGTAGTTCCAGGCATTTGGTAAGTGTCCCACTTACATGTTCATACCCAACACATGCTTATTAGGTTGATGGGATGAAACTAACAGCTGAAGCATGTGCATGGCCTACTGAGTGTCAGATCAGTGTTGATCCATTTACTCTCCACAGGAAGCCCTCGAGTCAGGTGCTCCAGTTCATGGATGGTGAGGGTGATGGACATGAAGCCCACTGAGCATCACTGGAACCCAGGTTGGAATACACTGGCCCCCAGGGTTCTTACAGAGTAGACTGTGGTGGAGACGGCATTGTTATGGTTGTTTTCTGATTCTTGCTGTGTGCTAAGCATGGAGGGTTATTTACCGATCGGCTCAGAAGCTTATAACAGTCATGCCCACAGCTGCAGCCAAGCCAAGCAAGTCTCAGTTTCCCAGTAGCATGATCTGTGGTAAACATTGCTTCTTTCCTTGAAAGCGAAGCCTGCTCTGAGCTGAGCTTTGGGGATGTGTATGTGCTTGAGCCTCAGAGGAGGGCAGGTCACCCTAGACAGTTAATGCAAGCACAGCTGCCATCCCCACTGGAGGACAGTCTCTTAGTAGCGTCATTGGCTGGCAGCTCGTCTGTTTCTTTCAGTGGCGCTGATGGAGAGTCTCCGTTCTCTGCTGGCCTTGCTACTCTAGGACAAGTGCTTCCCTAGGGCTGGTGGGCAGCAAGGCTGCCATCTGATCAGGGGGTTGAGAAACCACAGGCTTTGCATCTCGGACTGCCTCCCTCTCCCAAGAGTGCAAGGGAGACTGAGGAAGCATAGACCACCTTGGTTTGGCATGAGTGCTTTCTCTCTACAGCAGACCTCTGTACCCCAACTTCACCCAGTGGAACTACAGCAGGGCACCCAGATGCCACTAACGTGCAGGCTAAGAAGGAGAGCTGTGTGCTCCTGAGGAGCTGGCCACTCATGACCACATTTGCTCTAGGGTGTGATGGTTGTTTGATTCTACAGGTGGCACAGAGATTTAGAGATTGATGGGCTAGCAAGATGATTTATTCCAAAAGCTTTAAACCAGGGAAAGAGAATCAGAAAACTGGCTGGACAGCACCTTGTTACTATGCTGGAATAATTTCCTATCTGTTGCTTCTTTCTTTCTTTTTTTTTTTTCTTCATCATACCATTTTGCTTCCCAAACAAAACCTGTCTCTGTCCGTTGACTCTATCCAGGGATCATTTTCATGGGTGATCAAGGTAGAGGAAGCCAGAAGGATCCAGAAGTCTGATTTTTCTGCAAAGGAAGTCACTTTGCCCTGAGTTATCTGAATAGAGACCAACCAGGGAGTGAGGCCTCTCATCTCCAGAATCCTTGAAGGCACTGAAGGTTAGAAGATCACGAGGCTAGCCATTTTCTTACCTATGGGGCAGTCCTGAGCAAGTGACTTTGTTTCTGATCGTAGGCTTTTCCTTGCAAAATGCCAAGCAAATCTGTTAGGCCACTTTCCCTTAGGTCAATCAACAATGGTCAGGGACCTGTCATGAGACACTGAGCTGGAATGTTTCCATGTATGATCTTATTGTACCCTCAAATCTTTAAATAATTTCACCAGATGGATCTGATTACAAGCGCCATAGGGGAAGGAGGAGAGCGCATAGCGTGAGGCGCTGGATCTTCTGACTGTCTTCCGACTTTGCTCTGGCCTTTTGGTTACAGGGCTCTGTTTTGAGTGCATAGATCTGGTCAAAGAGATGGACATGTCAGCACGGGGTCGTGATAGAGTGTGGCTGGGCTCAAGAATTTGGGAAGTCTCACTTGTCTCTGAATAGAAGAGCAGAGAAGGCTACTTTGACAAGAGGTCACTGTGACTTGGTGATCTACAGTAGCTTATGTTGAATGGCACTCCTGATACCCAAACGTAAAGCGTCTTTGAAAGACTAGGATGAGGTCATCGTAGTTTGAGGACCTGCAGATCGTTGTGTATGACTGAGCAGGGATGAGGTGAGGGTATGAGGAGAAATAGCCAAGAGTCTGACCTCAAGATTTCACAAGGGGGTTCGTGGTAGGGGCTCTGGATCCTAAAGCAATAGAGAGCGATGGATATTCTTAGTAGGGAGTGACATCATGAGATTTGAGTTTTAGAAAAAAAAAATCACTGCCTGTCTCCGAAGATTTCTTGCAGGAAACAGGCTCAGCCGACTCATAAAACCGTTACAGATTGTAGCTAAGCACAAAGTCAAAATAGCACACACGACAGCTAATTAAAAGTGTCTCAAAAGTCTCTACTTGGAGGTTGCTGTCTGTGCTACCTGAGACCCAGACCCATTTCCTGGCATCATCATAAACTCAATGCTCAATCTGACAGCCACTTTTGGAACTCTGGGCTGAGCTGGAGCAGCCCAGGATGGAACAGAACCAGGGGGCTGCTGTTCTTATTTCCCAGCTCCTCTCTTCACGGCTCAGGACAGCCTGATGTTCTGACACGCAGTCCAGGGCATCTTTTGTCTGGGCTCCCATCCATCCGGAGGGGACTTTTCTGCTGGCCTACTTGCTGAAGGTGGAGATGCATCTCTGCCTAATTGAATTCTCATCTTTTCAAAAGTATATTTTTGTGCTGATGCCTAGAGGCATTCAGGTAATGGGTGCATTTTTAATAAAGCCAATAAGTAAATAACTGTGTTCTCTCCCTGGAAATCCTGAGGGACACCTACGCTATTGTACTTTGAAACGGGGATGCCTAGAATGAGGGTAGGGGATCTTCACACACCCAGACTTTCGGGTTGATTCTAATGGCTATCCTCAGGATAGAAGAAACAATAGCTGTCACCAAACACAGGCATGAGTCACCTGTGGAATCCATAGCACTGGGACTTCCGTATCCCCAGACACCTTCCAGTTCACACACTAGCATCCAACCCCCTCTAGTGTTGATTTAAATAAATATTTGCCACAATGGAACAGACCCACAGCTGTGGGTAGTAAGCCTCTGAGTGGGTAGCACAGACCCACAAGGGGAAGGGGGACCCGGAGATCTAGTTTTTAAGTTCCAAGGTGACAGTATCACAGCTGCTGAAGGTTATTCTGCTCTATTCAAGGTGTCTGCGTGTATCCTGAGACTGCCTGCCCCTACCCCTGTTCTTCCCGCTCTGTGAACCTGTGATGTTCATTCTTGTCACTGCATTTGATCCTGCCATTCATTTTCCTAGACTCTTTCTGCATCTCTCCAATTAGTCTCATTCCAGGTCAGGTTTCCTCTTCTCTTTATCCAACACTGTAATAAGTTTGCTTGCCTTCAACTCCTCTTGCATTTAGGGTACAGATATCTTAAATTTGTGATGCATGCTTTCATTTAGCTTTGTGTGCATGTACACACACACACACACACACACACACACGTATATATGTGTGTTGTTTAGGAGTGTGCACAAACATGCATTTGTGTAAGCGTAGAGGTCAGAGGTCAATGTCATATGTATGATTCCATCACTCTCCAACCTACTGTTTTTCCACAAATTCTCTAACGATTCACCAAGCCGTAGATAATCTTCCCTTCTCTACTTCCCCAGCACTAGGATTTCAGGTATGTACTCCTGTGCCTGGAGTTTCCCATAGAGATCAGCACTTAGGCCATCATTCTCACACAGCTAATATATTACTCACTGAGGAATCCCCCCAGCCTCTGCCTCCAAGTCTCTGTCTCCTGACCTGGATTTAGCTTTGTAGGGCTACATTAAGATCACTGTGGGTGGAATGTTGACAGGAGGTTCACACATAGCAGATGTCTAACTTTGAGCTTATAGCTTGCAGCAACCTGAATTATTTATTCTCGCTATACAGCAGGTGGTTCTCAACCTGGGGGTCCTGAACCTTTGGGGGGGTCACCTAAAGCCATGAGAAAAACACAGATATTTACATTATGATTCATAACAATAGCAAAATTATGGTTATAACAAAGCAATGAAATAATTTTGTGGTTTGGGGACACCGCAACATGAGGAACTGTATTTAAGAGTCACCGCTTTAGAAAGCTTGAGAACCATTGCTCTAATAGAGCAATCCCATATCCAAAGATTGCCTTCCTCTCTTCTTCTTGTTTGATCTCTTGCTGTCCTCTGTCACCCCAAACCCAACATTCTCTACCACCTGTCCAGAAAATTCTTAGATACCAGCACAGTCAGACAAACATAAGCTGCTCTCTGCCTTGGTCTAGTCTGAGCCCTCTCTTAAATGGAGGAGAGCTTGCATTTTTAGTGACACCCAGGGCTTGCCTTCAGAGTTATGTCCCTGTTCATTGTTTGATAGTAAATCTTGCGTGTTTTACACTAAAACTTGAGTGAAACCAGAGGACGTGAGCTCAGCCTCAACAAACAGCAGCGCTCTCCTTAGAGAGAAACCCAAAGGGCTGGCACCTCATCAAATAGCTTGGATCCATTTTTTAAGGGCTTTAGTTGAGGCAGCCTTCTCTCTAGACTGTAGAAGGCAAGAAACCCAGCTTCACAACCAGGCCTGCACTCACTATTCCTTCCTTGATCCTAAAAGTTTACTCTATATGTTTTGTTCAGGGAGTGCATTAGTGGAAAAGCCACGGGCATATGCTTTGGAACTGGGTTTATAGCTTGGGCTCAGGGCAGTGTTCAAGGTCAAGGGTTCTATGCTTAGCTCGGAAAAATAAGAAAAGCCCACAATGCTTTGAAATAGAAGGTAAGGATTTTAGAATTAGTTTCAGATAAGCCCTTCCAGAACTTTCCATTAAGACCTTTGGAAATGCTCTTGGCCATGGCTGAAGAAGCAAATGCATTTTCTTGAAGCTCTTGTCTAATATATGCCCTCTTTGCCTCCCTCCCACCCTCTTTGGGCATATGCCCTCTTTGTCACTTCAGCATCATCTAATTCCATACCCAGACTTAAAAGTGTCCTTCTGGAACTCCTCCCCCCACTCCACACAAGAACAGAAGTTCTTCAGGGGCCCTTTGCCTGTAGAACTTCCTCTATTGACTCCCAAAGAAAGTGCCTGGGCGGATGGAAAGTGATTTATAATCCAGAACGCGGTTTCTTTCACCGTTGGTTCCGGTTTCCTGCCTCGGGAATCGCTTTGCATATTAGCACTACATTGATGACATTCAAAACAGGTGCAACTGCCTATAGAACAGCTGTCTCGGCCCACTGAAAGTGGCAAGCCGAGACCCCGGGTGCGTGAACCCTCCTTCCGATAAGCTTCAGAGCAAGTAAAATCATCATTAAAGGAAAATTGACTTGTAAGGACGTGCAAGATTCTAGTCATTGCATCTAACCACAAAGAAAAGTGAGGCGGCGGCGGCCAAGGGAGGCTTCTTTAAAAATGTATTCAACAGAACAACAGCAAAGAAATTGCTATCTCGAGAGAATGGCACTCTGCAGCTTTCAGATCCCAAGGAGGCGGACAGTGTTCTTTTGCATGAGGGGGTCCCAGCCTAGAGCAGGTCCATAGGAGGGATGTCCCAAAGGACATTTCCAGAGAGGTTTGTATCAGGGTAAGATCAGGCTTTCAAAAGACAGAAGGGGTGAGAGCTCATGTTAGGGAGGCTTCTGGGACATCAGGCTTGACATCAGAGGGACATCAGAGCTGCCCTAGCTAGCATTTGATCCCTCATGATTTGGGGATCTGAGGGGAAATTTCTAAAATCCCTTCCATTTAAGACACAATGACTTAAACAGTTTCACAAGAGCTTGTTGTACTTTTATGTGGATGCCTTGCGACTCACATGTGGAAGCCTGGCCTCAGCTTTAATTCCCATGCTATCATCTGCCAAGCTCTTAATATGTGTCAGCAGCTAAGCCCAGCACTTAGTGTGCCTTCACCACAAGTTATTCAACAGATACAGATGTTCCTCATCTGGCTAACAAATGCTTAAACTGAAGATCAGGCAGCAATTACCTGCCCTGAATCAGACAGTTGGAAAGACGTTAAAAATCAGGATGTGAGCACCAGCTGCCAACCCTGAAAAAAGCGTTGCCCCTCTGGCCTTTGTCTTTTATCACAGTGACATTGAACTTACTTCAGAACCACAAAGAGCAAGAGAATTGGGCATACCCAGAGCCTCCTGCCCGGGCACTCCCATGAACTGCAAACTGATATTAAAAAAAAAAAAGACATTATCTATAGCAAGGGAGTCGGAAGGGAAATGATATTGGGAAATAAAGATGCCAAGCATCTTCAGGTACCCAGAGCCTGAGACAACAAGGGAGAGCAGCTTAAGCAGTTGACAAAACCTGAGTTGTAGCCTAGAAACCATATCAGGCTCCAGGATAGGGGTTTCAAAGCCATGCAAACACAAAGAAATGCTTGGTACACAGCAAAGAGCCCCAAAGATTTTACTTTACAAGAGACAACAAGGCATCTGTCTCTGTGCCTGCAAAGAACAGCTGACGGTTCATTGGTGAACCATAGAGATTTCCCTGGCAACGATGAGGAGGGAGGCAGAACTCTCTGAGCACCGGGGTCTTCAGGGTGGCATCATAGACGTGAAGGCCTTAAGAGGACCCTCAGAGGACACCAGCTTCAGGGCCATTGTGCATCGTAAAGTAAGCCAGGCATAGAAAACCAAGCACTATATTTCCTTATTCATATTTGGGGTATAAAAGAGTAGACATCCTAGAAGCAGAGGTCAGATGAAGTCGGGAGAGAGGGATGGGGATGTATTGGGCAGCAGGCTACTGTCACAGGGGAGTTCAGCTGTGCCATGACCAGGGTGACAACAGATAGTGACCCTGTGTTGTGTACTTCAAAAGAGCTACAAAAAAAGAATCTTGGATGTTTCTATTATAAGGAAATGATAAATGCTCAAGGAAAGAGGCTTACTGTGACAGAAACATAAAACAATGTACACACATCTGGAGCCATCACTCCATGTCCCATAAGCGGATAAAATTTTCATGTGTCAACTAAAATATGCAAAAAAAAAATAAGCAACCAGCTCAGGAGCCTTCTCTAGTAACATGCTTGTCCATCCACTATCACTGGAGAAATTCACTGTGAACCTGACCTCCTGTTGGAGATGCTGCCCAACGCTACCAGGGCTCTTATTGACCTGCTGGTGTTGCTAGGCAGACTTTCTCCTCCTGTGTCCAGCATAGTAATTTACCTGTGTGGGGTCTCGGGTTTGAAGGTTCTTTAGCACCTGGGCCAGTAGTTCTTTCTTCCTTCCAAGCTTGTCAGGTGAATAAACAGCGTTTTAGTGCAGCAGGCAAAGACAGGAGGGCAGGAAGTCTGACTCCGAGAAGGTAAAGCTAGTCTGCATAGCCTTTTTTCCCTATTTGTTTTTGAACGTGATCATGTGGGCCTCTCTGCCCACCTCTTGGGTGCTGATTGCAGTCCCAAAGCCAGCTGAAACCTGAGTCAGGCCAGCAGATCAGCTGAGGAGACAGATCTGGGGTGGGGGATCATGCAAGGTGTTTCTCTCCACAGACAGCTGCCACAGTCATTCCAAAGCCCATGTGTGACTACAGGGAGCCTCAGGGGGAACATTCAAGGTTTGAACGAAAGAGTTGGAGTAGATTTGCTTTACCAGCAATCCCCATCTTAATTAGTGTCATTTGCAGAGAGGGCCCACTGCACCCTTGCTTCCGCTCCAGCCGGAATCGCAGTCCTGGGAGGCTGGGAGGCAGCTCATCCCTGAAGGCTGGATCTGCCCTGCTTTGAGAAAAATGTAATTTTGTTTAAAAAACCTTGGGGAAGTGTTAGATCTCTCCGATGGAGAGAAAAACAAAGAGAAGATGGTCTACAAGATGCCTCCTCTCTTGTGCTGGGACCCATCGTCAGTAATTACACAGATTAGAAGGTATGTGTTTTAAAACTCATCTTTTCTGCATACCTGGCCTCTCCTTCAGCACTGGCTTATCTCCTGTTCACCTTCCTGACAATGGCTGGAGACTCTCCTAGGCTCATCCATTCACTTCACTGGGGTCTTTTGGGACCCCATCAATTCAGCTTCAATCCCTTCCCCTGATCCCATCCCCGGGGATGAATGTGGTATTTTAGACTCTTCCAAAGGAAACAAACATGGCAGTATCCATTGGGGATGGAGGGGCAGCGTCCCATGCAAACCTCCTGAAAATACTGTGCTAATCCCTTATGCCTTTTAAAGGTGAGCTCCGCTGTTCTGAGTAGCCAATCTCACATTAGATTCTGCAGAAACTCCTAGTTAGACCCTGTGTTGTTTCCTGTTTGAGAAATGAAGAAATTGAGTCCATCAAGAAGTTAAATAATATTCCCCAGGAGCACAGGTAGTGGTGACAGAGCTGGGTTTCCCTAGGGCTGGTTCACAACCTCTGAGTCTACGGCACTTGATGTGATGTGCCTTCCTAGTGAGGACCTATTCCTTATCTGCTGACCACCATCGCCTTTCCCCTTTGATCAGGGACTTCATCCTCTGCCCGATCTTGCCTTTGTCCTTGTCCTTCAGCCTTAGCAGGAAAAAGCATTCTCAACCTTCTCTTGTCTCAGGCTCTGAAGAGGGTTTCCTTTGGGAAGTTGAGAGGAGAACCAGTGTCAAGGCAGAGTGTAGCACCCTTCCTCATTAGAAGCGAGCGCAAGCAGTGGGTGTGGGGCTGGAGGCCAAGAGGGCAGAATCCCACTATAGTACTATATACCCATGGCTACAGAGATTCAATTGCTAAAAGTAAATGTAAAACAAATTGCAACAGAACACCCACAAATTAATCCACTTCCTGTTGTTTGTGGTAATGATGAGAGCCCTTCCAAATCATGTTTGCCTTTTAGCAGAGATCTTTTGTTTAATGAGTGAGGTCTAAGGCAAGCTTCTTCTGTGAATATCATCAGATGCTGATGAATCCCACGGAGTGACAGGACTCCTGAAAATTATCCCACCCTTGGCTCAGCTCGTGCCCTCTCAGATGAGCACATGTATATATCCACTGAATGGGGACGTATTGAGGAGAGAGAGGGATTTCGTTTTCCTGTCTCATCCTAGCATACCACTTCCTCCTTCCCCATCCTCCTGTGTTTCTGGCGGACACAGCCTCCACATCTGTACATTGCCCCTCTCTCCTCCATTCTGAGCAACTTCCTACAGACCACCTGAGCACTGCCTTTCTACCTAGTCAGAGAAGAAAGCGGAGACCATGTAATTATGACATCCTGGGGGTAATTTTAACTATAAGTCATTATTCTAAAACAAACGATGCAATTCCCATTTGCCAGCACAAAGAGATGATTCTCACTAGCCTGAACTCACTGTCAAACATGCCAGGAGAAATAAAAAGGTGCTAATGCAATATAGCCCAGAAATAGAAAATAAGATTAGAGACAACACTCAAGATTCCATGCTGCAGTGTGGGGGTGCAGCTCAGGGTTTTAGTTAGCAGGAGACCTGTCAGACAAAAGCCTCTGAGGTCATTAACACCGGAACCTTCATTAAAGCAAGTGGATAGAATTAAAGGTTGTTTGGTGAGGGTTTAATTTTTCCTGGAGGTTTGTAATCTTTGAAGAGCAGTTAGTGCTGGCTTGGGGGCCAAGGTACAGGCTTTGGAGTGGAGATCAAACTGGAGTTCTGGCCTCCTGGAGCCCACTAAGGACAGGCCGCAGGAGGCGATCCTGCTCAGTATTGAGGACTCTGAGAGTAGTTAGCGGAGTCCCTCTGGCTTGAATTGGCTTCCTTAGAGATAGCCTCATGGTGGCCCTGCAGCCTTAGCAATAATTGCCGAATGACTATAGGGAGATTTCTAACGTAGCTGAGTGGCCTTCTGAGGACATTGGAGTTTCAAGGTCAGACCAAGGACTCAGAGCAGGTCCAAGGGTATGGGAGTAAACATAGGAATAGCCTTGGCTTTGGCAAACTAGTAGCAGTCGATGGTTATCTTTTGGGACTGGTTGCTTTGGGGATCTTCTCTGACCTCTGGTGTCTCCCCACCACCACATTCCGGTTGTACTTTCTTTGTGTCAGTCTGGTAACTATTAATTTCTTTAGTATTAAGAGATAATTTGAGGTTAAAGGTATTAAACGCATATCTCAGGGATGTGTTTAGTTGCTCAAAGGTGGTTTGGAAGCTAGAAAGGACACACGATGCCAGAGGAACCTTTTTCAGATGATGGAATGAAGGTAGCATGTTTGGTTAATGAGGAAGGACCAGGGGACAGACTTTGTACTACACTCCAGTACTAAAGTGTGGGGTAAGAGGCCAAGGCGCCCGGGATCTAGACTCCACCCTGTTCTAGGATGCTGGGTAAAAGGCTCTTGTCCTTAGACATTCCCACATCCAAAGCATAGACCAGAGGAATGATATTTGCCTGGATTCTTAACCTAGGAGAGGGTAGAAGTTTGGATGAAGTGCGTTGAGATTCTGTGCATGTGTGGTGTGTGTGTGCGTGTGTGATGTGCCTGTGTGTGTGTGCCTGTGTGTGTGTGTGTGTGTGTGTATGTGTGTGTGTGTGTGTGTGTAGTGTGAATCCTCAGGTGCTCTTCCTCAGGTACTGGCCATATTTGTTTTGAGACAGGGTCTCTCATTGGCCTGGAACTTAGCAAACAGGATAGGATCCTACCCATGTTCTATCCAGGGCTTACCTTACAAGCACAAGCCACCATGCTGGGTCTCTTGTTCTGGAGACATGGCTACACCAGGGCCAAACAAATTCAAACCAGGAGTCTTCTCTAGGCATCTTTATCTGGGGGAGTGACTGTTTCCCAGACACTGGGTGTTGGAGTTTTGCATAGATGTAGCCTCAGAAGCCCGGGGAGGGGACAGAGCCTTGTCAAGATCACTGAGTCAACATTGGGTTGCATTTCCTCTGGCTTCTCCTATGTCTGGGATCTGAAGACCACTCCACCCTTGCTGGGACCCTCTGGTAGCATCTGTTGTTTAGCTCGGTGGTTTAAACTGTGTGCTGTCAAAGAGTTTGTTATCGGACATTTTGGACAGGCCATTCAAACCCAGAATCAACAGACAGGGATTCTGCAGCTGGGTGATCCCAAACCTGCTACCACAGGGCTCATCTGTGAACCAGTTCAAATGCAGAAGCTCAGGCCTATCCATACTTGAGGATCGAGACTGACTCCCAGTACATTCTCCAGTAATGTTTGTCCATTAGCCAGGGAACACTGACCCAGAGCCCTGGTTTTGGTGTAACAGAAATGGATACCTCCCTGGGGATCTCTTGGGCCCCAGTTAACTTCTTCCATGGATGTGAAAGAATACTTTTATTTCTGCCGTAGCTCACTGCAGTGCTTGGAAGATCAAATGACACACTAGATGGGAAAGCACTCCTGGAGGCAGGCACATAACACAGGGGAAGTGTGTGGTATTTCAGGCTCACTGGCAGCTGGCCCAGCCCCACCCAGTTACCCAGGGAGTGGGCTTCATGTGCACCGCCAAATTAATCTATTCCTCTGCTAGTTCTCCTACACCCGCTTTGAAACAACATCAATTTTGGTTGCTTTCATCCAGACGGCGAAGAACATTTGAATTCACATTACTGCCTTTAGTGAGAAAGAATCTCTCTTCTTTGCCTCCATTACAAAAAAAAAAAATTTTTTTTTGATACACATTTGCTGTGGTGCCTGGGACCTGGTGCAGAGGAGATTAACGTGGTGCTCAGCCACTGGCCATGCCTCCAAGGAGCAAAGCTTTCTGTTTATCTCTGAGAAGCAGACGCTTTGGATTTTATCCCTCGGGGAATTTATCAGGGCGCCCTGAATTCATTCATTCATTCATTCTCATATTCCTCCTGGCCCCAAATATGTGACACACACACACACACACACAGAGAGAGAGAGAGAGAGAGAGAGAGAGAGAGAGAGAGAGAGAGAGAGAGGAGAGAGAGAGAGAGAGAGAGAGAGAGAGAGAGAGAGAGAGAGAGAGAGAGAGAGGAGAGAGAGCCTACATGTCAGCTATGTCAATGTTGGCTACTGTGTATCTGGGAAGATGATTCTTTTTTGCGCACGTGTGTGTGTGTGTGTGTGTGTGTGTGTGTGTGTGTGTGTGTGTGTGTGTGTATGCCTGCAGTTTTAATCTCTTCACCCTGAGCATAGTCTTGGATATGTTTCTTATCCTTACCAGTGGCAGCCTCCATTGGCCATGGTCCTGGCTTTCAACTCTACATGGATTTCCTTCAGCCTCAGTAGGCTCTTTCCTGTGGCCTGGCATTTTCAGAGCAGCATCAGACAGGTATGCTTTACAGTACTCAGAGAAGGAGAGGAAGTCACTGACTATGTGTTCAGAGAATTCATTTTACCGTCTTTTTCAGCCTGGGTGCACCTGAGTATGCAATCAGAACCATACAGGTCTTGCTGTGAGCACATTGTAAATGAATAGGTTGACTTCTACACTGGATGTAAAAATGCACACATGGCTTTTCTGAAACTGAGCCAAAGTAAACCTCTCTTCCTTTTAAGTTTCTCATCTCAGGCATTTTGTCATAATAACTGAGAGTTAACTAACACAATCAGGGCCTGAATTTAGGCAGTGGTAGGAGTAGGTAGAGAAAATGTCACAAAGCCATAATGAATCTACTGCTAGGTGGGAGACAGAAGATGGAGATGCCAGGACAGGCCATAGAAGTGTCATAGCAGATGGGGAGGGCGATATACTGGAAAATTCATTTATTTAATGGAATACAGGAGGAATAGTGATTGTAGCTTAGGATGTATCCAGTTGTGTTTGTTTCTGATGTTGGGGATGGCACCTGAGTCCCTTAACTGGGCTACACCAGGTTGACGATGCTGGCAAGAACATCTAGGTAGAGCAATTCAGTAAGACATTGTACATTTGTAAGTAGGGCTTGAGAATGATCACATGACTGAAGTTAAACTTGAGAGGTAGTTGACATCTTCTAAGTGAATGCATTATGGGGGAACATACAGAGAAAAGACTAATGAGCTGGTAAGATGATAACTGTCTGTGTTCAAGAAGAGAGGGAAAGGGAAGGACCACAAAGAGACACACATGCATTGTTAGTACACCATTTAGATTGAAAAGCACACAGATCTAGACTGCTAGGGAGGGATCAGTAGCATCAAGTACAGAAAGATAAGCCAGGCTCAAGCACTACAGGGAGCTGGCTGTGTAGCAGAGTGGTATGCTCCTATGGATACAGGCAGGCGAGCATGTGGGAACACAGAACTGTGATTCTCATCTAGGTGTTTGGAGGAACAGGGGTGATAGATGCAGTAGAGGTGAAGAAGATTCAATGAAGACATTTATAGAGAGACAGTAAGAAGCAGAACCATCGTGCACCAGAACAGATATATATTGAACTAAATATTTTCTCGGTTTTAACACTGATTTATAGAACCCTTAAGTTGGAAGATGAACTTCTTACTTTCAGCTGTTTGCTTCACTGCAGGGCTGTAGTCTGTCACTGGCAGGGAAATTACTGGGTCATGTGCTTGCCCCAGTTCTCTCTCATGGCAATGAGAGCCTCTCAGTAATTAGGCTCTTGCTTATAAAATTTAATTTGGTCAGAAAGCTGGTCAGAAGTTTTGGCTTGCTCAATAGACCAAATGGTGGAAATGTCACGCAAATGAAAATTTGAATTGTTCCTTTTCAATCGTGGGTATTCGCACCATCCATTTTTTTTCTAGGTCAGAAATCTCCATGTCTACAGTAAATGAAATACTTAACTCACATTGAGTATGGAGATGATCTACCTGAAACTCAGTCAGAGGCTCATTACTTAGGAACAAATGTATTCATGAGCTTAATTCTCAATAATACCCCTCACTCTTCTTCCACTGTAGCTACCAGGGTTCACTTCTCTTTCCCAGTCTCATTTTTCTAAAAGGTTGGTTACGTTATTCTCTCAGAGCCAAATCCTCAAGTGGAATCATTCTGAGGATGTGAGTCCAGTCAGTATCCAGTGGCGGTTGTTCAACGACTACAGGATATGGGATGAAGGGAAGACAGTCTGTGCTCATGTGTACTTTATAGTCCTCATTGCTATTGCTCAGTAAGCATGACATATTGGGATTCCCCCTCCTCCACATCTGCAGGGGTCACTTCCTGCCTCCTCCCCTTCTTGTCTTTCTTCTTTCCTTCCTGAATTACAAAACACGTTAAACCTTCCGGTTCCCAATCTTATTCCAGTTCATAGAAAAACTACATTCAAAGAATCCTGGGTTCTGCCCCCTCCCCTATGGCTTTCTCAGGAAATCTCAGCTGATTTCCCTCATGGCAGCAAGGGGGTGGGGAGTGTAGAATCTAGAGAATGAAAACAGGCTTTTATTTACAAGGTATGGCGCAGGTACAGTATTTCACAGCCCGCTGACTAATAATAGGATTCTTCTATCCAAAGCTCCTTTTCTGGATCCCAGACTGACGAGCAGATGCAAATGCTGAACTGCATGCAGATGACAGCAAGCCACACACGCCTGTCATCTCTAGATGGCGTGTACACACAGACACGTGGACACGATTTCCATTGAGATGCAGACATGTTGGTGTTACCGCAATATTCTGCATAGCTGGGAATCCTTTATTTTGCAGTTTCAAAACACAGCCAGGCAGGGGGGATATGATGGAGCAACAGGAGTTTCTAAGTGAGCAAAAAGCTATGACAGGAGAGTTGGAAGTCAAGGGTTATCTTTCCAGGAGACACCAGGCCCCATCAACCAGGGGAGGGAGTGGCAGCCATTGTAGCTAGCCTTCTTTTTTTGTGTGTATTAACTGTCTTCTACAGGAGTCTGATTCTCTAGAACTGGCCTGGACTTTATGACTTTGAGCTATGCAACTTTCTAACGCGGTTTTTCTGTCATTTCCAACTCCGATCCTATAGTGTTTAGGCTGTGGCTATTTCCACCACTTCCTACTCTCCTTTGAAAAGTGAAGTGCCCGAAATCAGGCCTGGCACCAGCTTCTGTGCTCAGAAGTCTCCAGGGGCGAGGTCAGATGGGCACTTGCCCTTCTGCAAAGCTCTGGGTGGGTGCCCAGGACTTCACCTTTCCTGTGCATTTCTGTTTCCCTCTAGGGAGGCTCCAGACTCAGGCTGGGGATGCTTGAGGTTACAAGGATCAGCAAAGGAACCAGGAGCCTGCTGCAAAGACTTAACTTTTGGTTCTGTTTTCCTTCTCGACTTGTTAGGCCTCCCTCTGTTCCAGAGTGGAAAAAGAAAAGTAACACTCCTGGCTTGGTATTATGGGGAAGCTCCTCAGGTGCAGGGAATGAGTTTATTTGACAGTCTGTCCTATACTGTCATCACCCACTTCTCACAGAGGTTAGTCTGAGGCCTCTCAAAGGACAGTTCCTTCTTCCTCTTCTGCCTCTTGCTCAAGTCATTGCTATCTTACTGTGGTCTGCCTTTTTTTCCAGGATGAAGGAGAGGACTTGAGACTGGAAAGACAGAAACATGGGGGGCCACATCAAGAAAACTTATCTTGAATGAAGTTTATTTTGATGCAAATTTTGTCTGTGTGTATCTGTGGATGGTCCCTGACCAATTTGCTCCTGGGTAGTTTGGAGTAAATCATGGTTTACATTAAAAAGTGCTCAATAGCACTTAACCACCAGGGATATGCAAGTCAAAATCTCTATGGGATATCACCTTGTCCCTGTTAGAATGGCTTGATCAAGAAGACAAGAGATAAGAAGAGCTTGGGATGTAGAGAAAAGGGATCCTTAAATACTGTGGGTGAGGTTTTAAATTGCTACAGCTGTCATAGGAAACAGGATATTCATATATAGTCACTTATATGGAATCCTTTTTTTAAAAAAAATCAAACTTTTAGGGGCTAGAGAGATAGCTCGTGGTTAAGAGCACTTGCTGCCCTTCCAAAGGACCCTAGTTTGATTTCCAGTCACCATATACGAGCTTCCAAGTACCCATAGCTCCCATTCCAGGAAATCTGATACCTTTTTCAGGCACTCAAGTGGTTCACAGATATACAAGCACACAAAACATCCACATACATAAAATAAGCAATTGATTTAAAAAAACAGCACTTACAGACGCAGAGAACAGATGGTGGTTTTAGTGGCTGGAGCATAGTAGACATAGGGAGATGCTAGGCAAAAGACACGCACCGTTGCTTATAATATGGGAAGGTCCAGAGAGTTGATGTAGAGATTGAGGCGTAGTAATGAATGCGCTAATTAGTTTGATTTTGAAATCATTACAAAAGGTATACACATATCAAACCATAATCTTGTGTCCCTTGAATATATTAAATCTTTACTTGACAATGGAATATTTTAAGATTGAGAAAGGAAGAAATGGAGCTGGCAAGGTAGCTCAGTTACTAAGAACACTTGGTCTCTGTGGTAGAGGAATAGAGTTGAGATTCCAGCACCCGTGTTGGGTGGTTCCCAGCCACCTATAATTCCTGCTCCAGGGGATCTGATGCCTTCTTTTGGCCTCCTTGGAATTTCTAACATCCTCCATGACTTTGAGTCTCTTTTCTATCTTTGACCTACCTGTAATGAGTAACAGATATCTGGAAACATCAAGCACACTGCCTGTTTACTTCAGGCAGGGGCCAATAGTTCAAAGTGAGTTGTTATTGTTATGTGTTCAGTCCAAGTTACTTCGCTCATTAGTAGAAGTACAGAGAGTCTTGACTGAGAGAGATCAGTTCCATTGATAATTATGATAGTCAGATCAAGGCCATTCACCTCTTTTAGGAGAGATTAAAACAGATCATACCTCAACAAATACCACGCTGAAGAGTTATTAAAAACCTTCCTAAGAATGGTCAAATATACTGTGTACTTGGTCGCACTTTGTGAATTGTGAAGTGTCCAACAGGCTGACCCGTGGACAGGAAAGGACTCCTAGACTGTGTGGCACTGTTCCCAGAGCAGTGTGAATGAAGTGGGGTCAAGGAGAAAGATCTTCTCAAAGGGAATGATTTATGCTCCATGAAAGAATGAGTTGCTAAGAGGTTGCATCCTGAAGGTGGGGTCCTTCAGGCCTTGTGTGAGATTGGCCACATGGCCAATGGTGACTGAGACGAGTGAGTTTCCATGAGGGTTAGTGGAGATGGCCTTTGCATTTCTCTTCCGTATCAGGAAGTCTAACTGAAGCAGCTTCAGTCCCAAGAACAGTAAAAGCCTGAAATGTCTCCCCCGGGTCCCAGTACACATTCCTAGATAAGGCACAGCGATTCCTTATTCTCACACTAAGGGTCAGGTTGTTTTTTCAATACGAACCCAGGAAAACCATTTGCCAGACCGATCAACTGAAAGCTAGGGGTGAGGAGCCAAGCGCCATACAGGGGAGGCAGCAGAGCCTTACCTTCCATTAGCGTTGCATTCCAAAGTGAGAAATCAATGCGCCCCACCGCAATGGAAAGCAATTAGTCTTTGTTCCCACAGGTTCTCAAAGAATGGCTTAAAGAAGCCCAAATAAACATTTTCAGAAAATAGAGCAAATTTGTATTACTTAACCCAAGGAATGCAAACAAGTGTAATTAAAGTGAATACCCATAAATAAAGTAAATACATTACTTGGGAAATGAATTAATTAGTGTTTAATTACTATCAATTACTAAAATCACTGCCGAATTACTTGTAGAATGGATTGAATCTCTTGCTCCTATTAATAATTTCCATTGCTAATTGTATGCAATTGTATTTTCTTTTCTTTGGGTGCATCTCGGCAGAGCAAATAGGGGGAAGGCACAGCACGGTGAACAATGACAGGAACATTTTTTTTTCCTTTGTTCAGTGAAAAACAAAGTGCTTTGAAAAATATCTGCCTACTTGTCAAAAGCCAGTGCAGGTGAGGAAGACGCCGAAGAAGAGGAGATGTTCCATTAGCACATGGAGACCCAGGTCACCTGCCGGTGAGGGTGGCAGGTGATATTTGTGGCAGGGCCTAAAGGATGTATGCATGTGCATGTGCATGTGCATGAATGTGTGTGTGTGTGTGTGTGAGAGAGAGAGAGAGAGAGAGAGAGAGAGAGAGAGGAGAGAGGAGAGAGAGGGAGAGAGGGAGAGGGAGAGGAGGGAGAGAGAGGTGGGGGGAGGGAGAGGGAGGGAGAGGGAGAGGAGAGGAGAGAGGAGAGAGGAGAGAGGAGAGAGAGAGAGAGAGAGAGAGTTTGAGTATTTGTGTATTTGTAGAGCAGAGAAGAAGAGGTGGCTCTTGGGAAGTCTAGCAGCATCCCTTGCAGAATCTATGTACAGATTGTTAGATGGGTGTCTACCAATTGCATGGAGTTGGAAGGTAGAGGAACATGTTGATATTCACTTGGAGGATGGAAAGAATATCTGCACATTCCAGATGGGAGAACATGTCTGGTGTGATACCGGGGGTAGATGTAGTCCTGGGAATTAGAGGGGTCAAATGGGCATCAAATCCACCTGAACACACAGTGTTTTTAGTGATACTTTATATGCCATCTATAACTCTGGCATGATTCCCATGTTAATGTCTCTGGAGGCACCTTCACATACATCCACACAGAGTCTGTAGGCCATCCAGGTCAACACCTGAGGAACCTAAAATAATTGAATTCACAGAAGCAGAGGATGGAATAGTAGATGCCAGGGGCTGAGGCTGAGAAAAATGAGGAAAATGTAAGTTCTGTGGAGCTAAGGTAGCCTCTGTAGTCTGTAACTAAGAATGCTGTATTTAGGGCTAGAGAGATGGCTACGTTGGTAAAGTGATTGCCCACTAAGCATGAGTTCCTGAGCTTAACCAGCACATATACAAGAGGCACACATGACAGAGTACACTTGTAATCCTGGCACTGGGAAGGTATAGACACCAGGATCTATACCTTGGCCAGCAAGCCAAATTGGTAATCTCTAGGTTCAGTGAAAAATCCTGTCTTAAAAATTAAATAGTGAGTGATTTAGGAAGACATCAGATGTTAACTTCTGGCCTCTCCATGCATCTGTTGTAACACACACACACACACACACACACACACACACACACACACACACAAACACTACATTGTTTATTTGACATTTGTTCACACATTTGAAGTTAAAGCTTTTTTATCATACCCATCTGCCCACAGGTGAGAAGACCTTTCAGAAGAGGTGTAAAAAAAATCCCAGGGAGGCTTCTGAGAGGAGGCCACTCTGAAAGGGTCCTAGGCTCAGAGGAAGAGAGACTCACGAGGCTTGGGCCTCACAGGAATGGCAATTAGTGACACGTAAGTCAGTTGAGATCTCACAAAGCTGAGGGTCTTGTCTCAATTTAGGATGGAGTCAGGTCTATAGGATTCTAAGGAGAACTGGTCTACAATATGAACTCCTCACTCTTGTGTTACCTTTCCCAGAAAACCTGAGCACTTGTAAGGAGTGGGAAGGTGGCCTAGACACCTGGCTTGAACCCTCGACACTTCTTTAATATGTGGTGTCTTTAAGCTGAGCCTCCTTAAATGACACATGGAATACCAGTCTCCCTGCTCTATGAAGATTCAAAAAGAAACAAGGAATTTTTTTTACAGAGAGAGAGAGAGAGAGAGAGAGAGAGAGCTTAGCATAGTGCCTAGTTCATAATAATTATTCAATAAATGATAGATAATATCATTACTACGGATGCTAAGCCTCATTCTTTTAATCTCAGTTGATTGTTATTAAGCCGGGCTAATGTGTTGCCTGATGAGGCATTGGCCTTAGTTTTATTTGCATTTCAGATGGAGATACTTGAAGAAGAGAATTTATTTGCCAGCCATCATCTTTCTAGCCCTGAATAGGAACACAGATTGAATAATCTTTTGCTAAGGGGTAACTGAAGGGAGGTAGAGATGTTCCTAAGGAACATGGCACAGCATGGAACCAACCTTGAGAGACTTGCCACAGGTACAAGAGATCACAATATGCCTGGGTAAGATTCCTGAAACCCCCAGCCCTTCTCCTCACCCCTGCCCTCCCACTGTGCCAACTCAGAAAGAAAATGAGCCCTAGTGAGACTCTATGATCTATCCTTCGAATGTCAGAGTCCTAGAGGTAAAGGTACTTGCCCTAAAAAGTGTCCAATGAGTACTGGTAGCCAAGAACATTATCCAACTCCTCATCCCACGCACACCTCCCTTGCTGGTGAGAACTTTACGGTCTGGAAGTGGGAGATCGGCCTGGTTCATTACTTCTCATTTGCTGGACTCAGCAATTTAATCCTAACCTAACCAGGGCCTGAAGGTTCCCCATTCCCTAGCAAAGCCCCATTGGGGATGATCAAGTTTCACTGGGTACAATAAAGCGAAGAGCTGGTGCTGAGTCAGGCCCTAGACTCCAGGCCTGGAAATCATCACTCTGGCTCCTCTGTTGGAGATATTATCGCCACCATAACCTTCTCTTTCATGCTTCCACTACTGTATACAGAACCGGTCTACTAAGGAGGTAACCCCAGTAATTCATCCTCCAGACTCAAAACCAAGATGCCTCTGAGTCTCCAGCCAAAACATCAATGTGCTGCAGGGAGTCTACATTAAATCTGCAACTACGGGCTGCATACAGCTCACACAGGCAGATCTGCTTGCTACTCTCAATACAGGTTGCTCCAGGCTACGATCTATGGACAGGGCTGAGGAGAGCCAAGGTGAAAACCAGAACACAGGGAGGAATTCTGTCCTGGTGTTCCCAGAGATGAGACCCAGCTCTAAGAAAGAGTGCAAAGACAGTACAACTCTTTCTCTAGAGAACTCCAAGGTGTGCTCAATAAAAGCTGCTGGGTAGCATAACAAAGAGCGCTAGTAGTCAGTGAAGTGGTTTCTTGTGAATGGACATCTTCAGAACAGTTAGCAAGTGTCAGGCATGGGAATGGTAAGACTGACAGACTGACTGAAGGATCCCACAGGCCCACACTCAGTATCTAGCTCTTCAGCTCACTTTGACCTCATAAACACTACAGCCTAGAGCCAATCACCTCCTTCTCTGAAGGAAGGCTTATTCAGGGATTTCCAGATGCTGAACAGTATGGAGTTGGGAAGTCCGGAACCAGGACTGGAGTCTCGACTCCTTGGGTACTTGAGCCTCAGTTTCCTTTTTTGTTTACTGGGCATCCAGGCTTAAGGCTGGATTCCTTGACTATACTGTCCTGACAGGACTTGATGATTTAAACTTTTATCAGACCTCTGAGCGGCAGAGAACCCAGGCATTGTATCTGAGAAGCCAGAGATGGAAAATGTCCTTGTTTTGGTCCTAGGGGCCAATCCAGCAGAAGGTCTTTTGTCTATGTGTATAAGCCGGATCAGCAAAGCTGCCAGGACTTTTGATGGAATATGGGGAAGCAGCTCTTAGAGTCACCTAGCAGTGATGGTGGCAGCAGGAGGGACAGCTCCCTTTTTCACCTAGTGCGATTTCTGACACCTGGATTTTACCTTCCATCCACAACTGCTTATCTGCTGGCATTCAGAAGGCAGCTGGGAACTCTGCAGGTAGAAAGCCAGCCTCAAATCTTAGCTTTGGCAAGCCTTGTGACCTTGGACCACTCAGTCTCTGCCTCGTGGGTTTGTCTGTGTTAGGATATATTAAGAGGAAACAGGAAATCCAGGAGCTTGCTATATAAATATTGGCTTCAGGATCAGCAGGGCAATGTCATGCCCTTGTGGAATGACAAGCTTCCAGAAGGCAAGTTTTCCTTTACCTCCCCTGTGTGGCTGCAACAGTCTACCCAGGAGGTGAGCCTAGGACAAATGGCTAAATAATTAAAAAGTCAAATCAGTGAGTTGGGCCACTGATCCATGGAAGGAACTTTCGATATCAAGTCTCAAGGTATGGATGATACATGGGAGAAGCACCCTTGGAAATATTTGGTTCTCGGAGGAAAACAGTCTCAGAAGTTCCATTTTCCTTAGGGCTTGCTCCCTAATGCCTTTTTCTTCCCTACCCAGCACCACACTCCTGACAGAACCCATACTTGCCTTGGCCCTCTGAGAGGGAGGAAGACACAGATCAGCAATAGTAGACACGTTAAGGGAACCTCATCTGCTTCCGCCTATCCAGATGTGGATGGTGGCTTCTACACAGCTCATTAAATCCTAGATTCCCTTTGACCCTCCATTCCTAAACTGACAAGGATTACATAGATAATTGTAGGACAAGGAGGTACCTTTTTTCTCTTATGGTTCTTGTGATCTCTCTTGTCTCAGTAATAAAAATTAAAAATACTCCACAAAATACAAAATATCAATCAACTTCTTGTTCTTCCTGGACTGCCTGTGTCAGTGGTGACAGATATGGAGATGGAGCTTATCATTGTCGCCAGCAGCTTGAGGAGTTCCCTTCATCTTTTAGGGACCTAATCACAAGTAAACCAGATGCTGGGCTTTCATAAGGTTTTTAGTACAAATCAGTGTGAACTAGAGTATGGGCTTCTTTAGGACATTTTAGTATAAATTTTTAAGCACAAGGTTTAAAGAAGGAAGCATCCAGGAACATGGGTGTGGGCTTCTCAAAAAACCTCTCACTCTCCCCTGTCTAAACAGTAGCCATGTATAGGATTTTGGTGGGTTTCGAAGTTGTTATCTTTAAAGGGTTGCTAAGGAACCTAAATGAGAACAGACTCTTGAGAGGCCCCCAATAGGATCTCAGTTGATAAAGTAAAGCTCTGGATTCAGGGGATGAAGGGAGACAGGGTGTCTTCCTTGTAAACAATGTTAACAGTGTTCGAGAGACTAGGATTTGTACAGCTTCCCCAGTAGGCAGACAGATAGGGAGAGGAGGCATGGGTAGGTAATGGAAGTGGTGAACTTCCAAGATGGCTGGCTTCTTCCTCACCCCTTGACTGGCCACTGAAGGCAAAGGAAAGAAGCTCTACTTGTTTCTGAATTCTATCAACAAGGCCTGATCAGGACAGGCTACACATTTGTTGGACCCATCAATCATCCTATCTTCCTTCAAACTGGTTAACCCTAAATTAGGAGAGGAAAACTCTTTGGAGACTTAAACCTTAGCCCTCGAGGAATGATCAAATATTTTGGAATCCCAATTTCCCCATCTGCTTTGCAGAGGACCTTTTTCTCTGTCTGTCTACTACATATGTGTATTTCCTCTTCCCTAGGAAACACCTTTCTTCAACTGCTGTTTCTGTCTACTCCTGCTTGTGCTATTTGGGATTTCTCCATTGCTAACTGTCATGCTCAAAATCTTCCTGCCTCTGAGTTTTTTAACTGGCAGAGAAAACAAACCCAATCAAGGCCCCTAGACTTTACTAGTCTTGTTTGTAAGTCACAAAATGACTTGGTGAAGGACTTGGGCTCTAACCAAAACCATCCACATCCAGCCCTTACGCCTAATTTATTGCTATGTGAACATTAAATATAGAGAAAGGATATATTCTCTATGTTAAGAACCTTTACAGCAAATGTTAATTGTACTGCCTTCCCTGCTTCTCAGTTGCCTTCAACCATCAGGTTTCAATGAGGTGTGGTCATAAGGAGCCCTTTCTCTTCGCCTGTACCTGGTGAGTTCTGGCAAGATCTTACCAGGAGCTCAGGGTAAGGATAACTACCTTTTGGAGCTATCCCAAATAGCCTCATTACCCAGACTCCCCTGAAAGACAGAATTTCCCATCTGGGAGACTCTAACAACATGGAAATTTCTATGACCTGTATAGCAAAAACCAGCGCTAAGAATTAGTGTCTTCAAAGATCAGAATAAAGGCCTTTCTTTGGGACAAATTGCAAGGAGCCTGTCTTGTTGAAGGCTGTCATTAACTTTGGTGAATGGTCCACAGTGGGAAAAACATCAGCACAGCTCTCCCTGAGAGAGTCCTTCGTCTCTCTGGAAGTCAGGGTGGATGCTACTTGGGGTCCTTTCTCACGGACTCAGTCTGCTCATAGCCCTCTCTCTCTCCATCTGCCTCCCACTTACCCTTCACCTTGCTGCATCCAGCTGACTTCAATGAGTTTACAGGGTTGCCCAGGTAATGCAGGAAACCTGTCAGTTTCCAAGGTAATTATCAGGACAAATCAAACTGGGAGGGTCATCAGCTAGCCTTGGACAGAGCCATCTGCCCCTTGACCAACCCAAGGGCGTGGCAGAAGTAGAAATAGTGTTAATGAAATGAACATCCCTCTGTCCTCATGCTGACAAAGCAACATGTAGTGAAGATCTTAATAGGAGGAGCCCACTTGTCTCAGTTCTGCTTTTAGCAGCAGAGCAGCTGGTTAGAAGGAAAAGCATCCTGGTGTAGGTTAATGCCTCCTTCCGCCTTTCCTTGCTCTTTTTGGTGAGAGCAAGGCTAAGCACAGAGGTGCTGTCTATCCCCAGAAATCAAGTGAGTACCATCCATCAGACCGCAGGACCTGCCTTAGACGAAAAATGGAAAATCATAAAACTGTCAAGAAAGTGTATTTTCAGAGCCCCTGGGCTTCTTTTTCAAGCTCCTCCCACTCTTCCCCATATCCTCTCGTTCCTGTAACCTGCAGGGTCTCTCTCAGCACACCACACCTAAGGTCTGCTTCTCTTTTCTTGAGTGAGGAAACCACCAGATGGGAACCTTTTTTTTTTTTTAAACATTTGCTTCCTTATGTATCTAGGTGAATGTTTGTCTTTGGGTGGTAATGTTCCCAGGAATGGGGCATCTATGAGGTCTAGAAAGGGGCGTCAGATACCCTGGGTCTGAAGTTAACAGTCAAGAGCCACCTGCAGTGGGTGGTGGGAATGGAACTTGGGTCCTGTGGATAAGCAGCAAGTACTCTTAATGGCTAGTTCCTGTGAACATCTTTAAGCCAGGAAAGTTCCTAATTCCCTTGCTCAACAGGGCTGACCCCGAAACCAGCATACTGCGTGCTTGGCAACTGCAGTATTTGAAATATTAGTTCAAGGGATGAGACTTTCTACCTGGAGCCTCTAGTCACATGTAGATACAAATGAACAAAGCAGCTTCTAGCCATGCCTCTTTTCCTGGGACATCTGTATTTAAAAACAAATCAAAACGGCATAGAAAAGTGTTTTATTCGATTGAATAGTAGAAACTCAGACAGTAATATAAGATAGTTTTCTTTGAGTGTGGGGGTGGGGGTGGTGTGGGGTGGGGGTGGGGTGGGTGGTGTCCATCCCTCAACCCAAATCACAGGAGCCCATGGTCTACCGGGCCACAGAATATTGGAGAGTGTAGCCCTTTGCGTTTACAGAGAGCAGCTGTCAATTTTAATGCATCTAAGGCCTTCTCCCTAAGGGACTGGGGAGGGATGTTGAAAAGCCCATGCCCGGGTCTATGCTTCCTGAAATCATTCCATTTAAATGCAGATTGAGAGCCTTCCTTCCTCTAAATGGTCACACAGAAGACAGAGCAAAGTTGAAATGATAATTTCCTTAAGAAGAAAAGGAACAGTTTAGTTCATTTCCCGGTGGTTCCGACCCTCACTTTCTTTTTATGGTAGTGCTCCTTGGCTTCTCTGCTTCCCCCCACCTCCACACCTTAGAGGGCCTTTCTGATCTACAATCACCCCAGTTTTTGCATTCCTTGGCTCCTTTAATTATGCAAATCCCTCCAGCACCTAGCATCTTGTAGTTTAAGTAGGAAGACTCCTGTACCTGGGCTCCGAGATTGTGATTATCCCTTCCTCCTGTCTATTTCTCCACCAGAGCGGGGCTCTTTTATACTGAGCTGGAGGTGAGATGAAAACCCACTGTTGCTGAGAAATTAACAGGAGGGGGCCCAGGATCATTAAAAAGAAGACCTTTCCCAACTTTTGATTTTCAAGAGAAATTTGAAAAATCTCTCTCTTCTGAACAGCTGGCCAAGGCAGAGAAAATCACTCCCAGAAAAAAGGCCAGAACTTGCCCTGATTGCCCGAGTCAGGACCCTTGGGGGTCGTGTCTTGAATTTCAAGATCTGGACGTGTTCGAGGAATTGGCTAGTTTCCACTGGCTGATTGCAGAGTATATCAGACCTTGTTGGGCAGTTTGGCCCCAGGTCTGCTTGGGTCTAAAAAGAAGTCTGAAGCAGGTGGAGCCCCTGGCTAAAACCACACCATTGACTTGTTTCAACTGAAATTGTGCTAAGGACTGTGATGTGAGAACTGGACAGGTGTCCCTGACCAGAGTGGGACAGGAGTAGCTTTGATATTGGTGTCTGCTGCCAACCTCTTCCTCTGGACAGAATGATAATTTATTTTTTGGGAAATTCAAACAAACACCTTGCCCAGAGACCACTTCATCTCAAGATCTGTCTCCCAAGCCATAAGGTCTCTGACTCCCTCTGCAGGAAAGAGGTCAGAGATCTGAGAGAGCACTAAAATAAACCTGCCGCGGTCCCATTTACCTCCGTCCCAGTGGTTTCAGACTCACTTGGGAGCATGACACGAAAGACAGAAATAGCTTTAAGAAGACTTCAGACAAGTTCACGGACAAAAGAACCAAAAATGGCTAGAGGAGTGAGAGTTACGAAGATTCACAGCTCCATCTTTCGATGGCTCAGTCGAACGAACACAGCAGAACAGATGTCAAGATGGCAGGACCCCAGGCCTAGGTTGATCATAGGTTGCTTTTGTGATCTTAACACATTGCTTTACATTTCCGGGTTTTGGCTTCTAACCATTAAAGTTCTAATGCATGTGGTTTTTCCATCTATTCAACTCTCTGTGTGTGTGTGCTTGTGTGCTTTTGGGAATATATGCATGCAAAACAGCAAATTGGTATCTACATCTTCTTCTTCCCAGAGAATATGAATGTCTGAAAAAAGCTAAGGAGTGGCTGAATGCTTGTTCTGTGTATATCTTCCCTTAACGCAGATGTGTTCTCTCTTTCTTCTCCTTCCTTCATCTAACAATCCCAGCCACTAGATTTGTAAGCTGCAGAAGAGAATTAAGATGCTCTGAAATGCTTATTTAGGCAGTGCCAACATATCAAAAGAATGTTTGACACAAATGGGGTACCTAGTTACCATAGATCTTGTGAAGCTCATTGAAAGAGTGTAATGAAAAAAAAATATCAGACAATGAATCATTCAGGGAGATGCAAAGGGCGGTTCCCATTTTTCAATCTTTTGTTCTCTTCCTACCTCAGGAGAGGAACACAGGCAGGAAATCACAGCAAGAAGGGAAAGATATTGGAGAGAGCAAAAGAGGCAATAATGAGAGTAATGAAAACAAGAGCTAAAGTTAGAGGCTAGCAAAACTAAAGACCAGCAAAGACAGATGCAGACTCTGTGGGACTGAATCTCTAACGATGGTACGGAGAAGGATAAACAGAAGGAGAATCCTAGTGAGGGCGCTCTAAGTAGTCAGAAAACTATCCTGCTTCACTATTTTCCTGAAAAAACAAAACAAAACAAAACAAACAAACAAATAGAAAAACAAACAAATAAGTCCTGAGCCAAGTAGTGTGATGTCATCAGGACATTGTTGAAGTCACATGTCTGTTCCAAATATGTTGGCATCAAATCTGTACTTCCTAGACATCTGCTTCCGGGATGATTTCTGCCAGGCATCTTGCATACCTTCCTGTGTCACTTCTGTTTGAGGACCTTTGTTCTAGACTCCAGGTCATGATTTCATGGGAAGAGACTGGGACTTAGATTAGGCTAGCTGCCCTTAAATCAAATCCCCTATATGGGCATTTTGGTTTGATAAAGTAAATAGTAGTGATGCCGTCTACCCTGAAGGCTTGCTCTAGGGGTTAAATTAAATCACGAGTGTGTCAGGTTAAAAGTAACAAGGCTACTCTCAAAACCTGGATAGCCCTTCTCTCCCAAACCACACCTCATTGCCAAGGTAAGAGAGCAGCAAGAAGCAGAGAGATGATCGTTCTGTTTGAACACCCTGAAATCCAGAACTTTCTCTACCCTGGTCTCTAGTGTGCTGACTGCTTCCTATAGGATTTGGATCTGTAATCTCTGAGTACCTTTGGTTATGTATCTATGATAAGGGAAGATTAAAGGTGACTTCTGACTTCCCTAAAATAGCCAGAATTCTCAAAAGTTTTAATGCACCGTGAGTTGTTGGATGTAGTTTCTTATCATAAAAATGAGTGTTTCGTAAGAGACTGAGAATAGCTGTTGCAGTGTTGCTTGGGTCCACATCCTCCCAGGGTCTAAGGGATCAGAGCAAACCCTGCCTTTCCCTACCAAAGGCTGTGCTTGTTTTTCATTTCCTTCTTTGAAGGTGGCAGGCTTGGTAGCAGAGAGGCCAAAAAAGGTATAGGCAGAGGACCCAGGACTCTTCTGCCTTTCTGAACCATTTCTAGTGTGTCTGCTGTGCTGTGCTGTGCTGTGCTGTGCTGTGCTGTGCTGTGCTGTGCTGTGCTGTGCTGTGCTGTGCTGTGCTGTGCTGTGCTGTGCTGGGCTGGGCTGGGCTGGGCTGGGCTGCCTGGTCTGTGCTGGTCTGTGCTGTGTGTGCTGTGCTCTGCTGTGCTGTGCTGTGCTGGGCTGGGCTGGGCTGGGCTGCTGCTGGTCTGTGCTGGGCTGTGCTGTGCTGTGCTGTGCTGTGCTGTGCTGTGCTGTGCTGTGCTGTGCTGGGCTGGGCTGGGCTGGGCTTGGCTGCGCTGGTCTGTGCTGGGCTGTGCTGTGCTGTACTGGTCTGGGCTGTGTTGTGCTGGGCTGGGCTCAGTGTTAGTCCTAGGTTCTTTGCTTCATGCTACAGAGCAGACACTTCCTTTCAGAGATAACAGAAAAAGCTATATGGTGTTTGAAACTTGGCAACACATTTTATAAGAGGTCTTCTGTTATATGCTTTAATATTTTCCTCTTTGTTTAACGATGGGTTGTTGATTTTTCCTCAGTCAAATTGTGAACACATCAAAATCTATGTTCTATATACGGCACGATTCACTCTTATTTGATGAGTATTTCCCCACTGCGTGAATGCTCATTTTGTCTTCTTTCCCTCTCGTTAGGAAAATTTCCTTAAATAACTTCACGGGACTGTCATTTGTTTGTTTTGCTCTTTCCCTTACCATAGCTTTGCATTTCAGGATACGGTCTGTTAGTGTGGATTCTATGCATGTGGACAATGTATATTCTTTACATCTGCTTTGTTACACTTTATGTGTTTGTCCATTCATCTCACTGTACACAGAGCCATTCCTAGTGGGACAAAAGGTGTCCAGAAAATGATTTTTATAGATTTCTTAGTAACGGCAGCAGTCCTTCGTGAATGGGGCCTAGGGAGAAGACTTTTGGCAACATGTTACAGAAAGAAGACATTATAAAAGTGTACTGAGACACAGAGGATGCCAAGTGGAAACAGAGGAGCTTCTGGGGCCATTATACCGAGTCCCTGTCCCTTTCTTGGGAGTGCGAATGTATGAACACTTGATATTTGTGGAAGGCACTTTTTGTGTGTGTGCGTGCTCGTGCACGTGCGTGCGTGATGACACATACTGAAGGACACCATGGGAAGACTGCCAAGAGCCTATGAAGTAAATGCTTCCCAAATGTCCACAGGAAATACGAACAGGCACACAAAAACTCAGCTACTTCTCTGTAAAATGTATAGACATTTCTTTTGAGTGATAACTGCTCAGTAATTGAAAGAATAGAAAATTTCTTTTCCTGACATGGGTTCTTGTTTTCCTTAACTTTATGGCACAGATTGAATTACCTGAGCTTTCAAACAAATTAGGCAAAATGAGGTAAAGTAGTGTCTACCATAAGGGGATGAGAGAAAACTGGTTTTAACTTATGAAAACAGCTAGCTCAGATTAGTGTATAATAAGGTTATATCTATTGGTGTTGGTACATCCCAATTTATGCGTTTCCTACAGTGTAGACAAATTTGTATAGAGGATTTGATGAGTCTGACATATTAATGCCAGCAAAAAAAATATGCTGAACTCTTGGCATTAAAACCTTGGTCTACCTAAGTCCTTGGTCTTCCCTTATTGGTTATTTGTACCCCGTGTTGCCTAAAGGGCTTCCTTTGATTCCCACTGTCTATGTGACCATTCTATGAAGCTTATCCTTCTTCAGTCAAAACAATGAAGAAACCGGCTTATGTAGGATGGCTCAGACAGTAAAAAAGCTTGTCATTAAGGCTGATGATATGAGTTTGATTTCCAAGATCCTCAAAGTGGAAGGAGAGAACGGATTCCCGAAAGGTCCTCCCCTGTGCCCTGGCTTGTTTGTATATGTACATGTATACAAGTACATAAACACACACAGATAAGCAAATAAATAGATAAACACTAAAAGGAGAGAGAAAAAAACATGATAAAGATATAAACCTACAGTTTGGGAGGGGCCATCACAATGGCTACCATATCTTCCTCAGACTCTCTGTCTTATAAATACTCAAAATAAAATGAGCCAAAAGAAGTCTGGGATGGTCACTAACAAACACTCAGAATAATGCAGTACAGGCCAGGACACCCTGGTCCTCCAGGCTGTTTGACTGGCCATGCTCTTTAAATTCTATCTCGAACCCACTGTAGTGAATAAATTGAATTGCTAAGGACGAAAAAAAAATGACACATTTCTTTTGCTGTGGAACAATCTAAAAGGCACTTTCCCGAGTTTTAGATTCTGGTCATGCAGCCAAAAGCTCTTCTTATCTGCTTTTATATATTTTTTTAACATCTTATGATTAGGTTTGATCTTCTTAAAGGCTTTGATTAAATAGTCTTTGCACTTTCCAATGTGCAGGTTCATCATTTTCTATGGGAAGACGTCTTGATGCCTCATACGGGCTTTAGAATGGAAATGTTATTTTCACCCTTCGGCCGTAATGGGCTTTCTATCATTACCATTATTATTATTATTATTTTATTTTTTGACAGAGAGACAGGGGGGAACGCCTCTCCCCGCCCAGCTGGGCCATTGGGCCTCCTCTCCGAAACCCTGAGGTGAAAGGCCGAGGGCAGCGGCGAGTCACGCACTCCACCTTTGCATCTCGGTTTGATCCTCCGGCTCATTAATGGAAGAACCGTGGCAATCAATTTCTGGAGAAGATGGGTGCCCTTCCTACCACAGGCCACCATCTGCCCACTCCAAAGCATCATGGGTGCAACCTGCCTCTCTAACGGGTCACCAGCCATTCCCCGGACATATGTTGTCCTTGTGAAATTTGGGCTAGCGGGCTCGAAGGGAGATCAAATCTTAAGAACACATTTCAGAAAAAGCATTCGGGAAAGTCTTCCTGTTCAAATAGAAGTCACAACAGAGTCCTAGAGAGCTGCCGCATACCTCCGGCGGCTTATTTGTGGCATTGAAAAGGGGACCACAATTGTTTCCCACTAAGGCTGGTTTGGGGCCAGGAGCATAAAGAGCTCAAAAACAATTATAGCCTATACCCCAACTCTGATGAGCACCGTGGCATGAGGTCTTATTCTTCCCTCATTTCCTTACATATGATTATATAGTGCATTATATCTTGCCCTTAAAGTCTTTAATATTCAAAAAAATGGCCATAGCTCTCGTTTCCCATGGTATTTTATGGAGAAGAACTTGAGGTACATAGTAGGGATTTTGTCTATACTCACCAGTGAAGTATTAGCCTGTCAATGTTTCTCTCAGTACATTGACCTTGGACTTACTTAAGCTTTCCTGGGACACACTTTGATAGTTGACATTCAAAGACAATAACATGACATGATTATAAATGTTTTTTACGGGTCTTTAAGGGGAAGTGGTTGAAGTTCTTCTCTCGAACATTGAGAAGAGGCGAGTGGTCTCCACATCCACAACTTGTTGGAGTTTTGGGAAATCACTGGCACTTCCTCCCAGACATAGTTTGTGGCTATGTTCTTGGCCCTTCATCCAGCTTTTAGCTTCAAATTCCATTGTCCAAAGTCAGGATGCAAGGGTCAGAGATAATGAAGAAAGGGTCAAGCAGAGTGCGTTGAGTCTCCGATAATTAAAAGTATGAAGAATTATTCATCATGCTCATCTCCATCAAATGCATGGTACTTGTTTTTCTGCAAGCCTTCTTTTGTGATCGGCTAAGCAAGAATGGGTCTCTTTTTAACCTGCAACAATTGTCTCTAAACAGGAGCTCATTTGGTTGCGATGCTTAGAAGATGCCTAATGACCAGGCCAATCTGTTCTTCTGATAGGCACGTGATCTTCGGACATAGCCTTGTGCTCTGAACTGTTTCTCTCATCTTCAGTCAGAGGCTCACAGTAAAACGAGGCTTCTGAGCCTTATGATTTGATTTTTTTTTCAACCGCTAAGTATGTAGAAACAATGATGCAATTCTCAGGAGATACATTGACAGACTACTTGATTTTTCTCTGATGCTGGAGGTTGCAGAAATGACTCGTGGCTGAAAGATCAAGAGCAAAGATTTTTACCAAGTCTTGCTTGGAACGCATAGGATTATAATAACTGCCCATAGGATAGTTTGATGAGCAGCGTGAGTGTGTGTGTGTGTGTGTGTGTGTGTGTGTGTGTGTGCGTGTGTGTGATAGATTGCTGGTTTTGAAACCACTCCATGCCATGGCTTTGTACGTTGGCCTATGTCTCATGACACCTTCCAGCTGTTCAGAGCCAGGCTTTGAAAAGATGCCTGATTTAAATGCTAACTTTACACCAGACTTGCAGGAGCTCTGTGCAATTAACAAAGAAAAGGGCCTTTTCCTGCTTTTCCCACTGTTCTTATTTTCCCCAAAACCATTTCTTTTTCTCCCAGAGAAAAGAGAAATATGCAGAGAAGCAATTAATTATAATTATATACATGCTAGAGTATGGAAGACTAGTCACAAAGAATTTTCAAGTCCCCCAAACTGTCCAATAAAATCTCCCCAGCAACGTCATAATTTTTGGAGGAAGTTAAAATTTTTATAGGGCTTGGTGATAAGAAAATTTGCTAAAAGCGAGAGATCTTAATCACTGTGCTGTCACTTTGCAAAATAATTGTGGAATTAGGAATAATTATACTCTAAAGGAGGAAATGAAACAATCTGCCTTATGATCTTTTAAAATAGAATTATGATTTTGGTTTGCACCATAAGTCAAAAGGAAGCGAAGCATAGACTTGTGGGTAAGGCAGTGACTTGTGGTCTTAGAGACTTAGTTTATGGATTGGCATGCTTTACACTGGGACATTACTTGTTCCATTATAGGAAGTTATTCCCAGGAGAACAGGCAGAGTCTTGTAGACAGAAATGTACAAGATTCTAGTAACTCGAGGGCAGGAAGCAGGCCCTCCAGAGCATGCTATGGTCTTTACTAAGAATCAGAAACAGTACCAGGATAATGTTATGCTATTGATATACTTTCTTGGAAAGATTTCCACATCTCTGGCAGTTAAATCATCGTTCTAGCCAGTAGAAGATGATGAGCTGTGGGTAGAACAGTGGTTGTCTGAGGGTCCTTGTGTCTAGACATAAAAAGTTCAATTTGTTTATAACATTGTGAAAATGACAAAACAAATATTATGAGGATTTTGCCTGGAAAAAAACTCATCTCTAGTAATTCCTGCAGCCACGGAGAGAAAATGAGGGTGATTTAGACACTCGCATCTGTTCCACTCATACTGTTTCGAGATGCTGTTTCCGGGTATCTCTCTCAGGCATGGTTCTGACTTCCAGTGGTGACGGTGGCAAAGCTTGGACCTGTGATCTCGGCAGCAGACTAAGAGTTAAATGCGAACAATTGACAGTGGGTTTGTTGAATGAAGGCTTGGTAAGAAATAGATGGCAAGAGTTGGGAATATAGACATTCCGGGAATAATAGCTGGGTCGTAATAATAATGCATGATGTCAATGGTAGTGACAAAGGAGAGGCTCAGTGCCACAACTTGATAAGAGACAGATCCAGGTCCTCATTTTGACTCAGAACAACCTTCTCCGTTGGTTTTCGCTTCTGCAGAAAGATTATTTTGGAAAGACTATTATTATCCATGATTTATCACGTTGCACTAGGGGGAACTCGTACTTTCCACAGAGACAATTATTGAATTTTCACTGGAGGTTCTTAAAGGAGCCAAGATCTGTTCTGAGGGCTCAAGTAGGAAAAAAAAATTACTCCAGGAAGTGAGCAGAAAGTAGCACCAAGGAACACAAGTACTGTAAGCCCATGCTGTGCTGTGGCACCTCAAATTCTTCCTTATAAAATGAGCAACAACAGATACCCCTCTTCTTCAGGACTCATAGGCCTCAGTGCATTCTACAGCATCACTGAAATGGAAATCAGTCAAAGAGCTAGATACACACACACACACACACACACACACACACACACAGGAGAGAGAGAGAGAGAGAGAGAGAGAGAGAGAGAGAGAGAGAGAGAGAGAGAGAGAGAGAGAGAGAGAGAGACACCAGGGCAGATCCCAGGAAGTAGAGTCTGCAAGTGATTAGGTATTCCTTGAAGAAGCCCAGTTTTGTAATTGTGTTTGGGTGGAGGTCATTCGAGCATCTGAAAGAGACAAGCCATTGCTAATATTAGCAATGAACTTTGAGACTTCAGAGAAATAAAATGCAGAGCTATGCCTCAGCAACCGCCGTGGAAGTCAACATTGATAAATTCCATATTAAAGCTAGAGTTATGTTAGCAGATAACAACATGTAAGACAGCTAATAACTAGCTATAAATTTCAAGACTATTTATTATTTAAAGCATTTATTAAGCTTTAACAATAGCCAAATAATTTTTTTGTTAAACAGTTATTAAGTGGAAGCTCTGCATGTATTAATCAACTGATATGTATCATTCAGAACGTATCTCATTACATCCAAATGGGTGTGTTATCTAGGCTTCCAAAACAAACTTGGAGACTTAAAATGAGCCAGAGTTCATTTTTTTGCCAAATGTAGATGGGTAAAGATGACTGTGTCTGCCAGCTGGGTAGCCAGAGAGTGGAGTAGGCTCGTCTAATGAGGAACAATCATTGATGCATCAACTTTTTTTTTTCTTTTCACAGGACAATTATAGTTTCTGTATGTGGTGTGTTTTAAATTCTAATTTCACTTTGCACATTGTTCTGCCAGCAAGTTAATTCTTCTAAGCCCTTTTAGATGGTACGAATTTCCCATAAAATATAAATAGGGTTATTGCTGCTTTATCAGTCAGGCAAATGATCCAAGATCCGTTTATTTATCTGTTCACATAATTCAGGCATAAATGGCATATAATTACTCATTTGATGCCTTCAATCTGATTTACTAGGCTGGATCTTAAATAGGACTTTTAATTTCTTGATAATTGCTTTCTAATACTATTTTCCCCCTCTTTGTAAGTTTGCCTCTCAAAATCTTCCTCATCATCTCCGAGCACGGTCCAACGGATACGTGTGTTATTTCTCTCATTTAGGTATAATAGTTCAAATACATCAATTTCTACTTTTGTCTTACATTGAATCTAGCATGTTGTTTTGCATTAGGGTATTGAAACTAAATATACTGAGGATAAATGATAGACAAAGGATAGTTAGCTGATAGCTAGCTATCTGGCTAGCTAGGCTAGAGAGATATTAGAAGAAAAGAAAGAAAGAATGAAAGGGAGGAATGAAGGGAAGGAAGAAAAGAAGAAAGGAAGGAAGAAAAAAGAGTGCTTTTAGTAAATGGGTTTATGGCTATCCAATTTTCCTCAGAAAAGAAATGTCTCAGGCCAGAAAATGGGCTCAGAAGGTGACTCAAATAAATGTGTGACCAAATAAACTCAGGGAAGGGAAATACATTCACCAGAAAGAAACTAGAAATGGTGACTCTCATCTTTCTTCCCAAGGCCTGTGGTTTGATTGGCTTTAATTGTGTGGGGGAAGTGCTTTTATATCCTTCTTTGCAAATATTCAGCAATTAAGGAGGAAAACATCTGCCGCTCACCATGCGAGGGGCAGAAAGGTCTGCTTGTGACTGATGTTGGCAACCCTCTTGGTTCAACTTGCTCCCAGGAACAGCAGTGAGTAAGCCTCCATGGGACTGCCGAATCCAGGTCAGGAGACTCCATAGAGTTTGATCCCCTTCTGAACAATTAGCCACCAAACAGCACATGCTTGACTTTGTCCAATTAGTCCACAAGACATCAGAGACGATACCATGGGGGGCAGTTTTAAGTTTGAGTTTTGGATAGCAAAACCTTGAATTCAGAGTGAGTAGTGTTTGGGGAAGCCTCTGACAGGCAATTGACAGTCAGGGAATTGGCACGCTGGATCTCAGGTCTACCACTTGGATAGTTCCATCCCCAGAATCACGTTGGGGGCCTTACTGGAATCTGCCATCTGTCCTGACACTGTCTTACAGGCTTTCCCAGTGAAATATTTCACTGTGGCAATTTATGTCCCTGTCCGTTAGTGATCCCATCCTCTTCTTTTCATCCATATCAAGCCAGCAGAGAATAATGTAAGCTGATTTCAATCTTTTCAACGTAACCCACACAACGTGGGTGCTTACAACCATTGTGCGATGTCCCTCAATGTGATGAAACATGCAGAAGCTGTCAAGTCAACTATACTTTATCACTAAAATGGTTCTCCCTAAAATGCTTCAGCCCCAGCTTCCTAGTTGCCACCTCTTCCATTCAGGACAGATGACTTGTTGCTAAGATTAATGCTTGCTCTTCCATTTCCTAAATTGCCAGGATCCAATCAAGTCTTTACGTTCCTGTCAAGCTTCGTGCTATCAGTTTGGTCACCCTCAGTGCCTCTTAGGCCCTGGTTCATTGTTATCCCATTCTGTCACCTATCCTCTTTCCCCACTCTCCTGGTCCCCTCTGCCTGTCCACTGGGGCCAGCCCACTGTTGTATATGCTTGGCTTTGTTTCTCTCCTGGTTGTTCTATACCTATTTCATGGGCTCCTCTTGCCTGTGTGTCGATAACCACACAGCGTTTCATCCATCTAACTATACCCCCGCTAACACCTTTGCAGACACTTCCTAACTCAGATACTTACCATCTGTCGCTAGCTTCTATGACATGCCAAATGTAGCTGGATCTGAGATTCTCTGGTGTGTCTGGGGAGGTTCTTTGCTCCACAGTTTCCCAGAATGGCTTCTTTTTCCTCAGTTCTTTTATTAGTTCTTTGAGAATTTCATACAATGTGTCTGATAATGTTCACCCTCCAATCCTCTCAGATCCATCCTCCTTTGAGTACCCTGCCAACTTTATGTCCTCTTTTCTTTTCTAAACCAGTCAAGAACAGTTTATGCTGCCCAAATTCTCAGAATGTCTCTTGGATCCCCAGACCTAGGCATGTATTGGTTTGCCTTACATAGCGTTGTTGAGCTCAACTTATGCTACCAGAGACATTGAGAGAAACTCTCACTAAAGAACTACTTATCAGGTTCCTATGGCAGCTTGCAGCACCTGTAGCCTCGCCTCAGGCTAGTTGGTGTTCATGCCTGTTGTCTGCCTACATAAAAGACTGGACTGTAGATGTCAGTTTGTGTGCGGTGTCTGCCTACCTAGAAGACTGGTCTGCATCTGTTGAGTCATACTTGGTGTTTGCTACCAGACTGAACTGCTAAGAAAGAAGATTGAGTGTACCCCCAAAGAACTATTGCTGAACAGGTTCACTCCCCCCAGATTTTAATAACTTTTCTCTTCTACTACCTCTGCTAGGTGGTAGGCTAGAGGAGAGGTTGGACCCTTATTAAAAGTAAGTTGCCTCCCAGTTCACAACTGTGCCTGGGGATCAGTTCGTGTACTCCAGCTCCCTCTCCTGCCCCACCCACACCCAAAGACAGCATGAACCCCGGGAGTTCTGACACCCCCAAGTTTACAAGTGAGTGTCCCCATGCTCCAACTGGCCTAACTAGGACCCCTACTCCCAGGGCTCAGAGGACACAGGACCTCTCACCCTCGTGGAAACACATCTTCCTTCCAGTGCACAACTGCTCCAGCATACCCAAATCTGTACACACCCAGAGTCAGCTTGACTCCCAAGAGGTCTGCTAACAGTCAGGCTCTCAATTCAGGTGCTCCAGATCCTGTCTTACACCCAGAGGCAGCCTCACACAAGGAGGCCCAGCCTAACCAGGCTCACAGGAAGAACAGGCTCCAGTCAAAGACAGCAAGACCAGTTAACACCAGAGATAACCAGATGGCAAGAGGCAAGCTCAAGAACATAAGCAACAGAAACCAGCACCACTTGGCAGCATCAGAACCCAGTTCTCCCATCACCCGGAAGTCCAGGATACCCTAACACATCTAAAAAGCAAGATTCTAATCTAAAATTCCATCTCATGAAGATGACAGAAAGACCTTAAGAAGGACATAAATAACTCCCTTAAGGAAATGCAGGAGAAAAGGTAAGCAGGTAGAAGCTTGTAAAGAGAAAACATACATAAATCTTTAAAGAAATACTGGAAAACACAATCAAACAGGTGGAGGAATTGAACATAACCATCCAGGATCTAAAAATGGAAACAGAAACAATAATGAAATCAAAAAGGGAGGCAACCCTGGAGACAGAAAACCTAGGAAGAGATCAGGAGTCACAAATGCAAGCATCACCAACAGCATACAAGATATAAAAGAAAGAATCTCAGGTAAAGAGATACCATAAAAGATATTGACACAACAGTTAAAGAAAATGCAATGTGCAAAAAACCTCCTAACCCAAAACATTCAGGAAATTCAAGAGACAATGAAAAGACCAAACCTAAGAATAGTAATAGAAAAGAGTGAAGATTCATAGTTCACAGGGCCAATTAACATCTTCACCAAAATTATAGAAGAAAACTTACCTAACCTAAAGAAAGAAATGCCCATAGAGGTACAAGGAGCCTACAGAACCAAAATAGACTGGACCAGAAAAGAAATTTCTCCCATCACATAATAATCAAAACAACAAATGCACAAAACAAAGAATATTAAAAGCAGTAAGGAAAAAAGGTCAAGTAACATATAAAAGCAGACGATCTGAATTTACACCAGATTTTTCAACAGAGACTGTAAAAGACAGAAGGTCTTGGGGATATGTCATATAGACCATAAGAGAACACAAATGCCAGCCCAGGCTAGTATACCCAGCAAAACTCTCAATTACCATAGATGGAGAAACCAAGATATTTCATGGCAAAACCAAATTTAAACAAAATCCTTTCACCAAACTGGCTCTACAGAGAATAATAGAAGGAAAACTCCAATACAAGGCAGGAAACTACATCCAAAAACAAAACAAAACAAAGCAAAAGAAAAACAAACAAACAAAAAAACCCCAACAACAAAAACTGAATAAATTAATCTTCTTACAACAAACCACAGAACCACAGAACCACAAAAACATAGTTCTACCTCTAACAGCAAAATTAACAGGAAGCAACAATCAATGATCTTTAGTATCTCTCAATATCAATGGACTCAATTCTCCAATAAAAAGACATAGGCTAACAGACTGGATATTTAACCCAGACTCAGCATTTTCCTACATATAGGAAACTCACCTCTGTGACCAAGATGGACACTACCCTAGAGTAAAAGACTGAAAAAATTTTTTTCAAGCAAATGGTCCCAAGAAATAAGTTGGACTAGCCATTCTAATATCAAATAAAATTGACTTTCAACCAAAAGTTAGAAAAAAAGATGAGAAAGGACTCTTCATACTCATCAAAGGAAAAAATCTACCGAGACAAAATCTCAATTCTGAATATCTATGCTCCAAATGCAAGGGCATCTACATTTGTAAAAGAAATGTTATTTAAGTTCATAGCACACATTGAAACTCACACAATAGTAGTGGGAGACTTCAACAGCCCACTCTCACCAATGGGCAGATGATGAAAAGAGAAGGTAAACAGAGACACAGTGAAACTAACAGAAGTTATGAACCAAATGGATTTACCAGATGTCTATAGAACATTTCACCCTAAAACAAAAGAATATAACTTCTTCTCATCACCTGATGGTATCTTCTCCAAAATTGACCATATAATCAGACATAAAACAAGCCCCAACACATACAAGAAGATTGAATTAATCATATGCATTGTGTCAGATCACCACAGACTAAGGCTGGTCTTCCATAACAACAAAAACAACAGAGAGTCCACATACACACGGAAGCTGAACAACTCTACTCAATGATAACGTTGTCAGGGAAGAAATAAAGAAAGAAATTAGAGACTTCCTGCAATTTTATGAAAATGAAGGCACAGCATACCCAAATTTATGAGACAGAATGAAAGCAGTGCTAAGAGGAAAACTCAGAGCTCTGAGTGTCTTCAGAAACAAATTGGAGAGATCCTACACTAGAAGCTTAACTGCATCTGAAAGCCCTAGAACAAAAAGAAGCAAATCTACCCAAGATGCGTAGACTGCAGGAAATCAAACTCACGGCTGAAATCAAACAAGTTGAAATAAAGAGAACTATACAAAGAATCAACAAAACTAGGATCTGGTTCTTTGAAAAAATTCAATAGATAGATAAATCCTTAGCCAAACTAAAGGGCACAGAGACTGTATCCAAATGAACGAAATCAAAAGTGAAAAGGGAGATATAACAAGAGAAACTGAGAAAATTAAAAAAAAAATCATAAGATTCTACTACAAAAGCCTCTTCTCAACAAAATTGGAAAATCTAGATGAACTGGATAATTTTCTAGACAAATACAAGGTACCAAAGTTAAACCAGAATCAGATAAACCATCTAAACAGTCTGATAACCCCTAAAGAAATAGAAGCAATCATTAAAAGTGCCCAATCAAAAAAAGCCCAGGACCAGAGAGTTTTAGTGCAGAATTCTATCAGAGCTTCAAAGATCTAATGCCCATAGTTCTCAAACAATTGTACAAGATAGAAGCAGAGGGAACACTACCTAGTTTGTTCTGTGAAGAGAAAGTTACCCTGATACCCAAACCACTCAAAGACCCAACAAAAAAGAGAACATCAGACCACTTTTGAATATCAATGCAAAAATACTCAATAAAATTCTCCTAAACTGAATCCAAGAACACATCAAAACGATCATTCACCATGATCAAGTAGGCTTCATCCTAGGGATGCAAGGATGGTTCAATATATGGAAATCCATCAACATAATCCACTATATAAATAAACGCAAAGAAAAAAAACCCACGTGGTCATCTCATTAGATGCTGAGAAAGCATATGGCAAAATACAACACCCATTTGTGTTAAAAGTCTTGGAATGATCAGGAATTCAATGCACATACCGAAACATAATAAAAGCAACATACAGCAAACCAATAGACAACATCAAATTAAATGAAGAGAAATTTGAAGCAATCCCACTAAAAGCAACATCAGGACAAGGCTGCCCACTTCTTCCCTATTTATTCAATATAGTATTCGAAGTTCTACCTAGAGCAATTAGACAACAAAAGGAGTTCAAAGGGATACAAATTGGAAAGGAAGAAATCAAGGTATCACTAATTGCAGATGATATGATAGTATGCACAAATGGCCCCAAATAAACAACTTCAGCAAACTGGCTGGATATAAAATTAAATCAAACAAATCAGTAACCTTCCTCTACACAAAGGATAAACAGGCTTAGAAAGAAATTAGGGAAACAACACCCTTCATAATAGTCACAAGTAATATAAAATATCTTGGTGTAACATTAACCAAGCAAATGAAAGATCTGCATGACAAGAACTTCAAGTCTCTGAAGAAAAAAATTGAAGAAAATGTCAGAGGATGGTAAGATCTCCCATGCTCATGGATCAGCAGAATTAACATAATAAAAATGGTTGTCTAACCCGAAGCAATCTACAGATTCAATGCAATCCCCATCAAAATTCCAACTCAATACTTCACAGAGAAAGAGCAATTCTCAACTTTGGAATAACAGGAAACTCAGGATTATGTAAACAATTCTGAACAATAAAAGAACTTCTAGGGGAGTCACCATCCCTGACCTCAGGCTGTACTGTGGAGCAATAGTGATAAAAAACTGTATGGTATTCTGTTCAGAGAAAAATGGGTAGATTAATGGGATAGAATTGAAGTCCCAGAAATAAACCTACACACCTATGTTACTTGATCTTTGACAAAGAATCTAAAAGCAGCCAGTGGAAAAAAGAAAACATTTTCAACAAATGATGCTGGTTCAACTATGGGTTGCATGTAGAAGAATGCAAGTGGGTCCATTTTTATTTCCTTGTACAAAGCTTAAGTCCAAATGGATCAAGGACCATGTAAAACCAGATATGCTGATACTAATAGAAGAGAACACATCAGCACAGGGGCAAATTTCCTGAACAGAACACTAATGGTGTTCTGTTCAATGATTGACAAATGGGACCTCATAAAATTGAAAAGCTTCTGTTTTGCAACAAAGATGGTAAATAAGACAAAACTGCAACCTACATTTTGGGAATAGGTTTTTACCAACCCTACATCCAATAGAAGGCTAATATCCAAAATACATAAAGAACTCAAGAAGTTAGACTCCAGAGAACCAAATAACCCTATTAAAATTGGTTATAAAACTAAACAAAGATTTCTCATCTGATGAATCTCAAATGGCTGAGAAGCACCTTAAGAAATGTTCAACATTCTTAGTCATCAGGGAAATGCAAATCAAAATGACCCAGAGATTCCACCTCACACCAATCAGAATGGCTAAGATCAAAAACTCAGGAGAACAGCAGATGCTGGGAAGGATGTGGAGAAAGAACAACACTCCTCCATTGCTGGTGGGATTGCAAGCTGGTACAACTACCTTTGAAAACAGTCTGGTGGTTCCTCAGAAAACTGGAAATAGCTCTACCTGAAGACCCAGATAGATTACTACTTTTGGGTACCCAAAAGATGCTCTAATATATAATAAGGGCATGTGCTCTACTATATTCATAACAGCCTTATTTATAATAGCCAGAAGTTGAAAACAACTCAGATGTTCCTCATTGGAATAATGGATATGGAAAATGGAGTACTACTCATTTGTTAAAAACTTCACAAATTTTGCAGGCAAATGGATGGAACTAGAAAACATCATCCTGAGTGAGGTAACTCAGACCCAAAAGGATACACACTGTATGTATTCATTGATAACTGGATATTAGCCCAGTTGTTCAGAATACCCATGATACAACTCACAGATCATATGAAGCTTAGCAAGAAGGAAAACCAAAGTGTAGATGCTTCAATTCTGCTTAGAAGGGGGAACAAAGCAATCATGGGAAATAGAAGGAGGGAGGAAGATGGGAGGGAGAGAGGAGGGAAAGGGTGAAAATGGCGGCAGGATCAGGTATGGAAAGAGACACAAGTCCAGAGAGTCGGGAGAATGAATGGAAATATGTACCAGTGGGGTGTGGAGAGTAGGGTGGATGGAACCACTAGAAAGTCCAGAAGCCAGGGAAGGGAGAGGTTCCCAGGACCCAAAGGGATGACATTAGCTGATATACCCACTAGGGAGAGATAGAACCGGAAGAGACCACCTCTAGTAGATAGGCATGGCCCCCAGTTGAGGGATGGAGCCACCCATCCATCTCAAAAATTTTAACCCAGAATTGTTCCTGTCTAAAGAAAACACAGGGACAAAAAAAATGGAGTAGAGACTAAAGGAAAGGCCATCTAGAGACCACCTCACCTTGAGATTCATCCCATCTGCAGATACCAAACTCTGGGACTACTGCTGATGCCAAGAAGTCCTCGCAGACAGAAGCCTGGTAGGGCTCTCCTCCAAGAGGCTCCACTAGCAACTGAATAAGACAGATGGAGATACGCACAGCCAACTATTGAACTGAGCCCAGGGATTCTAAGGGAAGAGTTAGGGGAAGGACTGAAGGAGCTGAAGGAGATTGCAACCCCATAGGAAGAACAACAATATCAACTAAGCAGATCCCCCAGAGCTCCCAGGGACTAAATCACAAACCAAAGAGTATACATGGGTGGATCCATGGGTACTCCGGGTACATATGTAACAAAGTGTTGCCTTATCTGGCATCAGTAGGAGGGGAGGCTTTTGGTCCTGTGGAGGCTTGTGGTCCAATGTAGGGAGATGCTAGAAGGGTGAGGCGGGAGGCGTGGCTGGGTGGAGGAGTGCCCTCTCAGAGGCAAATGGGAGGGTGGATGAATGGGATAGGGGGGTTGCATAGGTGAGATTTGGAAGGGGGACAACATTTGAAATGTAAATAAATAAAATAACCAATTAATTGGTTGCAAAAATTTATGCTTATGCCCATAGGCCAGGACAGTGTTGCAACATTTGTTGTTCTCTCTGAGCAGTTCTGCACAGCATCACAAAGATGTATTGTCAGGGAGCCTGTGCACAAAACCTGATGTTTCTGAGATAGATTGGTCTGTACAGTATCTTTTTCCTGTACTGGCTACCAACTAGCATTTCATTGCAAAACTCAACAGCAGAAATCTGCAAGTTCTTCAGGAATTGAGAATTTCTCATCTTTGGCTTTCCAGGTGTTTCAAGCATATGCTTTGTTTATGGTAGGCACCAGTAAATATAAGGTAGAATAATATTTGATTGCCATCATGAATGACTCGTGCTCTCTAAGAATAGATTTCCTAATTCTAGTTGTGAGAGTTATTTGTTGTCAACTTAAGGGAGTAATTTTAAATTTCTGTCTTTTATTCTAGGGCATGTTTTCCACATTTAGACAGTTGTGAAGTTATAATAGTTATTGGTGATATATTGAAAATAACAGAGAGAAGGGCTGGGTCAAGGGAGTACTGTGAGAAGATGACTAAAACATATCCTGTGTCACTGGGATGACCTTATGTTTTTCTGGTCCAGTGATTGACATAACAACTACTGTTTCTAGAGTTAGCAATGGTGAGAAGTTTGAGCAGTGTACATGTTATTTCACTCTGTCATTTTAAAACCCAAAAATATGGGCACTGATATTCTTATTGACTTACTCTTTTCTCCAGTGCTGGAGATTAAGCCCGAGTCTTGAATACAGTAGGCAGATGCTTGTCACTGAGTTACACCTCCAGCCCACAGTTTTTATTTTCTAAATGAAGAAACTGAGGCTTCAGCAAGGAGGTCAGAAGTCAAAGAATTAGAGGTAGAGGCAGTCTCACCTCCAAACATCTCTCTCTCTCTCTCTCTCTCTCTCTCTCTCTCTCTCTCTCTCTCTCTCACACACACACACACACACACACACACACACACACACACCTCTCTCTCTGTGTCTGCCTCAGTCTCTCCCCCTCCTCTCTCCCTCCCTTGCCCCCCCCCCGTGTGTGTGTGTGTGTGTGTGTGTGTGTGTGTGTGTGTGTGTGTACATACATGTGTGTAACTGTAGGAGACAAAAGAGGGCTCTGGAGGTAGAGTTCTAAGCTTCCCTGTGTAGATGCTAGGAATTGAACTCAAGTTCTCAGAAAAAGCAGCAAGAATTAATAACTAGCCAACTGTCTAGTCCTCCCAAACTCACATTGCTACCCACCATAATACTAGACTTACTGACTGTATGGATCATGGGAACTGGTATTCATCTATCTGTGCCCCGTTCCCACTCTTCACTGTTCCTCTGGAAATTGGAGCAGATTTCCCATGGATTCATTGACATGTATTATGGAGTATGTACTTTTAAACTTTAAACATTTTTGGTAAATGTCTAGCTTCTTTTCCTGTCTACTTGGTAAGTTGTGGGGAAGGGTTAAAATTTAAACACATATTGTGCAGATAAAGTTCTTACATTGAGTTGTATGTCCATGTCCCTCTCAAATTTGAACAAGAGAACTTAGCTCTCAGTTGGCTGATATTAAGAAAGGCTTTTGAGAGGTGATTACGTTACATAGGTGGAGTCAACATGAATGGGATTAGTTCCTTATAAAGTTGACTGTGTATTCCTTCCATTTTGCTAGGATACTAAGTACTAGGACACCTTCAGTCACTGATCAGTCTGGCCTCCAGACTAAGAAATAAACTTTCCCCCCCAGTGTTGGGAATTGAATTTAGGGTGTTAGGCAAGCTAAGCAAGTGTTTCATCACAGAGTCATACCTCTAGCCTAAGGAATTGATGCTTCTATATGCAATCTGGCCTATGGAATTTTGTTATAGTAGCCTGATAGACAGGAGCTGTCTTATAGCCTTGTATTATAACTGTATCACAAATTATACATGGCCAGAGTAGTCTAAGTCTTTATAGTGATCCTTAGAGTAGATATACATTTTGTGATATCTAAAATTTATATAATTCAGAAGACACCTCCTCTTACAAAACAATGAACACAAACATCACAGAGTTAAAGGGTCTAGAAATAGTTTGCTATCAGCAAGGGACACTGAAGTTTTAAGTTTTATTAGCTTTTCAGCACATTCACCTCTGTCTGCCCCAAATATAAAGTCCAACACGAGGACTCTGTAGAATTTTAAAAAGCAGAAGTTCTTTTGCCTGTCTGGAGTGGACTTAGAGTTCTTATGCAAAATTGGTTTGAGGAGAGCTACAAAGCCAAAGAAAGACCCATGAACGATCAATAGTCATCCTAAACCCTACCTCTTAAGGGTTTATAAAGGTAATGACTGGCATTTAAAAGCAACTGTTATGTGCAAGTACTATGTACAGGTGGGGTTCTCATTTAATCTCCCCAGTAATCACAGGGGACACATAGTATTATTAATACCATTTTATGAACAAGGATCCTGGAGCTTTTAGCTACTATATTACCAACTTCTATAAAGACAGAATTCACTTTCCTATTAGTAAGGTTCAGAAGAACCCTGTTTATTTCCCAGTGGTATATAGTACCTTGAATCAGGTAAGGGGTATGAGCTCATTTGATAAAGAATAAGTTAGTAGGTTTTTTTTTTTTTAATATTTTCTTCATCAGAATGTGGAATCCCGAGTGTAATTCCAGACTTTCAAAGTGACCTCCAGACCAAATGAAGCATCACTAGTCACGGGTAGGCCTCTTTATATAAAATAGGATTCCCCAAGTTTAGGTTTTGTCCAGCTTATCCAGCAGGATTCCTCAAGTACATGTTACCTAAAGTTGATTCAGAGGGTGGGGGCTGGCCTGAGATCCACATTTCTGATTACTTTCCAACTGAAGCTGATGCTGGCCAAGACCCATCTGGGAAGTACAGATGTGTTAGTTCAAATCCCAGCCTGGGGTGGGGAATTCTGCTCTACCCTTGCTGAATTCAGGAAGTTGTTCAGGTATAGGTGTTGTCATTTTTGAATCATAGAGATGTATGATGTCTAGGATGCTACAAATAATATATGCCAGGCAGTCCTTACACACTGGGAGTGTAAGTTCTAGATGCCTGCTGTCTACCCTATTCCTAGTCTACCTACTCTTTATCTTGTAAGGAGCTTCATACTCTAAATCTGGAAGCATTTATCAGATAGTACTGATGATGAGTCTTTCAAAATTCATAATTGAATTTCAATGAAACGGAGATGAGGCATGTGGTATCTATCAGTCAGGGTCCTTTATTTATAATGTGTGGGTAGTCGAGGAACCACAGGGCAAACCTGCAAGCCCCTGTTGGAAAAGCATCCTTCAGAGTGGGCTGACTGCAGAGGAGTAGAGATCTCTGAGCCAAGGACACAACAAGTCCAAGTTTGGTTGGCAAGAAAAGAACCATGGGAGTTACAACCCTGGTCTCACTCTCCTCCTTCCCTCTGTCCCCTGTACGTGTTTGTAATGCAAGCCAGATGGCACAGGGACAAAGGACAAATCCAAAGGGTTTGACACGCCTTGTTATGTGGTTTTCAGATGAGGAAGGAGGCCAACCCAAGATTAAGGAACCATGCTGACAGTTTGGTGACGGGTGGATATCAAGCAGTCTCATTGTAGAGCCTGCCTCTGAGCTAGCACACCTCCAGAGAGGAAAAGAAAATGTTACAGATTCTCGGTCAGCATGAAAATAACTAAGTAAATAAATAAATATCTGAAATGGTGGGTGTCACATACATTTTGGCTTTCTGTGACTTCATCTGTCCTTTTAACTTTTAAAAACAAAAGGGAACAACTTTCTGTCTTTGTTATATCACAAGCCAGTAAAATATGAATAGGGTAATTGACAATGTCAGCTACAATAGGGCATTAAGATGATGAGTGTTTTTCCTTTTTATTTTCTCCAGTTTCTGAGGTTCTTTAATATGGCCAGACTGAACTTACACCTTTTAGCATAAAAGCAATCAAATAAAAATTTTAAAATAAAGTAATATGAAGGGTGAACCAGACAATCTCCAAGTTTCCTTGAATGTTTTATGAGCCTACAATCTCGATGTCAATCTCTCTATATCTCCTCTTTTAATATTAAAGCAATCCTACAAATATGAATAAAGACCCATGGAATGCATGTCAAGGCATCAGGACTCTGATTTGAAGAAAACTCTGGTGCTAAAAGTGAAATAAACAAAGTATAGGACACTGCTAGAAGACCTGCGTGGAGGTATAGTTGTGTAATTGTACCCTCTGGCTGCGTGTGATCATTTTCTGTAACATTTCCATGCCCTTTGTGAAGGTCATGGAGTCTTAGCAGAGGGCTGCCCAAATGAATTCAGGCAGACAACATGCCCTGGAACATCCCTGATGGTATGCTGGAACATTCCTCACACGGTAGTTGGAATGCCCTAAAGTGGAGATCTTCCTTCTAGACTATCATCTATGTAAAGGCTTGGAAGATCCGAGCTGGGTACCTCAGGGACGCTCTTCACATAGGTTACAGGGTCCCCACAGGCATCAGGTTATCTTACAGAAAACCGACCCAGAACCTCTCCTCAGAAACAGCAGGTTTCTTGGTAAAGAGTAGATGGGGACAAGTCTCTGCTTTTCTGATTATGATCCCAAATGATGAAATTCCAAACTCGGGGATTAGGCTAGCAAAAGACTATGGCCTCTCAATATAGTCAGGGTGCCTACTCCTTTATGAACTAATGACTGTCAGGCTCTGTTCTCAGCACAGGGATGGGCTAATCCAAAACATGACTCTTGTGCTCACCTCTGCATAACACCCACTAGGGAATGTTGAAGATTTCACATCAGAACTTTTGACTTGAAATTGTTTTCCTTTTCTACGCTCTTCTTAAAGCTACCTTTAAAAACTCCACTGTTTGCATCTTGTCAATTTATGGAAAGTGACCAAGGGATATATGCTCAAGGAATAGCTGAGATCATAGTTATGTTCTGTAGCCCGGTTCTATTTAGGGTAAAGTTCTGAAAGGACGGTGACACTTTCTAATAGTGCGGTAGTCACCATATCCACTGATGGAATTTATTTGTTCTAGAGTTTAGTAATTTCATGTGTACATTTAGCATGCTTTGGTGAAATCCAACCTCCCCCCCACTGCCTTCCCTGCAATTCCTTCCATGTTTCTCTCTCTTTAAAAAATATCTACCGAGTCTACTTAGTGCTAGCTGCTTGTACATGGGTGCAGGACCATCTGCCACCTGCAACAGTACGGGTAGCCTTTCAGAGGCCTCATTCCTAAAGAAAATACATTCGTCCAGAGCAATCACTGATTGTCAAGAGTCCTTCAGCTAGGGGTGTAATTTCTTGAGCCCCTTCCCTATCCATTCCAGTATTTTGGTTGGCTTGATCATGTGTAAATCTCGTACATGTCATTATAGCTTCTGGAACTTCATGTGTATAATGACCTGTTGGGTCTGGCAGATACTGCAGATATCCCTTTGACTTTTACAATATTTTTGCCCCATTTTTTTGCCCTGATCTCTGAGCCTTACAAGAATGAGGCATCATATAAACAACCCACTTTGAACTAAGAACTCCACAGTGTTTCATTTTCTGCATGTTAACCAGCTGGAGATCTTTGCATTAATTGTATTCTCTCTCTCTCTCTCTCTCTCTCTCTCTCTCTCTCTCTCTCTCTCTCTCTGTGTGTGTGTATACACATTGCCATTTGTAACTGTGGAATAGCATTTCTTAGTAATCTTCTACAAGGTTCTCACAACTTCTAGACTCTCCCCATCACCCACACTTTTCAGGAGTCTGATCAGTTCCCAAGGGCCATCCTGAAGCTTATTTTTCCTTCCTGCCTCGCTCAGCTGTCTGTGGTGACTTCTCATGTCTGTCAGGAATGTACAGCTCTGCCAGCAGAGGCTCACAGAGGGGATGGCTGTCTTGCCTCTGAGTGAGCTCTGGCCAGGTGTGTAATCCCTGGGAGTATTCCATAACAACAGAAGAACAGCCGAACAGGAATGTAAAAGTTAATAACTTCCCTATTTGAAAGCTAAACCTTTCTAAACCTATCATAGTGTGTTTTTCCTTGTGGAGGATTAACGGCCTGACAAGGCTGAACTTTGAAAGAAAAGCTATTTGTGACTTATGGGGGAGCTAGGGGGAAAAGGTCTTGACTTTTTAAAAACAAAACAAAACAAATACCCCAGCACACCAAAACATGTTCATTTTTCTCAGACCTGTAACTCACAAAGGGCGCCTCAACTTTGGCTGGAACTTTCAAAATGACCCTCCTCTGAATGAAAGGGAGACATGAGCAAGTGGTGTCCCTAAAGAATTGGCCTGGGAATATTTATAAGGGTTAAGCACAAAGGTTCTTAGGGGAATTGCTCTCAAAGCCTAAAGCCACGGTACTGTTTCCAGCAATTCATTCCTTTATTTCTGACATCCCAGGGCAATTACAATGATATTTTACCAACTCTGGCCACTCTACTTCCAAATTCCTGAGGACTTGCATAAAGGGTTGGATTTCAGTTTACTTACAGGGACTTCAAAGCATGTTAACAAGATACATGCTTTAGGATGTGAGCTTAGGACATGTGTTTCTATGTCTTAGATATGCACTTCAGGTCTTTCAGACTTTCTAAATCTCAGTCACCTGTTTTTTAAACTAGGTTAATCATTAAGTTCTGAGAGTAGTCTCAAATGAGACAGTCATAATAAGTGTCCGATGACAGTGAGCTAATGCTATGTCATTAATAATAACACAGATTTGAAATTGGTTAGAGTATTTGTGGATGTTGCAGCAGGTCTCATGGGAGTTCTTTTGCAACTGTGATTAAACCCAGTGTCTTAGTTTCTTTCTTTTACTGTAAAGAGATACCATGGCCAAGGTAGCTTATAGAAGAAAAAGTTTATTGGGATTTAACATTCCAGATGTTTAGAGTCCATGACCATCATGGTGGGGAACATGGCAGCAGGCAGGTGCTGGAGCAGTAGCTGAGAAATTACATGTTGAGACAGAGAAAGAAGCACCGGGTCTTACATGGGCACTTGAAACATCAACGTTCCCAGTGACCCACCATCTCCAACGAGGCCATGCCTCCTAATCCTTCCTAAATAGCTCCACAAACTAGAGACCAAAAATTCAAGCATTCTCACCTATGGCATCATTCTCATTCAAATGACTACACCCAGGTTTTCTTATTCATTGCATTAAAAAATTGAATGAAACTTGTCCAGATCTTTAATGATTCATGAACTTATTGCTTCATATTTTAAAGAATGAGTAATTTCTTACCTACTTCCTCTAGTCTAGAATATTTTGTAAGATTTGGGTGTCCTAAAGTTCTGGAGTTGAAACAAATTCAATCTATTGTCATCTTTTCAGCATTCTGCTATAGAATTATTTATTCACTGAGGTAAAGTTGCTTTGGAACTTTATAACAAGGAGGGCAAGAGGGAGAATCATGTGAACATCCAGATGAGTTCAACTATGAGCATGAACGCAAGAGAGTGTAAGGGTGGGATGTGAGAAAGAGATACTGTGGTGAGGTCAGAGTTTGCCAAACTAAAAATTAAACTGGTTTCTGGAGACAAGTAACATGAGAAGGGGTATCGCTACCCATCTAACAGAAATGACTCACAGTCGGGGAGAGAACACTAAGACTCGATTATAAAGTATGTCTACAATTCATGGTCAGAATCAGTCCCACTCTGGTCTTTATGGAGAAAATAATACCAGACAACCTTGAGTTCAAATGGAAGGATGGAATGTAGTCAGCAGTAAGGAAATTGTGGTAGGAATGGGAAAATTGTGAGGTTTTAAGTTAATGGCACTGCAAACAGTCAAACACCATAACTAGCATATTTCCTTATCCAAAGAGCTTGAAATAGTTTTGTAAAAGTCACTAACAGTAAGTCATTCTGATGTTCCTGCCCAGATCTCAAGCAAATGAAAAATAACAAAATTGCATTAAAAAATCCAAGCTACCGCCTTTCTGGTTTTCCTTCTATCCCTTTCTTTGGCTCTTCCCTCCCTTCTTCTCCCATCCCTATCCTCCCCTCCCCTATTCTCCCTTCTTTCTCTCTTTCTTCCCTCCTTGCTTTCCTTTGTGTTAGTTTGCTTGGTTTCAAAGGTATGTTGAAATCCTAAAGACAGATCAAAACTAACATCACTAATCACATACCTTAGTAAAGCTGAATAAATATTAAGAAGACTGAGAACAATCTAACAAACCCCTAATTATTGCTTATACACAGATCATTGTTTTTTAAGTCAGGTGTCTCCTTTGCAATACATCCAATTGACAAGAGATGCCGGTTAAACAAAGCCACAAACACCATATCAAACAAAAAATTTCCCTAAGCCCAAACCAGATAAAATCTCATCTCTCTTCCTGTATTGACCCTTCAGCTAGTGAGCGAGACAGAAAGTGAGCAGCAATAATGGTACTCACATTGGAGGGCAAAAGAGCTTAGAATAATGTGGCTGGTGTAGGGGAGAGGTCAAGGAAGAGCATCCACAGAGGTAGATGGAAGACCTTGCATGGGCATCTAGAGCTCCGGTTAGTCTTATTACTTCTGTCATTCATTTCTTCAGGAAACACTTTCACAGTATACAAGAGTGAGCAAATCTTCACAGGGTGGCTTTTGATGTCAAGGTAGTAGGCAGTAAGCCAATAGACATTTTGAGAGTTCCTCAAATATCATGAAGGACATGGGTATGCCATATTGAGAGGTTTGAGCACAGAAACCCAGTTGAGACTACAGGATTCAGAAGGCGTTGAATGAGGTTAAAATTGAGCAAATAATGGCCTTTGGATAATAGAAACCAGACTTTGGAGAGTCAGAGAAAGATGTTAAGAGTTAGCAGTAAGTGTAGAAAAAAACTAGAATCCCTTAGGTGCTGGATTTGAGCCCCACACAAGAAGCACCACCATTCATTGTATAGATACATTGTATACACGTATACATTTAGGTAGGTGGATACAGACATCTATGTGTGCATGGGTTACTTTTTGCCATGGTGTGGAACTGAAACATCCCTCAATGCTCTATGTGTTACAGGCTGGGTCTCTGCTTGGTTCTACTGAGGGCTGGTGGAACCTTTAGGAGGTGAGATTTAGTGGGAAGACTCAGATCATTGTGGTGTGTCATCAAAGGGCAAAGCTGACATTCAACACTTTCCACTTCTCTATTTTGTATCATGGCTATGAGGTGAGCTATCCAGCTCTATGTATTGCATGTGTGCTGTGCAGCAATGAGACTCCTTGAGAACAAAGCCATATAGATTGAAACCTTTGACACCGTGAGCCCAAACAAACCCCTTTCTCTTTGTATCACTTGATTACCTCACATATTTTCACAGTTTGGAAAGCCCAAGTATAGGGAAGAGGTACACTGATCCTTGGAATACTGGGTGTGTCTCATATAAGCAAGGGCAAGTCTCCTGGCCAAGTTCAGAGGTTACCAAACCTCACAGAGAAAGACATGAAATGTCCATGTGTCTGAGTGGTGGCTGAAAGTGTGCAGCTAAAAGGAAAGTATTCTAGCCCATGAGCAGCTATGGCCAGCCCCACTGTGTTAGGCCTTCCTACTGCTTGATTTGTGTCTTTCTAATGCGAATGTAGTTCTTACAGGGTAGAAAATATTAAAATAAAAAAACAAAATTATGCTCACAGTCTGGGATCCCCTTGCTTTAGAGAAACTATTGCTCCATTCCACACCCCAGACTTGGCTTTGGCAAGTTGACCACTATGTATATTTTCTTAAGATCAGTGATTATCTCTCTAGTTTTACTAAAATGCAGAAGGAATATGAGTACCTTATGTTCTTTATAGTTAACAATGCACTGGGGAAATTGCAACCCAAAAAGACAGGTGCTTTGCTTGGGGTTATAGAGAAGGTACACAAATAAATAGGAATTAAATTCCAGGGTGTCCAATCCCTCCAATTCTCCTTTGCCTGACTCTACCTTTTTTTGAATTTCTAGGGACAAATTTTCCATTTCTCTTGGGGGGTTTCTCTGAGTTACTTATCCCAGTGGCTTTTCAAAGATATATGTTCAGTAGGAAGATATGTTTCAGGACTCCGGCCCCTTGATAATGTGCTCTAGATGTTAAATGCTATTAGTAGCAACAGTAACAATAACGATGATGGTGGTGGTGGTGTGCGGATAATGATAATGATAATAATGCCCACAGAGCGTTGTTGCAGACCCATCACCATTATTATTATTATCACATTTGCCACAGCACAAAAGTGATTGCAAGTGCTGCAGCTCAGAAAGATCTCCATTCTCTTCCTACTTTGAAGCACCAGAGAGAAATGTAACAAAAAGTTGTTGAAAGGATCCACACCATGTGGTCCCACATCCCAGCACAGAGCAGCTAAGCTCTAAAAGCCATGCGTCTCTGCTATTTTCCACTGTTACTGTGTCTTCCAGGTCATTGAGGACTTGGCCATTTGAGAAACTCTTTGGCCTATAAGTCAATAATGAAAGAAGGTAATGGTCATGGTCAGGAACGGTGGAGATGCTTGGTGCTAGGCTGGAGCCTGACAATAGGATTGTCAACAATAACAACTTGTTTAGTCAGAGGGCTCCAAGCCATATGAACACAGTAAGAAAGCCATGCTCCAAGCTCACCATAAGCCAGTTGGGACTCTCAGCCACCCTCTTCCCAAGAACTGAGTTTATGAAGGTACACATCTGCTTCCTGACATCGCTCGATTCGGCTTCAGCAATTGACCAACTCTGTAGAGTTTCTTTAGATCAAGGCAGAAAAGATTTGAATATCTTATGTTCTTTATACTTAATAGTCCATTGGAGAGATTAGGACCTTTCTAGATGACAAGGTAAGGCTGAGGAAATATCAATAATAGCACATGACATTTAAACCCTTTCATCTGCAGCCAGGCACATGGCACCTCTGCATGAAAGTGACTGGGACAAAAAAAATTACCTGTCTGCACTGGCTTCATGTGGTGGGGAAATTTCCTTTCCTCTGTGGCTATAGGGGTATCAAAGCCCACCATGCTGCATGCTGAAGACACATACAGTAACATTTGCAGGCAGAGCTTGGCGGTATGTAATACCAGGTTGCAGCTACTGTGTGTGTAGCTAGTACTCTTTGACTCTGCTTCTGTCCTAATACCTTCTCGCTCTGTCTCATTCTCTATACATGCCTGAAAACTGACTCCTTGATTTCCTGCTACTTTGTGCCTGGTTCGACCTCTACAGAAAGGAGACATAGGCAGAAATCTGGTGGGAAAGCTCAAGGAAGTGAATGTTCCTTGTCTGTCCGTTTGCTTTAATTTGGAAGACGCACATCATACCTGAGTGGCAGAGGCCAACTTGATGTTCGCTCGATGCAGGATGACAAGACGTCCCGAGGAATTGCAGAGATGCTCACATGCGTGACTTCAAACCGAGCCAAGGTCAACAGCTACTTATCAGTATGTTTCCTGTGCCTTGGCACAAAGAAAGCCATTTATTCTGTTTCTGGCTACAGAGAGCATTTCAGTTGGGCAGTCAGCTGGAATTTAGAGATTACAAGTCTCTTATTGCCCAGATAAGAAAATCTACACCAAACAAGCTAAATAATATACCCAAGATTAAGGAAAATTAGCAGAAATATCCGGCTAAGAATTCAAAACTTGGGGATTCTTTGATGGTTTTTGTTTCTTCTTCTTTGGTTTGGGGGTCCAAACTAGTTTGGGACCAACTCTATTGTCAACAGGTCACCCTCATATCTCATCTGATTTTTTCATTTCTTCTTCTCTTCCTAGCCTACTGAGCCATCACAACTTTCTTCCTTACCTATCTACCTACCTTCCTACCTTACTTCCTACACTTTTCTGATCTGATTAAAAATCTATGTTCAGAAGAAACGTCACCCTCCAGAGCATCAGCTAAGCCATAAATTCCCACAAGACAAATGTGATTAATAAGTTTGTGTGGTAATCCTCTTGTGTGTCCTATGTTTAAGTTGCCACTGTCAAAGGCAAGGTGGAACAACATCTAAAGGTAGCGTGGATCGAGTATGGCTCACATCATGGTATATTCAGAGAACAACAATTGATGTCCTACGGCAGGCAATGCTTAACCTGGCTTTGTGCAGAGCAAGGCATGGAACAAGGAGACTGGAAGCCTCGTTGCAGCTCCCACTTAAAAACTTCTTGAAGTCTAAATTAATTTGGTCCCATCTCACTTACAGGGAAAGTATCTATTTCACTTGCAGCTAAAGTGAGCGTTTGTTTAACCTCTTGGGGGATAGGCTATAGCTACACGTAGACCTTTGCAAGAAGTGCTGCGGTTATCCAATTTCCCTCTAATTGCTCTAACAAGGATGAATTAGGACTTTCATCAGCAGGCCTGAGTGATCAGTTTGGAGTCAGCCATGGGCAGTGAAGCCAGTTATTAAACAAAACTACAGTGTTAACTCCTAATAATACACAGTGAGGGCAAATTAGGCAGAAGACAAATACACCATCCTGATGACACTGGAGAATATGTCCCCTTGACTATATATCTTAAAATAATGCTATTATTAGTGCTGTCGAAATTCATTTCTAAGACATAATAGGAAAGTAAACGTTCACTTGGGCTTTCTATGCAGTTAAAAAGAAAGCATTTGACAAGGGCATACTATATATTGTTTGAACAGTCAGTATGACGGGGTTCCATTTTGATATATTAATTATCCCCATACTATCATGTCAGGAGTAACTGAGAAGTAAGGGACACCCTACTCCTCTGAAAAGGTAAACTGTTCCTGGCTGAGGCGGATTATGGCTGCTACCAATATTGTTGCTTTTGCTCAGCGTATCATCATTTCCCCCTTTGATTAATTAATTAATTTATTTATTTATTCACTTTATATCTGATCACAGCCCTCTCCCACTCCCAACCTTACAACCCCCCCCACCATGATGTCACTATTCTTATCCCAACCGGAATACAAGGAAATACTCCTGTTTCCCTCTTTTTTTCCTCTCAGCCACACTATCCTGGCAAAGACTCCCTTTCTGAGGTCTGAGATATAGCAGATATGCTAACTCTGTAAAGAGAGGGCTATTGAAAATGCATTTTGAGTTAAAGAAATTGATCATATATCATGAGAGTGGGAGAAGGGAGAGAGAGCCATTCTTGTGTCTCATCAAAACCTCAGAAGCCCACTCTGGTAGAACCTCGTTAATTTGCACTAAAGGCTGGGATCGACTTGACTAATTACTGAGCAGCATGCATGAGAGTGAACGGGAACAGACACAATTTAGAAAGCTGAGACTGTGCATCAAACAAATGGACTTTATTGTACAATTAAAAACCCACTTGAACGCTGGCTGGAATGAAATCCAATAGTGGGGTAAGTACTTTAATAATAACACTTTGCAGATTGCGGGCTGATGACAGGCATTGGGCCTTTGGGAAGCAGCATCCTGACATGCCCAGTTGTCGAATCCCTACAGACTGTCAAGGGATGACTTGCATTGTTTTCTGGCCCACTCTGTGTGCCTTTTGAGGGAGTGCAGACTCTCTTTCCACGCTACTTACACTACAAGGCTCAATGTAGGGAGAAATCCGTGTTCTTGGCCAAGTGTATCGCATTCAGGAGGACCATCCTTAAAGCAATCATTTTTCTTTCCCATTTCTACTTGTTTATAGCCCCAGAGAAATCTGGATTAGAGTTGTTTGTCTGTTTCAGACACACCTGCTGGCCATTCACCACCTGAATCCACAAGTGGGTATTTGGACGCTGTAGTGAGTCCTACCTCAGAAGCAGTTATGACGTGGCCAGCAGAGGATTAGTGCTTTTGGTGGAAGAAAGCAGCATGGGCCGATGAAAATCTTAAGTAGCAAATATCTTGTTTTCATCTCCAGAGCTCCAGTCCTAAAGGCCACTGAAAAGTCTCTTGCTAGTACTGATGTGTTGCAATTGCCATGGATTGCTTTTTCCTGAATTTTACAGCCAGATTTCAGCAATGGTTGTTTACTCTCCCTTCTATTTCTCCCCACCTCCTGCCATACATATACACTACACTAGGCTAGGGGAATACAGAGTTATACTGCATTATGAACAGTCATTTACTTGGAAATGTCTGTTTGCTTGTGTGTTGTGCTCTCAGATGACTTCCAGAGCTGTGCTGAGCAAAGGATAGGCAATGAATGGCTTGCCTCAGCTCCTTGAGAAGAGGTAGCGCCTCCATTAGACTTCCTTGAAGGTTAAACTATTTGGGGAGCTGACAACCTAGAGGTGTACTGAGTGAGGGAGAACTATTCTTCAGTGTGACTTTGCAATGCAGAGGGTTTATTTTTCCCCCACTGCCTCTGGACTTGGTCTTGTGGCATGTTCTGCCAAATGTCATGGCTTTAGATGGGTTTCATACCTTGCCTTGACCTCTTCCTGCTCTGACATGGACTAGAGGAAAATCTGACTCCAGGCAGCTGCTGCCTCTTAAGCCTATGTCTGGGTCAGTACCAGCCATTTGTCATCCTGACAAATGAAGAAAACCACTGTTGTTAGCCACTCAAAATCTGGGCATGGTTAATGTGCGCCACTGGAAACTTTGGACATACTTTGGACAGCCTATATCTCAGACATTGGCTATTTATTCTAAGAGGACTCTCAAATAAACAAGATGGAGAAACCTTGCCCTTAAAGGAACTTCCAGATGAGCTAGGAAAAATAAAGCAAATCTATTTAATAGCAGAGATAAAAAGAAAAAAGAAAGAAAAGGGTGTGTGCCCAAGATAAGTGATATTGACTGATGTGCTCACCTGCAGTTGAGCATTGGAACCAAGAGGTGCCTTCGTGGTGGGATTAGATCTGAGCTGTCCGTAAGGCTCCGTGATTCTTGATTTTAATGATACCATATAGAAAGGCCAAGAGTGGATCCCAAGTGGAGGGAATAGCATTCACAGGATAAAGCATTGCTGGGGACACTTTGACCAACTCAAGAGGCCATGGTTACAGAGAGTGTTGTATGTTTAAATGCATACCCCATTACCATCCATTCACTTTTCCTAAATCATCTCGTAAGTGTCATCCCAAATCTTGTAATGGAGAAGTGGGAAAGAGAATAGTTCAGAAACTGAACTCATTGTATCTTTAAAGAGAAGTACATTTCTCCCTTGCTCCCGGTTCAGTGCTTGGAATATGAAATTCATCTCAGAAAGCCCCAGAGATGACTCTATCGACTCTTCTTTAAATAGAATTAAAATTGACTCAAGATATATCTTCAAATCTATTGAATTACGTAGCCCATAATTGAGCTGCAGCTGGTCTTGCTGGGGGAAATTAACCAGAGAGGGGGAAAAGATGTGGAGAAGCTGCCACAGGATGTCAGGGTATCTTGGAGAGGGGTTGGAGGGTAAAGGCTGTGTCAATAATTATGTAACTTATATCATGACATAAGGCACTAGCTGATTTGTTGAACTAATAGGGATGGGCAGTAAGTATTTCCTCATTTATGTAAGGAAACTGCACGCATTCTCTGGGTTATTCCTGTCAAATGTTAAGAAGAGCACTGGGTTTAGAATGGAAATCTCCATTCTCCATTTTGTCACTGAACTCTTGACCAAGTTATATGTCTTTACCAAGACTAGAAACAGTGCTTAAAGTGTCCGGTCTGTCAGTACTCTAACTTCTTTATTTGGCCATATTTATTCTCAACTCCTCTCAGTTGTTACTAACAAACAACTTTGAATTCATCCTTAGTACCGGCTATGATTTCAGGCCCTGGGGATGCTACTCACAGCAGCACTAGTGAGAAACACACAGTGTCCTGGGTCAGGTCCAGGCCTAGCCTTACATCCCATGCAGGGATACACACCCTGGGACTCTCCCCTTTTAAATGATATCTACAGTCTTCCTCCTTGAGACCAAAGGTAGAGTGGAAATGTGATGTGTGCTCTACATATATACAGCCTTGCGACTCTGTCCCAAGATGGATGAGGGCTCTGCCTTTACTTTATTGTCAGACAGCAGCTCTTAGCTCTCTTCCTGCATCTATCTTTGACATTCAAAACAGCAGTGAGACTGTAGTTTGATTGAAGCTAGCAAGAGTTCATTTGTGGTGATGTTGGGTTGGGTGGTAGAACCTTTAAGAGTGAGAACCTACTAGAGGGTCACTGGCATACAGTCCTTGGAAAGAGTCACTAGTTTTTGTATGACCTTGAATTAGTTCTTAAGAGTTGCCCTAGAATGACGCTGGCTTTATCTCAAGGTTTTGCTTCCTGGGTCACTCACTATGTAATCTCTTTGCCTTAAGCTATGACCCCATGACGGTGATTATTTGGGTCAGGAGCCCTTCATTACAGTTAAACAGATGCCGGTGACATGCACTTTACCCCTAAAACTGTGAACTAAAGGAATCTTCCTCCCTCTTCTTCCCTCCTTCCTTTCCTTCTCTTTCCATTCTCTTTTCTTTTTCTCTTCTTTCTCATTTTCTCAATCCCTCCTTTTCCTCCTCTCCTCTCTTCTCTCTCCATTCTCCCCTCATTTCCTTTCCCATTCCCTCTCCCTTCCCCTCCCCTCCCTTCTGCGCTCCTCTGCCTCCATTTTCCTCACCCTTGGCTTCTCACCTATAACCTCTTCTTTTCCTCCCCCACCCTTCTTCCTTTGAGTCAGGTCTCACTTTGTTGATACCCCTACCCCAGCCTTGAGCTTACGCTCCTCCTTCCTCAGTCTGCCTAGGTGTTATAAATATTAGGCTTATAGACCTGTTTTTCTTGCCCTGGCTAAGCTCTTTTCTTTATAGACACTTAGTCTCAAATACTTTGTTGTATCTATGAAAACTAGACCAATAGTGGCCGTATTAAACAAAGATTGGGAGGGGTGGGAAAGTGCAATCTGTCAGCTTGCACGTATGTATTCTCAGGGCTTCCTATTTGTAGAGCAGAATGCTTCGACAGTGTGGCTCCACTTAAACCTCCTCCCTCACCACAGTGCCCACAGACTTCTCTTCTTAATTTGTTACTCCAATTCGACAAATATTTATGGAATGTCTGGCACTGTTCCAGGCACTGGGCTTAGAACAGTGAGCATTTGTAACCACAACCTTGTCCTCTGGAAGGTTAAGGAAGTAAACTATGGAAGAAAGAATTGTGCAAACAGATCACTAACCACCACTGACACACTTCTGTGCTCCTCCCTCCATCGACAATTTAGGCAAGACAAGTAGAAGCCCAGAGAGTGTCAATCCGGACATTTTCCTTTTGGTTCCAAGAGGGACCTAACCTGGGAAATGGATTAGATTTCCCTCAAAGAATTTTCCTTGGGTAATTCTTCATGCCAAAAGTTCTCAGCATTTCCGATTGTTTTCTATGCATGTCCAGGTATGCTGCAGTGGCCGAGTCTCTTGCTTTTCTAAGGTCTGAGGGAGTTCAAGGACATGAAAAGTTCAGTGTCAAACCATCAATCCTGGACAGTTAGGTTAGAACTACGTGAGTGTAATGTGTGTGCATGCACAAACACATAGGCCCATGAGAGTGTGTGTGTTTGTGAGTATGTGTTTGTGTGTGTATGTGTTCCTGCACAAACTGAAGAGAGTCTGTTTCCTTATGTGGACCATAGTAGGTAGGAAAACTAAGCCTGTTAACTGTATCAATGTCCCTGACTTCTTAACAGTACCGGAAATTGGTGTGTAAGAGCGCACATACTCTGTAGACTGTTCGGAGAGGATTGATATAGCTTTCTGTGCATGCATTTTGGTGGGGGTGGAGGTTTATCTGCCAGCATCATGGATGAGTGTGCTGTGCAGAACACACAGCATAAACTACAAGCCTTCCCCGTCATTTTCTATAAATTCCAATTGACTGTAATTTCTATGGGAGCTTTGAGCCCTACGCTAAACAGTTTAGTTCTCTTTGTGCCTCACTAATCTACTGTACTTGATTGCAAATGGGCTGCCATTAGCCTTGTTGTTAGAGCTGGGGAATCTGTGTAATTGCTGAGTAACTTTTTTTACACTTTTGAATGGCATGCATGCATGGGTGGCTGTTCAGAGCCCATCTATCTATAGGCTGCCTAATGGGTTCCAATGGGAGTGTGCACAGCACACCTCGTGCCTGGCAACCTACAAACTCATCAGTGCTTCGGGCATGAGTGGCATTTTAAAGGACCTTTACCATGAGTGGAATTAGCATGCACTGTCCCTCTGGAGCCTGTTAGCTTTTCAATTCTGACCCCCACGGTGAAAAATAAATGCATGTAATTTAGTTGAGGAAAAATGTCTTTAGGGCATTTTTGCTACTCTTGGATTTGCTCTACAGGACACTTAAAAAAAAATCCAGTTTCCAAATGGAAGTGGCCAAAACTAATATAGGTCACTATCATACAAAAAGATAGAAACTTACAGCAGGGCTGTTTGCTGTTTTCTGTCAGGACACTTGGCTCTTGGCTCCCCGTTACTCAGCTTCCACACTCTTGATCCTTGGCTGACATACTCCTGCATGGTCAAGAATCTGCAGCTGGTTCTAACCGGTGGGTGGTGAATACCATTTGTCAAGATTAAACAAGGCAAGGAAGATGCTTAAGTTCAAAATCAAGTCATGTCCAAGAATGCACAAGAGGAGGGCTAACAGCTTCATGAGCCTAGGACTTTCTGACACCTTTTAGGGTATAGTTTGAATTCCACTTTCGAGTCTGTCTCCAAATGTGTCTCCTTCCTTTAAGTTCCTAAAGAGGCTACGCTACTTACTTAGCACGTTGTCATGTATTATCCTGTTTGCTAACTTTTTATGAACTCCTATTTAGCACTTAAAATAATTTAACTTGGCAAGGCATGCCACATGCTTTTAATCCCAGCAATTGGGAAGCAGAGACAGGTGAGTTTGTCTGAGTTTGAGGCCAGGGTGGTCTACGTCGTGAGCTTCAGGCTAGCCAAAGTGACATTGCTAGACCTTGTCTCAAAATACTATTAATACTACTACAGCTGCTGCTGCTGCTGCTACTACTACTGCTACTACTACTACTACTACTACTACTACTTACTATTACATTAATGTTATTTTATGATTATGTATAATATGGTAATTATTATATACTTCTTAGAATCTGTGCTACAACCAGAGCCAGACAGATTTGCATAATGTTTGCTTTGACTTCACTCCCAGACCTTGGTGAGCCAAGGTCATCCCACAAATTGCAGACGCCAGGAGGAAGTGTGCTGGGTCTCACCTGCCAGTCTCTTGTTATTTCTTTCCTGAATGCCGAAATGATAGAGGTGAGGGGAAATACCAGATTGCAGATGTTTCAGAGTTTCTTCCTTACCCTGGGACAAATCCTTTTCTGAATATATTTACATTACAGCTTTCCGTGACATTAAGGGAAAAAATATATAAGTTATCACCAAGCTGTGATTGTATAGAATCCTTGTTATCTCAGAATTCATTAGCATAGTCAACAGAATTGGGCATACACATATCTCTGAGAATTTGCACAAATTCTACTTAAATGGTCTTCTTGGCTTACTACCTTATTTTTATGCATTTTATCAATAATTTTATCACTTCCCTCCTCCAAACCCCTTTGCCCCATCTGGTCTTTAATGGAGGGAAATAGAACTAAGATTCCAATGCATCCAGATTTATATCCAAATACAATCTAGTTGCATTTGGAGCCCTAGAGAGTCAGTCAAGGCTATTATTGGCTGCCAGGATTTTTAGAAAATACATAAATCTCCTTTTGTGCCATAAATACTTTTCTGCATTCATAGCTGAGAGAGAGAGAGAGAGACCTCATTATACCACATCCTGAGAGAGGGAGAAGCACATCTCATTCCGAGTGACAGGTGACATGTTCTCTAGAAACATGTAAAAAGATTGCAAGCTAATTTAATTCCTGTCTCATTTTTAACCATGGTTGGGATAATTGTAGCTTTATAAATGCCTCTTGGTCGCCTGGAATACAGGGGTTTTGAGTGAGGTTATGTCTAAAGCCTGGGGAGACTTTGTGACCATACCTTAGTGGCAGGGGTCTTTGACAGCATGCCCTTATTTATATGGTTTGCAGATTTGTGGGTGGAAACTTTCTTAGAACTAAATGAGAGCTGGGTCTGTCAAACTAAATGTATCCAACATGGGAGCTCTCACTCACCGTATGCATCTTAGAACCATCTGAGGAGATCTGAAAATTTCGGGGTCATTCAGGCCTCACTCCCATGAACTGTGATTTAATTGGTCCATGTAAGATTCTGCCCTGGTGTTTGTTTAGCACTCTCTACATAGTTCTGCTGAGTATTACCTCTCAAATTTACCCATTTGAGTCATCCAGAGGAACGGTGACAACATACTGTGAAGTACTGATGGTATGTAAGGACTGGGGACTTGGTGCTGCTGCAGGTCTGTGTTTATACTTGGAGAGCCGCTGGAGTGGTGCATTAGAGTTGAAGGCAGCTATTCTGATGAGCATTTGGGCTGGATAATAAATCACTTTGCTGATTCCTGGCTTTCCACTCAAAGTTATGCCAACCTATTCTATTAGCAATATCTCTTAGCAAATAATTAGTCATTTTCCTAAAATCGAGCCTTCTGGAACATGCCTTCCCACTCTAAATAGCAAAACAAAAATTCAACCTCCCAAATGTCTCTATTTGGTTAAAAATTGGAAAATGATGGTGACAAATCCTGTTCCCTGGGGAACGTGTGTACATCAAGTTCTGACAAAGAAGCACACTGCCGAAGTGTCACAATCATCGTCTTCCTGCCTTCTCCAGAGCTGAAGAGAAGAATATTATTAAAGACAGAGGTCAATTTCTTTGTATCCTGCGGAAACCCTCGGCTTCCAGGAGTCAGTAGCTGGAAGAAATCTGTCTGGAATATGGAATCTTCTAAGTGTGTGTCTTCTTCCTTCTGGGTGTTTGCTTCTTTGCCATTCCTTGTTTGAATCTGTGCATCGGAGTCATGACAGTCAGGGGAGCTATTTCATATCTTAGGGCCTCTTAATATCCGTTTAAAGTCCCTCTAGCACTCTTAATGTTGCCTAGCAGCAGGGTCCTCCAATAATAGACACCCTTTAAGCGCAGAATCATAGGCCTGATCAATGTGCTAACGCTTTCAGAACTGCAGTCTAGGGGCTATGACTCAGGGATATTTTGGAATGAAGTAGGCCCTCTCTCCCTACACCCACTGAAAAGAATTAAACACAGGAGCAAGAAGCTTGCATTTGCAAATCATTATGGGGTAACTGGGAGCAGATTCCCAATTTAAAACACATTGATTATCTTCCAGTTTCTTGACCCACTTTGCATTAGGGGGTCACAAGAATCAGCCAGAGGATCTTAGATATTGAAACTAAGCTTAATAGGCTCATGTGAGGTTCTCCCGCATCTATTCAAGGGACCGGAAGATGGGCTTGGACTATTTGTGCGGTTTCACTTGGGGTTGGATGACTCACAACCAAAATCAAAATGATCATTAGACTCCAATTAAGAACAGTGGATGGTCAGGAAACAAGAGGAGGATCCCAGATCACTGACTTCTTACTCTGTATACATCGGTTACCTTTAATTATTGCTTTGGGTGTGTCTGTGGATGTGCACGTGCCCCAGTATGCCTGTGGTCATAGGTAAACTTATGGAAGTCAGCTCTCTTCTACCTTGCAGGGTTCTGGGATTAGATTCAGTCCTCAGGCTTGCCAGTGAGCATGCTTACTAGCTGAGTCAACTCGCCAGCCCTCTGTATACATCTTCCGGGTGTGGGCACAGAGTGTATGCTGCTGTGGTCAGTGAAGCATGCACTTAGCGAGATAGACTGCTGCTGGGCGTCAGAGCAGCTCCTCGTCATCACTGCTCATTCATTGCACCTGAGGACCCTGTTAAACTACAAATTCTCCATGTCTCTGGTTATTTAAATGCCGAGTTGATGGTCTATTTAAAAAAACAAACAAACTTGAGAGCTATAGTTCACCCTGTGGGGCCAGAGGTCTGTGTGGCTAAGAGACTGAGATTAATGCGAGTCTGAACGTCCTTTTGGGTCATTCTATGGGCAATTAGGTTTCTATAATTTTTCAGTCATGTGTATCACAGCTTACTGATGACACCCCAAAGGGCCCGTTTATGGAGGTGTGCAATGCCGTTGATATCCCCAGCACGAGGTCTGCCGGTGACTGACAGCAGCTGTGGGCAGTAGGTGTGTCTAGAGCTGAAATGTGTGGGGTGGACTCTGTGGACTCCTCCATCCTCATCCCCGTGTGAGGCCTTTCACCTTGTCCAGTGGACACAGAAGTAGCTAGAGGAGAAATGCTGGTCAGTGGTCAATTCTCTAGAACTCAAATTCTGAATGCAAAACAAACACGCTTTATTCAATGGTTTGTTAATCCCTTTTATTACACTAATTGGTTTAATGTTTGTAAATACAAAGAGCAACAAATATATAGTTTCCTCTTGAGTTGGGTCCCACAATACTTAAAGGCAAAGCAATATCTGGCTGCTATAAATTTGTGGTGTGTGTGCATGTGTGTGCATGTGTGTGTGCACATGTGTAGTTTACATATATTAACTAGTGTTTTTCCAATTCAAGAAAAACAATTGAGTCCAGTTGGTATTTTTTTCTTTTGCCCTGAACACACACATCATTTATTTGGTTGAAAATAAGTTCCGTGTTTTACTTCTGTTCAAAATCATCATTATTAACAAGTACATAAGCCTCTTTTTCTGAGTCACTGTCCCAAGATGACAGGCCCCCTTTGAACCTCATTCTTCATTAATTTTATTAGAAAATTTGATTTACGTGTAAGCACAACACAAAGCCATGAAAACAACTTCAAAGGGAAAAAACAAATTCAAATTCTCTTTACTTTCCAGGCTTTTGAGCATGCGTATGCCAGGAAAAGGAGACAGAGAGAGAGAGAGAGAAAGAGAGAGAGAGAGGGGAGAGAGAGAGAGAGAGAGAGAGAGAGAGAGAGAAGACAGAGAGACAGAGGAGACAGAGGAGACAGAGAGACAGAGGAGAGAGAAAGACAGAAAGAGACAGAAAGACAGAGACAGAGAGAGACAGAGAGACAGAGAGACAGAGAGACAGAGAGACAGAGAGACAGAGAGAGACAGAAAGACAGAGACACAGAGAGACAGAGAGACAGAGAGAGACAGAAAGACAGAGACAGAGAGAGACAGAGAGACAGAGAGACAGAGGAGACAGAGAGACAGGAGACAGAGAGACAGAGGAGACAGAGAGACAGAGAGAGACAGAAAGACAGAGAGACAGAGGAGACAGAGAGAGACAGAAAGACAGAGAGACAGAGGAGACAGAGAGACACAGAGACAGAGAGAGACAGACAGAGAGAGAGACAGAAATACAGAGAGAGAGAGAGAGAGAGAGAGAGAGAGAGAGAGAGAGAGAGAGAATGAATCATTATTGAGGTATTAGGAAATCCAATAGTATCTAAGGACTTTTGTGGTCTGCTATCTGCTTGAAAAACTAAGCATGTTTGTATAATAAACAAGAAGGAGCTAATAAAGCAATTAACAAGGAAGACAACCACTGGGATATCAGTGGGCCATGTTGAGATATACTCCTAATTATTAGGGATATGTCTTTTTTTTTCCTTTGGTACACACATTTACTCATGAACACTCCACACATAATTACTTGATAGCTTGAAATCTAAGCCAGAAGCATAAGAAGACTCACCACATCAGTTCCCCATTTGGGTTCTTATAAAAATGGCAGAACTTTTGCTTCTTTAAGAGCTTAGTGAATCAGTAAAGCAGTGACATTTCCATCCTAGAGGACGAGGAGCACCCTTACCTGCGATCTCATTGTATTGGGCAATCTCTGGGGATTGTACCACTTACCACAGCAGGACTTTGGAAGCTGGTATTAAGTTTACTCAGTAGGAAACAGGCCCTGAGGATATATTCTGAGTGGAAACTTACTGGGAGTACCTCAGCTAGAGTACTTCTGATTGAAGATATCTACATAACGTGCCTTTAAGTAGTGTCCTGATTAGTTTCAACTGGTAATTGTGTACCTTGGAAGAGGGACTCTGAACTGCAAAATTTTCAGTCAGATTGGCTTGTAGGGCTGTCTATGGGCATTGTCTTAATTGCTAAGTGATGGAGGGAGGTCCAATCCATTGCAGGTGGAATCCTTACTAGGTAGGTGGTCCTGGGCTGTAAATAAAGATAGCTGAACAGATACCATCTAACAGCATTCTTACAATATTTCTGTTTCCGTTCCTGCCCAAGTACCTACCATGATGGATTGTGACCTTGAAGTTTAAGGCAAACATACCCTTCTCCCCTGAATTGCTTTTAGTCATGGCATTTATCATTACAACAGGTCAAACCAGAATGGATAGCATACCTGAAGTAGAGTATGTTTGAGCCCTTCAAAGAGAGCATCTTTCAGTAGAGCACTTTAGATAGTATGTTCAAGGGAGAATATCTTATAGAGTACCTAGGGAAGAGTCCATTAGGTAGAAGACTTCAGGTAGTATATGCAGGGCAGAGTACCTGTAGAGAGAGTATCATCAGACACAGTTCCTCTGGTAGAATATTCCAGGCAGAGTATTTTCAGATAGATGCCTCACGTTGTATATATCAGGTAGAGGGCCTTTGTAGGCTCAGCCTCCCTTTCTCTAGACTAGGAAAGCAAGCTCCTTGATGACAGGGACTACTCCCTACTTTTTATACCCTGAAGACTGTATTAGGCTCAATAAATACTCACAGAATTGAATTGAATTGAGAGGAGAATTTGTCTCTACTTTTCTCCTCTGGGCTTACTGACAGAACTAATGCTTCCAAATTCCTCTGAGATCATTCTTTCTAAAGGCAGTTCCCAGGAGGGAATCAATGACTCCAGTCCCTGTGGGGAATTGATGATTTCCTAAGGATTTCTAGGTCTGAGAGCTATCCCGCTTCATTGACATTCTGTTGTGTATTATGCAAGACTATGTGTGAGAGAGGCCTTGTCAAAAGCAAATAAATCCTAAATGGAAGATAAGCAGATTAAAAAAAAAAAAAAAAAAAAACCTCTCTTACAATGGCTACACAATAGGTTATAATTGCTTCGACTATGAAATGCCTACTGCCCCTCCCCTGCCTCTAAATATAGCAGATTTGCTTTCCCACTTTGTGTTCCTACAGCTATAGCCTGTGTTACCTATCATTGTAAATTTTGCAATTCCCTGACGACATATAAAAATGAATAAATAATTAGCTGATGCTTATCAGAGTGGATTTTGTGAGCCAAAATAGCAGGAGCTGTCCAGCTTAGTGTCAAGGCTTATAGAGACCATTATTTACTTCCTAATTGCAAGTGTTCATTAATCAGAAGGGGAGTTAGTCATACCTAACGAGCATCGCCGTGCCAATGCTTACCCATGATAACTGGCCCTGAATATCTGTGAGTCTCCGGTCTTTGCTAGTTTATTCATGTTATGCAGTTTTGATGGTTACTCAGACAGAACTAGTTAGCAGTTTGATTTAAATCCCTTATTGGCATAATTAAGCTTAACATGTGGGAACATATAGAGAACATTATTAATTTAGAATGGTGGCTCCTCACATGCTATGCCCTCACTCTGGATAATCTTGGTCCTTCCTTCCCACCGTACCTCCCATTATCACCATCTTTCTAACACAGCTTGATGTGTAAAAAAATTCAGGCTGAAACAGTTTAGGATAAATTCCAATATATTAAAATAAAATCTGGCTTCAGGTTTCTGTTTTTTCTTTTTTCTCCTCCATATTTTAGCTGTGCAGTTTTTGTTTAGCCTGATCTTCAGTTTTCAGATCTCACAAGGAGAAGAATAACAAGATCAAACTTGTGTAATCATTTAGAGAAGACAGAACTAAAATACATAGGGTGCGAAAGTATTTTGCAAACTGTGGTACAGTGATAGAGAAAATGTCAGGTTATTGTTGTAAATGACATTAGCCAGCCAAGTATGGCTTCAAAAGACTTTGCTATCACTGTAGACAGCTCTGAGTAGACAGAACCTCCTAGCTTGGGTCAGGAATTCACATGATCTGGCTTATTTGAGGTTTTGAAGACCCAGCCAAGTGCTGTCACTAATTGGCGGATGTCACTGTGCTATGAAGTTTCACACTTTCATAACATCTCTGGCAGGATGGCTTCCCTGGATCTGATCAGAACCATTTAGAGAATGTACACACAAAAATGTAAATTGCTTCCAGGGATTTTTATTTTTGAAAAAAAAAATACCCTCACATTTATTCAAACCTTTGAAGTGACTATTTCTAATAAAAGATGATTCCCTTGGGAGAGCGTGAAGTTTGAAAGTTTAGTTTTGTTTGAATTATTTGTATGCAGAGGTCCCTATGGGCAAAAGGAGAAAATAGCTATTTTCTTGCTTGTTATTAGGGGATAGGAGAGTGTATTTTCCACAAATCAAAAAAATACCGATTATACAAAACACATTTTTCCAGATTTGGTCAACTGGGAGGTTTTGTAGCATCTCCCCCTTTAAACTTTTGGACAAGAAGGGGCCATATATCCTTGATGTTATAAAATACTTGAGGGTACAGGTTCATTATAAGCATCCTGGTCCTTGCTCCACAATATTAACTGGCAGTGATCATAATAATGATGATAGCCATTAAGTGGCATTGTTAAGGAGGCTGGAAAGCTGTCATGTGTGATTCTGGATGGGGATCGGGATTCAAACTGGGATCCGGATTCTGTGCTGAATTTATCAAAACACTAAAGCAAAATTTAAGCGGAAGCAAGGTTACAGGGTTTGCTTAGCTCAAATTGTCAGTGGATGAAGGGTGAATTCATTAGTTAACAACTCCATTAGAAAATTCTGTGGAGAGTCAAGCTCATTGAAGAACAAAGCTGGACGTGTGAATATTTTGAATTTACGACTTCAATAAACCTCTGTTGACTGAATTAATTAGGGAATAAATGCTCAATGTTGTCCACATCTCTTGATTTTGACCCCATTCTCTTGCTATCTTTGAAATAGTTGGTAATTGAATCAAGGACACCACCAACTATGTCAAAAGTGTCTGGTTTGCTCATGAATGTGTATACCTCCCAATAGAGCCACATGGGTGACTTCCTAGTGACAGGTCTCTTGGTAGCTTACAGGAATACATGAGCATACCTGTTTACATTTTCCTGTGGAGGTGACATTGGAAGACACGGACAGAATCTAATTGATAGAGACATGGCCATAGTACTATTGTGAGGAAGAAACTCTCCAGCTGCAGGGAACAAGGAAGGTGAAGGACAGGGCAGGGGAGAATACATGTCAAGGAGGTGCAAGAAAATGGACCCGATGTGCAATAGATGGGAAAATAATTACCCATAACTTGGAAATAGATGCAGACCTCGTCAGAGAGGTCAGTGTCAGCTGAGCCCGCGTCTGTGACCTCTGAGGCATTGCTACACGCTAGACTGCCTGTCTCTAGCTCATCAAGCAGTAGATGTGAAGATGCAAAATTGGTAAATAGCTAGAGGGTTATGTCTGGTCCCTGAGCAAGGAGGGCCAATGTGATTCCTGGCTAAGGTTTAAATAACACTGACAATTGAATCTGCTTTGGGAAACCACAGGCCATTTCCTAGACACCTGAAATCACAGTCTATAGCTAACTGGATTGTGAGTGGTTTCTGTTGGACCATTGCAGCCTCCGTTTTTGGGGTCTCAGTAATCCATCCCTTTGCCCCTGGTATTGGCATCATTAGAGGTACTCAGATATTCATGAGGCAAGCTGTCAGACAAGGCTCTTCTCTTTGTCTTCCCTTAGAGACCTGATCCTCAGTTATTCTTGATTTTCAAGAGCAGAGCACTCCCCTGGGGACTGACGGCATGACCTTTTACTAAGTCAGAGTTAGCTCCTTAGTTTGCGGGATGCAGGTAATGAAACCAAAACAAACAATAGCCAGCCCTCCAAATGGAGCAGCGACAGCTATTGTGACAGCGCTTCAGGCAGGAGATGCCAAAACCTGGTGACTATTTACCCTTTGAAGTTTCTATGCTTAAAAGGTACGTTTTCTTTCACTGTTAATAATTAAAGTAAATTCCAAATGCATAATATAGGCTCTTCAAATAAGCATACCCAGAGAGGGTTTTTAAAAACTTTTCTTGATGACATCGTTCCTTCTCTTTCCCTTCTCAGTATGCTGTGAAGCACTCTAATCTTTATATTACAAAACAGTGCTCTTTAAGATTCAGGACTTGCCAACAGTTGGATAAGATGTAATAAAGTCCCTTGTAATAGAACCCCACTGACATGGACAGACATCTGAAAGGAATAGAAAGAATTAAAGTCTCATGACTGAAGATCTTATATGCTTCTCTGGAAGTTGAATTCAGGACCAGGGACCTATTGTTGCTTGCAATTGTCTCTGAAAGAAAGACAAAGTTCCAAGGTTTACTATCTGGGGGCAAGAGGGAAAAGATAAAAACACACAGAACATGATTTCAGCTATGCAAATTAAACATCTGAACTCCCTGTCATTGCTGTTACTATCTGTTGATAAAATAGCTTTTGAAACAGAGAAAGAAAAAGACGAAAGAAAACCTTAAAGCCTAAGCCCTGGGTTTTGTACCTCAAAAGATACATTTACGAGCGCCATCTTGGACAGTATCAGGTGACACTGCCCTGCTGCTGGGCTTGAGTGTAAAGGTTCCTGTTCTGTGCCCCTGTTCCTTGCTGTCCTCTGGTGCTCAGGTTAGGCTGTGGACCAGAAAGCCTTCAGGTTCTTTTCTGGGGGTTATAAGAAAGAAATGAGCAGAGGAAATTTGACTCAATATCCTTTCTCCCAAATGGCCTCATCTTTCTGACATTGACTCCATGACATTCTTCTATTTTATCCTACCACGTGAAATGCTTGCATTATCTTTGAGATCCCATTATCAGTCATTGATGAGGGGCTGTGAGTTCTTCCTGAGTGAAGTGATCCCCAAGTTCACCTCTGTTTCTGTCATCTCTCCTATCCCTACTCTTGGTGTTTCAAGCTAGGACTACTAAACCCTCCAACGCTTCCTTCTTCATTAGGAGAGTCCCCTCTTTCAGTTGGTCCTGATCACCCTACCAGGCTCTTTCTCTCTGTCCTGTAAACCTGGTTGCTAATGGTTTCTTACAACTCTCATGTCTTTTTTTCCTTTTTTGTTGATGTTGTAAAATACTCCGGCTAAAGCAATTTGAGGAAGAAAAGATTTATTCTGGCTCATAGTTCTAAGTCACAGTTCTGCGTGGTTGGAAGTCTTAGAGGTAGGAGTTCAAGAGAGCTAATCACTTTGCTTCTTCAGTAGAAAAGCAGAGAGAGAGAGAGAGAGAGAGAGAGAGAGAGAGAGAGAGAGAGAGACAGAGACAGAGACAGAGACAGAGACAGAGACAGAGAGACAGAGAGAGAGAAGTGTTTGCACTGCTCACATTCTTTTTCTTATAAAATCCAGGATCCTAGTCCTAGGAATGGATGCTGCCACCCACAGTGGGCAATCACTTGACCTCCATAAGTCTAATCAAGATAGTCTCCACAATCATTTCCAGAAGTGGATCTCTCAGGCAATACTCAATTTTGTCTGTCTGAAATTAATACTCGCTATTGCACTATGGCACAGATCTCCCCCCCAACCCCCCACTTTTTATGAGTATTCTGCTTAGAGAATTTGGAGAGGTCAATTCAAGGAAACACTTGTTAGTCTTCCTAAATTGCCTCTTTAATATTTTTTTAGATTAAAATTTTAGATTTACACACAAAGCAACAGTATTCCTCACTAGATCCTCACATATCCTTTTACACACATCACGACCTTTTTGTACTGTCTTGTTTTCATAAATGTTTCATAACATTTTGATGCTGAAGATTGAACTCTGAGCCTTGAATGCACACGACACATCCTTGAGTGTACATCCTTGCTCCTCTGCTGGCCCTTTAAAAATGGTCACTGTGATTCCTGTAGATACAGTTTGCTCAAGATGCTGTAGTAAGAAGTATTGTCCAACCCTGTGTAGAACATAGTGTGTGATTTAGGCTTTGTAGGCCAAGTTCCAAACCTCTTTTGTGCACTGCTTTATATACGAACAGCTACTACAACAAATGTAAGAACCATTCTGTATCCATGGCCCATTCCAAAATAGGTCATAGTTTGCCCGAGTTATGAGAGGATAATTTTAAGCTCATTCTAGCACGAGGCCAGTGTAGTTAACCTCTGAACTCCTTCTTTTTTCTCTATGAGAGGTTGGTGACTGAAGTTCATAGAGTTTAGCAAGACCCACTGTTATTTTTACCTAATGAGTTTGGACAAATTTGAGACCCTCTGTATCTCAGTATTCTCATCTGCAAGACTGAGGGGACAGTAGTGACTCTAGCTCTACTACAGAAGTGACAGTGATTGTCCTTATTTCATGTTCTGAGCAGTGCGTGGCAGTAAGCATTTGATAACAACTCTGTCATTAAGGTTCTATTAAAACTCTATTCCTCTGTTGGTTCTCTTCCCCATGGGCATGGCTAGTGAGCAGTGTTCCTTTCTTGAGTCCCTCTTCAGAGTCTAGAACCATAAATGAGTGACCCCTATGTCACTCACCTGATTAGTAGATCGGAGCATGGACTGGACTGGTGCTCATGAGCAAGCTGTCCACGCTGCCTGGCAGCCTCTCAGAGCAGGAGTTAACCTGCTTAACCTGGAGTTAAGGAGGCAGAGGGGCTGGAGTTAGCATTAGAGCGTTTACAGCCAGTGGACATATTTATAGAACAAGGAAGGGAAGTGCCTCCCATAGCTTCTCTGGACACATACCTGCAGGAGTGTGGGACATTTTGGGGCTTAAGGTTAAATATATTGGGGTTGTGGGTGGAGGCCTAAAGAGCTTGATTCCTTCCAGTGTAATTTTCCTTGGGAGCTCTATGGCTGAAGACATAGAGCCAAGTGGTGCTGCCTTTGAAGGGAACACTACCTATGCAGAACCTGCTAAGAGGAGTCTGAAACTGGTGGGGATCACGTCTAGTCTACAGGAACAGTCCTGGGTAGAGAGGCTAGGAGGGGGCTTCCGAGCACTGAACATTTCTTTCTGCTTGCAGATTCTACCAGAAAAGTTTCCTTGGGGCTCTTTAGAGAACCTGACAGAAGCATTCCAGATGTCTAGAGGTTGGGAAATCAAGGTTTTACTGCTTCATTTCTGCCCGAGGAAGAGTAAAAGCACAAAGAGGCTCTGGGGAATGACCTCCTCCTCCTAACACAAAGAACTGTTCTTGGGGCCCAAATGTGGGCTCTACAGGGAAGCCGTCTAAGAATGTGTAAGTGAGACTTGCATGGAGCTCTGGAGTCCTGGGAGGCCATGACAGCACAGCCTTTGCTACTACCAAGAGAGATGAAGTCAGCAGGCTCAGCAGGAACCGTAAGACTCAGAACTTACAAATTAAGGAGTCCAGCAATCACGCAGTTGTCACTTGGTTGTTGTCCATGGAGTTGCAACTGTGTTTCCCTGAGAAACGGCAGTTTCTCTTCTCATCCTGGACAGGCACCGGGTGCCGGGAAAGGAAAGCAGATGGGAAAGCTAGAAGAATCCTCCCCTGCCTGCAGCCTCTCTTCTGGTCTCTAACCTAAAGAAAACAACCCTTGAGCCTAAGAAACTGTAAGTTGGATGATGTAAAGTTTTTGATTACAGTGAACTGGATATTTTAACTGAATTGAGGCTACCATAAGACTTTCTTGAAATCTTAGCTCAGCCACAGGGAAGATAAATTCAGGGCAATTTTGCAAGGATAGCGGGCAGACTCTAACTTCTTTTGTTGCAATTTAACAAATCCAGTTTAGCTAATAAAATATTTATTTATAAAAGACTGTCGATAAAATGGAAATACTTTAAGAACAAAACTCATCAATGTGTGATGTGATGTGTGTGTGTGTGTGTGTGTGAGAGAGAGAGAGAGAGAGAGAGAGAGAGAGAGAGAGAGAGAGAGAGAAAGAGAGAGAAGATCTAGAGGATAGAGAGGGGAAATTAGTTCTAAAATATAGATGCTCTGTTATTCTTTAGCCATTCTAATTATTTAACTATTCCAAACTGATTGAGTCTCTTTATTTGTTAATGGGTACAGTTCTAGCAGCATCGTAGAATACTTGATAGTAACACTTGAGCATTCATTCACTAAGAATTTATAAGTACAATAAACACTCGACAGATTTAAGGAACTAACAAGATTGCTTCCCGACCACTCCGACCACTTCTACTCACTCCTATGCCTTCAATCTAGGTGCATTTTCCTTCCTACCTCCCAGCCAACATCCACAGTGGAGGGAACAGTATAAACTTTATTTATTTACCTCTTCATTGTCTAAAACTTTTGGACATTTAGTATTCAACACACATATGTCCCACGAGTGACACAAAGGAAGATCAAGCAAGGGTTCTGTTCTAAAGAAATCATTACTAAGTTAACAAAAAGAAACTATAATAGAGTCAAGTGAAAGTGCAGGCCAAGTCCTGACCCAAAGGAGAACTCTTGCATCCAGTTCTAGTTAGTGTGAGGTGGAGAATTCACGATCCCTGGACTGATGAGCGAATCTCACAGGGATCTCTCTTTGTTCAGTTGCTCATTAGCCCATTCGTTCTGCAAATACTTGAGTGTCTAGCCTGTGTTTGTAGTCTTGCCATCTGTTATAACTGAACAACCCCCAAACTCATTGTTTCTTGGGATTTCAGTGCTCTTTTCTTAAGGATGTGGTTAAGAGACTCAGACCAAGAAAACACAGTTCACTAAGGCAGGCCATGAGTTCACGATGAAGTTCAGGTTTCTTGGACATACTCGGGTCAGTTAGGAAAAGGCTGAGAGGGAGCAAGGCTTGAATCAGGCACAGGTGACTGATTATATGACTTGCAGCCCATACTGGTCTACAAGTTGTCCACCCTAGGGTCAAGGTCACAGCAGCATTAAAACCTAAACCTAAGTGACATTACAGGGAATCAATCAAACCAGGGCTGAGCTATGACCCGAGCAAATTGTCTGACAATTTTTTCAGGGGAAATGTTCCCCCTCTCTCCTTGCCTTTGTTTCCTCTGAGAGATATTTGGTGCACTTTCTGAAAGTGCTGACGGATGGCCAGCCAGGCAGCAGAGTTGGGTGTCTGGGCTGTCAATATGCAAGCCATCTGTCTGTCAAGCTGTCAACCCCAGTGAAGGTGCTTCAGGAGTGTGTCTGGACTAGATCGAAGGCCTAATGTGCACAGTGGCCTGTCTGGAGTTGGTGGGCACTGGGAATAATTGCCCTCAGCAATCACTGGACCAGATGACCTTGATCACTTTAACTTCCTGTCCAGTCCTGTCAAATGGCCTTCCTCTGTTTAACTCTACCCTGCTACCCTGCAGCACTCTGGCTTAAGTCTTTTGTTTCCTCCACCTTTCATCTGCAACCACTTTGCCCATGTGTTCTTTAGTTTAAGCAGTCTTTTGTCCTGGAAAAGGAACAACAGCTTGCAGGTCAAGGTTTCAGATAGTTCAGTGATCCCAGGCTATTGACCGTTAGGCATAATGCAAACCCCCTTTCCCCTGCCTCAGCAGGGAGATCAGTAATCATAATCATTTCTCTGCCGTTTAGAGTGTTTCAGGGGAATGCATATTTATTGGCTATTCTTTGAGAACAGTGTATCTTGAAATTTTTTATATTTAAAAGATGCATTATCCTTCATAGATTGGCATCTACACTAGGAAACAAAGAAACGAGTACTTTAAAGAGGAGGGCTATGGACTGCTTATAGGCTGTCTGCTTGCCTGCTAATCTCTGAAGTTCCCAGACACTTTTCCAGTGAGGCAGAGGCAGGGTGGGAGAAGCTTTGGGGGATATTTCTTTTCCTATTCTTTCAATGGGGACCTGGATTTTGAGCTTGGGGGGAAGCCGTGATATTGTGGTACGTGGGAAAAATGATGGATTGAATTCTAAGTTCCTCCTCACACTGAAACTTATTACCCTAAGCACTCTTTACTACTGCTAGACCTATCTTCTCTAAATGCTAGTTGTTTAAAGATGAGGGTTTGAACTATTCAGCCTACGAATGGTACTACTCTACTTTGTTACTTAAAAAAGAATCCATCTAATCACTTACTTTTTAAAAAGATTTTTTGGTGTTTATTTTCATGTGTGTTAATGCTTACCTGTGTGTATATCTATATACTTTGTGTGTGCAGTGTCCAAGGGGGTCAGAAGCCAGCCTTGAACACCATCAAACTGCAGGTACTGGCAGCAGTGAGCCTCCACACCCCTTACTACTCAAAAGTGAAGTGTGTTCAGAGGCAATGTTTCTCACAGGGAACCAAACCGGAGTCCTCTATAAAAGCTGTAAATAATCCTCACCTCAGCGTCATCTCTTCAGCCCATCTAGTCCCAAATGTACTTATCCATTCAGCTTTCCGTTTGTTTATACAAAAAGATTGTAAATTCATGTTTTCATTTTTGTTTAAAATCAAATACCTGAGACTTTTACAGAAGGAAAGCAGTGAGGTTGGAAACTGGAGCAAATGCTCTGCTTCTTTCTTGGAAGCTGTACCGAGAGTTCAGTTCTTAGTCTGATGGACCCACACCCTGAGGCCCTGTAGGAAGATCCATCTGAGAAATATTGCCTCTGAATACACTTCACTTTTGAGTAGTAAGGGGTATCAAGGTAGAGATTGTTTAAGTAACAGCAACAAACCCCCTGGATTTTCAACAAATTGTCAAGAATGCAGTTGTCAATATAGAGATCTAGTAGGCGAAGCGGGGGATGAGGACAGCTAAGTCTCAGGCCGGGGCTTGAGAAAGAGTATTTGCTTCAACCCAGATTCGACAAAAGAAAAAAAAAAAAACAATTCTTCATGATCCTTTTGAAAGTAATGGACTTGAATTGAGGATCAGGTGATGGATTGTGAGAAAAGAAGAGCAAAAAGAAGTTATTACCTTTCTTACAACCTGGCGAGATGTGATGAATGCTAGAAAGGTCAGAAGGACCCAGCTGGAAAAGTTCATTCAGGTCAGGAACATTTACTCCGGGCTGAGTCTACAGAGGAACAATGCCACTCAGAGCCAACATGGAGGATGGAACAAGGCTGCCTGAATTTTTAGGCAGAAAATGAATCCATTCTTAGCTGGAGCCGAACGATTTTGAGAGCTTGAAATAAAGGGGGGGTGGGTGTTGGGTGACATGGATGAAGGAGTTATGTCAAAATAGGTTCCTGAATGCAAAGCATTTGTGCTTCCAACTGCTTGGCTGCAGTTACAGTAAAAGGAATGAGTGAAACCCACTGGATAAGAGGCTTGAGCAGGTAAGATGCATTGCCACAGAAGGGATGGAGTGTTTGTGGACATGCAGCTCTTCTAAGAACAGTTAAATGTATTCTTGGAGGCTGTAATGGTTTGTATGTGCTTGACCCACAGAGTGGCACCATTTGGAGTAGGTGTGGCCTTATTTGGAGTAGGTGTGTTACTGTGGGTGTGGGCTTTAAGACACTACTCCTAGCTTCCTGGAAGGGAGTCTTCCACTAGCAGCCTTCAGACGAATATGTAGAACTTTCTGCTCTGCCTACACCATGCCTGCCTGGATGTTGCCATGCTTCTGCCTTGATGACACTGGACTGAACCTCTGAACGTGCAAGCCAGCCCCAATTAAATGTTGTCCTTATAAGACTTGCCTTGGAAAGATTAAAACAGAGGCAGAAGGAACACCCATTCAGAGTCTGCCCCACATGTGGTCCATACATATACAGTCACCCAATTAGACAAGAGGGATGAAGCAAAGAAGTGCAGGCCGACAGGAACTGGATGTAGATCTCTCCTGAGAGACACAGCCAGAATACAGCAAATACAGAGGCGAATGCCAGCAGCAAACCACAGAACTGAGAACTGGACCCCCGTTGAAGGAATCAGAGAAAGAACTGGAAGAGCTTGAAGGGACTCAAGACCCCATATGAACAACAATGCCAACCAACCAGAGCTTCCAGGGACTAAGCCACTACCCAAAGACTATACATGGACTGACCCTGGGCTCCAACCTCATAGGTAGCAATGAATATCCTAGTAAGAGCACCAGGGGAAGGGGAAGCCCTTGGTCCTGCTAAGATGGGGCCCCCGGTGAAGGTGATTGCTGGGGGGAGGGACAGTAATGGGGGGAGGATGGGGAGGGGAACACCTATATAGAAGGGGAGGGGGAGGGGCTAGGAGGATGTTGGCCCAGAACCCAGGAAAGGGAATAACATTCGAAATGTAAATAAGATATACTCAAGTTAATAAAAAAAAAAAAAAAAAGACTTGCCTTGGTCATGGTGTCTGTTCACAGCAGTAAAACCCTAAGACAGAGGCAGTTTCCCTGTAAGAACTAGATCATCAATAGTCCTGTGCTCCTGCTATTTAAAAAATGTTTATATCCACAAGCTTCTCTATTACCTCTAATTTTCAGTCATGAGACATTTATCAGATTTTAAATTTAGCAAGGTGTGGTTTACTTCTCTATTGCCATTAATAATCTACAAATTCTTTCAGACGTTTTCCCTCAGGGAAAGTGCGTTCCATTTCCTAGCCCAACAACCCCAAGGAAACCTCTAGAAGGAGAACCATTCAGTGAACACAGTCTTAGTGGCGTTTGATGCCTCCAGTTATCTAAGGGCCCCAGGTTCTTATCCAGAAGTCATTCTCTGGAACTTCCCTTTCCCTCAGCACTCCTGCTAGCGTTTGCTTTCACCCAGCCTGCCCAGTGACCGACAGGGGCTTAATCGTCACATACGTGCCATCCATTTTAGATGTGTCTTCCTAGGTCAGTTGCGGGCATCTTTCTGAGAACTAAGTATCGATCGCTCCAGTGGGTTTCTGCATTGGCCTACCTTGGCTCGCACGACCTACATTGTCCATCCCTCTGGGCCTATAAACAGAACGCCTGGTTCCCTAAAGCTCCCGTTTATATCCTTGGTTGCTGCTCACCCTCCATGATGAGACACGGCTCCTCCACACGGCACCAGCAAGAAGCCATCTTTCTTCCTGCTAATGCCTGTCCACAGGCAGGGGCAGAGGCCAGTTGTTATTATAAGTGCCGAATTATAGGGATTCCTCAGGACAGCCATTGGAAGGTTGTTGAGCTCTTTTCTTCCACTGGAGAATCCTGGAGATCTAGGAGGCTTCTCGGTAAATAAATACTTTGTTCCTCCTCCCCGCAAACAGACCTGCCTCATGACTCACCTCTGGACGTAAGAGACCCTTTTTCTTTGCTCTTCCTGGCAGGCTTCAGATCTTTTTTTTTTTTTTTTTCTGGACTCGGAAACCAGCCAAAACATCTCACTTTTCACCTTTCTTGCCATTTGAGTAAAAGCGGCAGGAGGAAAAGGTTGGCATCTTAACCTTTCTTCTGCCCCTACTTCCTTTTTTAAAGTTAGGAGGTGAGGAGGCTGGGTGATTGAACATAGCCCTTGGGCATCTTCATCCTAACAGCCCAGATAAAAAGAAGCCAGCCAGAGCAGAGGCTGGTCCTGGCCAGCTAAGGATGAGCCATAGAGGAATCTGGGAGCCATCCCAGAGCCAGGTGCCCTCCTGAAGTCAGGCCTGGTGCTCTGTGAGGTCTCATTTGCATCTCTGAGGAAGCCTTGCTATTTTGAGGATTTTCAGACCTTACTCTTAAGGTGTTCATTGTTCACTATTCATAGCTTGGGATTTTTTTTCCTGGAGTTGTTGAAATCAGAAGCTGACAACTTTGCGTTGCCTCCATAGTCTCCTCTGTTCCCTGCAAGTGCGTTACGTCATTCTCTGGATGCTGTGTACTTTTAGGAAGTGGAAGCTCACACGCAGATGTGTAAAGAACCCAGTCCCATGTGTGCTGTTCACAGGAAAGGTGCTCAAGACAGTCCCACGTGAAAGCCTGTGGATGGGATATTATTTTGCATATTTCCCATATGCTTGAACCATTTGTACCCCAAAGCAGGGCAGATATAAAATAACTATTGGATGAAGAGCTTGTCTGAATATACACAGCTCGGGAATAGTAAAGCAGTTGAGAGTACACAGGCAGCTGTAGAACTGTTGACCCCAACAGTTATGTCTCAACTTCCTGGCCTGGGACTCACTTTCGTCACCTACTTTGAAGCTGAGAGAGTTCTCCCTTTCTCCACTGTTAGGATTTCTTACACCCATGTTGCCTGAGAGTACCTTAACAACTGTCTGTTCAACCTACGGGACACATAAAAGAATACAACACTGGCTAATCAGAATGCTAGGATCAAAGAAAACCACCACGACAGTTCTCTGCATTGTAGCCCAACAACTAGGAAGTCTGAGGCTACCTGGACTACACAGGGAGACTGTGTTTCCCTCACACACAAATAATACAGATGCTCATGTATGTGTATAAAAAATGGCCTCGGAGTAGTTTGTCTCTATGCCTTTTGTCACTTCTTTTCCTTAACATTTAAGGCTTTGAGTCCCCTGTATCTCACTCCTGCAAGTCTTTCTCTTTTTTTCCATTTTATCCAGGCAAAAGTCATGTATTCAAGAAGTTTTGTACTCGAAAGAAGCAGTAAGTGAAAGGAAAAAAAAAACTTCTTAACAAAATATCTTTAGTCTTTTATGTGGACTTTTGGGTTCAGTGGTAGAGATATTTAAACAGGGGTTCTTTCCCAGTATGGCGAAATGTTTCAATTTTTAAAATGGAAAGATCAGATAGGGTAGTCTAATTTAATAGTATGAATATAAACGTGTGACATTGACTATGCCCTAGCATTGATTCGATGCTTTAAATGTTTAACTTATTTGGTAAATCACAGCAGTGAAGTGGTGTGAAGCAAATGCTTTGATTGTCCTTATTTCAAGATGAAGGGCTCAAGACGTAACACTAGTCTCATGTACAGGCTCTGTCAAGCTTTGTACTGAGAGTCGTAATGGCTGCCGGGAGGGCTCAGGTGCAGCCCCTGTCTTTACAAAACATAGCATTCAGCAAGGGAATAGGGGACCAGGAAACAGTCATTACCCCAGCATGGAACTGATCCCATCTTAGGGGTCAAGGAAGATTCGAGGCGTGTTGCTAATTGAGAAAGAGAGGTCACAAGTGTGCCCATTCTTCTTTCAAGCAGCATTCAACACAGATTGAACACACTATCACTCATGCCATTCCAGGCCAGGCTAGCAAGGACATTCAACTACATTGTCGGGAAGGGTGAGTAGGGCAGAGCTGTGGACATGGAGTCTGGCAAGCATTTTGTTTATATTCTGTCCCTGCCCCTGCTCCAGCACGGCCTGTTCTGAATCCTAGTCCATGCAGAGTTTACAAGACATTCTCTGTAAGTTTGCCTTTATTTTCGTATGCCCAGCCCCCAGTGTTGCAAGGAGAAGTCAGTGAGCATTGACACCCTCTAGGTTTTAAAGTTTGCTTCTCTCTAGTCCTTGCTATGGTACGTGGGGAATGTGTATAGCTTTAAGACAGGCTCCATCACACTGTCAGTTCCTCACAGCTTTCCCCAGAGGAGACCCTGGCCAGCCTCTCACTGGCTTCGTTGGAGCTCTGCAGGGCTCTGTGATCCAAGGCACCTTGACTTCTCTTTCTATTACGGTTGCTTTGGGGTTTTGTGCTGATTCAATTTGCTTCCTTCTGGGAACTTTACAGGGGCCCAGAGACTCCATTTATTATAATTCTGCATTTTGTTATTTATCCTAAGAAGCCTTTGGGTGTGAGCAGCTGTAGATTAACATTCATTAAGCCTGCAATGTCGTGCATCAACATTTCTAAGACCTGCACTGGACTTGCTGTGCACAGGACTTGCTGTGCTCTGGTATCAACCGGTAAGAAGGAGATAGGGGTGTCCTGTGGTCACAGAAAATATATTTTCTTGATTTCACCATTTCCCGATTGGAAGCAGGCAAAGGGTTGCCAGAGTCACCTACAGGGATGTATTCTCTGGCACAGTGTATTCCTTCTTGTGTTTAGCTCCTCTGAAAGAATAGTTGTTTCCTCTTCTCAGTGCTGTCTTCCTGCCCTTCAAATGGGCAGGTTCGACCAAACCTGGTACTTTAATCCACAAACTTGGTAGCAAGAGTAGGAATGCCTCCTGCTCTGGTTAGTTTTTGTCAACTTGACATAAGATATAGTCGGGAAGGGGGAAACCCAATTGAAGTGGTGCGACTATCCGGTTGGGTTGTATGCAAATCTGTGGAACGTTTTCTTCATTAATAAATGACGTGGAGATCCCAGTCTGCTATGGGCAGTACCACCTCTAGGCAGGTGGGCCTGGTTGTATAGAAAGGCAATCAGACTGAGGCATGAAGACCAGGCAGTACACATTCCTGTGTATTGTTTCAAGCCTCTATGATTGCCTGAGTTCCTGCTCTGACTTCCTCAAATGATGGATGTGACTGATAGGTATAAGCCAATTATGCCCTTCACTCCCCAAATTACGTTTGGTCATGGCGTTTATCACAGGTCTAGAAAGCAAACTAGAATACACCCTAAAAGAATGTTCTGCAAACCTTGCAAAATCCTGGAGAAGCTGAGGCACTAGAGTACTGACCGTGGCTCACTTAATAGAGACATTGTGGGGGAAGAACCAGTGACGTCATCACAAGGCGCCTGCCTAGTCCCGCGTTCTGTGACTACACAATGATGCGCCGTCTGGTCTGCTTCTTCATTTCAGAGAGCTTGAAATCAAATTGAATCGTACAGGGTGTATCGTCTGCAAATACACAAGAGAAAGCAGTGCTGTTTGATGCTCAGTGGGCATGGTGGTGCACACTGGAATACAGGAAGCATGAACGCAGATGCTTAGCTTCAGCTCTGGACTCGATGCAGGCCAGGGTTATCTGAGGGACTCTCCCTTGGGGGATCACTTTCATCAAATTGGGCTGTGGGGACGTCTGTAGAGATTTTCTTGATTGTTAGTTGATGGAGGAGGGCCCATACGCAACATCCCTCTATGGCATCTGCATCAGCTCCAGCCTCCAGATTCCTGCTCTGACTTCCTTTGGTGATGAACAGCAAATACAAGGAAATGTAAGCCAAACAAATGTGTGCATTGCATAGTAGCGGAGTCCTTGCCTGGCACACGCAACACCCTGGGTTTGCAACCCAGTGTGCTTACAATCAAAATAAAACACACCATAACAGAATAAAGTAGCAGCCTACTAATATCCCAATTACCACATAAAAATGAACAGAGGTTCCAGATGTTCCCTACTAAAAAGTACATTGAGTTTGCAGTCTGTACCCAGTTAAGATAATGATAACTAAAATATAATGATTACTAAAATAAAATTAAGTTCACTGGAGCAATATATCTGGAGGTTCTAGTCTCCTGTGTAGTATTTAAAAGATAGTGTAAACTTAGTAGAAAAAAAAACCCAACCAAAACCAACTAGAAAACATGCGGTAACTGTGTTTAAGACAGGATAGAATAAGTGGAACCAGAGACAGAGGCTGGGTTGAGCAGGCAAGGATTTGAAAGCAGCTATTGTGGTTTCTAAAAAAAATAAAATGAGCTTGTGGCAATGGACAAGCAAGACATTTCAGCAGATAAATGGAAATGAAGAAAGAATCAGATGGAATTTCTAGAATTAATTCCCCAAATTTTAGAATAAACAATATTTCTCGTTAGCCTAAGAGCATATCAGTGATGATAAGTGAAAGACGAAAGTGTCTATTTAAAAACACAATGAGAGAAATTATCCATGTTTAGTACCAGAGAAATTTTTGTTTCAAAAGAAAAAGGGTTCAGACACATGTGAGCCAACAGCAAAGCTCTAACATACGTTTAAGGAGAGACTTAGAAGGAGAGAGTATGGAAGGACAGTTGTGGGGAATTATGGAGTCCTGAGGGAGTGTGTATGTGTTACTGGCATGAGCGAAGCCATGACAAAGATCCTAACCTCAGACACATGGGGACTGGCAAAGCCTTCCTCTTGACTGAATAGAAAAGTTGAAGGTGTTCACACAAACTGTCAGCCACACATTCTTTCTCCAGGAAGACTGTAGCCTGAGACAGCTTCCTTAGGGAGACCTCCCCGTGGTTAAACCAGGCTCCAGGTCCAGTTGTAGATCATGAATCTGCCTTCTTATTCAGGTATATAAAATAAGCCTGCCTCCTCAGTCCACATGGATAAAGTCAACTTGCTGAGGCCGTGGGTTGCTGTTGGTGGTGGTGCATCTCCGTCAGAGTATACAGCCCACAAGATCTCTGGATGTCTGTCTTTTCTTCACTCCCTCATTGCCCCAGTCAGGTTTGGAGGACTTGGAATGTTATTTAAATAAACACAGAACAAAAATAATTTTTACATTTGATAAAGCACAAATTTGTAGATTTTCCAAAACCTCTGAAAACCCCATCTAGAACAAAGACCAAGAAACTTACATCTGGCAAGTCCAAGTGTTGAAAACCGCAGGTTGAGTTGTGAAAGCAACCAGAGGAAAATGTCAGCAAAATTAGCAAAGTTGTCTTTGGGAACAGTGGGTACCAGAAGGCTGAGGACTGGTATCTTGAATCGATGAGGCAAAGCCCACCACCTGAAAGTCTGCTCAAAGCAGCTTCTGAAATAAAGATAGAAGGAGGAGACAAGTGTCCGAGTGATTCGATGACAAGATATTCTTTTAGGCTGTAAGAGAATCAGGGAAATTTGGGTTCTTAAGAAGAAACAAGAGACATAGAAGATATATGAACAAGTAGAAAAGTTTGATGTTAGGAGCTGGGGAAGAGGCTCAGTGGGGAAGGTGTTTCTGTTCAAGTATGGGTGCCTGACTTTGAATCTGCAGAATTGGGCTGTGGAGGTAGGCTGACCAGGGAAATTCTTGGAGATCCAGTCTAGCCTAGTGGTGAACTTTGGATTTAAGCAAGAAACTTTGTCTCAAAAAATAAGGCAAAGAGTAAAAGAAAATACTCAATATTGACTTCTAGGCTTTACACATACCTATGTCCACACAAGTATACACATACACACACACACACACACACACACACACACATATACCCATGCAAAAATGTACTTATAGCATGCACACATAAATAGTAAAAAAACAATGTTTGAAATTTGTTTAAAATATTACATTTAATGTCTAAGCCAAAATTAATGTTGTATTGGAGTGTATAATAGATACCCATCCCACGAATGTGGCAGTCAAGCCAAGGTTTGTGGATAGATTAATAGAATTGATCAATTCTTACATTTTATTGGATGTGGTCTGTTACTAACTCTAAGTATACTAAAAAACAGAAACATAAAGTATAATTTCTAAATGACCAAAAGTAAGAAGTGATGCTCTCAGAATAGGTAGACCAGGAGCTGAGGGTGTAGCTTACTGTAAGAGTGCATGGCTAGCCCTGGGTGTACTTCCTTTAAGGAAAAGGTTTGAGAAGGAAAAGGAAAGAAGAGACAGAAGTATGCACTTGGAGAATAATGATAAAATAATGCACTTAAGTCCCGCTTATTAGCACTGTATTAAACACAAACAGACTATAAACACTCCAATCTAGAGGCAGGGTGATGATAATAAGCACATTTTTAGTCTCATTGTCAGAGATTCTGGTACAGATATGGGGATGACAGGAAAGGAAGTAGATGTTAGAGATATAAAACAAGAAGGGCAGGCACAGGAAGGTGTCCTGGCTCCACCAATACCAGACAGAGTTTTAGTCATAAGTGTGTTCCTAGAGATAAATCAACATGTTCTACAATAATAAAAGGGCCAATTCACACACAACTTAATTCACAAGTTTAAAAGCCATCAATGGATACTGGACCTTTAAAAGATGAATACAGTGTTAGCAAAGTTAAGAGAAGAAAGAAAACTGAGTAATTTTTACTCAGTTACTATAGAATTACTTACAAAAATAAATTGGCTAAAAACACAGATTATCCGAACAATAGAATCATCCACCTTGTTGTAATTAATATTCACAGACTTTACACCCAATAACTGTGGAGAACATTCTCTCCAAGCACAGATGATGTGTTCCCCAAGACGGACCATATGTTGGGCTATAAATCAAGCCTTGGTAATTTAAAAGGATTGAAATTATACAGATCATGTTCTCTGATTACAGTGGAATTAAATTATAAATAAGTAATAAGCTGTCTGGAAAACTTGACGATTGGAAAATTAAGCAATGTATTTCTAAATAATCCATGGCCAAAGATGAAATCACTGAAAACTGTTAAAAAACATAACTCAGTGTAATGAAAATACAATATGTTAAGCTTGTTTTCTGTTAAAGCCGTGATCAGAAAAAAAATTATAGCATGAAAATGCATTCAATGGCAAAGAAGGGAAGCATAACATTAATAGCCCATGGTCACCTTAAGAAGCTAGATGAAAGCAAGAGAACCCAAAATAAGCAGACGGAAGTAATAAAAGAGAGCAGACAATTCCAAAGACGAAAACGGAACAGTACAAAATGAACAAAACTGGATACTGGTTTTATGAAGGAAATCAACAAAATTGAGACTTCTGGGAGATGTTTCCAACACCAGGAATGATAATGGAACCACTATAGTCATGTTATATTCATACATAACATATTGTGCTGTATTATGAACAACTCAAGATTGGTATACTGAACAAACTACTTGACATAAATGCTTTGGAAGATGCAATTACCTATCCTGGTATAAGACGGGGTATGAAATCATACCTGCCCTGTGTATCTATTGACAACTACAGAAGTTAAATTCATTACCCTCCTGGAGAAAACTTCACGTCCAAATTGCTTCACTGATAATTTTTCTTAGCATTTAAGAAGATGATAATATAAATCTTTGCAAACTCTTCCAGGAAATAACCTATAATGTTCATTGATAAAAGATAAGTTTGATTGTGTGCAAATTAACCGAGCACCAGGCTAAGAATTTCACATTTATTATCCTATGCATCAAAAACACCGGTAAGGAAGATCATATTTCCTTTCCATGTTATAGGTGTGCAAAGAGCCATAGAGAGGATTCTACTTCTGGATTCACAGCCTGTAATTGTCTTCCCATGATGCTTAACTATGTATGTTGCGATAGTTGTTAAGCATAATATAATATCTGATACACAATCTTCAGTGCTCAGCTTTTGAGATTGAATAAGATACACGAATCACTAACATTGGTAAATAAAAATTTCTCCTAAGTTAAAATGAGGTGGTCCCAGGATCATCATAACACCCAGAGATAACTTTGGTCTGGGTTGCCTTGTGTGCCTACCTCCTCTTCCTTGGAAGTCTGAAGTCCTTTACTCGTCTTGCTGTGTTGTTTCCTGTACTGAAAATGCTCATTGTCTTTGTCCTTGTATCTAGTGATACCGAGACTTGAGGATGCCCCCACCCCCTTCTCGAAAGTGCAGGGTTGCCTGACGCTTTTCTGCTTCTATAGCCTCACTTCATCTCTTTCATGGAGGAAGCCATAATTAAGAAGCTGTCTAAGACTGGGTTTGGTGACACACACCTGCAGTCCCAGAGGATGAGGTTATCTTGAACTACATATTGAGTTTAGAGGTCAACTTTGCCTACATGGCGTGACACTGTCACAATAACAAGCGAACACGAACCTTACGTAGTTACGACATCAATCTTGGACAGGGTGTTTGTGGCATGGCAACAGTGAGTGGACCTATTCAAAACTGTGTCATTTAGGGTACAAAGGTGACCAAGCACAGCTCTTGTTAAGCTTGTTGAAACCGTATAATGTCACATAAGATTAGAAGGCTGCCGTTCGTTAGAGTAAGAAATAGGTCTCCATGTGATGGCTTCTAACTGCTACTTTGAGGCCCTTGCTTCTCCTGGGGCTTGAGGATTTGCAAGTACAACTTATTTACTCTGTGTTTACATGACAGCCACAGAGGTGCCAAGTGTCAGAGAGGGGGAAAAATTCTGGAAAGTTGATGAGCTAAGCAAGCCATTATTGGAAGGAGAGAGACTGTGGGTCCTTGGCTGGTACGAAACTTAATTTATTTAAAGTGAGAAGGAGGTCAGTATCCATGAACAGGTTAGACTTGGAGCAGCCTTCAAGTGCTTTTAGTGTCTAGAATGCCTAGCGGGGGTGGGGTAGGGAGATGAAGTAAGGGGAAAGAGTAATACTTTGCTTTGTTATTTTATTGAGGAAAATTTTATATATCGTGAAATTCACTTACCTTTACAATTCAATTTTTTAAAAATACAATTATCTGCTTGGTGCCCATCAGCACCGTCCACTTTCAGAGCAGCCTCGCTTGATAAGGTCTCTCCTGCCCATTTATGGTCGATCCCTTTGCTCACCTCTGCCCCCGGGAACTGCTGATCCTCTTTTGGCCTCTAAAGATTTATCCATCTATCTGAAACATTTAATACAAATGGAACTACGGAGCACTTATGCATTTGGTGTCTTAGTTTGGAACAGTTTTCAAAGATTCATTTATGTCATAGCATGCATCAACATTCAGTCCCTCTTGGTTACCGCATGGTATTCCACATTATGAAAATGTTTCATTTTACTCGTCCATTCAGTGCTTCTTAAAATTTGGGGCATATACTTTCACATTTGGTTAAGTAATTTTGAATCATTTTTTTGCACTGTAATTTAGCTTCTTGTTTAGTTCCCAGGCTTCATAGATACTTGAATTTAAATACACTATATTTTAAAGATAGGAGTCTCATTATACCAGGCTAGCTTTGAACTCATTATGTGGTTGAAGATGGCCTGGAACTTAGGATTCTCCTAACTGCCCACCTCCCAAGTGCCAAGAGAAATGTTAATTTATAAGTAAGTGGCTATGTTATTGATTAGAGTCATATTTCAGAAATAAAAGTACCTATTCAAAGCATATATGGAATACAGCATGTACATATTAGTATTTACTGTATAATAAATTTTATTTGATTGGTCAATACACTTAGCACAGTGTCTTAGGGTTTCTATTGCTGTGAAGAGACACCAGAACCACAGTAACTTTTATAAAGGAAAACATTTAATTGGGGCTGGCTTACTGTTTAGAGGTTTAGTCCATTATCATCATGGTGGGGAACATGGTGGCACACATGCAGACATAGTGCTGGAGAGGTAACCAAGAGCTCTAAATCTGGATGTGGCCTCAGGAAGAGAGATAGAGACACTGGGCTTGGCTTGAGCATCTGAAATTTCAATGCCCCATAATTCCTCCAGTTCAGCCCATACCTACCTCAATGCAGCCATACCGCATAATAGTGCCACTTCCTATGGAAGCCATTTTCATTCAAATCATCACACAGAGATCCCTATTCTTACAGGGCTTTTGCTCTATTTGGGGGGATATGAACAATAAGCAAAAAGAGAAGGGAAAGGAAAGAGAAGGGAGGGAAGAAGGGAAGGAGGGAAGGACAAGTGCCATGGAGACAATGAAGTAATGGGTTATTTTAGATGGGTTTAAAGTAGATGGTTATTTTAGATTGATGGTCCAGAGAATCTCTTTGGAGGCATAATGTTATAATTGAAGTTCCAATGTTGTAACAGTTGTAGCCTGTCATAGTGTGTACACTGCACATGGGGCAGTTAGTGCAAAGGACCTTCACATCTCCTTGGTAAACTAGAAAGTGCCCACCTACAACCAAGGTCTGAAGCATAAATGACAGATGAAAATGCCCAGGAGTAAGGCGGCAGAGTAAGCAGCATCAGGAACTTTCTCTCACTCTCTCATCAGGAACACTCTCTCTCTCTCTCTCTCTCTCTCTCTCTCTCGCGCACTGTAACACACCTTACTTTCTTTAGTTTACTATTCCATTTCCTTTCAAACTAGTGAGTGCCTGTAAAGCTTTTTCATAAATCATTAATTTTGGTTAACCCACTCACTACCAACCCCCACCCCATCCCACTTTAATTCTTTCACCCACAATGTACCCATATCTCACTTGCATTTTACTAACTCTCCAATTATGTTTCAATTAAATTCCAGGACAGTAGGCTTCTTAAGGTTGTTCATGCCTCCTTCCTCTGTGTTATTCTCCCTACCTTCTGTTCTTCCTTATATTCGTGAGCTCTACCCTCCTTAAGCCTCTGTACTTTCACTACTCTACCTCTCAACTTGTCTAAAATTTATTATTTCCTCGATCATAATTACCCTGCATGTGTGGACAATGCTACTCCCAGAAGACAGGAGTGATTAAATAAAACTAACAGTGCAAGGAAGATCCTAAATGTCTGTAAAGAAGCACAGTGTGTTGTCATTTCCCGGCTTATCCACCACAATGACATGGTAAGAATCTATGGTTGAGTATATTATATACTTTGGCAGTAGGGCAGAGAAACACCAATTTCAAACCAACACGGAAACTCTCCTTTCTAGTGCTATGTGGGCTGCTTGGGGAGAAAAGACATGGTTATTCTCACCTAGTGCTAGAACCTGTCTCCTACAACGATGTTCCTACTGGTACAGTGGTGCTGGGACTGTTAAGGGACAATGACCACTTTCTCATTGGATTTGAAATTGATGCCCAGGAGACAATTTTATGCATGGTACAGTAATCTTGGACAAAAGCCCAGGGATGGGGATTTAATAGACCTGATACTCTTACTTTGCCCAACAATCATGTCATCAAATGCCTCTAAGCATTTTCCTTTACCCTCATAGACTGGGGCTGCTCTTGTCTCAGGCCAGAATGGGCAGTAGTCATGATGCCTTGCGTAAGTGCTGAGAATAGTACTTAGTTCTCATCCCAAAATAGAACATCTTTATTAGCTCTTTCTCCAGTGCTTAGTGAACATCTAAGAAGAGGAGGTAGAAAGAATGGAATAAACGGACGATGAGGAGAAATACTGAGAAATGCTATTTTCAGGACAAGGGCTGGCCACCATACTCATGAACTCATGGCAGTTTTAGTTACCATCACAACTGCACAAGAGTAAGCAGCTTGAGTTCTGCATCGATGGGGAAGGTGCTCTTTAGACCCCACCCTTTACTAAGGAGCTATTGGCAGTTGATAGCTACTAAGGGAGGGAAGTTCTTGCGAGTGGGATTCCTATGCCCCAGTGCAGAACTCTGTATCCATAGTCAAATAGGTTATATAGGTTGGACTTAATGGCTGTAAAGAAAGAAGACATGAAATTTGGCAGGGAGAGTGCAGGGGAAAATGAAAGAGGAAGACAAGGATAAGGGAGACTGAATATGGTCATATTTCATTGAATTTATTTATAAAATTCTCAAGAGTTAAAAACAAGTATAATAAAAAATAACAGAAATACAAATATTCCATCTTGGGCTTCTATGATAGGAATGGACTGTGGGAGGCAGGAGTGACACAGGGGGCCTGGTGAGGAGTCCCTCATTAACAAAATAAAGTTTCATATAATCTTATAGAAAAACAGGAGAATGCATGTGTGTCAGGATTTCCTGGGTGCAATAACTAAGACTAAGTGGTTTTGAGGATTAGGCAGTAGAATAGAGATGGGTTTCATGTGTTTTGATGGAAAGGACCACAGCGAACAGGAGATTTCCACAAGGGAAAATACAGGGCAGACTTTTGTGTTTAAGATGGCTGCTAGGCATGAGTGAGAAGACCTCTGGCAGGCAGTGGGAACTCGGAGTCTGAACTTCTGGGAAGAGCTCAAGGTTATACAGCTATGGCTAGACAGCTCTGGGACTCACCTGGTAGAGCAGGCAGATGTGGGGAGCAAATCCAGGGAGCTGAGAAAAGCTATCTTTCCTCAAGAGGATTTATCTACAGAAAGTCATAGAGACCTCTCTCAGTCAACATGGTCCTGGGCATAGCACTGCTCTCAGAAAAATCCAATATAATTGGATTGATTCTTTTACTCCTTGAAGAAGTTAGCCATTTGCTTCATCCCCTATTGAAGGCTATTTAAATTCTCCTCAAGTTCTGTTGTATCACTCACAGGTGCATCCTAAGATCCCATTCCCTCAAGTAAGAATGATAAGTGCCTCCACTTTGCAACACATGCCATGGTCACAGCAGTGCCACTGATCTGTTGATAAAATTAATGCAGATGCTCTTGCCTCACCTGGCCAGTCTCTGTGCTGTTACTGACTTGAAAATCTACTTCTCTTACTAACATGTCTGCCAGAATAATCTAAAGATGACCCAAAACTTAACATTGAACTTCTTTTTATTCAGTGTTTTATATTGCTGGAGGCTGATCCAATGTACTACACAGGAGTCACAGTCATTTTTAAGTGTGTGGCTTGAATTTTACAGACACTGCTGTTTAGCCACCACCACCATACACCTTCATAATGTAAACAAAGGTTCTTACCAGGCCTGTGTGTGGGGGGATCAAAACATGTACACAAAATTCTTTCAAGGTGAGGGAGATAAAAAGATTTAAATTTCTGGTCTTAAACACAAGTTTTTTATTTAATTTTAAAAATCCCTCATTTAATATTTCTTAGGATCCCCAAGTCCCCTCCCAACTTAATGTCTCTTTCCTTTTCTCCCAATAATACACTAAGTCTAATTCATATTGCTCATATGCATATGGGAGTGTGTTCATCTGCTGGGAGAACAGTCAACCTACCAAGGGCCACATCTAAGGAAAATTATCTTTCTCTCCTCTAAAGCCATCTACTATCAGTAGCTCCTCAACTTGGGGTGACAGCTTGTGTATCCCTGTCTTCTACCTTCAATGATGTTGATTGCTTGATATTGTAGAAATCTTCCCAGGAAACCCCTGCTGCTAGTAGTCCATGAGTAAAATGGTCCTGCATGTCTACAAGATGTGTTTTACCCTAGTCCTCCCTGACCACAAGTCATAGTTTGGCAAATTAAGAGTCTTTGTATTAATCACCACCTGATACACGAAAAAATTTCTCTGACCAAAGCTAGGGAGATCATAAATCCTATGAATGAAACTTCTATTACTTTGCTATTTAATAAACATAGCATCAAACTGCCTTCAAAATATGTATCTCTATATTCACACATTAGGACAGATGTCAGTCCAGAATGTTATCTTCATGAACTGGAACAATGAACCAATAAACACTGACTTCAGTGTCTTCTCTCATATTAGCCTCTGGATATAACCATTCTCCTATCATTGTCTGCATTGAACCTCACATAAATCGAATCACACAGAGCTTGTCCTTTTGTGACTTGCCTATTTCACGAGCATTCTGTGAGCAATGTTTGTCCACACCATGGCATGAGTGTCACAATTTCTTTTCCCTTTGTTTCTGCTCGTTTAACAAGGTCTGCTTATGACTCTCATTGAGAGTTTATACTCTGGGGCCAGAGCGCTGAGCTCTAATCGTGTCCTTTCATTTACTAGCTGTGTGACCTTGAACAAGTAGTTTGGACCCAGTTCTTTCTCTGAAACTAGCTATTACAATAATGATCATTTCTAGATTTTTATCATCAGATAGAATAATGTAGTTTATGCAAAGATCAAACAACAATACCTGAAATAGAGAAAAACACAGTTGTTATTCTTATCTGTCAGATAGTTTAATAAGGTCCATCAAAGATTAAAATAACAAACATGAATATTTCCCTGATAACAATTTTAGCTTGAGAAAGAAAACACATTGTATTTTAAAATAGCAATAATATACATAAGAAAATAATATAAAGACATAAGAGATGTATGTAGGAGGTCAACATCACCTTCTAAAATAGGGAGTTTATTATTTTTAGAATTGTATACAATGTATTTTGAACATTTTCATCACCCCGTAGTGCCCCCTCCCCTTATGACCTTCTCTGACTTCCCATCCCATCTTAGCTAATTTGGAGACGATCACTTCCTTTTATTTTCTCCCATCAAGTCCAGTTTCTGTTGCTCAGCTGGTCCTTGGGATGAAGCTTGCCCCACCCTCTACCCACAGGGCCAGCCTGTCAGGTGTCCCATCAGTAATGGAAACTGTTTCTCCTTGATGCCCTAGTTATCAAATGGCAGTAGCCCCTCAGCTCCCGGTGGGATGACGTCTACCGTCTACCTTCGATGCTAGGATTTTGTATGGCTAAAATCTTGTACAGGTTTTGTATATGCTGTCACAGCTGCTATGAACATAATATGTGAATCTGCCTCACTGTGTCTGGAAACACCACTTTCTTGATATTGGCAACCACCTCTGGCTCTTAAAATCTTTCTGCCCCTCCTTCTGAGAAGATTTCCTAAGTATTTGGAGAAGGGGAATGATATGAATGTACAATTTAGTTCTGAGCACAGAGATTTTTATTTTTAAAGTCTGACTTTGTAGCTTTAAAGTAAGGCAGTATGGAATAAAATCTAAGCAAAGAGGGTTGAAGAACAAGAATAGCTGTATAGTATATTTATATATTTGTTATAGAAAATTATATTTGACTAAATATAGTGGTATAGTATTTGCCAGATTTCCAGAAAAAAATCTCTCTCTCTCCTTTCTCTCTCTCTCTCTCTCTCTCTCTCTCTCTCTCTCTCCCTCTCTCTCTCTCTCTCTCTCTCTCTCTCTCTCTCTCTCACACACACACACACACACACACACACACACACACACACACACAAAGACACACACCTAAGCTAGATGGTCAGCTCCTGACACTCTTGTAGAGGAAGCACTAAGGGACTTTTTTCCCCTTTATATTTGATGTCTGATAATATTATCTGACAGAGAACTCTCTCTCCCATATTGTAGACTCTGAGGCATCTTATTCTCGCTCTTGGTTCTTGGTGGCTCCTGAATGGATTTAGGTGGGTAATTGGCTTCCTGGCTTCCAGAGAAACCAACTAGTAACCATCTAGAAATGTCACTCTTACCCTCAGCTTCAGGGAGGAGAGAGGAACCAGAGAAAACTTCATAACCAGAGAGCAGTGGGGCAACTAATCATGCCCAAGGTGGTGAGCTGTCACAAACATCCAAATGAACCCAATTTGAAGATGCAGTGGATAGGAGGAAAGTTGGGGTTCTTGGAGGTGGTGCACATGGAGAAGGCCTGAGAACCCTGCACACCTTCCTCCATACTATCCCCTATCTTTGTTTTATAGTAAGCCAACAAGCCTAAGTGTTTTCCCGAGTTCTGTGATCTGTCCTCGTCAAAAGCAAGAAAACTGTGGAATGCCTCATTTACAGCTAGCTGTCCAAAAGTATAGATGAAACTTACTGCTTTTTCATTGACATCTAGCATGTGCACGACCCACGGAGTTAAACCCTCTGTCTGTGGGGTCTCACACTATTTGCAGGTTGCTGGTGTGAATATGGAATTGAATTACAGGACCAGAGAACTGGTCAGTGTGAGAAAAGCTCCAGACATGTTTTGATGACCCGAGGTGAAGTACTCAGAATTGGGTGTGAATGGAGAAGGAAAGCAGCTGGGCTTTCCTCTTATAGAGAATAGTCAGGGGAAAAGGTAGGAAAAGGACTACCCAATAGGGCCTAAGGCATTTAGACAGAACAATTAGGGAAAGTTCAATGTGATAGCATAGTGAGCAGGCCTGAGGGAAGCCATCAAGTGATGATGTAATATGCTAGAGCAAATGGCAATGAAGTCAGAATCAACTCTCAGCTAAGTGGGCTAGGAGAAGTGAGCAAGTAGTGGACATTAGCTGTAAAGGGAGGTGCTTTCAAATGAATACTCCCTTAGAAGGTTGGAAGTTTCCATGGAGGTGCCAGTGATCATGATGTTGACTAGAATCCATAGTTCCATACTATTCCTACAGTGTACACTACAAGCAGTTGAGACCATCGGCTCTCTCTAGGAGCAAATAAGCACTCTTGAATCATGTCTTGTGCCTTTCTGTCTAGAATCTAAGTCTTCCCTGGGGTCCTAGAGGCAGTTGAGGTGGTGTTGGTGGGAGAGAGTGGTTCTCTGTTGGATTATAAAATATTCTCTTGTATAATAAGGTCTGGAGTATTTGACTGGGGAATATCTGACCCTCTGAGGAGGATGGGATGACGGACAGCAGCTTGCACTGAAAATCAAATCTGGTAGGGGCTGCACATTCCCTGTAGTCAGACTTTGGATCCATCTTTCTAACGTTCCTAACTCACCTCATAGGGTCCCACTTCATGCCTACCTGTGCCCTCCCTTCCTTGTAGAAGGCATCTGCTGAGTTTTTGCTATGGGATTATCTGTGTGACTTTGCTCAGTCATTTCTTCCCAGAGCTGTAAGGATGAGGGGCTCCTTCAGAGATGCCATGGAGCCTTTAGATTTTCTAGCCATAGATTGAGCATGAGTTGAACTTCACTGCATCTTCTTCCCTGTGCAGTCCCTAGCATTCAAGAGCAGCGAAGTCTGATCTCCCAGTTCCAGAATCACTGTTGTCAGCCCAGTCCCAGTGGAGCTTGATCTCCACTGCACTGTACCACCAGCATTGCTAATTCAAGTAATCTTCATGCTATTCCAACTCAAGTACCTGTCAGCTCATTTCTCTCTTTTAAAGTTAACTAGGGCTCTTCCAATCCATACTGTGAAGCTCCACCGAGAATCAGTTTCTTAAAGGGACTTCTAGAACATGTTAATCTGCCAGTCATGGGACCATGCAGGAGTCGGATGGTGCAAATTGTTCACTCTGTGTATATGCATATAATTTAATATTTATCTATCAAAGTATCCCTAGGGCCCCTACCAACAGTTTAGGTTCCTGTTGTTCACAACCCAGTGGAGAAGATGGGGGGGGGGAAATTTGGAAATACTTTGCACATATGCCAAGACAAACTTTTAGCACAACTAGAAATTCACCGGAGCATAGAAAGTCAGGAGAGGTACAATGTTGCAGGGTATTTGAAGACATTATGAACCCTGAGACTGTGAACTGGTAAAACCCGTTTCCTATTATGGTGTGGCCCAGCACTAGCACACACCTTTAACTCAAGAGCTTTCTGTAAACAAGAGCTAAATAAAGTCAACAATAAGTCAAGAGGGAGAGCAAGTCACCAATTGACAGGGAGTGAACATAAGAAAACCCAGCAAAGAGAAGGGAGAGTCTTTGAGTTGAAAGGTATTTAACACAGCGTGGAGAAGGGAAGGAGCGTTTTCCTTCTGGGACATCAGTGGAGTAGGAAGGTCAGCTGGGTGCTTTCTCTGCCTCTCTGAGCTAGCAGGCTTTCACCACAGTGTCCTGCCTGCTTCTGAGTCTTCACTGAGTAAATCGAAGCTTTGGCATTTTGTTTAAATGTTAAAAACAACAGAACAGTGCAAGCTAAGTTTGGAAATGTGATTCAAGACCAACTCTGAAAACCCTTAAATTGCCAAGAACTTGTGGCGTTACTCCCAGCTTCGTCAGGTAACAGATACGGATTTTCATAGTTCATTTCCTGTTACTATACCAAAATATTGAATACTGGACAGGTTTTAATTGATGGAAATCTACTTGACTCAAGATTTCGGAGGCTGCAAAGTAAGAGAGCTTAGTGATTGTTGCGCTCCAATGTGTGAGGGTGAGGCAGATCAAGTGTGCTAGGTCTTGTTACTCTTCTTATCCTTATAAAAAAAGTAATGCCCTTGGGTTCCCTACTATGACCTTATATGTGATTAATAACTCACCAAAGGCCTGTTCTACAAACACCATTAACTGTGACTTTGGGGATTAAGATTCCAACATTGAAATTTTAGGGGACACATTCAACTCCTTGCATGCATGGCGAAGGCTTTTGAAGTGACATTATCAGACACATATCTTTGAGCAAGCAGTGTGGTACCTATATGTCTGTAGGGGTGAGATGCAGTGTCAATGGGCTTGGCAGAGTCCATTGCTGGAATCCATGATTGTAGAGGTTGGTGAGTAATTGGCAGTTTAGAGATCATAGGAAACTGATTTAGAGGAAGAATTGAGCAGCATTGGAAATAGATTGGCTATAACTAGGAACAAGGGAGAAAGTTCGTGACAGCTCTGCTACATTCACCAGAAAATGGGGGTGGGGTAGGAGCTTGTATGTCCTGTGCACTGTGCAGACTAAGATAGCTGTTAGCACTCTCATTATGAAGAAAACTGAAGTCTTTGCTAGACTAGGTTAATATAGTTTGATGGGAAATTCCTACCAGGCTAATTTGATTTTCCTATCACATTATTAAGATATTAAAGAAAACGATTAATAATAGACAATCCTGTAAAACGAAAGAAATCTCAGCTTAGAGGAAACATTCAAGCAATGATATTAATCCCTTGATATGGAGATGACATCTTTTCTAGAACTGAGTGCACATACTCAGACATGGACTATTAATATTTGACATGCCAAATGCAAAGGCTCGCAGCCTATGCTCTGCCTATGCTAGGAAGATGAGACGGCCTAGACATTTTTCTAGTTTAGGAAGGCCATATGTTCACTGACATTTACTAGCTTTCTGGCAAAGTCTTTTAGTTTTAAAAGTTAATGGGCCTTTGAGAGCAAACCTTCCTTCTTTTTTCTACATTGTTGATGTTGAGACATAACCGTAGTAACAGTACCAGTGACAATTAGTGCTTGTTGACTCTTTCTGTGCTGGCCACTGTGTTAGGTCCTTTCTCACTTAACCCTCACACACCCTTCTTAATGGGGGCACTAGCATTAGTCCCATTTTACACCTCACAAAGTTGAGGTACATAGAAAGTCATTAATTAATCAAGACTGCAAGCATAGCATCTGATGATGCTCATTCAAGAACCTTGGTGCTGGCACTTCATTTTAAACTCTTTTGGTGGCTATCTATCTTTGGGGGTTCCTTTGAGGTCAAGATACAGAGCTTGACTTAGTAATGACAAGTGGGAATTGGTTGCCAAGAACTGTGATCCTAGCCCTCGATATAGGGAGACCAAACATAGTTGTTAGGGGAGAAATACTTTAGCTGGGCCTTCTTTGGCTCTGTGTCCTCTAGTTTCTCTCACTAGTGAGAACCAACTGGATGCTGTTAATGAAGATGGCAACTGACAGAAGCCTGACAGGGTGACTGTTGACAGAGCAGCATCTCAGACAGCACTTGGGCCTTTCTGGAGAGGATGGATCCTTGGATTCCTTCTGTGTAGATCTTTGTTTTGTATTGTCTGTAAACCACAATATCCCAGATAGGAAAATTAATATTTTTTGCCAGTTCTTGAAAAAATATCTATTTGCACAAAAGCACTAATGTACAAGATAAAAAATAATGCCTTCTATTAGGTAAGTCTACTTTCCTAAATATCGGCCTTGACTTTACTCAGTCAGAAAGTCCAAGTTAGTTGTTCATGCTGTGTACCCCTTCTTCACTACTTTAGCATCTGCTCCTTCCGTTTCCTGCAACCCACTTTTTTTCTAACTCCAAGCTTGGCAACACAAGTATTAATAGACCAGCAAATCCAAGGTCCATCTGTGGCCAAGATCTACTCTCTTGAGATTATATTTTCTTGCCACTTGTGAGTGTAACGTATTTGTGTAGAAATTTTATGTCTGTTATTTCTACTCATGTACGCCAGAGCTCAGATATGTCTTAATCAGACAGATATAATTTACTGGACACAGAAACACGAAGTATCTCCAGATACTGCCCCAGTCTTGGAGAGGTAGCATGGAGTTCCACAGTACAGAGCTGACAGAAAGACACTGGGTCAATTCTTAACTCAACCACGTCCTAATTTCTGTCATGTTGTTTATGCCAAGCCAAGCAGACCCCACTGCTTGTGTCAGTTAGAGCCTAAAGCTAATTCTCTGCCAGTCTTCTGGGTCTCTACACATTTTAGAGATATGGATTATTTTTTCTCTTTCCTGATATCTGTCAATGAATGTTGGACAGAGACACATCTTTCTGGGAAAAAAATGTATGTTTCTTATCATCACTATCAGAATGACAACGTTTCACTTTGGAGAAAGGGCAAAGGCAGTCAGTCATGTGTACAGCCCATTCTAAAAGGCCTGAGTTCTTTATATTCAAGTATTTTTTCCTGTGATTTACCTTGTTGCATATTCAAGAACTCTCTTAAGGAGAGTTAGGATGAAATGTTTCTCTGGCTGTGAATTTTCTGTGAGTGTCCATAGCACTTTGTCATTGAACCAAAGGAGTTTCCTATCTCTGACCAGCAGTTGACCTGTAAAATAAATCTGTCCAATTTACTCCTTTTTTTTTTGAGACATATTCTTACTATGTAGCCTAGGCTGACCTTAAACTCACACACCTCCTGTCTCAGCTTCTGTGTACTGATTACACGTGTGTACTGCCATGCCTGGTAATTTCTTGGTTCTTCTTCCTAGCATTGAGGAATGTTGGGAGACCTGGTAGTCAGTATCATGGGCTGCAGCTGCTAATGTGACCTTGGGGAAGTCATAATAAGCTTGTGAAACTCTGTGTTTTTATCATGGATGGCAAGATAAAAACACATGCCTTATATGAGTTGCTGTCTCTGGAAGGATCAAACATAGTCATCCATGGGCAAATACCTTGAATAAAGAGAATAAAAGCAGTGTATTAGAGAGGCAAACAGCCATGTTCTTAGCATTCTGCAAGGCAGTATGCTCTTTCTAGTGAGATTTGGAGAGCCACACTGGCAGCAAAGAGGGCTCTAATGAGGATTTCTCATTATTGCCATTTGCTTTGCTTCTTATTAAATTTAACAATAATGTCCAATTAATTCTATGTCCATTAAAATTTGAAATAATGATTTCAAAGAACAAATATGAGTGGATTGCATGGGATACTTCAAAATTGAAGAGATATGTGTGTGTGTGTGTGTGTGTGTGTGTGTGTGTGTGTGTGTGTGTGTGTGTGATTTAATTGCTTGGAGCTCCTAATGAGGAAAGATCATGAGAATATGTCAGGCTGTAAGAGGAAACTGTCACTAAGCTCAAAGGGATGCATAGTGCTCAGAAGCTCAAAAACATCCACATTTGAGTTCAAGTTGTGTGGTATGGCATTGATCAAGCCATGTTAAATAGGGATCAGAGAGGAGGCGTTTTCTTGTGTGTGTGTTCGGTATGTGTATATATGCATACATGTGTGGGGCATGTGGACATGCCACCAGTCAGGCATAAGGACTGGTGAGGTGGAATGTACTCAAACCCCAGAAATCTCAGATTCGTGACCAGAGGAGTGGAGCTGTTCCCTCCCTACCAATATGCCTGCTCTAGAATCTGTAACCACAGCTCCTAACTCAGGTAACCTTGGATAGTCAGTCATGAACTGGAGTCATTCCGCATGCAGAGCACCACCAAAACCTTAGCCTCAGCCAATAGAAAGCTTTTACTTTCCAAATCCCATCCCACTTCCCAAGGTTCATGTAATCCTTGTCCACAGGACTAAAGTGCAAAAGTTATTTCACTGAGGATGGTTTTAGTGACTTTCTTAACTGAGCTGTAATACTTGGAGGAGGGCTCTCTGTCCTGAAGCACTCATCGTTGAATCTTGGACCTGCTTGCCTGGCCAGGCTCCTGTTGCCCACAGAGGCTCACATCAGAGCACTGGCTGATGATACTACCATTGCTGTAGCAGCTACAGAACTCAAGACGACCTGCCTCACACTGGCTGCCTGAACTTCTTGATTCCTTTTCTTAAGAGCTGTAACACTCCCACACTCCAGGCATTCCTGGACAAGCTGGAGCCCTGTGGAATCTCTTCACCCCTGGCTCTGCCTCACCCAAGTTGGTCTGGCATACAGCAATGTCTGATGGCCTGAAGAGAACTACAGACTGAGAACTCCCATCCTGGACTTTGCCCAGCACCCTCCGAGCCAGTGTATCAGTGGCATCCTGCCACTGCCAACAGAGGGGCAGAACACAGAACCACACTGGTGTACATACACATTCATGTACATGCATGTAGGACTCATAGTCCAACACTTAGAGGTTGACAGCAATAGTATCTTTGTCATTCTTGACCTTATTCTTTGAAAGAAGGTCCTCACTGGATCTCATGTGGGCCTTTTCAGCTAGAATGACTGACCTGCAAGACCTTAGCGTCCTTTTGTCTCTGCTTCTCAGCCCTGAGTTTACAGATGTGTACATCTGTACCCAGCTTTCAAAGGGATGGATGACTGCACTCAGGCTCTTGTACTTACTCAGAAGTATTTTATTGACTGAGCCACCTTTGCAGCCTTGTGGCTTGTTTTTGAAGACCCGGGCTTACTACTCAATGACTCATCCCATACACCGAGTATAGCTGATCAAACAATACTGACCCTCTTCCAGTTCATTCCTCAATATCCACCTCTGTCCTACAGTAAAATAAAGGAATGAAAGAGTCATTTTATTTCCTTTATATCCAGGAATACAGTGCATACTTTTCATCCCCTTCAAAAATGGACACTGTAGCTGTAGTCCCTGCTTTTTTACTTGCTTTGCTTGTTGTCATTAATTATGTCCTTGTTCTGTATTTTTTCACATTGACAGGACTTTTTTGATGATGTAGCTTATGAGCTCTGTTTTGCTTGCAACGAGCCATAGGCATCATGTGGCATTTGGGCTGTCCTAGGCTCAGTGCACTTCAGTTGAAGTAAGTTGTTTAAAAGAAAGGTTGCTAGGAAAGAGGGTACTCTTTCCTCAAAGAGTCTCAGAGGAGGGGACTGCAATGTGCTGGCTTAGAGAAGGCACTAGAGAAATACAAAGGAACCAGAGCATCACAGGAGTGCTGGCTTTGGCTGCAGTCCAAGTTGAATAATTGCATCCTGTCTATGGAAAGCCCCCCTGCAGTTCCAATCAGATAGGATACTTAGTTCAATTTCTTACCTAAAGTCTTTGCACTGAGGAGTCGAGGCTACATATAAGCAATGGTCCACTGACCAGTAGAAGCTTCATGTAAGGAGTGGGTCACTGACAAGTAGAGACTGTGTTTAAGAATTGGATAAAGGGTCAGGGAGCTGAAGAAAGGACATAGAACTTCAACAGTTCTCTTCATCTCCCTTCTTCTCCACCTCCAAAGTTATACATCAGCTCCTGAAAGAGAGAGAAGAAATCCAAGGATAAAGATCCTTGCAGAAACCAACATTTTAGTTAAACAGTCACCATTCTCATAAGAGATAGTGGTCCAGTGATCTGGTGAACCATGACCCCTGCAGACACATTACATGTTTGAAATTCATGACCTCCCGCCAATTGATGTTTGCCTAAATTATTTAGACACCCCATCCCATCCTGGTCACATTGCTCTCAAAGAGATTGAAGGCAGGAGATGGGGAGCTGGACTCTCTCGCCCCCACAGCTTCCTCGTTACACTTAGGTCCATTAAGAACAAGCTCCTCAATGATTTCCTCTTCTTGGCCTATAATGAAGTCAAACTGACTCTGATTGTCATCAATAATTAATGAGTCCGATGGTTCTCAGCCTCTCCAGGCCATTTGGCAGATGGCACCGTCGATTTACTATTGTGCCTGCCATTCTGGAAGCCTCACAAAAGTGGTTTATGTTGTGAAATCTAGTTACAAAAGGCTTTGCGCTTTGGGTGATCTCTGGGTTTTGACATTCTCTGTGACTTTTTCTTCCTGTGACTGTAGAAGAGGAATAGGCAAGTTCTGTTGACAGAGCTCCTAACAACAACAACAACAACAACAACAACAACAACAACAACAACACAGATCTATGTATTTACAACCGATGAGAAAATAAGCTGGTGGAAGGCACTAGGTGCCCAGTGACCCAATATTAAAAAGAAAAATTTGTTCTGAAGGTTGAGAGCTATCTAAGGAACACTATTGAGCCAAACATTGAAATCTTATAAGCTTAAAAAAATGTTGGAGTCTACATGAAGATAAATGACTCATGCATTAGGAAGGGTAGATTAAATCTAGATACATATTTGAAATCAAAGTAACTTGAGTGATGTCTGGTATGTGTGCAAGAGCCATGCGTGGCTCTGGGTATGCACCCCTGTGTCTGTACTTGCTTTGGTGTGTATATTTCTGCGTATAGGTGCACACCCCCATCCCATGTGTGTATGTTTTTTTCCTCAGGGAGGATCTTCACATCTATTGCCATCAGGGAAGGCATATCAGAGCTGGGAGTCTGTGCGACTTTTCTTAAATTGAGTGAGTGAAAAGAAGAGGGGTTACGGTAAGGTGCTCAACGGAATTCACCAAACATGCATTCACGTGAAACAAAAGGTTTGTCCTACACACAAAGATTTTAAGGTTAAAGCTTAGGCTCACACAACAAACTAGTGTTTCCTTCCCTAAGCTGTTTAGAAAAACACCAAAGAATATCACCTAAAAGTTTCTCCTTTGTAGCTATTATGGTCCAAAACATGGGTTAAAACTGCCCTTTAAAATCATGTATATCTTATTGAAATGCTTATGAAATATCTTTCAGGAACAGAATTTTTAAAAGCAGGTCCAAGAATGGCATTTCAATGCACAGATCCCTGGGGAACAGGGAAAGTCCCAGTGTCTCAGATACTTCTCCTTATGTCCAGAACTCTTGCTTAACATTACCAATAGTTGGCTTCCCACAAAGAAGCTGAATTAAATTGCAAGTCCTGGCTTTGTAAAAGCTTAGGTTTTTACAGTGCAGTTGCTTCTCGTGGAGTTCAGAATGTCTGCAAGGTTTGACATGCTTAACCTTTCCCTTTAAAAGGATATCTTTATTCACCTTTGCTAAAGCAGGGTCCCTTGGTGTACCTTTGCTAACACAGTTGCATCCCAGAGAAGCAAACAAAAAGTCCACTTCGACATAGAATGGGACAAAGAAAGTTGGTTTGTGAACATTGCCAGCTTTAAGTACATAAAAATCCATGAGCAAACATAAGCATCTGTGTTCATTCTTCCCGTAGTCGAGAACTTGGTGACTAAGGAGAGTGTTTGGGTAGAGGTGTGTCTTCCCGAAGGGTAGCAAGCTCTTTAAAGGATGTGAAAGGACGCGATGTGCACACAAAGGAAACAAAACCAAAACATTTCAGAGAATCTCTTCCTTATTTATGACCAGGTGTATTATTCTAGCCAGGAGATTATCTGTATCTGTGTCTATGATGTGCATGTGCATATGTGTATGTGTATATCTGTATTATCTATTATCTATCTATCTATCTATCTATCTATCTATCTATCTATCTATCTATCTATCTATCTATCTTCTAACTATTTCACACACACACACACACACACACACACACACACACACACACACACACACACACACAGCTCCAAATGGATCTTGACACACTAACTCTGTTAACTGCACACTTGTAGAAACAACAGGCTGAAGCTCCCTCAGGGGTTACCAAGCATGACTCTCTCAAGGACAAGTGTAAGTGAATTGCCTGTAGATTGTAGCTGTCAGGTGATTGAGAGGGGACATTAGGAAGTTCACGTGAGTTATGAATGTGGGCACCTCCTTCTTCTTCTGTCTTCTGCAGCATGGCCACTAACATGAAATTACAGATCAAATTGTCTATATGGAGTGATAATGGTGTCAGTAAACAGAGAGAACAAAGGCATTATGATTTAGGCATGCTATCCTGGAGATGAAATAAATCATATGCTCATGGGTCCTCTATAGGCTTTTGTCCCTACATTCATTTATTTTTACTGAGAATGCAGCATCAATAAATTAAAACTTGAAAAATAAGCATATAGCTGTTCGTAGTCCTTCCTCAAAATTGCATTTAATGTTTCCTTTAATTATTAATATATTACTTAATGTTAAAATTCCTAAAAGACCAAAATATTAAAATCAATCATAACCTTACAGTCTGGAAATAATAAATACCAATGTTTTGAGGTAATAGTATTTAGTTATTAACATTAGTTTTGAAGTATGTACATTTATAGCACAAATAATTAGACTCAAACTGTAAAGATAGTTTTGCGCCTTCCATCTTTGAAGGCAGTAATACAACAGGAACGTTTTGTCAGTTTATTTCAACTCATTAGCAAAATCATTGCTAAGGGATTCGGGAGAGGGGATTTATTACAGGACAGAAACGTGTTTTATTTTGTCCTAATAAAAGAAAAGGTAGATATTTTTGGAATGAAGTAGGAGGCTCTGAAGTGTGTGATACATGTGGGGAGCAGATGAAGACCTGAGTCAATGTGTATTGTTGACATGGGAACAATCATGTCAAGGACCTCAATGCCTTAGACCTGTGGGAATGGCAATGTTTCCCCTTAGGTCATGCTCAGAGAATTGGTGAAACCTTACTTTGATTGGACAGTATGTGCAAAAACTAGCAACAAGAACTTCCTCTTCCTGAATCACTACAACTTAAGACCACTCTCTTACAGAGATCTCCCACAGAGACTCAGTAACCTCTCCTCTTCGTGATGTACATAATAAATGTTCCAAGTTTTGAGTTTTGCAGGTTTTGTAGTAGGTGTTCTGTATCAGAGCAAGGGCGGCTCACATGATGCCAGCTTTTCTCTCTGTGTGTCTTCTTTTTCATCACCCCAGTCAGCTTTCCAGAACCAAGTCATGCAGGATGTGGCAGAGGACAGTAATTAATTCAATATATTAACTGTCTATCACATGGAAAGTCATGTGTTGGTTCTGGGGCAACCAGTAAACATGGTCCTCAAAAGAGAGTTCAAAATTGATTGTACTGGCTGGCAGTCATACTATAGTCACACTTCATTCATTTGATCTTCTAAGACATGTTTGAAATAGCTGCTGTTTTGATGTTCATTTTATAAATAAGGCTCACAGAATTTAAGCATCTGTATAAGTATCTATTTAAGTCATTGAGTGACAGAGTTGGCCTTTTCTCTCCCAGACCAGTGTTTTCCTGTACATCTTTCTGTCACAAACCATGTGCCTTGCTATCCTGGCATCCCCTTGTGGTGGGCTCTTCCTAATATCTCCTTGCTTTTCACTTTTGATTGACTCTGGCTACTATGCTACATTGAGGAGGAATGACTGACTCCCATTTCCTTTGGTATTCATTCAGAATATTCTCCCTGTGTTCTCAGTTTCCAGTTTTTCCTGCTAAAAGTGCACAGCGTCTATTGGAATGGCCAGTGGAGAGTCGGAGGGAACAGAAAATGATGGCTGTGAAAGAAAATAGTTCAAAAGAGAAAGGAAGATAGAGGAATGGGATGGGAGAAGTAAGGAAATGAGAATCTAGGATGGGGAGCTAGGCAGCCAAATAACAGAAATTCAATCACTAAGAAAGAGACTAATGTAGGGGTTGGGGAGGTGGCTGGCAAAGAGAGATAAGGAGGAGGAGGAGGAGAAGGAGGAGGAAGAGGAGGAGGAGGACGAGGAAGAGGATGAGGACGAGGACAAGGAGGGGGAGGAGAGCTACTTTGAGCTACCTCAGCATTCTGAGCTGTGGGTTATTTTGTTATTTTATTTTAATGAATTTTGGCTCTATTTCTTTCTCATTGCATTAGTGGCACCATTCAGATGAAAAAGAAAAAAAAAAGAAAAGAAAATGGTAACAGACAATTTAGGGAGAAAAGAAAGTACACACATATAGAGAAAAATTACCAGATGCCAGCATTAAGACACAAACACTCACTCTTTCCTGTGGGCTTCTCTGCCAGCTACAACAGAGTTGACCCAGCTGAAGGGAACCCAGTTGGAAGGTCTGGAAAATAGTCAGAAGTGAGAGGTCACAGACCAAGGAAGAGCTAAATCGTTCTTTTGGACTGAGGAGGCCAATTGCAGCTGGCTGAGGACATCTACTAGCCTTGGACTCCTCACGAGGAAAGCTGTTGTGGGTTAGAGCAGGTGGGAGAGGAGCCAGGGAGGAGCCAGGATGGTCTTACCATCTGAATTTTTTGTGGTGGTCACCAATTTCTTCTTTTCTGATATCTCTGCCTTTAATGTTATCATGTTTTTGTTTCCCTTGCTAGACACTTTTGTTACTTGATAAGCAATCTTATGGATCTCTCAAGGTGTCTTCTATTTTTGAGAAATCAACCACTACCATCACCACATGCACACACACACACACACACACACACACACACACACACACACACACACACACACACACACACACACACACACACAGGGGGGGGAGAGAGAGAGAGAGAGAGAGAGAGAGAGACAGAGACAGAGACAGAGACAGAGACAGAGACAGAGACAGAGACAGATAGAGAGACAGAGAGACTGTAATGGTTATTCCTAGTTGTCAATTTGAATATATCTGGAATAAACTATAATCCAGACTTGAAGGCCACAATGTGATCCATATCTTGAAGCTGGAAGACACAAGTTTGTGACCTAGATCTTGGCACAGAGATCTTGAGGCATAGTCACCATGAAAAGCTCAGGCCCAGGAAAGATATTGTACAGCTTTGATCCCTGGAGGCTGAGGCAAGGAGATATCTGAGTTCAAGGTTAGCCTGGGACAAAAAATTCCTGGATCCAGGAATGGTGGTACACACCTTTAATCTGGGCCACATCTTCTGCTGGAAGCCTAGATAAGGAAGGACATTGGAAAAAGGAAGATTCACTCTTCTTTGACTATTTGCACTACTTGTCAGCATATCCATTGGAACCTACTTCTACAGAAGAGCAGCTCAAATAGCTAGCCTTGTGGGACAGAGCAACTGCTAGATCCTTGGACTTTCCATCCACAGCTGTTCATTGTTGCATTAGTTGGAATATAGACTGTAAGTCATCACAATGAATTCCCTTAATATATAGAGACATTCCATAAATTCTGTGACTCTAGATAACCCTAATACAGAGACAGAGGGACAGAGAGAGACAAAGGCAGAGAGACAGTGAGATAGTGAGACAGAGACAGAGAGATGGTGGCCATGGATACTAGAAAGATAACCAAACTCAAGAGGGCAATGTGCTCTGCTTCATGTTAAAGTCTAGGTTTCTGCAAATAAATCAGCAGCAAGAAAGCAAAATCATAAGCTTTCATTTTAGATACAGTTATTTATGAATATACAAGGATATTAAGTGTTTTGTTACAATCTATCATCAATGTGTGCATGATGATAATTATAATGATAAGATGTATGTCTTGCTCAGAATGTGCCAGGATCTCTCCTAAACATTTTATAGATACTATTCCATATATTTTCCACAATTTCCCTATGGGTTATATGCCCTAGTTCCCATTGTTTCATGAAAGCATGAGTGAAGTTCTGAAAATTATAACTTGATTCAACTTTTTTGTTGTTGTTGTTGTTTTCCTCCATCTTTATTAAAGTGGGTATTTTTTATTTATATTTCAATTGTTATTCCCTTTCCCGGTTTCCAGGCCAACATCCCCCTAACCCCTCCCCCTCCCCATCTATATGGATGTTCCCCCCCCATGCTCCCCCATTACCACCCTCCCCAACAATCACATTCACTAGGGTTCAGTCTTGGCAGGACCAAGGGCTTTCCCTTCCACTGGAGCTCTTACTAGGCTATTCATTGCTACCTATGCAGTTGGAGCCCAGGGTCAGTCCATGTATAGTCTTTGGGTAGTGGCTTAGTCCCTGGAAGCTCTGGTTGGTTGGCATTGTTGTTAATATGGGGTCTCAAGCCTCTTCAAGCTCTTTCAGTCCTTTCTCTGAATCCTCCAATGGGGGCTCCTGTTCTCAGTTCAGTGGTTTGCTGCTGGCATTCGCCTATGTATTTGCCATATTCTGTCTGTGTCTTTCAGGAGAGATCTACATCCAGTTCCTGTCAGCCTGCAATTCTTTGCTTCATCCATCTTATCTAGTTTGATGGCTGTATATGTATGGGTCACATGTGTGGCAGGCTCTGAAAGGGCGATTCTTCAGCCTCTGTTCTAAACTTTGCCTCCATTTTCCCTGCCAAGGGTATTCTTGTTCCCCTTTTAAAGAAGGAATGAAGCATCTGCATTTTGGTCATCCTTCTTGAGTTTCATGTGTTCTGTGCACTTAGGGTAATTTGAGATTTGGGCTAATATCCACTTATCAATGAGTGCATACCATGTGTGTTTTTCTGTGATTGGGTTATCTCACTCAGGATGATATTTTCCAGTTCCATTCATTTGCCTATGAATTTCATAAAGTCATTGTTTTTGATAGCTGAGTAGTATTCCATTGTGCAGATGTACCACATTTTCTGTATCCACTTCTCTGTTGAAGGGCATCTAGGTCCTTTCAAGCTTTTGGCTATTATAAATAAGGCTGCTATGAACATAGTGGAGCATGTGTCTTTTTTATATGTTGGGGCATCTTTTGGGTATATGCCCAAGAGAGGTATAGCTGGGTCCTCAAGTAGTTCAATGTCCAATTTTCTGAGGAACGTCCAGAATGATTTCCAGAATGGTTGTACCAGTCTGCAATCCCACCAACAATGGAGGAGTGTTCCTCTTTCTCCACATCCTTGCCAACATTTGCTGTCGCCAGAGTTTTTGGTCTTAGCCATTCTTACTAGTGTGAGGTGGAATCTCAGGGTTGTTTTGATTTGCATTTCTCTTATGACTAAAGATGTTGAACATTTCTTTAGGTGTTTCTCAGTCATTTGGCATTCCTGAGCTGTGAATTCTTTGTTCAGCTCAGAACCCCATTTTTTAATAGGGTTATTTGTCTCCCTGCAGTATAACTTCTTGAGTTCTTTGTATATTTTGGATATAAGCCCTCTATCAGCTGTAGGATTGGTAAAGATCTTTTCCCAATCTGTTGGTTGCCGTTTTGTCCTAACAACAGTGTCCTTTACCTGACAAAAGCTTTGTAGTTTTATGGGATCCCATTTGTCAATTCTTGATCTTAGAGCATAAGCCATTGGTGTTTTGTTCAGGAAAGTTTCTCCAGTGCCCATGTGTTCGAGATGCTTCCCCACTTTTTCTTCTATTAGTTTGAGTGTATCTGGTTTGATGTGGAGGTCCTTGATCCACTTGGACTTAAGCTTTGTACAGGGTGATAAGAATGGATTGATCTGCATTCTTCTACATGCTGACCTCCAGTTGAACCAGCACCATTTGCTGAAAATGCTAACTTTTTTTCCATTGGATGGTTTTGGCTCCTTTGTCAAAAATCAAGTGACCATAGGTGTGTGGGTTCATTTCTGGGTCTTCAATTCTAGTCCACTGGTCTATCTCTCTGTCTCTGTACCAATACCATACAGTTTTTTTATCACTATTGCTCTGTAATACTGCTTGAGTTCGGGGTTAGTGATTCCTCCGGAAGTCTTTTTATTGTTGAGGATAGTTTTAGCTATCCTAGGTTTTTTCTTATTCCAGATGAATTTGCAAATTGTTCTGTCTAGCTCTCTGAAGAATTGGGTTGGAATGTTGATGGGGATTGCATTGAATCAGTAGATTGCGTTTGTTAAAATGGCCATTTTTACTATTATTAATCATGCCAATCCATGAGCATGAGAGATCTTTCCATCTTCTGAGATCTTCAATTTCTTTCTTCAGAGGCTTGAAGTTCTTATCATACAGATCTTTCACTTCCTTGGTTAAAGTCACACTGAGGTATTTTATATTATTTGGGACTATTATGAAGGGTGTCATTTTCTTAATTGCTTTCTCAGCTTGTTTCTCTTTTGTGTAGAAAAAGGCTACTGATTTATTTGAGTTAATTTTATTCCCAGCCACTTTGCTGAAGGTGTTTATCAGGTTTAGTAGTTCTCTGGTGCAACTTCTGGGATCACTTAATTATACAATCATATCATCTGCAAATAGTGATATTTTGACTTCTTCCTTTCCAATCTGTATCCCTTTGACCTCCTTTTGTTGTCTGATTGCTCTGGCTAGGACTTTGAGAACTATATTGAATAAGTAGGGAAACAGTGCGGAACCTTGTCTAGTCCCTGATTTTAGTGGGATTACTTCAAGTTTCTCCCCATTTAGTTTCATATTAGCTACTGGTTTGCTGTATATAGCTTTTACTATGTTTATGTATTGGCCTTGAATTCCTGTTCTTTCCAGGACTTTTATCATGAAGGGGTGTTGAATTTTGTCAAATGCTTTCTCAGCATCTAATGAAATGATCATGTGGTTTTTTATCTTTCAGTTTGTTTATATAGTGGATTACGTTGATGGTTTTACGTATATTAAACCATCCCTGCATGCCTGGAATGAAGCCTACTTGATCATGATGGATGATTGTTTTGATGTGCTCTTGGATTCGGTTTGCAAGAATTTTATTTAGTATCTTTGCACCAATATTCATAAAGGAAATTGGTCTGAAGTTCTCTTTCTTTGGGTCTTTGTGTGGTTTAGGTATAAGAGTAATTGTGGTTTCATAGAAGGAATTCGGTAGCGCTCCATCTGTTTCAATTTTGTGGAATAGTTTGGATAGTATTGGTATGAGGTCTTCTATGAAGTTCTGATAGAATTCTGCACTGAACCCATCTGGACCTGGGCTCTTTTTGTTTGGGAGACTTTTAATGACTGCTTCTATTTCTTTAGGAGTTATGGGGTTGTTTAAATGGTTTATTTGTTCCTGATTTAACTTCGGTACCTTGTATCTGTCTAGGAAATTTCCATTTCCTCCACATTTTCAAGTTTTGTTGAATATAGGCTTTTGTAGTAGGATCTGACGATTTTTTGAATCCTCTGACTCTGTTGTTATGTCTCCCTTTTCACTTCTGATTTTGTTGATTTGGACACACTCTCTGTGTCCTCTGATCAGTCTGGCTAAGGGTTTATCTATCTTGTTGATTTTCTCAAAGAACCAGCTTTTGGTTCTGTTGATTCTTTGTATAGTCCTTTTTGTTTCTACTTGGTTGATTTCAGCTCTGAGTTTGATTATTTCCTGCCTTCTACTCCTCTTGGATGTGTTTGCTTCTTTTTGTTCTAGAGCTTTTAGGTGTGCTGTCAAGCTGCTGATATATGCTCCCTCCTGTTTCTTTCTGCAGGCACTCAGAGCTACGAGTTTTCCTCTTAGCACAGCTTTCATTGTGTCCCATAAGTTTGGGTATGTTGTACCTCATTAAATTCTAAGAAGTCTTTAATTTCTTTCTTTCTTTCTTCCTTGACCAGGTTATCATTGAGTAGAGCATTGTTCAACTTCCATGTATATGTGGCCATTCTTTCCTTATTGTTATTGAAGACCAGCTTTAGCCCCTGATGGTCTGATAGGACACATGGGATTATTTCTATCTTTCTCTATCTGTTGAGGCCTGTTTTATAACCGATTATATTTTCAATTTTGGAAAAAGTATCATGAAGTGGTGAGAAAAAGGAATATCCTTTTGTTTTAGGATAGAATGTTCTATAAATATCTGTTAAGTCCATTTGGTTCATGACTTCTCTTAGTCTGTCTATGTCTCTGTTTAATTTCTGTTTCCATGATCTGTCCATTGATGAGAGTGGGGTGTTGAAATCTCCTACTATTATTGTTTGAGGAGCAATGTGTGCTTTGAGCTTTAGTAAGGTTTCTTTTATGTATGTATGTATTTGGAGGATAGATATTTAGGATTGAGAGTTCATCTTGGTGGATTTTTCCTAGGATGGATATGAAGTGTCCTTCCTTATCTTTTTTGATGACTTTTGGTTGAAAATCGATTTTATTCGATATTAGAATGGCTACTCCAGCTTGCTTCTTCAGACCATTTGCTTGGAAATTGTTTTCCTGCCTTTCACTCTGAGGTAGTGTCTGTCTTTGTTTCTGAGGTGTGTTTCCTGTAGGCAGCAAAATGTTGGGTCCTCATTGCGTATCCAGTTTGTTAATCTGTGTCTTTTTATTGGGGAATTGAGTCCATTGATGTTGAGAGATAGTAAAGAATAGTGATTGTTGCTTCCTGTTATATTCTCATAATGTGAGATTATGTTTGTGTGCTTTTCTTCTCTTTGTTTTGTTGCAAAATTATTAGTTTCTTGCTTTTTCTAGGGTGTAGCTTGCCTCCTTGTGTTGGGTTTTACCATTTATTATCCTTTGTAGGGCTGGATTTGTAGAAAGATATTGTGTAAATTTTGTTTTGTCATGGAATATCTTGGTTTCTCCATCTATGTTAATTGAGAGTTTTGCTGGATACAGTAAACTGGGCTGGCATTTTTGTTCTCTTAGTGTCTGTATGACATCTGTCAAGGATCTTCTGGCTTTCATAGTCTCTGGTGAGAAGTCTGGTGTAATTCTGATAGGTCTGCCTTTATATGTTACTTGACATTTTTCTTTTACTACTTTTAATATTCTGTGTTTTGTGCATATTATGTGATGTGAGGGATTTATTTTTTGGTCAAATCTATTTGGAGTTCTGTAGGCTACTTGTATGTTTATGGGCATCTCTTTCTTTAGATTAGGGAAGTTTTCTTCTATGATTTTTGTTGAAGATATTTACTTGTCCTTTGAGCTGGGAGTCTTCACTCTCTTCTATACCTATTATCCTTAGGTTTGATCTTCTCATTGTGTCCTGGATTTCCTGTATGTTTTGGGCCAGTAGTTTTTTCCATTTTACATTATCTTTGACAGTTGTGTCAATGATTTCTATGGAATCTTCTGCTCCTGAGTTTCTCTCTTCTATCTCTTGCATTCTGTTGGTGATGCTTGTATCTATGGCTCCTTGTCTCTTCCTTTGGTTTTCTATATCCAGGGTTGTCTCCCTTTGTGCTTTCTTTATTGCTTCTATTTCCATTTTTAATTCTTTCACCTGTTTGATTGTGTTTTCGTGTAATTCCTTCAGGGATATTTGCATTTCCTCTCTATAGGCTTTTACTTGTTTATTTATGTTTTCCTGCATTTCTCTAAGGGAGTTCTTTCTGTCTTTCTTGAAGTCCTCCATTATCATGATCAAATGTGATTTTAAATCTAGATCTTGCTTTTCTGGTGTGTTTGGATATTCAGTGTTTGCTTTGGTGGGGGAATTGGGCTCCCATGTTGCCATTTAGTCTTGGTTTCTGTTGCTTGGGTTCGTGCGCTTGCCTCTTGCCATCACATCGTCTCTGGTGTTACCTTGTTCTGCTATTTCTGACAGTGGCTAGACCATCTTATAGGCCTGTGTTTCAGGAGTGCTGTAGACCTGTTTTCCTGTTTTCTTTCAGCCAGTTATGGGAACAGAGTGTTCTGCTTTCAGGTGTGTAGTCGTTCCTGTCTACTAGTCTTCAGGTGGTCCTGTGGGTGTGTGTCCTGAGTCTACCAGGCAGGTCACTTGGAGCAGAAAAGTTGGTCTTACCTCTGGTCTCGAGCTTGGAGTCTATTCTCAGAGCCAGGTTTCAGCTCTCCGTAAGGGCAGCAACCAGAAGGGCCTGCCCTACCTTCGCTCAGGACTCTGTGCACAGGGGGCCCAGATGGCGCTAGGTGTTTTCCTCTAGAGTCAGAAATATGGGCAGAGAGTAGTCTCCTCTGGGTTCCCAGGCATGTCTGCCCCTCTGAAGGTCTAGCTCTTCTTCCCATGGGATTTGGATGCATGGAGCTGTTTGATCGGTTCCCTTCAGATCCAGGAGGTGTCTGGACCTCAGCATTGAGTGCCCCTATCTTCCTGTTCCCAAAGGCCCTATACAGTTTCCTCTTGGACCAGGGATGTGGACAAGGGTGGGCAGTACTGGAGGTCTCTCCTGCCCTGCAGTCTCAGGAATGCCCACCTGTCAGGGCGATGAGCTCTCGCCCACGGGATTTGGGAGCAGGGCGCTGTGGGCTGGGATCTTGATTTATCTTCTAAGAAACACTGGAAGCCATTGAGAGGCTGAGCAGGGTAGTGATACAATCTAAAGTATGTTAAAGGTTATGCTGTATAGTGCTGAGATCAGGGACAGAATGTAGAAGTGATAACAGAAGTAAGAACAATGAATAACATTGAATAACACTGTGGAAGATTGAATGTAAGGTAAGAAGAAAGAATGAAGTCAAGGATAGAAACTTAGATCCTATCTGAGAATCAGGAAACCGAATACAAAATTCTGCATCTTTGAACATTCAGATGCTTAGAGGTCAGGAAACTGAAGAAGGACCAGAAAAGAAGACAAAGGAAGACCTATAGCTCAGGTCAGAAGAACATGAACAACTTAGAGTCATTGTAGTCAGTAAAAAAAAATATGTATCAATGGAAAAGATGCAATTGACTCTAAAGAATATTGCTAAGACATCACAATGCGAGGTTCATTCAACCTAATACTAATCAGTATTCGTCTTGACCAGAGTAGTTTTATTGGACCAAGGCAGAAAATGTGAAAACCCAGTTCAAGGAAGGAATAGAAGAAAGGAAAAAATTGGAGACAGAAAATAAGCCATTGTTTCAGAGAATTATAGTATAAAAAGTGTTCAAAGGGGGCAGTAAGTTGACAGAAATGTGTGTATACTGGCTTTCTGTTATATAGGAAAAGTTATACTCTGCTCCATGTCCACATAATGGTCCAGCAGAAGAGAAGAGTAAAGAGGAATGGAGAGAATTTCCATTGAGACAACCTTGAGTTGGGACAGGTACTGAGGATTGATGAGTGCGTACGGTGCTGATTTTGACTTCGCCTATACCGTCTTATGGTATAGTGGTTGACAGAAAGGAGTCAATTATAAAGTTTATGATATGAACTGATAGAGGTTATGAAAGTTTTCTGGTGTCTTGTACAGAAATAGAAACCAAATTTATCAACTACAAATAAAGAGTGGGAAGGAACTGTTAAAAAATAGATAAATTATAATGTAACCTGATCTTGTGATTTTTATTTCTGTATTTGTTAGTGCATGATAAAAACAATCTCACCAAATTCAGTGTTTTGATGTCTACAACACCATCAGTCATAACTTCTGTTTTCTCTTACTCCAAGTACTTCTCTATTGGAGAGCTACAAAGTGTCCTGCAGCTGATTCAATTCTGGTGCTGTTCGCTTAGAGTCAAGAGTAAGATCCCACATGTTAGGGGCAGTGTCCCACTTCAGATGTCAGTCACTAATCTGAGCTTTTCAACTAACCAAGTGGCTAGAAATAAGAGAAACCCTTATGGGTTATACCACCTAGATCATTTGCTAAAATGGTTCCAAAAACTCAAAGGATCCTGACTTACGTTTAGCAATTCATTAAAAAAGATATTCCGAAGTATATAGATGAAAGGCAAGACAGAAGCAATGCATTGGACAAAGTGGGAGTCAGGGGAGTGGTATGAAGCTTGCAAACTCCCAAGGGCATGATCCTCTACCTGTTCTGCAATGAGGAAGTTCTCCAAACTCAGTCCATTTCAGTCTATTTTACAGAGGCTTCATAATGTAGGCCTGATTGGTGGAATCCTTGGCAATTGATGATCAACTCAGCTTTTAGTCCCTGTGCCCCTCCAGCGTCACAGGACTGAAAACATCAATGTTCTAATGACACGGTTGGTCCTACTGGCAACTTGCCCCATTCTGAGGCTGGCCAGAAGCCCTCACCATCCGTTATCTCCTCAGCATACAAGAAGTCACGTTATCACTTCCAAGGTTGAGATGCCTAAGATTTTTAAGGAGATGTATGCCAGAAATGGACCAAAGAACAAGTTGTATTTTTCTTATAAATCACAATATCATAGACACTAATTATTTTATGGCATGGAATATACCATAGAAAATAAGTGTGATGATCTTCCCTGTTTAGTCAGATGCATTTTGGATTCTTCCCCAATGGCAAGCATATGTAGCTGACATATTGTGTTGCCTTTCACTGCTTGCTCTCAGCTTCTTATAGGACCCAAGTGTGAAGCCTATGGGTTTGCTTGAATCGCAAGAGGGCACAAAAAGCTACCGCTGCAAAATGCTCTTAGGGCAAAGGGCCTCTGGAGTCTGGGCGTGGAAACTACATAGCATTTGCTTGATTCTTGCTCTTTTAAAAACATTTTCTTTTTTTAGGTCCAGTTTGAATCAAACACTTCCTATGTGAGAGTCCTGTGGATTTCATGATGGTGAGTGTGAGGCACAGCTTAAACAGAGATGTAAAAGGCTGCAGGGAAAAGGGAAAACCGAGAACAAAATGGATTTCAAGGAGATGCTGCTGGGTGCAGCTGTTACTGCATTTTAAAGAGCCACTTACTTTAATTGAGGGGGCAATAGAATAATAATACTGTGCAATAATGATGTGCTTTTGTATGAGACACTCGGAAACCTCCCCATGCATGATGCAATGTGGTCCCACATGGCTACCAACTGAGCCAGGTGGATCTGCCTGTTTTGCTAAATGAATGGAAATAGCTCATGGAGTGAGCATGCACTTCCCAAGAATATTTTGAAAGATATCTGTTTCTAGACCCCAGAAATATCCATCTGAATGGGTGACCATGAAGACAGAAAGACTATTGGGTGATCTTTTGCTTCAGAAGGAGGAACTAGTCAGAAGATCATTCGGCCGTGCAAGCAAATATGTTCCCAAGGACTAGGTTGACAGAGCAGAGAGATATCAGAGACCAGGACAGGAGAAGAGTCTTCTCAAAGTGACATTGAACATGGACATCAAGCGGGAAGGTAGCCTAAAATGTAAAATGTTAGAATTTAAAGTGAGCAAAACAACCTCTATGTAACTTAATTTAGGTCTGGTTCATGCCCTTTATGGTTCTTTGGTATTAGTTTCCACAGTGTTTTCTCCTAGGTATGGTTTCTAAGAGGTGGCTGGCATGTGAACAAATGGGGTGGAGGTGGACAAAGAATTAGTTGGATAAGTCTTAAAAGTCATCATCTTGTCTCAAGGTGCAAAGCAGTTTTCTTCTCTCATGAGGTAAATTCAGAACTGATAACAATGGCAAAATGATTTTCTTTCCAAATTATCAAAGGCAAATGCTCCTCAAATATTAATCTGTGTATGAATCACTTGGGACTTTTGTTAAAGTGAAAGCTCTGACTCAGACGGTCTGGAGTAGATTTCAAGATTTTGCTTTTTTTTTTTTTTTTAGAATCAAGCAGGTGACGGTTCTGTGCTTTGAAGACCACACTGTGAGGGCTGGAGAAGAAGCAATTGCCTAGCTCTCTGCTGTTGTGTTAACCCAATTTCCTCCCCTACTGATTGTTTGGTTGTACATTATCTTCTCTCAAGGAGAATTCATTTGCATGAGGTATTTTTAGCTGCAAGGGTCCTCTTGATGAAGCATTAAGTGGGAATGTTTCCTTTTTCTAAGAGATGGCATTGGTTTCCAGGGATCATATCCTCCCAGCCTTTTGCCTGTGGTGGTATGACCTTGCATGACCTTCGAAAGGTCATGTCCTCTCTGGCCCTCGGCTTCTCATGTATAAGAATGAGATGAATAATCCTTGCCCTGGTTATGTGACAGAGTGGTGGTGATCATATTAGCTGACCAATGTGAGATTGAGACTATAGTGTAAAATACGAAATATGTCCTTCGATGACAATAACCCTACCTGCCTGTTATCTGTAACAGTATTGAAAATTTAGGCCCCATCCTGAATGAAAGCATTGGTGCATTTGACTTCGTACTGTGTGATGTGAACATTAGGCAGAATGCTTGTCACCGTGTGCTGGAATGCATGTGTTCCCACAGTTACTACGCTCACTTCTCCTTCCCTTCTCACCTCTGTTGTTCTGACCTTTTTCTGTGAGCTCACAGTACATCACAACCTTGTACCCACATTCAGGGAAGGTTAAATCATGTTGAATGATTCCTGCTGGGCAAGCTCTCATCTTTGAATCGCGAGAATAGTTAAGTGTTTCCCATATGTGCTTCCTTACCATGCCAGAATATTAAGTATCACTTACACTTCTGAGATGAGCGTTGGCATCACTGGCCCTGGTTCCCACAGCTAATGAGCACTGTCACAGAACTGGGGACACCTGGCTTCTAAGGCTGCCTGGATTTCACTATGACAAGCTGTTACCTCTCATTCATGCTCTAGGGATGTCTTCATGGAATTCTGGTGAGACACCCTGACGAGAAGTCTTGCTTCTGATGGCCATATTTGACAGGGATAATGACAATGCATTTGAGGACAGGTGGCCCAGTTGTGAAGATTTGGAGATGCTCACCTCCATGTCACCAGGCCTAAAATTAAGGGACAAGAGCAGGCCTCCAGCTTTTCCAGAAAGTGAAGTCGTTCAGTGACAGAGGGAGAGAGCAGCAGGTCCCCTCAGGGGATTGTCAGCTGTCACTTACAAGGAGAGGAAGAGGCAGTATCAGGTGAGAGAGAGGTGACCTCTACTCCTGCATAAAGGGAGAGAAAGAATGAACCAGAAGGAAGAATTTAGGGGGGCACATGTACATGGGTTCCCTAGGGATGGCCAGGGCAGGCAGGACAGCTCTGGGTATTCATCTTCCTAAGAGTGGTCTCCATCCTCACCAGGATGTCTGTGTTTGTTCGTCCCATGCATTTGTCTTCTTCCTGCAAGCATGCTTTGTGGGATGCGTTTTAGTCACAGTAATTCTCCAAAGTGTTATTTCTGTGATTTATTGCCCCGTGGTGTTTATCTTACCCTCCCAGTTTTGCCTTTCCTTCAACTATGGTCTAACATTTTAGAGTTTGACTTTCTGTATTCCTCCATGAAGAAATTTATCTTCTTTTCACATTTATTCCGGCATTTGTCTTGTTCTCCCAACGTGTTTCATTCTCAGAATTTATCTCTCTTATTTGGAAAATATGTCTCAGAATATAGTCTTTCCTTTTCCCTATTCAGTCTTTATTTGTTTAATATTTTACATCTTTTCTGCGTTTTCTGAACTTGTGCTTTCTGAAGGGCTATTCTCTTGAGTAGAAAAGTCCTGGCTATTTGCAGCAGAGGCAGTCATGGTGCAAACTGGTTTATGCTTTGCCTGCCTCAATTTTTCAGTCCATACAAATGGGGGAGGGGTGGTATTAAAAGCCCCAGAGATAAAGGTGATCTTTGCTTTGTCTCAGAATAGCTTTGAGACTGGGCAAGAAAGAATATTTAGTTTGAAGGCAATGAGAGGAACATTCTGCTGAGGATACGGAGCGTTTTTCATTTTTCTTATCAGCTTTGTAAGGAGGGCAGTTCTACTTGAGCCCCGTTTCTCTAATTTTCTTTTTGACAGATCTAGGCAGCTAGAGGTTCCTCAGCAGTGACTGCAGTTACAGAGTGAGCTTTCTGTTAGCTTTTAATGAGCATGCAAATAGACCCACTGGAATCACTCTTTCATCAAAAGTGATGGCAATACCAACGACAGACATTAACATTTGAATATATACATCTACGGTTGCTGAGCATGTTCGTATGTGCTCTCTTCTTCGATGAACATGCAAACCAAGCTAGGTAGAAATTGAGAATCAAAGAGATTAAGGCTGAGGGTAACTGAGTGGTCAAGGCCTTGCCTAGCATGTATGTGACCCTGGGTTCAACCCCCAACACCATAGACACATAAAAGGAGGGTTAAGTAATGACTAGTAAGTAGAAAATGAACACTGGGATGGGCTTTGTGTCTTTTCCAATATCACAAGGTCTTGAGTATTGGATATACAGTTACGACTCATTTCTCATGCATTAGACTTTCTTTTGCGCACTCCTGTTTCTATTCCTTTGCCTATTTTTAGCTTCTGTTGCCCCTGGCCATACTCCCTAGCCTAGCAACCTTCCCTAAAGCCCATGACTGCAAAGATGGCTGCAGTAGGTGGATGGTAGCTGTTACTACCTTCTAACATTATTCATTTCTGATCTCTTTTCAAACTCTCCACTCTTAATTTATTTTGATTTGTTTATTTTATTTTATTATGCGATTTTTTTGCCTGCATGTATTTATGCTCACTCTGTGTGTTTGTGTGTGTGTGTGTGTGTGTGTGTGTGTGTGTGTTGTTTCATGTCCCAGAGGCCAGAAAAGAGTATTTTATTCATTAAACTGAAGTTATAGGTTATGAGGTGCTATGGGGATGGTGAACACTCATCCTTGGTCCTCTGCAAGAGTGATGAGTGCCTTTAACTACTGAACCATCTCTCTGGTCCTGATATTTGAATATTCTAATTTGAAGCACACTGCTTCAATACATATATTCTCTCCTTTAACTAAGTTTCTGCCCTCCCTGCTTGCCACCTCTCAACTTCAAGCCTCCTCCTTCTTCTTCCTCTTTCTTCTTCTCCTCCTCCTCCTTCTCCTTCCTCCTTTCTCCTCCCTCCTCCTCCCTCCTCCATCCTCCTCTTTCTTCCCCCTCTTCCTTCTCCTTCTTCAAACCAAGTAACTTCCGCTAGTGCTGCCTCTATGTGCATGGTCTGGGCAATCCATTAGAACGCAGTGGCTAATAAAGACAAACAAACAAACAAACAAATAAAGCCGTCTCCCAGAAACTATTTTCTGCCAATATCTCCTCAGTAAGAGATGGGCACTCCATCTGTGCCAAGATTTCGGCTGGTTTGGTCTTGTGTAGTTCATGAGTGCAATAGACATGCTGTGTCTAGAAGACAGCATGGCTGTCATTTCATGGAGGAGCTTCAAACCTCTGGCTCTTAGATATGTTCTGCCTCCTCTGCAAGGATGTTCCCTGAGTGTGGGGTAAGGGTGGAAGTAACATAGATGTCTCCTTAAGGCTGCGCTCCCAGTTCTTCATCTCAACATTTTGAGTGGCTACCCATCTCTTCACTAACTGCTGTCCACCGCAAAAGACATTTCTCTGACCAAGGTTGAAAGCAGCCCAGATCCGTGGGTATAAATATAAATATTTAGATGTTAACTTGACAACGAGGCCATTTTAATACAACTCAAGACTGAAGGAGGAGATCTGAAATGTCATTTGCTGCTATTCATTACTTTAACTAAAAGAACAAGGTCTGCTGGAGGGACGGCTCCGCAGTCAGGAGCACGTACTGCTCTGAAGAGCATCAAAGGTCAGTTCCTGGCACCACATCAAGTAGCTCACAAAGGCAGTCTACTTGCCACAGTAAAAGTCTGTACACACATGTTTTAACATGTATAATCATGCACCAGACAAATCTGACACCTCTGGCTTTGATAACCGCTAGCATTCCTGTAGAGAGACAAACATTCAAACTCACAATAAACATATATTTAAAGAAATCATAAAAAAAAGGGTCCTTGAGACTCAAGGTATCCAGAGAGCTCTTCAAAATTGAGGATAGGCAGATGGGAATTAAGCTAGGGTGTGGTTTTGGGCATAATATAGATGTCAGACTTTATGAGTCAAATTCTTTTGTTTCCAGAAGAATTTGATTTAAACACACTGGGGCAGTATGGGAAAGTCACTGGATCATTATGAGACTATGGGTATCACATGCCAAAGCCTAAGTGCTGACTGGGCTCTTCCTTTCATCATGTTTTTCTATGAATGTCACTTCCAATTTTCCATACCAGCTTTCTCCATGAGGCCAGACCCATGGCCACGGGCTCTGCTAATGCTGTTTCTTCTTATCTTCACCGCCAGACTTTAGGAGAATCTCTTTCCTTAAATTAATTTCCAAAGGCCCCAAAGAAAGATTCTGATTGGCTTGGCTTGGGTCACATCACCAACACTGTGGCCCTGAGCATTCAAAAGCATAGTCAGCCAGGGGTGGAGTTTCTAAATATTCCCATCAGAGAAGAAAAAAGAAAACATAGAAAAAAAAAAACCCCACTTACTCTCCACCATACATACGAAGGAGAAAAGTTTGTTTACTGAATGACATAGTCTAGTTGAGACCGGAAAAATATACTAACAGTGAAGAAAATGTTTTGTACTAGCCAATTCTTTTCTATAGTTAGCCCCATCATAAGAATGAAACACTATATTATTATAGATGATAAAACTCAAATCAGTCACTTCCAAGGAGTCATCACGCTGCACTGTGACTTCCTATACAGAAGACTGTCTTCCCCATGACTGTTGAGCTCTTTTATCTCAGAAACCAATTATGTCTTTAATTCTGAGGCCAACTTGAACATGAAAATAAAGTAGAGAAAAATTGCCAAATCATATAAATAGGGAAGAGAGAAAAGAAGAGAGGAGAAAGGATCCTGTGTGCATACTCCTCAGTACCCGGTGGTGATATATGATCCGCGATCCAGACAAATGTGATCCATGATACAAACAAATCCAGCTCAAGGCAGAAGAATTGGGCTCGAACGGATTACAAAAGCATCTCTTTACGGCTCAGAAGTGCTTTGTTCTTCTGAGGAGAATTAGATTAAGCTTCATAAGGAAGCCTACATTTCAGGCTTTCTACAGAAACTCTAACCAGTAGCCTCCAAATTACGAGATGACTATTTGATGGTTAAACAACAGATTGGGGGGGGGGGGTTAATGGCAAAAGACTTATTAGAGGGAAGGGTTTTTTCATGACTTAGAAAAGAAAAACTACATGAGTTCAGAAGTCCAAGGAAAGTCATCTCCCCTACCACTTGCGTAGAAAGATCACCTTCATATATATTTATGAAGGAAGACCTCTTAATTCATATTTAAGAATAGTATTTTAAACAAAAATAGCCTTTGGAATAGAATGAAGGAGTTTACAGTAAAGAATAAGCTAATTGTGATGAATGGAAAAAGAGGTGTAAAATGGAAATGTTAGGTGCTGTGGTCCAAAAGGAAATCATGGAGATGGTCATGTATCTTTATCTTCAAAACATCGATAAAGAGGAAGACAGGAGCAGCCTTGATCTGGCTTCCTGCATTTTCAACTGGCCTGACATCACATAGGAGTATTCCTCTGAATGTCTGGACCTTTTGCTAGAAATTAAAATGAGCAAATATTAGCAAGCAGTTTCACTCATTTTTGGTATATCAGAGTTTTGAGAGATACGACATAGGTAGGGATGGGACTTTACACTAAATCCTAAGCCCCAACATATCAAGGATAATTAGCCCTGTAATGAAAATGCAATCAGGCCAATAGGAGTGTATTTTGGCTGGGTATTCCTTTTATCACATATTATGTAACAAACTTGGGCACAAACTTAAGCTTTCTTCATTGTTCATAGATACATGGTATGATGATTAATTTTGTGCACCAAGTTGTTTAGGCTACAATGCCCAGTTGTTTAGTTAAATGCCTGTCTAGATGCCATAGTATAGATGTAATTGCCATGTATAATCATTGGACTTTAAGTACACCAGACCACACAATGTAAGTAGTTTGAAGAAACATGTAGTTGTTGGAAGGGTGTGAAGAACAAACCCTGAGGTTTTCTTAGGAATTCTATGTCAAGACAGGAATATTAATAACTTTACCTGTGTCTTCTACCTGTTAACTAATGTGGTAACTTAATATTTGTCAGCCACCAAGTTGGGTCAAGCAATTTCCTTAAACTCTTGTGTATGCATGCATAATCTAGAAGACATTGTATGTATACACATAAATGTTATGGATGAATATGCAACTAAATGTAGGATTAAGTGGGCCATTCTGGGGATTTCAGTCAATCCCTCCCCCATGTAAAATTAACATAATGTCCTGTTTGTCTTTACTGGGCTTCACCATGGGTCCAGGTAATAGATGCTTATGACTGCTCTCTTCAGCTTCAGCAGCTAATTAAAGATTACTCTTAGGGCAGACTAGGCAATAATGTCTCATTGTAAAGCAAACCAAACAGTGGATTTCTTGAAACCTCGATGATTAACCAGAGTGCATCAATCCCACTGTAGTCACAAATACGGTATCAGGGCCAAAGGATAGAAAGTGGACTCCATCTCTTAATAGGAAAAATGACGAAATTACATTGCAAAGGGTTTGGATCCAAAGAGAACATTAATTGTGGCTATTAATAAAGCAAATGCAATACCTTTATAAACCAGGCCAACACAGTCTTAAATATGGTGCAGTTGTTAAGAATGCAACCCATCCTGAAAGCTGTTAACACTACTGCTTACCTGGGTCATGTGGCAGCCTCACTACTACCCTGAGTATTATTTGCAGTGAAGCTATTAAAAAGAGGGTGTTATCCAGTCAAATGGTCTGCAAATTAACCATATTTTGGTTATATTAGCTAGATTTTTGAGGCAACACTCAAAAAATTATTTTAGATTTTTACATTCATTATTTGCTCTAATAACTGTGACCAGGAATATACTAAGTATATAAATGGTACTGAAGAAAAAAATTAAAAGGAGAGGGAGAAGCAAAGAAAACAGGGATCTGAGGCTAGGACACATTTTGGCCTAGAGAGAAATGCTAGGATGAGTATATGTACAGGGAGTTCTGTGAACCTAAAGGATAAATCTGAAAGGGGTTGGAGACAGATAGAGAGTAGACAAAGGTGACAGATGATCTAAGGATGGCTGTGTGGCCCCAACTCCTACAGCAAGCAAGCAAAATGATATCTTTGGAAGATGGATGCCAGGAAGAAAGTCTTTGTGGGTGCAAGCAAAAGTATATTAAATGTGGATATGTTTTTCTTTGTTTTGAGTATATTTCTTTCTACGCTCTCCTTTTTCATAGAAAAGTGGAGTATCAGCCAGAGAACAAACAGGGACATAACAGTGAGGAGAGGACAGGGAAAGGGCTCTTTTGCAAATTACTCCATAGGGCCACTGGCAAGATAAGGTTGTGGGGTCAGGTGGGAGTGATCTGAGCCACACGGGTGCAGAGTCCCGTCAGAGCTCCAGTCAACCTGCCGAGTTCTCCACTGCATGTGAAAGGGAAGCAAAAGCTGGGCTGTGATCCTCGCAGTCCAGATTCCCTCTGAAGTGACAGGGGATTTTGTGTTCAGACTTTGTCCCCGCCCTCGCTGGTTTGCTGATGGAACTCACTAACAGCTGTCCCCAGAATAAGGTCAAGACTTAAAAGTGTGCCCAGGATGGATCTGTCTGATCACAGCATGTGCACACGTCCTGTTGCTCAGGGACATAAGGGCCTCTGAGTGACATTTGTTAAACACCAGCAGGGTCTCTAATAGAGTCCACATCCCGATGAAAGCTCGTGTCCCAGCCCAGGAGAAACCTTCAAGGTAGAGAGCAAAATGGGGGTGGGGAGCTCTGGGCAGCCACAGTCACCATGACGTCAGGCCAGACCTTCACAGATACTGTAATGAGAGTAAAGACAGATGCTTTACCAACTACCTCCTTGGAAACTCCCCAGCAGCCAGTGGTCAAACAGAAGCCTTGACCATAACTTCTTAAGCTGTGGGCTATGACCCCATATATGATGGGGGTCATAAAAGTGGCAACAATAAAAGTTTATTGAATGCACAATGACCAAAAAATAACTCAGAATGGAAGGTGTGATAAATCCCAGGTGTTCCTGGCAGAGCTTCCCCGTCGCTCACATGTGACTTCTTTATAGGCTCAATTCCTAACACAGCTCGAGCGTTCTGTACTGCATTTGCCTGTCACCGTGTCACACAGTGTATGGATGCCGTGCACAATGTCTCAGCTCAGATTAGACACAACTTTGTGCTATGGATCGTGATGCTGTCTTTCAATGGGCAAAGTCTTCTTTCTGCTCTTGTGGAAACACAGTAGCTTGGTGATGGAAAGAAATGCTTCCAATATCTCTGTATTGTTGTTCCTCATTGTGAAAGCACCCAATTTCCCTACCATTTGTTTGTATTGTATTAGATTATTTTTATTATTTAAAAAGTTTCTGCTTGAGTTAATGATTTCAATTTCCTTAAAAAATTGAAGAAAAAACAAACCACAAGTGTTAAATGGCTTTTGGCTTGTGATTAGAATATCTGGCCACAGAGAACAGCATACACAGGATGACCTCACTGACATTGGAGAGGAGAGGGAGAAACATATGTAGTAGTAACACAAAACATATTTAAATAATTATACAATAACAGTGTAAATCAGCTTATTCAGCTCTGATTTGTTCATTACATGCAATGCATTCAGAACTTATTGGAGCATAAATATAGTTTCACTATTACTCTCTCACCCTCCAAAACTACTGAATTATGACTGTTTGCTTAATTCTATTTCAGGTATGGCCATGTATAAAAAATATGTAGTATGAATTTTTTTCCTGCCATATTTTTTCTCGTAGCATAGCAAAGATTGGATATGTACTAAAAATAGACAAAGGGACTTGGAGGGTGGTTGAACTAAATGACAATAATTTTCATGTGCAAAAGTGTTGAGAAGAGCAGTCCAGCAAGGCTAATAGGGACTAAACATGAAGAGTAGAGCTTTGCTGGTCTGAAGACAAGGGGTACCCTGAGTGAGGAGGACATAGAAAGGGGACTAAAAGAAGCTTCAGGAAAATAAAAATAAAAACATACCTGAAAAAGAAAAAAAGCTTTTTTAAACATTTTTTCGCTTTTTTTATTGGATAGTTTATGTATTTACATTTCAAATGTTATCCCCTTCCCAGTTCCTCCCTCTCCCATCTCCCTGCTCCTGCTTCTATGAGGGTGCTCCCTCTCCTACCCACCCATTCCCACCTCAATACCCTCGCATTCCGATAGGCTGGGAAAAGAGCCTTCATAGGACCAAGGGCTTCTCCTATTGATGCCAGACAATGCCATCCTCTGCTACATATGTGGCTGGAGTAATGAGTCCCCCCATGTGTACTCTTTGGTTGGTGGTTAAGTCCCTGGGAGCTCTGGGGATCTGGTTGGTTGATATTGTTGTTCTTCCTTTGGGGTTGCAAACCCCTTCAGCTCCTTCAGTCTTTTCTCTAACTCCTCCATTGGGGTCCCCATGCTCAGTCTGATGGTTAGCTATAATCATCTAAATGTGTATCAGTAAGGCTCTGGCAGAGTCTCTCAGGAGACATCAATATCAGGTTCCTGTCAGCAAGAACTTTGTGACATCAGTAATAGTGACTGTGTTTGGTGGCTACCTATGGGATGAATCCCCAGATGGGGCAGTTTCTGGATAGTCTTTCCTTCAGTCTCTGCTCCACTCATTATCCCTGTATTTCTTCCCCTGTGAGTATTTTGTTCCCTCCTCTAAGAAGGACTGATACATCCACATTTTGGTATTCTTTCTTCTTGAGCTTCTTATGGTCTGTGAATTGTATCTTGGGTATTCCAAGCTTTTAGGCTGATATCCACTTATCAGTGAGTGCATACCTTGTGACTGAGTTACCTCACTCAGGATGAGATTTTCCTAGTTGTTGGGTGGATAGAAAACAATGACAAAAAGTCTGTTCAGTGCTACATTCTTTCCTTCTATAGTTAGCCCCATGATAGGGATGAAACACTGTGGTCTAAAAGATAACAAGACTCAACTCACTATTCACCGCAACCAATCACATTGTGTTCTAATTTCCCATGCATAAGACTCTCTTCTCTCATGACAACTGAGTTTCTTATGCAGAATCTCATAATGTCTTTATTCTGACTCCCACTGTAGAATGTGTTGAAACATTTTACCAGAAAATGAATAGGGAAGAGAGAAGGAGAAGAGAAGAGAACCTTGTAGACAAGGTGCTGACCATCCATTGAAAATCAGACAGAGAAGGAATCACAAGGCAGAAGACTCAGGGCCAAATAGGAATTGCAAAAGCATCTTTCCATGGCTCAGAAGAAGTGATGTATTCATCTGTGGGGAATCAGATCAAGCTTTATAAAAAAGCTGACCTTTGAACATTCCCATGGAAGCTCAGTGTAGCAACCCCCAGAGAGGAGATGGTGTTCAGGTCATAAACAGTAAGCAGGAGGGAGGCCCATGCTACAGCTTGAGATTACTAAATGACAGTGGTTCTTAATGAAATAAACAGAAGAGATGAATGTTAACTACGTAGAACAGAGTCGCTTAACGCAATCAGAAAAGAAAGAAGTGGCAGTACATTGGAAGCTTCAGAAGTATAAAGGGTCATGAGGGATTGTTATGAACAATTATGTGCCAATAAATTGAATAAGTAAGAAAATATATTCCTAGAAACATGCAACTGACCAGGAATGAATCAAGATCAAATAGAAACAGTCCAATAATAGACATGGAAATTGAACAGAAATTAAAGACCTCCTGAGAAATAAAAATGCAGGACCAGACAGCTACATGCCTGAATTCTACCACTCATAGAATGTATAATCCAGTTCCAAACAAAGAAACAGGCAAAGAAAAACAAAGAATGAATTTAAAGTAATTTGATGTAGCCAATATTACATCGACAGGAGAAAAGTTCATGCTAATATCTGTGGTGTCCACAGATTAAAAACTTTTTAATATATACAAATTAACCAAATTTGACTACAGGCCCAAAAGATAATATAAGATGAGCTATTTGGAACCACCCCTGGGATACAAGATAGGTTTCATTTGCAACTCAGTCATGGTGATTATGAGAGAATAAAAGAAAGAGCATGTGATCATCCTAATAAGTATAGGTTTTACAAAATTCATCTTATGTGTTAAAAGTTTCAGCAATACAGGCATGGGAAGAAATATTTTCAACAGAATAAAACCAATTTTTGGAAAGCCCGAGATAATAGGACACCAAGTTGGGGAAAAAAAACAAAAGCTTTAAAAAAATCTATTCTACAGTATATCAAGAGTAATCACTTAAGAATACTAGGGGAAAAAAATAAAGATCTGAGATACACTCAAGAAGTAAAAGGAATTCACATGACAAAGGAAGAAAAAAATCACATCTGTTTTTGAATGACAGGATCCCGTGTATGGAAAGTGGAAAGTGCTAAAGACAACACACACACACACACACACACACACACACACACACACACACACACACAATGTTGGGAGCTAATAAACAAGCACAGTTAAATCTTAGGGTAGAAAATCAACATACAAATATCAGTTCATTTTCTTTACATCAAACAATTATCTTAAAAATAACTTACAAACATAAGAACATAAGTGAGATAATATTGTTTCTAGAAAGAAATCAAGGTGATAAAAGGTCTGTGCATTGAGGACAATAAGATAGTGATGGGATACAACTAAGGGGAAAGCTATTTTGTGCTAGTAGATGGGATCGAAGATATTCCTTAAACACCTATACTATCTAGAACAATAAGTAGACTCAGTGTAATGTCTATTAAAATTCCAATGTCATTTTTGATAGAGAAAAAAATGACAAAATTCTGAAATTTCTATAGAACTACAACATACCCCAGACAAAACAATCACAAGAGAAATGGATTTGGAGGCACACAACTATAGATTTTAAGCTCTATTAAGAAGCTAGCGGTAGGAGCTAGAGTAATGCACTATTGCATACACTGTGTAATAACAACACAGTAGAGAGCCCAGAAATAATACCAACCATGTTTGATCATTTAAGGTTTGGATATCTATGTATAAAGATAGAATTGGACCATTACATTACTCAAAAAGGTGAGCTCCAAGTGAATTAGGACCCCCAAAACACGTTGTAAGACTTTGACACTGGCCTTGGAATATATATTTCTGAATACAACAGCTGAAGTTCTGGTAACAAAGCAAAGATTCGGCAACAGGGTGACATAAAATTAAAAGTAGTGGAAATCACAGAATGAACAAAATAACCTGGATATTAGGATAAATTGTTTGCAAACTGTATATTTAACACTCAAAGCACATAATGAATTCATACAACTCAATACCAAAAATATTTTTAATACACGAGAGCCCGAAATGAACACATAAAGGCATATTAATGGCTAGCCAGTTGAGAAGTGTTCAACATTTAACATCAGGGAAACACAAATCAAAATTCAATGGGCTACCAGCTCTCCCTGTTAGGGTGAATTTTTCAAGAAGAGCTATGTGTGCAGAATAGAGAGAAATGGAAACCTTTTTGCATTGTCTGTGGAAATGAAACTTAGTGTTATATTACTGACTATGATTGACTCAAGAAGGCAAAAATTATGGCTTATACAAGAGATCTGGTCAACTTCCTGGGAATAGAGAAGCCACAGATCTTGAAGGAGAACCTACACCTAGCACTTCCCTATGCTATATTTGTTCTTATATCTACAGATAAGTGAAGTTTTCATCAAGGAAATTTCTCTTTGCAACAGATGGAGACCATTCCAGAAAGCCATAACTCATCAAAATTTAGGATTGCAGAGCCCAGACCCAGTTGACACATCTACAACAAACACAATGTCCTGCATCTAAGGTTCAAAGAACTTTTGAGAAGAAGAGTCAGGGATATCGTAGGGATCAGAGGAACAGGATGTCTGCGTTTCTCCTAGAAATGTCAGAGAAGCTACATCCATGAAGTCTTACCAACATGGCTGACTAAACACGATCTAAACAAGGATGGCAAATCGACATGTTCACACAGAGGGGAGACAGCTTTTGGGGTCTCAACCCTAGACTATGAGCTATAGGGAACTAAGGAATTGTGAGAGCAGAGAAATAGGTTTCTCCAGGAAAAAGCACACCAATAGTTTTCTAACACCGAATGGTCAGCGCTGAAAACATACATACGGGTAGCATTATATAGAGCTAACTAGTTATATTTATATACTAAGGAATCCCAATTCCATACACACAAACACACCAACAATTAAAAAAAAAAGAAGGCTGTGAATTTGAAAGAGTAAGGGGAGGTACATGGGAAGGTTTGGAGTGAGAGAAAAGAGAAGTGTAAAATGATATAATTATATTAAAATATCAAAAAATTTCAAACATATTTTAAAGGGACTATGCCAAAGTACAATGGTGTTTCTATAAAAAATATAGAACCACCACAGGATCTGATAATCCTTGTATGGGTTTATAGCCCAAGAAAATGATATCATTTATTTAGGGAGAAACCTTCCCGTTCATTACAGCATGATTTACAATAGCCAAGCTATGAGAAAAGAAGTGTCTGTTGATGGATGAATGGATAAAGGAACCATTGTGTGAATGCACAATGGAATGTTGTTCAGCTTTTACGGAGAAAGAGGTCCTGCCATTTGCAATGAACCTGGAGGATATTATGCTGAGCAAAATAAGCCAGACACAGAAAGAAGAATACATGACCTTACATGCCAATTACAGAAAAAAAGTCAAATACATGGAAGCAGAGAGTAGACCTGTGGTTGCCAAGGCTTAGGAGTGGAAGATGAGAGTGATAGACGTTGCTGGTAGATGGGCACAGACTTTCAGCTGGAAGACGAATGAATCCTGAGGAATCTAGTGCACAGCATGGTAACTATAGCTAATAGGAAGTGTAGCCTTGAAATTTACGTTAAGAGTAGATTTAGTATTCTTATCACGCATAAAAATAACAAGACAAGGTGCCAAATGTGTTAATTAGCTTGATTGTGGTAATCACCTCACAATAAGTGTCTATATAAGTATATCAAAACAGTAAGCTATACACATGATAGATAGCTATACACATTGTATACACACACACACATATATATACATATATATATGTATACGTATATATGTGTGTGTATAAAATGTTCATTTTTTTGTTTAATGTATCACAATAAAAGCTGAAGAAATGATAAAAACAGTTGACTTTTTATACTGTGACAAATGGTGAACGGATCTGTCTATAACATGTTGGTGGTATTAGAGTAGGTAGAATGAGTGTAGAACATTGTTAACACTTCACTAGGAACTTGGGTTGGCGAAGCTGTTTAGGGACAGCTTGTTAAGTCTTGAGGGCCAGAGTGCAGTGTTATAGAGGTGACAGTGTATTGCGAAATCTTTTGCCTTACACAGCAATTAATGAACTCTGAGAGGACAAACACAGGGGAACAGACTTACCTGCTCATAGTATGTGTAGAGGAGGGTAATCAAACAGACACTGGAACAATCTACCATACATTAGGATTCCATCCACACATTCATGGGTAGTTCTTGTGTGCTAACCTTGTGTGCTGGTGGAAGGGCACAGGGATTTCAATCCAACAAGCACACAGCCTTTTCAGAACTGGGGGATAACTATGTCATAATCCAACTGGGTTCCTGAAACAAAATGCTATAGGCTACATAGTTTATAAACCACAGAAGTTTTCTCAAGGTTCCCGAGTCTGGAAATCTGAGACTAGGGCATGGGCAGATTTTAGGAAGGGGGTGTCTTCTTTCCTAGTTTGTTGATGGTGTCTTCTTGCCATGCTCCCACGTGGTAGAGGAGCAGAAACAAGTTCTTCTTGGCTTTTTTTTTTGTTTGAATGATGATTGTTTTTCCAAGGTATCAACCCTCATGATCTAATTACCTCCAAACACCATGACTTTCCCATTGGTCATTTAAACAAATGGATGTGGAGGGACTGCCAACCTGCAGACAAGAGCATCATGCAAACCAAATGCCTAGTCATCTGTTAGAATGAAAAATGAATAAAATGATCATTTGAATAACTCGAATGTACTATATTCCAAAACAATGTTCTCATTCTGTCTGAAGTCAGTTAAACTGATGCTTCTGATTTCCTCCTCGCTCCTCTTTCTATGGTAATGTCTGAACCCAGCATGGATCCTTCCATTCTTTCAATTTTGCTCTACCAACTTCTGGGTTTTGGTCATTCAGAAAAGTAGACTGAGCCCTGCCTGAGCCTTTGTGTCTCTTACCATTCGATTCAGTTTAAATTATTCATTTACCTAACTGATTTTCTTTTCTTCATAGGTGGTACCGCAGTAATTTTCAGTCTTGCCAACATTGGAATGATCACATATTCTTAATCAGTGCAGTCCAAATTTAAGATCTGATGTTTCATTAGAATCTGCATCCCATGTAATTTACTAAGCGCTTTAGAGCTGCTTCTGGTTCCCTGTTTGGAAACAAGACTCCCACGTGTACCAAAACTTCGTCGCACAAGAGGCTGAACCCAGGTCTAAATGTTCCCATCTGAATTTAAATCTCAACTCCTTGGAGATCAAGGGTCTCTGCTTGTCCAGATGTTGGCTGGGTGCCAGGAGTAGGCAGAAGGTCTGGATATGTGGTGTACCAGCTCCTGCTGTGAGAACTTGTTACATGTTTGATTGATATTAGCTCTCAACTGGTAGTGACATTTTGGATGGATATAGAACCTTTAGAAGGTGAGTCCACTGGGTGTGGATTCTTTGGTGGTAGACTTTAAAGTCTATAACCCCATTCCACTTCTGGCCCGAGTCTCTGCTTCTTAGTTTAACGATCTCTGAACAAGTAGCCACATGTTCCAGTCATCATTACTCCTACCTTCCACTGTCTCTGTAATACTGGATTTTATCCCCATGAGCTGAATTTCTCCTTCTTTAAGTTGCTTTCTGTCAGATATTTGGCTACTGTGATGAAAAATGTGATACAGAACCAATGGCTCAACACAAGTGAACTGAAGGGACTTCTCCAATGATGGTGGGCTTTAAGTGAACAGAAGAGTTGAAGCGATAAATCTGTGTGAGGCCAGACAGTGGCAAACTCATCCCAGGTAAAGTCATTCAGTCAGTGTTTGCAAATCTGTCATGAGCAAGATAATCAGAGGGCGAAGTCGGTCGAGACCAGGAAAATGTGGCGTCTCTTGAGCTGATCTGGAAGCCTTTCTGAAGCCCTTGTGCTCTAAAACCAGACGCATTGGCTTCTTCCCCTTTGTACGTATGAAACAAAGGTTCTTCGCACTACTTTATAAACTCAAACAGAAGTGTTCAAATAAAAACCTTTTCCCCAGCAACTCCATGGGACTCTCTTCTCATTCGAGAAGTTTCCTGCATGGGTAGCAGGCTAGAGGTAATCTTGCTGTAAGTCCCGAGAGAGGCTCAGCACCTCATATAGCCTGAATCTGCTAGCTGCCATCAGTGGCGTTTTTCAACTAGTTGCTTGAGCACAGACTCCCGCTCTGAGGCTCTTCTGTCCTTTTAAGACTTTCCTCTTGTATTTTGTTCTTAAACTTTTCACCCTCATTAAATTAAGCTCCGGTTTTTTGGCAAAACCCTGTCCCTAGGGGGACTTCTTTAAAAGTCCCACATTGAGTTAAAATAAAATCCTTCTTTTACAATTACAGTAGTAGCAGACCTTCCCGGTATTGAAAGTCCCCAAGTCCACACAGCCTTACCTAGCCCATGGATGCTTCCGTTTGATACCCAAAATTATCTTTTACTGAAAACACCAGGGAGGCTGGATTCTAACTAGTATGTTCTTTTAAATTCGCTTCACTTCTTGGACAGAATCAGCTCATTATAAATCCGTTCCTTGTCCTTCATTTGAAGGCGAGAGGGAGCAACCATGCTTCCTGGACTAAAGCCGTTACATCCTTTCAGTCCTTTGAGCTTCTGATGTCCCATCTTGTATTTCCACCTACACCTGCCAGGACAGAGAGAAAGGACCTGGTGCAGGATGACAATGCTTCTTAACAAGGAGCTCTGACTATCTGCCACTTTGGCCTTCATTCTTTTTTTCCTAACAACCTTGATCTAGCCACAGTATTGAGCAAGTTTATCTTTTGTAATTGATTGCATTTTTGTAACACACACACACACACACACACACACACACACACACGCATCTAGTGTAATGTACACATGAACAATGGATTGCTATGATAACAATATTTTACTAGGTCATAAAGCCACTGGAAATGTATACAACGGCTAAGACTGTGAAGAAATTGGAGAAGAGCTAGGCTTGTAGTGCACTGGAGCAGAGTTGGGTGAGAGACTGGAGGTCTGTTGTTAAGACTTCTCTTCCTAGCAACACTTTGGTCACTGCTGGTGTCTGCTCAACTGGAAATGATCTCTCATTTCTTCCCAGACTCCAACAGAGCTCCCTGGAGCTATGAATATAACATGGGAATTGGAAGCAGAACTAACTTCATGTATTCAGCTATTCATTCACTTTCATTCATTCATTCACTTTCATTCATTCATTCACTTTCATTCATTCATTCACTTTCATTCATTCATTCATGCTTGCAAATGTTTCAGAAGTTATGTCTACCTCAGCTCTGAGGATACAACAAATAACTCACTTTGGTCTAATAGAAAAATACAATGGGGAAATTATATTGAAGATGTCCATGAGCACAGTGCATTGAATACAGTGCGATGTTCTAGAATACAAACATGACCAGGGACAAGAAACAGTGTACAGAGAAGGTAGGATGCCCTCTTCCCTCCCACACACTTGAAATGTGCTTTGGAGACAAATATGGAATTGATTGGTTTGTCATCCATATGCCTAAGAGCTAGGACCATGTGACCAGTCTTGAATCTCAAAGATCAGAGTCTCAAACCTACAAGTACTTTTAGCTAAGTAGTGTGGGATGTGTATTAAAATGCAGATTATTTTCTTTGGTTCTGGGATGAAGCTTGAGCGACTAGCTTTTCAATAAATTTCTGATTAAAGAATCATTCTGTTATCTTATATGTCTCTTAGTAAAAACAAAACACTTAAGTGTCTCTTTATTAAACAAAAACTTTAAAGAGTAACACTAATTCTCAACCTAAAGAAAAATTACAAGAATGACACCAGAAACCATTGAATGCCCAGTGTCCAATGTTTCATGAAGACTCAGATTCACCAGTTGGCTTCATCCCACCCTCTGCAGGCTGGTGCACCTTTTCTACATATCCATATACAATATTTTCCAGTAAAACTGTTTAGAATTGATCTCATCTACATCCCTTCACTCATAAACTCTTCAGGGATGAGGACATTACATTCATCAGGATCAAGGAAACCAGCCCTGACACATCACCAGTAGCTCCTGGACTATCTGCAGGTAAACAGACAGTACTAGCAGCTCTGGAGTCGTGAGCCATGGACAAATAAACACTGTCATTCCCATCCTGCTTTGTGTAGCACTTTCCCTACCCTTTCGTCTAGGATCCAGGCCAGGGTCAAGTTTTGCATTTGTGTCCCTGGGTTTTCTTTGATTTGGAAAGCTTGCTTAGCCATTTATGTTTTTCTTGACCTTGATCATCTTGAACACTACGGCGCAATGATTGTGTAGCGTGTCCTTTGATTTGAGATTGTCAGATGCTGCTTCTTAATTAGATTTGGGTACTCGCTGTTGGCTATCAGAGAGGCAGTGTGGTGACCCAGACTGTGGTTTTGAGCCTGGAGTATGCAGGCTGTGCATCAATACTGGCCACTATTGTCCCAACCAGTGTTCTCCTTGGCAGGAGTCCTGTGCTCCTCAGTACTTTACCTGGCCCACTCTGGCTGGGAAGGACATAAGGGACTCTAGATTAGGCTAGGAACTTTGCATAATAGATCTTCTCTCTTTCAGATGGGCCTTTCTGTCTTATAATCTTGCTATGTGTATATAAAATTAATAGGATATTTTTTGGAAAGATCATTCCAGTTAACACAGAATCATGCATTCTGGAAGAAGTTTGTAGTGGCAGGCCATTCTGCTAAGAGCAGCTAGCCAGGACCCAGGGGGAACTTCTAGGCAAGGCCAGAAAGAGAGTGGTTGTCACCTCTCCCAGGGAGGCTCCCGCTCCTTCCCAGTAAAGGATCTTGACAAGATGTGTCCTTCTCTGAGCTTCAGTCATGTCATCCATAAAATGGAATTTTACTGTGACCTACGTGACAGGTTTGGGGACTTTAAGCAGACTACTCATTTATAGGCAGTCTGCTTAAATGGGTAATTAAATCAGACTTGAATGATTTCTTGCAGAGACTCCGGCTTGATGCTGGATCGAGGCCAGTGATGCTTTTCCTATCTGGAGTTCAGATTAGGCTCACAGGCTGAGGCAGCTCTGAACTTGCAGATGGTGACAAAGTTGTCCATCTTCTTAGGTCTGTGGTCCTCAGAGTCTGGGAAATAAGCAACCAGTACGTGACAGTCAGAGCCTCAGTGCCAAGGGGATCAAAGCTGAGCAGCGCACATTCCAGGAGCAGTGTCTGAGGTGGGGACAGGGGTGACAGAAGCTATCGTTGCATGGGAGGGTTTTTTATGAGAATCGCAGATAACTGTGTCAATCTGTTGCGAGTGAAAACTCCCCACACTGCCCGAATGAGAAGCGCCAAGGAAAACAATCCCGATCCCTTTGTCACCAGTGTTTTCTCCGCAACACACCCAAAGGCATTTTGTAAAATAGGAGCAGCGGCAGCAGCAGCAGGAAGGAGGACGTGTTAATAGGATACGGTTTGGGTGTCATCAGCTCGTTTCCAGAACGAGCCTCGCAGGGAGACAGACATCAAAATGGAGAGTGGAGATGAATTCACTCACATGTTGGCACTTGATGGAGAGAAGGAGAAAAATCAAATGCTTTAGTGGCCCGGATGCTACCACTCTTGACGTGAACATTTTTAGCTCCATTTAGCTCTCTCTCAAACTAATGGGGTTATAAAATCATTTTGCAAGGATGACACCATTAGCAAACGCTGTTCTTCATTGCCTTGGAACTTGAAATGTAACAATTAGCAAATATTTACTGAGTGTCCACTACATGCCGACACCGGGCTAGGCATGAAAGGACAGTGGGAAAGAATGTAAAGTGTTGACACTGGTGGCAGTGACTGAATGGGACACTGTGTTGGGCTCTTACAAGTCCTCCCCTCATTTTATTCAGGTTGCTGTTGTAGTTTGCTTTCTGTTGCTGTGGTAAACCGCTGACCAAGAAGTTGGGAGGAAAGGATTTGTTTTACACTGTCATATCACAGTCACCAAGGGAAGTAGAGCAGGAACTCAAGCAGGAACCTGGAGGTAGGACATGAAGTAGAAAACATGGAGGTGCTCTGCCTGGTGCCTCACTGTCTTTGCCCTGTGTGGCAAGGACCTTCCCCTAATGAATAGAGATTTCGGGGGAACAACTACTGGGCGAGGAGTAGGCAGGACTTCCAGGTCGGATGGGGAAAGAGAGGAGGATAAAAAAGGGTACAGGGAAGAGGATGGAGGAAGATGGAAAAAGAGAAGGACGACCCAGATCTTTGTGGCTTTAAATAGCCACAGGCAGTTATGAATATCTTACAAGGTATGGATAATTACAGGGCAATTTGTCTGATCTAGGTGGGCAGTTGATATCAATATTAATTGGCTCTGAGTTTATTGTGTGGACATTTTGTGGGGTAAGAGTTTACTGATATAAATCTGAGTGGTAAATTACAAGCCTCAAGAGTTTTGATTTTACCGGGTTACAGTATTTGTGACAGCTAACCGTGAAATGGGTGGTCATTGCATGGGGCTGATATGGGGCCAAGGGAACTTAGTGAGTAAGGTAGAGACATTTCGGGAGCTCTGGGCCAGAGAGTCTGCCGAGTCTGGCTGACAGAGATGAGAACATCCCGCTGGTGCCATGTGGCCTGCCAGTACTGGCCCTAGCATGAAATGGAAAACCATTTTTTATTAAATATTTCCCACTACAGTCCTATCTGAGTGCATTTCTTATACAGCCCAGGAACACCTGCCTGGGCATGGCACTACTCACAGTGGGTTGAGAACTCTTTTATCAATTGACAACCAACAGAATGCTTCACAGGCATGGGCGCAGGCCAATCTTTGGTGACAATTCCTCAGTTAAGGTTCCAACGTCTCTGGTTGGAGAGATAGCTCAATGGTTAGAAGAACTGGCTGCTCTTCCAGAGGTCATGAGCTCAATTCCCAGCAACCACACGGTGGATCACAACCATCTGTAATGGAATCCAATACTCTCTTCTGATGTGTCTGAAGACAGTGACAGTGTACTCATATACATAAAAAAATGAATAAATAAATCTTAAAAAGTTCCCAACCTTTCCCCAGATGTATCAAGGGGACAACTACAGCTAACCCCGATTCCTAATTTATAAACTAGAAACAAAGTGGGAAAAATTACAATAGTAACTGAGTTTATATATGAATATAAATGTGAATATGAATATGAATGTAGATGTAAATGTGTGTGAATGTGTGTGCATGTAAGTGATCATGTGGTGGTGTTTGAGGAGGCCAGAAGAAAGCAGAGGATTCCGAGGAACTAGAGTTACAGGCAGTTGTGAGTTGTCTGATATGGGTCCTGGAAAACAGCTCAGGTCCTCTTAGCTGTTGATATATTTCCCTGCACCCTGTCACATTTTGAAAAAAAAAATGTATCTGCACTCAGCAGCATTAGACAAGAGATACGGCGCACATATAAAGAAGACAAAGGAGGCAAAATACTGTATGGCAAACATAGATTGTTTTCTAGTTTGGAGTCAGTCCATTTGACAGAAGGTGAAATTGGAACACAGAGGGGTGTTCTTAACACCAGAAAGGGGTTCGCTATTCAAAGAGGAGAAGTCAGGGACCTTGATGCCTGTCTCTCTGAAGCTTCCTCAGTAACCCTTGGCATGGAAACACCATGGCTGCTTGGCAGGGGGAAATCTGTCTGCTTTCTGGCTATCTGTGTCCTGCACAGATGGTGTCTGGAGTATTTAGTGTGACTTCCCTCAGCGACAGTTTGGAAGAAGGCAATGTCATCACTCATTCTAGGTGTACCACCTCCTGCCAGGGTTCCTCGGGGTCCTGGAAGCAAAGCAGTTAAATGTGGCTGGGAAATACCGTCTGCGTCACTTTGAAGTGGGTCGAAATGTTGATAGGATGGGAACAGGCTGCTGGGAGATTGATGTGTGCAGTCAGCCCTGCACAGAGAGGGATGGCCATCCTGCTGTCACTCCCTCCTCCCTGCTCCCTGACAAGTGTTCTGGGCTGTTCGAAGAGGCATTGAGGGAGCATGTCTGGGTTGATTCAGTGAGAAGCATGGCTCAGAGCTGGAATGTTCCCATCCTATAGGGATAAGAGGGGCATGGCGAGGAACTCTGGTGGAGACTTACCACCTTCGGATGAATTTATCACTGGGAATCCTACTCCCGTTCCCTAGAATAAGAGTCGAGAGGAAAGACAGAGCTAAACCCCAGGCAAAGAGAGTTAGTGAATCTGTGTCCAGAGCACTTTGAAATAAAGAAAAATCAGAGCAGGTTCACTGGATGCCATCCACTTCCATTTCATGCTCTCGGAGCCTGAAGACAGACTGATGAGCTTGGCTGGCAGGGTTGTTTCTTCCTCTCCTTGGCTCCCTCTCGGACTTCATTCTTCCTCCTGCAGCAGTGGGGCATGGTCTGAAGGAACCTGGCTTGGGTAAGCAACACTCCAGGGTTCCAGTTGCCTCCTTAAGCATGGAGGAAATTCATTTCTGCCACTTCCACTTTCATGTATTCCTCTTGGCCTTTACTGCACCTTCCAGGGAGCTTACTGATGCTTTTGACCAAGGCTCAGACAGCTCCTTCTAAGGACCACAACGAGTCCCATCAGAAGGTGCTGGGGCAAGGAAGACTTGAGCACCTGAAGCTCAGTCTTGCCTTGGGAATAGTTTGCCTTGTGGCCCAAGCCTGCAATCTTATAGTGTATTAGTGTATTAGCGCTATATACTCACTAATGTCACCTGATCTTGTGAGATAATGTAGTTGATCTTGTAGTTAGTGATCACCTGATTGCCTTCTAGAATCCAACTGACTTTGATCCCAAGGTAAGGAGAAGTGGGATAATAATGAGAAGGAAAAAGAACTTCTGGATTCTCCTTAATCCCAACATTTAGAAGGACTTGACATGCAGTCATTGTGCTCCAGATTTATTACTACAGGAGAGCCTGGGGAATAGGAATGACACAGCAATCTATTGGAATGCAATACATGGTCATAGAAGCACAGGTCTCCTGCACAGAGAGTACAGTGGGGCCTGGGAGTGGGAACTGGGTTTTCCAATGCTCAGTTTATCATCTCCAGGCTCAGGGCAATGGGATGCATAGTGACCTAGGGAAGTGACCTACTTCTCAAACCTGCAGAAGATGGGATGTAGCCTCTGAAGAGATCTGCACACTTAGGGAAGGGATGGGAGAAAGCCCTACAATTGCCACTAACTGAGGGGCTGCCATGAGGCAGGATTTACCCTCACGATGTTCCCTTCATCCTAAATTTGCATACGATATGATTTGAGCTCCTAAGTACCAAGCAATTTTTACCCAAAGCCATCCAGCTTGCAGCTGCACAGGAGTGATTCTAGCCTGTCTAACTTCAAAGCTCACATGTTTATCTTTCCCTAGCAGACTATAGGACGACTTCAGTTTGAGATTGTTGGGTGCTTGTCAATAAGTGAGTGAAAAGTTTTCTGTAAGGAGCATTTTGTCTTCCTGTCTCTTATGTCATAAGTTGAGAAAGAAAATCCTTTTATTTTCTACAATTTTTCCTTCATGCTAGTTTCCTTCCTCTATGAGTGACAGGGTGAAATAATTAATTAAACAATTAAACATGTGTTATTCGGTGCCTACTTCTTGCCAGGCATTTGGCTGGATGCTGGCCCTATATGGTGAAGGATGTCAAAGTAAAATTTGGGAAAAGGAAATAACAAATTCACAAAAGCATTGAAAATAGAATTAAAATACATGACTCTACCTTATGAATAGGGCTATTTTATTTTAAAAGTGAAAGACCATGGGGAACTGCTATAGATCAAGAAATAGCAAATTAGGAAGCTAGGTCAACGTTCCTAGCATGACAGTCAAAGAGGTGCAAAACATGGCAGAAGGAGTACTTCACAGAAGGAACATCAAGTGTGAAGCCCTGAGCTGGGGAAGAGCTGGTTGTGTTTAAGCTATTAGAAAAGGGGGTGGGGTGGGGAGAGGGAAGAACCGAAGGCTGGAGAATCCAGATGCAAAGTTGCTTTTTCTGCTTTTGAAAAAGATTGGTCAGGTGGGCTCCAATCGGCCATGCCAAGGAGTTTGGAGTAAGCTGTGGTAGGAATGACTAAGGATTTACAGGGAAAGAGTGGTAAATATATATGTAAATTTTACTTTGTCATCCTTCACCATATAGTGCCAGCATCCACCCAAATGCCTGGCAAGAAGTAGGCACTGAATAACACATACACATATATATGGTTTTGCTTGTTTTTTTTTTTTTCAAGATATGGTTTCATTGGACAGCTATGGCTGTCCTGGAACTCACTCTGCAGACGAGGCTGACCTTGAATTCACAGAAGTTTGTCTGCCTCTGCCTCCTGAGTGCTTGGATTAAAGGTATGTGCTACACCACCCAGCTCAAAATGTAAAAATGTATTGGTAAAATCAATCTCCTTATTGTTAATCTTTAGGTATCCAGCTACTCTGCTATACTTCTGAATGTTACACACACACACACACACACACACACACATACACACACACACACACACACATTATGTTTATGCACATGTATGCATATGGTAAATACATGTATGTTTATGAGCATATGCTGCATATTGGCATTTTGATCAGTGATAGATCACATATACATAGTGATCTCTTTAAAACTATTCTGTAGTGATACTGTAGCCATCTCTTGGGTAAATATATCCTACAGACTTTGCTTAATAGTGAAACGGTTTAAGGACACATTTCCCTGAACATAGCTTTGTCATTAAGCAACACATGATACTGTGTGTGTGTGTGTGTGTGTGTGTGTGTGTGTGTGTGTGTGTGTGTATTAACACCATTAATTAATTGACATGGTTCTGTAGATTCTCCCCTTCCCTTTCACTTTGTAATACATCTTGTATGCATGGTATATAGGCATGTAGAACAGTGTCTTTATGCATATCTGAATAGTTGTTTTAACGCATTGCCTATGAATGTAGCTTCTGGGGGCATATTACCTGACTTTGAATCCTGTCCTCTTTGACTTTGGGTAATTTGGACTCTATAGCTCAATGAATTCATCCAGTTAATTAGAGTGACAAGAGTGCCACTCCATAGTGTTGCTTTAGAATGAAATGATAATGAAAATCATACCCAGCAGCACTTGGACCAGTGTGGCACGGCTGCACTCTTGTTGGTTATGTACACACAGTAAATTACAGTCCTCTGTGTGTCATTTGGTGCATTCCCAGTGTTCGCTCTTTAAATTCAACAAAAATACCAGATGCATACCATTTCTATACTGTGGGAGTATGTTCGTAGGAAAAAAAAATAACCAGGAATAAAGTTTTTGGGTTCAAAAGGGTCCATACTTAATTTCAATAGGTGTCATCAAATTCTTTCATAGATGATTTTTCAATTTACAAGTTCACTCCCAATCTCAATCTTCAAGCTTTTTGTGTTAAGCTTACCAGAGAGGTAAACAACGGTATCTGATTGTAATGTTTTTTCCATTTCCCTTAATTTGATTGAGTTTAAACATCATTTTTATATTAAAAGTTATTGCATTTCCTTCTGTGTAGATGTTCTGCTTATTTCCTTTCATATTGTTGACACTTTTCTACTTAATTGCATTATGTTAGTTCAGTGAGTGAGGGTGTGGGTTCTGAGGGAGAGTCTGGTTAGAATCACAGTTCTGCCTGTTACTAGCTGTGTGACCATGGCAGGCTAATTAATCCCCCTGTGTCCAAGTTTCCATTGGATAGCATAGTATATATGTCACATCTTGTTCTAAGTCTTGAATAGATGATGAGAGGCTGATCATAGAACGAGAAAATGGCTAGAACCTAGACAAAATAAAACTCTGACCCACAGGGTAATGGGATAAGGCCAGGAAGCAAGCACACCGTGATCATGATAGCAATGGGGCCATGGTGGTCAAGATTTTGTACAACTTCCAAGACAGTGAAGAGAGGCAAGCATGCTCTTGCTTGCAACTGCATAGCACCCTGCTGCAGATGGCCTTTGCCCAATTGTCCATAGCAACAACATATAATTGGAACACTCCTGAGCCATCGTACATTTCATGTGTGAAGCTCTCCCACTCCTGTATTCACCGTTGATCATCTGCCCAACACAAAGGATGGTAGCTGACACAAATGATGCTACAGCAGACTCTGAGGAAGTGGACTTTATTTATTCCTGTAATTAGGGATTGGAAAATCTTTAAAGACAACTTCGCACCTGGAAAACACCCAGTCCCACAGCTGCTCTTGGTGACACTTGCCTGCGATTTGTGGTGTTTTCAATAGTTTTTAATCTTTTGTTTTTGTTTTGTATTGTCTCATTTTGGTTGTTTTCCTTTCTAGAATGGAAGCTTCTTGAAAGCAGAGATTGCTGCTGAAGGTACACTTTGAAATCTTCCCAACTCATGCCTCATAAATATTTGAGTTGAAGGGAAAGATAAATCACACCTGAGTTTCAGGCAGGCCTAGTTGTCCTGTGGTTTAAAGCTTCAAACATTCCTATGAGCCCCAGGGAGCATTAGATAGAATCAGGACCAATGGATCCATTTATGCTGAAGTCGGGACAGAAACACATCGATGAAAATGGCTGATAGATTGTAAGACATTATAAATCTGAACTGTGAGACTACTGGCAAATAATAAATACCTTGAGTTTCTTCCAAATTAGATCAGGAAATAGTAATTTAACAGAAGTGTGAGGAGATTATTGTGCAATAAAGTCCTTTGTGGGTGTTCAGTTCATCTGGTGACATAAGCAGAGAGTGCTTAGCAAGCGTTTATCTTTCTATGATCTCAATTGCCAATCACAGCAGTATGTAGGTAGGTAGAATCAAAGATGCTCAAGGGCACTGGACTAGAAAGAGTAATGAGTTAATTTCACCGTTGTTCTTCTGAATTGTACATGTAACCCCTAAACCTACATTTCTTTATAAACTAGTATGTCTTTACATATTTATATATCTTTTAGTCACTCAAGACTCTTCTAGACAAAGTGTGAAGGCTGCCATCCACTGATTTCTCAGACTGGTGAGCTGAGACAGGGGCCAGGGCCCATATGGAACCAGCGTGCTCTCCATTCCTGCTTGTGTGATTCAGTCAGCACTCACTGGTGCCATTTCCCCTTAGGCCTTTGGGCACTGCAAGAAACAGCAGCTGTGGCCATCTAGTTCATGCCACTAATTAAATGGAATTTATGTTTCAAATTTGGAAATGGCTATCTTCTTGCCAAGGTACCATAGCTCCCTGAAATTAAGCAAACTCAGAGATTCAGGAGTCCTTGTCTGGCTCGGCACTCCTTACTCTATTCCAATCGGCATGTATTGATCAAGGGTTCCATGCCAAGGAAACAAAGACTAGACTTCTTTGCTAAATCACCCCATAAATGCTTCCTGAATACCCACAAAGTACAAGGCGGTGTACTGTGTTTATGGATGGAGAATGAAAAGAGAGATGGCCGAGGAAGTTCAGAATCTGTGGGAAGTGGCGCCCTGGGTTTAAGTGAAACCAGAAAAAAAGTGAGACTCTAGTTTCTGGCAGGGCAAGAAAGACTAAGGAAAGGAAGAAATGCCTGGGATTCTCAACCTCTGCTCCTCCATGAGGAATGGTAATACAGAAGTTGGAATGCCCCTAGTGGTAGAATATTTGCTTCCTATGTTTGTGTGAGGACCTGGGCTCAATTCCCTAGCATTGAAAACAAGCAAACACATGACTAAAACATCAGAAGAACGTTAATGAAAACACAGTCAGCAAACATCAGATGAGCTTTCTTTCATTTGCCCTTGAACTCCTGAGTACCATTCCACAGAGGAAGGCAAGTTGTCCAAAGTCCAGGGTCTGGAATCGCTTTGCACACTTATGCCACACCTTAGATTTCTTGTCAGGAATCTTCCTCTCATCAGTTATCCTATCCATAGGTTATTAGAACCATCTTTTGGCTCATAGGCAATTATCTATTCAGCTCTGGACTGGGGAAGGTAGACCTGTTGTATTCTGAATGTCCATCCTCTGTGATGAGACTTGCTAAGTTAACGTGGCATGTGAAGTAAGCAAGGACTCAGGGACCCCCTCTCTCTTGACACCCCCTAGGGAGGCTGTGCTACCCCATGCTGTCTGCTTTTGTGAATATCTGCAGGGCTTTAAATAGAATCCCTTGGGAATAGCTCTTTTTTAGCTGGAAGTTGAAAGCATTTCCCTGAGCCGGCCCTTGGTCTACATCAAAGCTAGGTATCTACCCAGCAGGAGTCTCCTCTCAGTCCTGTTCTGGTCTGAATTAACCACAAATGTCTTTTCATTAAGTAGTAGTTAAAAGCCTCATTTCTGAAAGGGAGTGGGGAAACAAAGAAGATAAAGAAGAAAGGAAATAAAGGAGTTTGAAATTTTTCTTCAGAGACTACCTAAGTCTAAAATCATGAGAATGCTTTCCTAAAATTACAAGGCTAGAAGGACACAGAAAGGGTGAGCCAGGGTAATATTTATAGTCCTTAATGGTACCTCTCAAGGTGTTTGACTTAGTTAAAATACTTGTTCTCCTGAATCCTAGTCAATCAGACGTTGGGTATGATTTTTGACATCTCTGAGCCTAACGAGGGCAATGACTGTAGCTATTGCAAAGGTTTACTGGGTGCATTCAATGAAATAAGCTACATGAAGAACTCAGGGATGGTGGTGACAAACAGCAAGCCTTTCATCATCACCATCACCATCATCATCATCATCACCACCACCACCACCACCACCACCACCACCACCACCGCCACCACCATCATCATCATCATCATCATCATCATCATCATCATCATCATCTCTATTCTTTTATGAGAATTTTCTGTTTTCAGTTCCATCAGGGCATAAAAATGGATCTAATGTCAGGGAGGGTCGTATCTAAAAGGAGAGATAAAATCATATAGAAACACATGAATACAAGGAAGAAAGTGAGTTGCATTAAGAAATAGGCATAATACAATGAGAGACCAAAGCAGAGAAACTTTAATTTTGGGTGAGGGACGCACTCTACGAGAAAGGCTGGCAGAAGTGAGATGTTTGGTCTGTGCTTTGTTGGATAAATAGGACTTGAAGGAACAAAGAGAAAAAAGTCATTCTAAAGGGAGAAATTTGCGTGATTCAATCCTTGGAAAATCAGCACAAACTGAGGGAAAGTCCAGTAAGCCAGTTTGTATAGAATACAGGCTGTTTACCGAAGGAAACAGAGTAGAATATAATAGAAGGGTTGAGATCTAATCACAGAAGCACCCAATAATTTTCAATAAGCATACTCTCACCAAAGTCTTTGGCATTTGCATAGATACTTAGAGCCAGAGATCATTGACAATTGTCTACTTGCATCTCTTGTGTCTGAGAGTCATGCTTTGAGGTTTGAAATTCATTGGCTGTTCCTTGCTAAGGCTCCGCAGGGGAGGAGCACCTTTGTGTCAGGTGTCTCGGGGACCACTGAGCAGATGTCAAGCCAGTGCAGCATCTTCTACTAAGATATGGAGTGACATTCCAGCCGAGCATCCTTCCAAACATTCTACTTCTTCCTCCATTCCTTTGGCTTGCCTTGTACAGGACTTATGTGTAAAGAGAGTTAGGCTACTTGCCTTGGGTTTGGGGAAGGGCCACGATAAAAGACATAAAAATAAAGTTTAGAGAGCTCTTGTAAAGTGTCTTATTGGCTTTCCTACATTAAAAATCATTTAATTTGAAAGATTCCTCGAGTGTAAATCCTGTCTCGGCTTTTCTGATGATGAGAGCAGCATTCAGAAAAGGAGTATCCTGAGTTTCTCAGGGAGCTGCAGGTAGGCAGTGGAGATGGCTGATTCCCATGAATCTGTCTCTATTACCAACCCGAGTCCATTTCACCCTCAGTCATTGGGCTCTTTCATGACTCATTGAAAGAGTGGAACTAGTTAAATAGATTTCTAATTGTCCAAGAATATAAGCAAAAGCATATGGGGGGGAGGGGCATTTCTTTGTCACTTTCCAGCTTAGGGATTATTATCAACTTTCCTCGGGGCAGCAATTCTATTTAATATCTATCATTAGGTGTGCTGTGTCTCCAATGTACTAAGTAACTATTGACAGCAACGGTGACTCTTGGTCTCTGAAGCCTCAGAAGGTGGTGTGGTGCAATGGTAAGCATGCTGACACTGCTATAAAATCTAGAGGTTGAAATTCTTGCCTTTGCCATTGCTTACCACGAGAAGGGGAGTCTTAAATCTCACTGACTTTTGGTAAGCTGTTCTGAAAAAATAAAGGCATATTTGTTTAGATCCGCCTACTAGTTAGAAGTGTAGTCTGGGGATTCAATGAAAGCATGGCATAGAAGGAGTTTTCTCCAAGCTCCAGGTCCGCACGGGATCAAGTATGGACAAAGGTATAAAGAAGAAAACCTATGAAGGAAACGAAACTGTGTCTTCATAGAAATGAAGGAAGGGTAAAGGACTCTTACTATACATTGGGCATCATCAGCTTAATTCCAAGGAAGTCTCAATGCCAAGACCTGCATTGTTCCTTACTGGGTTTTTTTTCCCTCCCTGTTGAAAAATTAATCACATTCTTTTCCCCATGACATTTCATCTAAATCAAGTTGTCAGGAAGGTGTGATTTCCTCTAGGTGTGCTCTGAAAATGGATAGGCTGTTTTTTTTTCTCTGGGTCATTAAACCTTACCTATTTTTTGTATCCCAGGTTTGCTGAAAGCAACAATGGATAACATTCACAGCTAGAATGGGTGGCAGAAAGTGTTCCCTGGTTCTGTCACAGTTTGTCCTGTTGCTTTTTCTTCTTCTGGAATGTTCAGTAGCTATTTCAGGTTCCCATTGCCTAGACATATCTGGATTCTTTGCTTTTAAGGTTGAGGTTCTGGGGAGATTTCTCAGTAGTTTTGGCTCTTGCTGTAAAACCATGAGTATCTGAGTTCAACGTCTTGCGCCACAAGAGCAAGCCAGGTCAACTTTGGGTGCCCCTGTTACTCCAGCCTGTGGTAGGAGGGTAATAAAACAGAAAAATCACTGGGGCTTCCTATTTGCCAACCTGGCAAGAGAGAAAATTGTTTGATATCTCTGGAAATAAATATTTATACAGATTCTAGAGAGTGTTGTTAAATATGTGTCAGACTTGGAAAGAAAAGTTAATAATAACATAGTGTGTATTTTTCACCTTTAGGTAAGGGATCCCATACCCAACCATCCATGAATTCATCCATTCACCCACCCACCTACCCAAAACGTATAATGTGCAGGGATTCTCTAGTATATGACAGGGACTTGCCATGAAAATCTTCATGAGGTTTTATTTTTTAAACTTCAGAGACATTTTGATATTTGACTAATTTTTACTGAGCTTTCTCTTGTGTGTGTGTCTGTGCATGGTACGTGTGTGTGTATGTGTGTGTGGGTGTGTATGGAGGGAGAGGGAGAGAGAGAGAGCGAGGGAGAGAGTAAGCAAGTGTGTGTGTGTGTGTGTGTGTGTGTGTGTGTGTGTGTGTGTGTGTGTGTGTGTGTGAGAGAGAGAGAGAGAGAGAGAGAGAGAGAGAGAGAGAGAGAGAGAGAGCACAGAACCTTGTGGATTCTAAGCAAGTGCTTAGCATTAAACTATAACCCTAGCTTGCTGTTGATTAATTTTAAACAACAATAATAATTTTGTTTGTGTGCTTGATATAATACATGGGTCGTTTTCATGCATTATTCATCTGATTATTATGAGTGTATAAGAAGCAGGTACTATTACCGATTTGTTTTTCAGATGGTCAGTCAGAAGTGCAGGGAATTGAGTAACCTGACAACCATTAGGAAGTCAGTATGAAAATTAGCATTGAAATCTACCTCTCTAAGACCACATGACCACATGTATAGCGTTGCATGGTGAAGTTAATGGCTCTGAGAAGAGATATGAGTGTCCATGGGATCATAGGACAGTTTATGATAGAGGCAGACTCTACTGAAGCAGATTGTTTTGTGTGTGGATGCAAATAACTGTGTTTATGTGTACTTTCTTTCAACTTTTCTCTCAATCCGTTAAGCAATTTTGCACTTTGTACCTTGCTAAGTCAAAAACATTATTTTTTCCCCTTTAAAAAGCTTGTTACACTATTCAGAGTGTGCTTTTGAGTTTGAAGAATGTAGTCTGAAAAGTACAAGAAATCATATAGGACCAATAAATCATTTAGAGAATTAAGAAAGGGCAAACATGGTACCACCATTAAAAAATGGCTATCCTGGAAGTCACACTTCCGTCAACATCTGCTCAAACGTAAGCCAAATTGTTAACATATCAATATTCAGTTCCTCAAGAAAAATAAAGCATGGCACACAAACAAAACAAAACAAACCTAGAACAGGTGTTTGCAGGGTTCTCAGACCTAAGTAGGTTTACAAATCACTTGGTGCCTGCTGAGTGTGGATCTGTAGTCAATAGGTAAGAGGTTGATCTCTAGACTAGCTTATCCTCTCTGCTATGCTACTACTGCTAACCTTTGGGTGACATTTTGAGTGATGAGGCTTCTGGATAAATATAGTTCCTTGTTAGGATCCTAGAGGAAGACTGCAAAGTTGCTAACCTCAATGGGTTTTTTTCATGTGTGGAAAACCTTTTTGACTATTGAGACGATCTTGATACAATCTTTGAATCTGAATGACCCATCCTTTGAAAACAGTTCTGGATTGGGGGAGGGGCTTATTTGTCAGTCTGTATGTAGACCAACAACATAACTCAAATGACATTTCGGAGAAGGATGCTGGGAGAGAATCAAGTCATGGCAGGCTTGGTATGGGCATCAAAAAAACCTGAACACCGTCCTACGATATACCTGGTTGCTGAGAAAGACAGGCGAAAGTTCAAAATGAACTTGACAAGTTAAAACTGTGTCAAGACCCCAAATACAACAGGTACATGGCAGTTTATTCATAGCTAAAGGATGAACAGACACTATTAACACAGGGGCCATAGAAGGAAAGCCAGAGCTAGGCCACCTCACAAGCCGCAGATGAATTAGCAATAAGGTTACCACAGTGGGATAGAAAGACAAGTACCAAGATGCTGTAAAACTTTAAAGTAATATTTCCACAAGAAATTTTACTTGGCCTATGATATTAAAATTTTATACAGAGTATTTTAAGGGAAATATAGAAAAATGGAAATAAAAAAAGTAACATATCTTCGAGTCTGAGAATTGTCCTGGCAAGTCCTCAGTGCTCCTTCTTTGCTCGCATGTTTTATCCCCATCCTCTTGTCATTTACAATAGGACATAAAACTGAGTTTCAGTAAGACATCTATCCAATGTGAGCCGCTGTTAAACCGGCAGGCTCCCCTGTAAACATGTTTGGAATTCAGGTTGTATAGCTAGTAAGTTCCCTACTTGGACAGTTTGCAAGACAGTTTGTTGACTCTACTGAACTATAACATTGATGTTTGTAGAGCCACATCATAGAAATGCTGACCCATGGAGTTGGTTCAGCCTTTTCAAGGGATTAGGGTTGGGGGCAAATCCCTTTCTACTTAGTTAGTGACATCTAACATTTGTTTAGAACTTTTTTTTTTTTGGGTAAAACTAGTCAGTGAAGAGAAGTATTTGAGGATTTGTTTGGAATGTCAAAAGTCACGAGAAAGTTTAGGGCCTGTAATATTCTTGTTTAAGTTTATTTTCATTCTGTTCTGAGGCTGTTTCTGGGAAACTTGGAGCCATGAGTGGCCTTCCAGGCAAAGCTTAATGGCTGTGTTCATTTCACTTCGTTTAAAACAGAAGCTGAGAACTGCATCCTGTTGTTCCCAGTGCATCCAGGGGTTCCTTTGGTCCTGGCCTGACCTAAAACTTTCCTTCACATATAAAAACTAGCTGACTCACAGTGGCACCCCTCATGTAAATAGCATATCCGTTTGCTGGGGGAAAAAAGCATTTTTCAGTCATCCCGGGAAAGAATACTTGTCAGGCTTTGCTTTTCAGTAAGAAGAACACATACATGTATCCACATGTCTTTAACATCCTCTCTCTTCTAAATCAGCCAATCGGGGAACAGCATTTGCTTTCCAAGGATTTCTCTTGACAGATCTATCTCCAGCAGTCACATGGTTGTTTCATTAGGCTTTGATAGACGTCTAGAAACCTGAGTTTCCGTTATTTTCAAGTCCTGAAAGACAGTAGGCATGTAGACTAGGTAAATAGGAAAGCAAGCAATTTTATTTGTTTCAGAGAAGTAAAATCACGAGATGAAAGCTCTCATTTTTCTATTCTCATTTATTTTCCAAGGTCCAAGTGTTCCTGTATAGCATTCTTATTTTACGACGAGAACATCGAGGCTAGGAACTGTACAAGTTCATGTCAATCCAAAATATGTATCTTTATCTGGTCTTGTCCTTTCTCCCTTCTTCCCTCCCCTTCTTTTCTCTTCCCCGTCATGCCCCCACTCACTTTTCTCGCATGAACTTCTACAATATGCCAGCCTATATGACAGGTGTGAACCAGATGAAAATTCAGACACACTTCACACTTAGGAAGCCTCAAGGCTACAGCTAAAGGGAGATCCTACTGCATTACCCCCAAGTTCCATTACAGACACTCTTCACCTCCGCCCCTTAGTTCAATGTTGTGGAAGTGTTGTTTCTATAGGCTCTGGCACCAGCCTAGCAGCCACTGTCCCACACAATCCAGCTCCATCTGACTCTGAGCTTTGTCCCTTTGTCCTTTAAGCCCAGAGTGCCACATGGCTTCTCACTGACTATACCAATCCTACTATCCTTTGGTAAATAGCCCCTCGGTTAAATTCATCTTAGGGAAACCCTTCTAAACCTGAACTCTTTCTCTGAGAATCCTGACTTATGTATTCTTGGACCACGACTATGAGATCAATAAATTATCTTTATTACAAGGTAGCCTTGTTTTTTTCCCCACCCACCCACAAGGTAAACTTGTATGATCTTGTATGGACACAAATACTAAGGATGCTAGCCTTATAGTCCTAGTAAAACTGCAATGTCAAGTAGAAATGCACCGCCAACAGTACACAAAGCTAAAAACCAATACAATTAGCAGCACATATTTGTACAGTGCCCTGGGTTATTTGCCTGAACGGAATTGCAGTTGTGTGTGGGCTGGTGACTGTTGCACTGTGGGTTCCTTTGTGTTTGGCACATGTCTGCTGCCACATGCTGAGTGGTGACTCAATGTTCCCACCCTATCTCTCTGTTCACTCTACTGAAAAATTATCATTCAAACAGTAAACACTGAGGTCATTTGACCTTCACTTTGAAAGAAATCATAATTTATGTATTTACTCAACCTATATTTGTTCCTCATTAGTTTCCTGGATTAGAGGAGTACAGCGTGTCACTGGCTGACTCTGTTGTAAATATAAACACAAAGCCCAGTCCTGCAGTTGCCTGATGGTGTCCCCTGGAAGGTAACATTTATGGCAATTTGGAGATTGCTTTTGTTAATTTTCATATCATCAGAAGTAAAATACATGAATTTGAAGCATCTATAAAATAATATGATTAAGTGTCAGGGCTCCTAAGTCAGATATCTGATAGTAATTAAAATGCCACTGAAAGACAGCAAGCATGGGGACCTGGGTAAGGAGAGGACTTGAGAGGCAAAGGGGTCCTGTCCAAGATTGGTTCCTGTATACCTCTGTTATAATTTAAAGATGTGATAGAGGCAAAATATTTAAGAAGACCTCCTGTTCTTCCTCTCAACCTACCTGAGTTAATGGGGCCACATCCTCCATCCTGAGACAGAACGGGTCCTGAAAACAAGATTGGAGGGAGTGACAGCTGGCAGTACCACAGGGGGACTTAACTCTGTGAAGATGGAAAACTATAGACATAAAGTAGGTAGAGGAGTCATTCATGTCAATCACATACACACACACATGTATATACACATACATACATACACACACACACACACACACACACACACACACACACACACACACACACACACACACACACACACACACACACATATATATATATATATGAGAGAAAGGAGGCAGGCAGGCAATAAGAAGCAAAAAGAACATGGGGTTTAAAAAGTTGGCACCCTGGTTCACCTCTGCTACTAACTTTATCTTTTCAATAATGGTCACTTGAGCATTCATTTCTTATTTATAAAGTGGAGAAGGCTATTAAACTACAAGGTCTTTAAGATGTCTCTGCATCACTATTATCTAATGTCCAACAACAACAACAATAACAACAACAACAGTAACAGATTATATGAATGTTTGAGCGTTCTCACATGTGCATATCTGAAAATTCTTCCCACAACTTAACCTTCAAATTGGTTCCTAAGCAAACAGTGTTAGTCTTGGGTCTTCTGAGTCCTGGTGTGCTTTGGGTCCTTTGTTAGAGTGAACTTTTAGGATGCACAGAGAAATCCACCTAGAATGAAAAAAGAGACCAAAGCAACACTGGAAATAGAAGGTACTGAACTCTAGGAGATACCCAAAGCCCTCCAGGTTCCTCGTACCTACAAGGAAACAGGAGGAGACACACACTTGATCTTTCTAATGGCCAATTATCAGCGGTAACCATGTCAGAGAGGATCTCTTGTATTTCTGCTCTCCTTTTCTAGAAACCAGACACATATGAGGGAAAGCACTTACTGTTCTGTCTCTGCCTTCCTAAGAGAAAGGAAGCAGATGAGCTAAGCCTCCAGGGACGGAAGGCAACCACTTTTGCTAGTGGGTAGACTTCCAAGTTTAGAATTCAGAGATCAGTCAAGCAATGTCCTTTCCTCTCACCGTGGGCTTCTTTTGAGTATAGTTGGAGAGGGGACTTTCATTTTCTATTGCTTCAAGGCAGGCATACCTACAAACCCAGGATGCTTTGTTTTGAACTCCACAGCAACAATAACGGGGAAACTTGATTGCACAAAGGAGTCTATCCAGAAGCTAGCCTTGTGGAGCAAGTGGCTAATGGCCCGGCTAAACGAGGCAGCAGCTCAGTCCTCATTTTGGGAAGTGATTTCTGTGTACCTCCACTGGTCAGTTCTTTGGAGGGAAAGAGATAAATGGTAAGATTACAAAACATTGAGCCTCTCACACTTGTCATTGTCAATGTGGATCAGTGTCACCTCCGACTTCACTGTCAGTGTATCTGCTTCTGCTGTGGACATGGCAGACATCTAAACATGTCTGTAGCATCTTGGTATGCAGACACCTCTCCACAGTTTGCCTGAACCCCCATGCCCTTGGCCATTGGTGCTGTGTCCTGACAGGAATGACAGAGCTTGGACTGACTCAGCATCATTAGCCTTTCACTGTGACCCCTTCCTGGACAAAAGAGATTTATGAGTATTGAGCTTGATCTGTTCTTGGATAGAAATACAGCAATTATTATTCACCAGGTGGCCTCAAACTTCTTTGCTTTTAGGGAAGAAAGAAACTAACTAGAATGCTGAGCTCGTTAAATCTACCCCATGTGGCATGTGTCTGGGTCTTTGCATACCTGCTTTTAGAGGGTAAATATATCTCTGTTCTTTAGGATTTAGAAGGGATTAAATCTCCCTGCAGCTTCCTGGCCCTATGCAGGTGTCGTCCTGGCCTAATATGTCCTAACTTCTGTTGCCCACAAAGGCCATAGAGTTTCCCAGTCATGTTCCTACCCTTCCCCCAGAGCCTGTCAACAGGTAGAGACTAATTTGTGCCTCTCCAAATGAGAAGTTATTTGTGAGTCCTTCAAATCCCAGTTACTGGATTTTAAAGTTGTTTCCGCTGGTCTCATCCAGCTTCTATAGACACGTGTAAATTCAGGGCGTTCTGTAAATCTCCCCATGTTAATTTCTGGGGGCAAAGATCTTTTTTCAGTAATGTCAAATCTCAGACTCTTCAAGACAGAGTGTTCAAAGTTTCCATCTAGCCTATATTCAGGTTGGTTTCTTTTTGTTTTATAATTTCCTTCTTCCCATGTCTTTCCAATTATAATACTAGAAGTAATCACTATTAAAATGATTCCCTCACTCTCCCTATGGTTCTGTATCTACTCTTTGCCTATCTGTCTACCCATCCATCCATCCATCCATCCATCCATCCATCCATCCATTTACACATACATACATATATACATACATATATACATACATACATCTACCACCTATTTGTTTACTATCTCTCATCTATTTAGTTCTACACGCATATATACAAGAAATAAGCATGTAAGTATTCTAAAAAACACATTTCCAGATTTCAAATCTCCCAGTTAACCTCTTTAGGACACTAGATCCTGCAAACCTACTATTATTCTGCTAAAGGAACACAGCAATAATTATGACTCCCAACAGCATACTGCTGTATTCACATATCAGTGTCTCACTCAACCCTTATGAGATAAGATTCTCCTTGCAGTAGATGGTAATTGCTGTGTTTTATAAAAAGAGAGGAAGGGGTATGTTTGGTGGAGGTGCAGTATGGTGTGAGGGAAGGGGGTGCTTCTGTGGGCCCATGCTGTGGTATCCCTTCCCCCTTTTAGGTACCAGTCACATGAAGGGTATAGTATGGAGCTTACTCAGGGCATTCCTTCCCCCTCTGAGGTGCCAGCCACATGAAAGTATAGTGTAAAGTTTATTCAGGGCATGAGAGGGGTGTTGAGAGAAAGGCAGAGAGAGCAGGGACAGCGGTGAGCGGGGAGAGTGTAGAGGAGAGAGAGAGAGAGAGAGAAGAGAGAAGAGAGAAGAGAAGTAGAGGGCAGCCATGATCACACTGAGCTAAGGAGCTGGAGCAAGAACAAGAGGGAAAGAGAGAGAGAAGGGAGCAAGCAGCCCCTTTTATAGTGAGTCAGGCATACTTGGCTATTGCCAGACAACTGTGGGGCAGAGTCTAGACTAAATGCCAACAGTAATGGTGAGGGGTATATGTGGAAGAGGAGACAGAAAGATTGTAAGAATCAGAGATTGGAATGACTCCATGGAAACAGTGTCTTCCAAACTCAATATGGCTGATGAACATATGAACTCACAAAAGCTAAGACTTTAATGTGGGTGCCTATGAAAGTTGGAGGATCTGGGAAGAGTTGGGAGAAAGGAATGAATAAGATAAAAGTACATGGCACAAATTTCCTTTTAATTAAAAAAGAAAAGATTTATAGTCCTGGCAATCCCAAGAGCCAGATACAATTGTGCATCATTCTCTATAAAGAGTCAACCCTCTTCCCACTTCACAATTGAGAAAACTGAGGGAATATAGTGTGAACGGTGATGAATTGCGCCCTACCTGTCTGCACGACACTGTCCCGCCCATTGACTGGACTCCTCTCTCTGCTCATCACACTGTGATACAGTTGTACTTTCTGTCATGTGGAGAGGGACAATACAGCTTCAGTCACTGCACAAGTTGCACAGCTGAGAAGAGGTTAGGTAAAAGATTAGACTCTAGCTGTCAGACTCCATGTGCCTAAGTCCCTGGTATAATGATTACCATATTCTGTTCTGGTTCTAATTAGTAATATTTTGGTTGACTTTGTATTCTCGGGTGGAGAATTGTATCTAGTTTCTTGCTTTTGATAAATACACATTGGATGATAGAGCTTTGAATTAAAGCTTACCAGTGATACATCGCTTATGCATCGAGAGGGAAACAAAAACAAACAACAAAAGAAAGCAAGCCATTTTGAATATATGCTTGCCCGTATTCAAGGGCAGTTACTTGCACCTAAAATACAGAAATGCCTTTTCCTTTGCAGATGTAATTGCTGCATTTGTGAATTATGAATTCCTGATGAGGGCCAAGAGCAGATGGTGTGGTCTGAATGGAATTTTCCACAATAAGTGCTCCTGTTGAGGGTTCCATGCTACCTTTCCAGTGGGGAGGTATTCTGCAGAGATGCTCTGAGGCCTCCTAGGCCTGCTTAGGGGTGGGGGCGTTCCCTGCTCGGTCTAAGCCATGGTTATCAAACCTTGGAGCTGAAAGCTGTGGAGATGGTCTTCATACCTGACACAGAGATTTTGGTGTGTCCTCTAGAGAGCGGAACCCAGGAGTTTAACTCATGACCTTTATTTCAACCAGAGTTTGGAAAGAGACAAGTGGGGTTTTGACTTGATTCCGTAAACCTCTCACCAGAAGCTAACTTTTTTGCACCCTAGGAAGTGTTCCATTTGTTTCTTAAGGGCTTGGTCAGTGTGGGAGGTTACTCTGAACCCATCTTATTTTCCAATCCCACATCTCCCAAACTGCCAGTTGCGAGTGCTACAGAAAGGAGAGGCAAACAACAAATAGCGGGCGCTTGCTGGTAAGGTTGCATTTATAGATTTTAAAGCATAAATTACAGAGCTTTTATTTATGTGAGACATACCTCACAAACTTCAAATTATTAGTTTCTAGCATATTATTGAGATGGAAATGAACACTCGGTTCCAGTCATTTTGATAAGCTATTGGAAAAGTTTGTAACCGCATAAACATTTCTGGAAGGAGGCTGCTGTAGCATATACAACAGTTTAACAGTGTGCCTGGATTGCATTGAGGTCTTTGCTAGATGTTGTGCACTAGATCCGGAGGCAAATATTGACACTGTGTTCTTGCCACTATTGCAGCCTATTCCTTATCAGCTAAGTAGAGATTGTGAAGTTTGCCCTCCTTACTTCAAAGAAATGTCATAAGATCAAGTAGAAGGACATATTCAAAAGCCCTCTGTAAATTTTAAAGGGCTTTGCAAATATCCACAGTTTCTAGAATATCATATTAGTACAGAGTTTTTCAACCTATTGATATTTTGGGCCAGATAATTCTGTTCAGGGAAGCAGAGTTTTCCCATGTGTTATTGAATTCAGGAGACCATCTCTGGCCTTAAGCACAGGCCAGTAACATCACCAGTGTCACGATCAAAAGCATCTCCAGACAGTGTAAGAGGTCTCTTTAGGGATTCAGTTGCCTGCAATTGATAAGAACTACATGAATACAATGTAGTTTTTCCATTCAAAGCATTACTAAGTAGAAGAAGACATTTTTAAGAGATTGGCATCCTGGTTCTTTTCTTTCCTTAGGCTATATTAGTCAAGGTTCTCTAGAGTAACAGAACTTATAGAATGGACCTCTCTTTGTATATAGAAAGGGGATTTATTGGAATGATGTACAGGCTGTGGTCCAGCTAATCCAATAATGGATGTTCATGAATGGAAGGTTTAAGAATTCAGTAGTTTTTCAGTTCTTGAGACTGGATGTCTTGGCTGTTTTTCAGCATATACTGGGCTCCCAAAGAAGTAGGCTAGGCTCTACTACTAATGAAGGAATGAACATGCTAGCCAGGAGAGAGTAAGCAGGCAAAGCAAAAGAGCTTCCTATTTCCATCTTCTTTATACAGACTACCAGCAGGTGTAGTCCAGATTAAAGGTAAATCTTCCCATTTCAAAGATCTGAGATCTGGATTAGAAGTGAGTCTTCCTACTTCAAAGGTTGTAAATAGGACAAAATAATCCCTTACTGGTGTGCCCAGACATTTATGTCAGTTAGTTCCAGAGTTACTGAAGTTGACAACTAAGACTAGCCTTGACATACCCATCCTCTGTCACATTGACAATCATAACTCCTTATACCATACCTAATTTCTAAATAACACCAATAACCAGGTCATAGTTATACCTAAACATGATTTAACTATTGCATGTAAAATTGCAAATGCTTTGCATATTTAACCAGGTCATAATTATGCCTAACATGATATAACTCTTCCTTATATAACTGCAAACATATTATAAATTTAGAATAGGTGACAGCATCCCATTAGGGGCAGTCTTTTAGTATGTCTCTTAAACTTAAATATGATAACCATTGGTAATCTCTTAATTGATGCTAAATCACATGATAAAGAATCAAGGGAAGAAAAACATAAATATCTGTACAAACATATTCTTAACAAAACACAAAGAAATTTTCACGACAGCTATAATCCTCATTTCTGTAACTGGTCACATCGTCCTAGTTGGTATTTATCCATACCATCCTCTGCTACCCATTCTGTATTTTCTCTACCTCAGCATGCACTCAGCAGGTCTTGGTTCTTTTCCCGGAGGAGTGACCCAAACCTTCGTTCTAAAGGGTCTGAGCCTTTTATGTTATTCTGTCTGGTTTAGGTTGATGTAGTTTCACATTGACTTTAATCATAGAGCATGGTAGCACCAAGAGCTGCCTCAAACTATCTCCAGCACTCTAGACATAATCTTTCTTACTTCTATTGTGGAAAAGCAACCCAGTTATCCCTTAGTAATCTATATCATCATGCCTAACATAGTTATTTCTTTCTTTGGCTATTGGGTTAAGAGTATCAGGAAGCCCAAAGTGACTAGGGAAAAATTTGAACTTTCAGTCCAGTGAAATGTTTGTTGTGTCTCCTGGCAGTGGCTTTCCCCCACCTAGACCCAAAACTTCTAGCAGAACTTAAAGTCATGGGAATAGAAGGCAAAAGTTTTTCTAGTGGGTCACTGTAGGTGATAGTGAATGGAACCATTCCATTTTCTACCCCTTGATTCCTAGATCCATGGATCTTGGCTATGGAAGAAACTGTCACCTATATTAGATGTTGATTTAAAGCATATATCACATTCTGGAGAACCCTGATCCTACCTTTTAGGTTGTTGTCACCTAATTGGTACTGTAGCTGTGTCTTCAAAACTATTCCATTTTTCCATCAGCCTGTTGCCTTATGATGGTGGAATATATGGTAATACCAGTGGATTGCATTACTGTAGATCCACCAAAGCACTTCTCTGGCTATGAAGTGAGTTCTTCAGTGAGAAACCATACTGTGTGAAATATCATGATGTTGAATAAGGTATTTTGCAAGTCCATATATGGTGGTTTTGTCAAAAGAAGGTTATTTTCAGGAAAAGAAAATCCATTACCAGAATACATGTCTACTCCAGAAAGGGCACAGAATTGCCCCATTCAAGGAAGAAGCAGCACACTGTTGCCAAACTGCTACCAGGTCACTGGATGGTTACTCTGTGAAATGGTGCCATATTGGGGACTCAGTTGTTGATCCTGCTATTAGCAAATCTGGCACTCATCAGCAGTTGTAACCAAATCAGCCTTGGTGAGTGGACATCCATGTTACAGAGCCCAGGCATAACTCCCATCTCTGCCATTATGGCTACTTTATTCATGGGCCTATTGGACAGTGACAAGAATGACAAGAGAAAAGTGGCTGCCTGTTTGTAGAATCGTACCTCCTTGATTATTGAACTTCTCACATGAAGTCACCTTTTGATGAGTATTTACATAAGACACAAGTATCTTTACACTCTTCTCCTATCTACATACACCTTCCCAAAAGTCTTTCTCACCAGCTTTTCAGTCATGTGCTTTCCAAGTCCCTGACCATGCAGCTGATTCATTTGCTACAAACCATGAATCAGTAAACAATAACGCATCCGGCCATTTCTTCTTTCATACAAATGTTTGACTATGTCTACTGTCTGAAGTTCTGCCCAATGTAAAGAATTTCCTTTACCATTGTCTTTCATTTTGTCTCAGAAGAGGTTATGCTACTACAGATAATATCTTGGTAGTGCCTACATAACATGCAGAACCATCAGTAAACCAGGCCCTAGTCTTTTCTTCTTCAGTAAACCAATCATATGGCATATCCTATGAGGCTATTGTGCTTCTCTCTTGCTGGTGGGAGGTACCAGGTGCAATGACTTATCCTTCACCTTAAAAGAAATATTTTTGCAAGCTTCATACCAGTGGACACCTAACTACTTCACTGAGGTAGAAGACCCTTGAATATTAATAGATTCTCTTCCCAATCTTTTGATGTACATATGTGTTACCAATGAATTAAAAATGGTTGCTATTTCATTCAGTCAAAATAATATCAATATAGTGAACAAATGCAATATTTTGTGGAAGAGATAGATTATCAAGATCCCTTTTAACTAAGCAATGAAACAAGGCAGGAAAGTTAATATATCCGGAGGTAAAACTGCAAAGGTATTTTGTTAACCTTGCCAATTGAAACAAAATGCTTCTGGTAGTCCTTATGGACAGGTACTGAAAAGAGATATTTGCTAGGTCAATAACTGCATACCATGTACCAGGAGATGTGTTAATATGTTCAAGCAAGGACAGCACATCTGGTACAGAAGTTGAAATTTGAGTTACTACTTAGTTGAGATTTTTCAAAAATTAACTGCCATTGTCCATGATCCATTTGTCTTCTTCATTGGTCAGATAAGAGGCTAGATAAGGAAATATGGTGGGAACTCCATCACCCATATACCATCACCATATTTCTGCAGTTCCTCTGGGGATGTGAGACTATTTTTGTTTCATCATTTTCCTTAGCAAATATAATTATAAAGGCTTCTGTTTAGCCTTTCCAATAATAATAATAGCCCTTATTCCACAAGTCAGGGAACCAATGTGAGAATTCTGTCAACTTCTAAGAATATCTATCCCAAGTATATATTCTGAGAAAACAACAGGATTAGTTCAGGGACCTACTGGACCTCCTATGAATCAGACTTCCGCCAAAACTCTATTAATCAACAGATTGCACAAGCCTCTTCTTTAACTATAGGACTACAATGCTTTTTGGGATCTCCAAGAATTAGTGCCAATTCAGAACCAGTATTTAATAAATTTTGGGAATTCTGATGATTTTCTTCCCCCAATGCAGCCTTGTAAAAGGACATAGGTCCCTCTGGGGAAGGATGGGGAAAGTCTAAGAGTAAAACCTTTATATATTTTATCAAAGTCTCCCTCAGGAGTACCTGGGTGTCTCTTCATTCAAGGGCTTCTGGGTCATGAAACTTGAAAAAAATTCTGGAAATTCCCTTCAGGTACCATAATCCAATGTACCTTTCTTTCATTTGTTTAAAAACTTTCCACTTACGCAGACTAAACAGAAATGCAGTAGACTGCTTATCTATTTCATGCCTGGAAACACCATGATTGATTAGACAATACCAAAGGTTCATATGAGTCATGCCACCATAAAATGCACTTTGCCTGTCCTGACCATTATGGGTCAGACCATTATAGACATTGCTTTGTCTATGCAATCCATTATGATAACTATGATTACATTCCCTTTAGCAATTCAATGTTGCCACCTGGCCCCTGATTCTTAAGGGGCTCTATTAAACTCATTGCATTTAATTCATCCAACAGAGCAGCAGAATCTTCAACCCTAAGGTCTGGCACAAGAGAAAAGACAACTACAAAACACATCAAACGTGCTGGTACCCTTCTCATCATTGTGTGTCTTATGGGATTAGTGAAGGGCATATCTTCTAGGCCTTTCCATTGTGGAGGATTAGGTTTACACAGTGTACCCACTCTAGCATTGCAACTTCTCTGAACCTTAAAATCCCTTCATTGACACTAAGCCAAGGGATATCAGGCATCTCCAACTCCTTTTCAGTTGGCCATCTTTTGACAAATGCTTTAGCCAACCAGTTAAACAAGCTTTCGACCCCATTTTTAACTGTGCAAGATTCTGTATTAAACTCAGAATCTCCACTCAAAGGGCCTTTATCAATAAATTCAGCCTGACCTAATTTTTCATTCCTTCTACCATTATCCTACAACCTTAAAATCCATTGCAACACATATTCCCCAGACTTCTGCTTGAATGAATTAGTAAACTCATTAAGCTCCTTAATAGTATAGTACACCTCCTCATGGACTATACTTTCTACCTCCCCTCTAGGAGCCTCCTTTGCCTTGAATCTTGCTATGGGTCTAGAGGCAACTATTGTTAAGCCCCGAGGGAAATCAATGTTGTCTCTCTAGCATTTCCTTCAGAGAAAATCACTGCTGGTTTAGCAGATAATGAAGGATCAATTTCCTCAGTCAAAGGTAAAATGGCAATATTTCAGGGGCGAGGGTGTGGATCAACCAACTATCATCATCATTTTCCTTATTTTTCCAAAAAAAATGTCAAATGTTTTGTATACAGTCACCAAATGTATTTCCTCTCACAAATAGTGAATTGGGATAATCAAATACATTTGTCTTAAGTTTGTAAAATAGTTTATACAATGGGTTTTCAGTATGCCCTGAGCTCTCAGGAGAAGCTTCAGGATCTGGAGAGGCTTCAGTGTAGGTATTAGCAAATGGAAAACTTATTCCAGATACTTAATATAGTCACTCTTATACTTCTGTTGTCTAGAACTATTTCTGGTACCAAAAAAATCTATATTAGTTAGGATTCACCAGAATAACAGAAATTATACAATGAATATATATATATATATATATATATATATATAATTTATTACAATGACTTATAGGCTCTGGTCTATCTAATTCGACAATGGATGCCTATGAACAGAACATCCAAGAACCTATAAGTTGTTCACTCCATGAGGCTGAATGGCTCAGCTTGTCTTCAATACATGTTTGAATCTGGTAGAAGTAGGCTCTAATGCTGGTGAAGGAATGGACTTACTAGGAAGGCAAGAACAAACAGGCAAAGAAAGAGAGCTTCTTCCATGCCCTTTATATGAGCTTCTAACAGATAGTGTTGCCTAGATTAAAGGTAGATTTGAATTAAAGGTTTATCTTCCCACTGGATTAGAAATGGGTCTTCCCACTTCATATGATTTGACTGAGAAAAATATCCCTTACAGATATGTCCAGTCATCTGTGTTTTAGGTAATTCCAGATAACGTCAAGACGACAGAATAACCATTGCAGAGACTGAGGAGCCTGTCATTCAAAGAAAACACAGGATTCAGGGTTCAAGAGATTCATTTAAAGTATAGTAGTTGAACATCAACTCTGAGTCATTCTTGTGAAAAACAATCCCCACCATATTGGATGGCCAGCGGAAAGGGCGCGATAAATATAGGACAGAAGTCACACCAGACTTTCAAAAGGAAGGCCAAATAAGAGCTGAGAACTTGTCAAATAATATTTGTAGTGATTTAAAAAAAAATCTCACCCAAGAGTTGGTGAGAGATAGGATTTTCCAATAAAAATAATGAAAAGCAAGTTAAAAACTTATCTGGCCTCATTAAATTTCTTAAGTGACTGAGAAATATGGTGATTATGTAAAGCACAGCACAAAAAGCACCATAGAATTTTAAGATCAAAGCAGATTCTTCAATTTGCAAGTCTATGTGGCAGGCAGGTGAGCCTATTGTGCTCATAGAAGGGCCCCAGATAACTGTTCCACAAAGTGAACAGCTCACAGGGTCCTGGGGAATTTTGTCTCCAGGTGCAAATGAATTTCACTGAGTAGAAGTAAGGAAAGCTAGGAAAAAGCTGAGGTGATGACAATCATAGAGCTATGAGCTTAATTCTTCCTCCCCTACCAAGTAGAAGTAACCTTGGATATGTTGCTTAAACTCTTGAGCTCCAGTCTGGAGACTGAGAATAATAAGCATAATGATTTTTTTCAACTATGAAAATGATTTTGATATATCAGTATTTGTAGAATGACATCCTAAATGTCTAGTTAAGACATAGTAATGCTGTTGATAATTATACAACTACTATTGATATTAGTAATTAGAACTTGATATTAGGGACTCCGGTGCGTGGTGTTAAATGTCCAAGTTTTAACTTGGGCAATACTCTTTGTTAGTGAAATGTTTCTACAGTCTTGGGCTCCTGAAATGGTTGCGTTTAGAGCTGAGTCAGGTTTGTTTTCTTTGCCAGTTAAAGAATTAAAGGACGGTAAAAATTGAAGTACAACAGGTAGTAGTAGAGAAATTTCAAACAGCACAGAAAAAACAGCAAAAGAGCAATTAAAAGAAGGTGAGGGTGAAAGTATAGAAACACACATGCAGCAGGGTGCAGAGAATGAAGGCCCTCTGCAAAGCAGAGGGGAGCACTAACAAAGCTGAAAGAGCCATTTGTTTTTCCAGGGCTGGGCTTTTAAAGCCACTGAAAAGTTTTCCTCCCCTACTTTAGGGTTGATCAGTTGGAAGAAAGACGGGATATTCGATTGTTCCACAATCATTCTGTGTTATGTCCTGATCAAATCTTAAACTTATTAAGCCAGTTCATCAGCAGGCAGGTTGCTGGTCAATTCAAGACTTCGAGGAAGAAGCAGGGCATCTTGGAGGTTCACCACCTTTATTATATTTCCATGCCCATTCTCTAATTCTCTGCCTAATAGTTAACTCTTGAGATGCATCTCTTAGTATCTTTTCAGTAGAGGAATAGAGGTTCAAATAAACAATTTCCTGGAGATAAGGGGATAGATCATCAAGTAAGACTACTTGTTCTATCAACATAAGGACATGAGTCTAAATATTCACAACCTATGTAAAAAGATAGGTGAGTTGGATGTGATCATGTATTCTTATAACTCCAGAAATGTAAGGGGTAGAGACAGGAGGATCACTGGTATACACATACGAATACACCAGATTCACATTCTTTACTCCCCACATTGCATGCACAAGTCCACATGCACGTGTGTGTGTGCACACACACACACACAGACACACACATACACACACACACACACACACACACCATAATTCCTAACCATATTATAAATATTTATAGTTCTACTCACTGAAATTTTTCTGCAACAAACATAGACTGTTACAGCAAACCACAGTGGATCAAGTTGCAGAGAACTAGTGTTTGTGGGTACTCAGCCTCAGCTTACCCATCTACAACAATTTCTGAATGGAATACTGAAGGAACATATCAGAAGAGAGGGCAGAATGATTGTAAGATTCAAAGAATCAGGATGTCTTTTGACAGATTTCAACTTCTAGAAATGTCTGGAAACCTACACCCATGAAGTCTCAACAACAGGCTGTGTAAACAAGACCAGAACAGGGACAACCACAGACATGGAAAGCAGGAATCTCATAAGTATCTAACCGAAGACAAGGAACTACAGGCAATGAAGGAATAAATATAGTCTTCCCTGGGGATGAAACCCACCAGTTAGCTTTCCAATACCAAGTGATCAGTCCTAGAATTATATACATACAAATACTGCTATATGGACTGAATATATTATATTTATACATTTAGGAAAATATGTAATAACTATTAAACAAAAAGAGGCAAGAGGACATGAATGAGAGAGAGAGAGAGAGAGAGAGAGAGAGAGAGAGAGAGAGAGGAAGGGAGAGAGAGAGAAACGGGGTGGGCAATATAGGAGGAAATAGAGGGAGGAAAGGGAATGATGAAATTCTGTTTTAATTCCAATAACTTTTAAAAAAATTAAAAAAGAGGAAAGGAAAAACTGAAAATAATTTCCTTCTCAAGATAACATATCAGCAGTGGAGCTAGGATTCAAAGCTAAGACTCCTACTTCTCATTACCCAACTTTTTTCCTGTTTTGTAATGAATTTTAACACAGACTTGATACTTGTATGCCTTACATAACTTCTTATTTTCTATGTATTTATTCTCTTCAATCACCCTCTTCAAAAGAGATTTTGGTTTGGAAACTAAAGATGGCCCCCAACTCATATTTTCTTTACAGTGTTGTGCAAATAACACTAGAGTCCTTCAGTGGAAATTATACTTCCATTTTTGAATTTATTTTTTTCCCAGGTTGTTGATGTGTGGCATGATCTCTCCTGGGATCCTGGGTAGCAGAAGTGAGTACAGCTCCAGTCAGCCTTGTAATCACAGCTAGAAAGAGTGCAGTCTTCATAGGTCATTGTGTTTTCAGGATGCTTTGACACACATACTCAGTAAATTACATCCAAGCTTGATGTAAAATGATCTTTGTATCTTTATTAGTTTACTTTCCTGTTAGTGTAATAAAAACACTCAGATGAAAATTGCCTTGGGAAGGAAAGGGTTCATTTGGCTTACAGGTTATAGCTCTCCATCAAGACAAAGTCAGGAACTCAAAGCAGGAACATGGATGTAGGAGCTGAAGCGGAGGCCATGGAAGAGCACTGGTTACTCAGCTTGCTTTTTCAAAAAACCCAGGCCCATCTGCTGAATGCTAACACCTACAGTGGGCTGGGTCCTCTGACACCAATCATCAATCAAGAAAATGTCCCAAAGATACGTTCAGAGGCAAATCTGATGGCGATAATTCCTCAATCGAGGATTCTACTTCCTAGCTGACTCCAATATATATTATCCAGGCATGTTGCCAGATGAATCTTCCTAACTATAGGCTAATGTAAGTTTCCATGCATATTAAAGATTGTCTAAGGTAAGACTTGATGTTAGAGGGTTGGATACAATAAATAAACTCTAAATTTTGAGTATTTTCTGTTGCTTCAGTGAGTTTTTAGTTGTATTCCTTTGTGTTTGTGGCTGGTCTCCACAAGCACCCACCCAGGAACTATCTCAGGTCTGCAAATAGAAATTCTCTCTCTCTCTCTCTCTCTCTCTCTCTCTCTCTCTCTCACACACACACACACACACACACACACACACACACACACCACCAGTTAATTTTAAAAATGCCTTGACTACCCCAAAGCCTGCTCACACCTAAACCTTCCCCTGTCATCCCAGGCCTAACTGAGGAAGTGGCCAATGAATATTTCCCCAAGAACTCACATGGTTGGTTGGCTTTATCTCCTGCCACTACTGGCTATTGTGCCCCCTTCCTCTTCCCCAGTCCTGGTGATTCCTCCTGCTTCTTACCTGTGCAACTCTTAGTGTCCCACCCTGTGCCAAACCACTAGCTGCTGGCATCTTTATTGATAGATCCAAAACCAATTGGGAACAAGGACCTTCAGTGTCTGAACAAACAGATTCAAAGCATTCGCACTAATCTCCAACAATTTTCAGGGTATGAAGTCTTTACCAGGGTGTGATTCCACTGTAAGCCCAGGGCCATATATGTTACCATGTAATTAGGGATGGTTATCCATTTTACAAAGATAAATAGATGAAATTTTTCAGACACACCTCCAAACATTGGTCAGAAATGGCCAGTAGCCTGTGTCTTGCATATGTCAGCTATCTGGTTTGCCATCCTTGTCTCTATTCTGCAGACATCTAGCTTATCCTTATCTGTCTTTCCCCAGCAACTTAGTACTTAGTACTTTCTGCTCGTCCTTAGGTTCTGCTTCTAGAAAAGAATATGATCAACTTCTTGATATTCGTGCAAGAGAATGTCCATGCAAGCTCAATCCGACCCCTCACAGGTACATTTGTCATTTATAAACATACTTTTAAGTCACAAACTTAAGGACAAGGAGGTCAATGAAGTATAGATTTCAGTGTCAGTCTTGCCTTAGAGATATTTCTGTGTATCTGACACAAAACACAACCCTCAGCCCAGATAGGTAGCTTCTCTAAATTGCTTGCTACCCTCAAGGCTAAAACCCTGAGTTCTACCCCCCAGGACCCACTCAGTGGAAGAAGAGAACCAACTCCTGCGTTACCCTCTTATGGTGGGGGACACACTCTCTCTCTCTCTCTCTCTCTCTCTCTCTCTCTCTCTCTCTCTCTCTCTCTCTCTCTCTCTAAACCACAGCTCTTACTGTAACAGGAATAGTTGAACACTTATTCTGAGCCAAATATGAGTGGCCATAGACTGGGAAAACAGGTTTTTGTTACTCTGAGTAACTCATTTCAGCAGGGAATCAGTTTTACGAACTTTCATAGTCTCAGGAACAAAGGAAAGTCAGACACACACACACACACACACACACACACACACACACACACACACACACACACACACACACACATGTTCATATAATTGGGACCAAGAGGTGACAGGTGGTTCTACCAAAGAGAGGAATCTCTGCTCCAGATTTTAGACATTATCTGATTACATTTTTAGTTTTAGGTTGGTAGAAGCTAGTGGGTCTGTTAATACATTCCAAAAGTGTTATCTGATACAAGTAAATCAGGTCAGACACAGAAGTGGGTAATAAATGGTTACTAAAGGCACTAGACACCGTCCAATATCGCTTCTCTCTGGATCTGCAACACTTCACGTTTTCACAATCATGGCATCCGATCTTCAGTGTAGGTGTGGTTTGTTTTTGAGGACTTTAATTTGTGGCATTCACTTTGTGGTTCTGAGAAAACGCCACTCTGAAGAATGCTCCTATGACTTGAGTTCAGCATTGAAGTATTACTAATGTTGGGTTTAAAAGGAAGAAGAAAGAATTGTGTTCTGTTAAATTTAGGAAGCCAAAGTTTTTAACTCTCCTAACTTTGGGACTATTGCACTACTTTCCTGAGGAGACAGGAGCAAGGGTCTGTTCATCACAGACAGGCACCAATGACAGAGTGAGGGAAACATTCAATCAGCATCTCCCTTGATGAACCCATGAGTTTATTGAATTTGCTTTCAGGAGTGTTCCTGACTCCAGAATAACTACACTGTTGGGGACAATGTCACCCCATTGTGGGCAAAGGTCAAGTCATGGAGCCTGGTCTTCAGTTAACCTTCCTTCTCTGTATTCAGGCACCTGCCAGGATTGTACACCTGTAAGAGGTGGCAGTGGGTGATGAAGATCTCAGCTGAGGACCAGTGACATTCTGCCTCTCCTACTTGGATTGGCATCAGCTCCATTGCTCCAGACATTTGAGACTCAGCTGTCACTATAATGTTCTGTATATTTTCCCTCCACCCATGGGAAAGTTTGAGGCCATGCCTCCAGGTCCGAGAATTCCCTAGGTCATAGAGGCATTTCGTGACCCTGGATGGCCAAGGATATCTCACACTCATACCTGTAGAAAATACTTTTCCTTATCAGGGACCATTTGAAGGGAATAGAAGTAAGAGATAAAATCCAAACTTTTTCTTACTGCTAATGGCTCTGTCTAAAACTATTTCCAAATTCAGACAGACTCAATGGTCCCTCACTCTCTTTTAGATTCCCTCTAGGGGTGTGAAGAAAAGAATACCTAGTGAGTGGTGGGAAGGAGATTATAACTTTTGCCCTAACTCTATGTTATGCTTGTATAAAGTTGACAAATTAACTTTACATCAGAATTTCCCACTTATCTATCCTTTCAAGTAATTGCAATTTTAAGAAAACAATTAAAATTGAGGTGCAAAAGACTATGGTAGAAGGGTTTGGCAAAGTTCGTGTTTCCTATTCTGAGGGATTTCTCAGAGACAGTATTGTATAAATATGCACTGTACGAGCTCAAGCCATTGTTCACCACTGACTTTTCTAAGTGGATGCGCCATTTTCCTGGGGTATCGGACACACCTTAGCAAATGCTATCTAAAGCTGCAAATGGAGGAGGGGGTTTTGTGATCCTTAAAATTAGCAAGCCATTGAAAGAGGATTGGAATTCTGCTAATGGAAGGAAAGTCATGCAAGAACTAGCTAAATTGCTTCCACTTAGCGTGAGGGAAAGATGGAAACAGCCTTCTGTTGTAGCATTCTGATATAGCAAAAGTGTATTGCATAGACACGGGCATTTATAGTGTAGAGACTTGCTGTAGCTTTGAATTAAGCATACGTCTGTTAATATGTGCACTCATAGCAGTTATGTGTGTGTGTGCGTGTGTGCACATGCAAGTGTGTATAGTTTCCTGGTGATAAGGGGTCAATTTTTGTTTTGTTTTAGGCTTTGCCACATGACAGTCTATATAAATCTTATTTTTTCTTTTCTTTTACTGGACATTTTCTTTACTTACATTTCAAATGTTATCCCCTTTCCTGGTTTCCCTGGAAACCCTCTATTCCATCTCCCCTCCTCCTGCTTCTAGGAGGGTGCTCCAACCTCCACCAACCCACTCCTTCCTGCCCTGGCATTCCCCTACACTGGGGCATCTAGCCTTCATAGGACCCAGAACCTCTCCTCCCCTTGATGCCTGACAAGGCCGTACTCTGCTACATATGCAGCTGGAGCCATGGGTTGCTCCATGTGTACTCTTTGTTTGGTGGTTTAGAGCTTAAGTCCTCCTCCTTCTCTTCCTCTTCCTCCTCTTCTTCCTCCTCCTTTTCTTCTCCTCCTTCTCCTTCTTTGTAATTTGGTTAATTTTCACATGACTTTGGCATATGGAGCCAGTTCACTCAAGGAGCACCTAAGAGTCCTGGAGGAAGACTTCTTTTTGGTCAAGCACAACCACAGTTACTTCCTGAGTTCATTTTATACTGATGCTGCCTTATAGAAGATCTTGTACTGCTCTACTATGTCTAAATGCCACAGGAACAGGAAAGACAGCAGCTCTGGGGCAATACCTGGACTCTGCTAAGAGACTCAAGAGCTGGCCAGGAGGGGACTGAACCCTGGCGAACTTGCTCAGAGCCCCAGGGTTATCACAGCCTCCTTGTAACAGTTGTCTGGAGTCAGAGGCCAGTGTTCTTCATATTTGATTTGTATCCAGTCACAAAACTCCCTTTTGTTGCACAGTTTCCCCCACCCCTCCCATAAACCTGCACATCCCTTAGTTAGAAATGGAACAGATTGGTAGAGGTAGAGGTGATGATCTAGAAAGAGATCACTACACATCCTGGCCATCCTTCCAAGCACCATTTAAATGCTCATCTTACTAAAGTGCTCGTACTTGAGAGTGTCACACTCTCACACAATGTAGTCACAGTTGTGTTGGCACTTCCTTTATAAACCTCTGCTTCCAGGTGCACATGACAGCCTTGAGGGAAAAAAATCTCTCTTTAGGCTGAAATTTCCCATATCTGTTCTCACCTTAGAAGTGCAGTTCTTGCTTTGAAAGTCTGGCAGAAAGTTCGGCACATATCTCCTCGAGATCTCTCACAGGGCCTGCTGGGGAAGGAAGTGGGCAGGAGTAGGAATGAGATCTGGGAAGGTCAGGATCTTCAAGTCAGTCCCTGGGATTTGAAATCCTGTGATCACCTCTTGTGCTGTGATTCAGCCAGGTACCTTATTTCTCTGATTCCTTGGTATGTTACTCCTAGAAACATGCCAGTGAGATGCTGCTGCAGCAGGAACCTGCACTTGAGCGTCCCTGGTTGATCTCCATACCACTGTAGACACCAGTGGGTAGCCAGTGTGGTAAGTTCTCTGTGAATTTATCATTTACTTAGCCTGGAACCCACCTCCATTGTGTTTTGTGAAAGCTCCCAACTTGCTTTAAAATGCAGGTCATACTCATAGTGACTCATGACTCCTTCTTGCCTTTGTCTTCTGATTGTATGTTCCAGGGCCATGGCATAACCGTCATATAACTCACTCTCCTTGTGTCCTTCTCGTATGTCTTCAGTTCATAGATCTTCCATTATTCAGGCAATACTCAGAAGATTATCTGAGCAGACTTAGATTTCTGTAAATAGTTCAATACCTTGTGAATACTGGATAACCAGGTCAGGTCAATTCATTTTATCATCAATACCTACTAATCATCCAGTCCACATCAGCTACTCTACAAAGCAATCATAGGACCTTTGAGGTTTTTGAACAACTGTACCTTAGTAGGTCTGATTCTTGGCCTGAAAAACAAGATGTACAAAATATGACAAGTGGGCAAATGAAAATATTTAAACATTAAACCAGTGGGCAAACGCAGAACTGGTGACAAAGTTTTAGGATGTAGATCTGTTACATTCAGTACCTTTGTGACTGAAGTTGGATGGTGATTGGGAATGAATTTGTGGAAAGTTTTCTGCTGATCTCTTTGTTTCATTAAGGTAATTGAAAGCTGGTTTCTTCCTTCCTTCCTTCTTTCCTTCCTTCTTTCCTCTCTTCCTTCCTTCCCTCCTTTCTTCCCTCCTTCCTCCCTCCCCCTCTTTCCTGCCCTTCCTCCTTCCCTTCCTTCCTTCCCCTCCTTTCTTTCTTTCTTTCTTTCTTTCTTTCTTTCTTTCTTTCTTTCTTTCTTCTTCTTCTTCTTCTTCTTTCTTTAAGGCTATCAGTTGAGGTGAGTCTAAAACTGTTTTCTCTAGTAGCTTTCAAATTGTTCTTCAGATAAATCAATTTGCTATTGACTTAGGGCAAAAGTTAGTCCTTTTAGCAGCACTTGCCTGAGAAGATTGGTGGCACTGTATGCTCATGCATATGAGACTATTGAAGAGTAATAACCCCTTAAATACAATGTGTGTCTTAAGCAGAGGTTATAAAATATCTCACATGCCCATCTCAGTACTTCTATTATTCATGTCTCTGCACCAAGGCATGGCAAATGTTCCTGGATTCTTCTTCTGTCTCTCCTGTATTGGATCTGAGGTTTGTTCTGTTGAGCAGACTGACCCAACAGGGAGGCTGTGGAGAAATGATCAGATCCTGCACTTGTTCCTTTAATTTTGTCTGTTGTATTGCTAACTAAAATGACACTAGGAACCAGCATGAGACTGAGCTCTGGTAGGACAGGTCTCGATACAACTGTTGCATTTGCTCCCAATTATTGAACAAGTTCACTCTCTGGAGAAAGTGCCCCTCTGGTCAATTTTCAAATGGTTGTGGATGTTGGAGGATATTCTCATCTTCTGTGATTAAATCCATCTCAGGGTTTAAACACAGACATTCTGCTCATTGGGATAATTAACTAAAGCTTATCCCACTTTATCCCAAATCCCTGTTGACCTATTTGAGGTGTAATGTTCAAAGGCTGTGGTGCGAAGGCGGAAATAGTCAGACAAGAATAGTTGCCCATTGTGTCCCTTGACTTCTCGAAGAAAATCTGCTTCTTTATGACCTGACTCTTACACATACACCTACACCTACACACACACACACACACACACACACACACACACACACACACACACACACACACGCACACACACGGGACAGAAAGATGCATCTTTGACACTGGAAGTCTAGAACTCTAGTGGAGAAGATCACTGCACCAAGACAGGCTAAATCAGAGACCTTCTGTATCACCTGAAGGTGACCTTGAACATGCTAGGTATATCAAGGGTCATGCCTTGTTTTTCAGGGCGTTGCTTTGCTAAAATATTACACACACACACACACACACACACACACACACACACACACACACATGCATTCACTCACAGAGTCAAGGCAGAAGGGAAAAGAATGAGGGGAACTGTACAAGAATGCTTGAGCACACACTCAAACAAAGCCTTTTCCTTTCTGCCCCCCTCTCTCTCCTTTACCCTCGAAGCAAAATACACACCAACAAATGGCCCAGCTAATTCCCCAATTACACAGAAGTCATGTGGCATTGAAGTGGGCCCCGAGGATTGCTGTTTACATATTTTAGAATTTTACCACTGTACAGCAAGCACCCCTCTTTCCCTTTCCTTCCCGTTATTTTTTGACCTCTGCTGTTATCTTTAGATTTATCAGCAATTCGAGATGGCTTTTTCACATCGGTGAGCACCAGCCAAAATCTAACAATCAGAAAGAATCAGAGAAAATAAATCAATGTCCACAAACAACAGGCCAATTTTGGCAAGTACAATTTATTCATAAAAGCTACAGTTCGCTGGGGATTCTCTTGTCTTGCATCCACAATGCCCCTGATTCAGATGCCAGCGTGGTGAGTGCCAGGTGGCAGCCAAGATGGGAAGGTGCACATTGTTTCATAGGGTTGCTTTGTTCCCTAATGCCTGAGCAGCCTCTCCTTAATCTTTGAGGCACACTCTAGGCTGGGGATTCTATACAAATGTTATCCCAGCTAATTGAAGGGTAAATCAAAGTGGAGCTGGTTTTTTTTTTCTTTCCGAGGTAGAGGTGGCAAAAAACAAAACAAAACAAAAAACAAAAAACAACCCCCCCCAAAAAAAACCCTCCTGTGCTGTCAATAGGCTAAGTGGCTGGGAGAATTCTCCATGCCCTCTTCTGATGGTGTCTAGCACTGCTCTTCAGAGGTCGTGATGGCGGATCTGCAGAAACCGTCTGAGTAGAAAGACTTCCACATTCCAGCTTTCTGCTCCGTTTAGGCATAATGGCTTATTTCCTACCCAAGGGACTTTGTGTTTCCTCATCCCAAGCCCAAGTCACAGATAGTTTGTTTCAGCTCCCTCTCTCATCTCTCTGCTTATATTTCCATTAATAAGGCGTTCTCTGGATGGAAAGCGGTCTGTCTCTACAGCGAAAGCTGGGACTAAAAGCTTTGCTTTTTAGTTAGAAACCAGAGGCAGGTGAATGGGTTAAAAACAAACAAACAAACAAAGAAACGAGAGAAAGAATGAGAGTGTTTATAGACTACAGCTGGGAGACAGCCGGCAGGGTTGAAACACAGGCAGGAGGCTTTGATTTCTACCAGTAAGCAAGGCCTCCTCGACCTGAAAACAAAGAGTAAATAATTCTGTTGACAATCATTAATTAATGATAATAGCCTGGACTCCGCACTCAGCCTTCGTGGGGTGACCTCAGAGCACTTTACAGACCGCGCTTAATGAAGCCTCCGGTTCTCAGTCCTCGGTGGAGGCGAGCACGTATTACCAACACCCTTCTAGTGCTGAGACAAAGGCCCAGTGGGGCTCACTGGTTCATCAGTGACTGGTTATTCTGCAATTGCTGCTCGGTGGGGAAGAAAGGAGCCTTCAATCAATTTGCCAGGTTCCATGTTTGTGTCAGTGAAATGGCGGGCAGTGACCCGCCTGAGTGACCAGCGTGTTCTGCTGGCAATTAGTTGCCAACCTAACACAAAGCCCGCCGAGCCTGTGGTTCACGCATCTCTCTCTCTCACCTGCACGGGCTGGCTGGCTTTCAGCCTCTTATCTGGCTGAAACATGAAAAATTCGGGCTTCCTGTTCCCAGAGCAAGCTGGGATGAACTCTCCTGCGCAGACAGTATTTAATTTGTGATGGCTTGATGAGGTTAGTCACCTTGCTCAGCACCGCTGTGTTTTCCTGGCCCCGGTGCTCCACGGACTCACTTTTCGCCGCTGCCTTGTCATTTGGGGTTGATGGAAAGGGATCTGAGAGGAACAGAGGAGAGGGGGCTTGCGTCTGCCTGGGTGGTGCTGCTGCCCTTTGCAGCTCATCTTTCTGTTGGCCCTCGGCTGGCAGCTGTGGCTACACTCCCCTTCCCGCAGGGCCCCCCAGATGGGAAAGAGGAAAGATTAGCTCTTTTTGCATCTCATGCCAGGGCTGTGCGGTGGATTAGGCTGGCAGAGAGATCCGAATAGCTTCATCTTCAGGAGTTGGAGAGTCTTCTCAAGGTCACCCTGCAACCGCAGATGCTTTAAGGTTGCTCTGGGACACTGCCTCCCAGGTCAGCCCACTGGCTGACTCCTTCAGCTCTGACTGTTAAGAGTGATTCCCCAGATTCTTAGTATTGGCACTGCTTTTCTAAATGTCAAATACCACCCCCCCTCCCGTTTTTTAATTAACTCTTTGAGAATGTCATACAATGTATTTCGATCATATTCACCCCTCCCCCAGTTAAAGCAGATTCATTCCCTCTTCCGAACCCGTAAACCTATCCAACCATGTTATATCCTCTTTTTTTTTAAATTAATTTTTAACCTATCAATTCCAATTGTGCTGCCCGTAGACTCTTGCGTGTGTGGCCTCCACTGAAGGGTGCTTGACCCATGAAGGGTTACATCTTTAAAGAAAGCAGAGTCTCCTTTTACCAACGTCTGTCAATCGCCTCCTACTCTGGGAGTGAGATCCATATCCACTTCCTTTCTTCCGTTGGAATTTTGTCTAGCCTGAGTTTGCACAGATCTTCTGCATTCTGTCTCAGTGGCGGTGAATTCATATGTATGGCTACATTGCTAACTACAGAAGATCCTGTTTCCTTTCAGGTCATCCACTGCCTTTGCCTCTTACAATCTTTCTGTCCCCTCTTTCACGATTCCCCAAGTTTTGGGATGGAGTTGTGATATAGATGTCTTATTTTAGGGTGAGCATTTTGAAGTCTTTAACTCTCTCAGTCATGACCAGTTGTGGGTCTCTGTCTTCACTGCCCTTCACTATAAAGAGAAGCTTCTCTGAAGGTTTAGAGATGCACTAATTTCTCGGTGTAACAGGAAGTCACTGGGATTAATTCAACGGAATACTTGTGGTTCCTTCTTAGGATCCATGACTTCTTAGAGCCACAGGTTCTAGGCTCCAATAACTGAAAGCAGCTATTGTTTCCACTTGCGGAAGAAATCTTAAATCCAATCAGCAAATAGTAACTCTTATGATATTTGTTCCACGATTTCACTAGTGACCATGCCTTGCCAGGGCAATCATGGCTGAGGCTTGTAGGGTAGTAGTGATGGTTACTTTTCTACTCTAGTTAATATGCTAATATGCATAGCGCCTTCCAACACCACAAAGCTAGCCAGTAGTGAAGAAGCTCCCAGGTGGGTACCAGCTGGATGTTTCCTTGCTCTATGACTCAAGAGTGTGTTATCTCCGGCAATATCGTCTTTCCCTCAAGTTCTGGAGGGTGACAACAAATATTGGCAATAGCCTGTATTGTTTATGGGTCTATAGGAATTCACTTGTCCACAACTCCAGAGGATGTAACTCCTTTCTGCCTCTGCGTTTTGTATTTGTTAATCTGTTGTAACTGGTAAGTGTATTATTGCCTAATCACAAGGTAACTATTTAAACTCCCTTTCTGTATGTGAATGCATGTATTTTAAGACCCTTCTATAGTACTGGGTTTCCATATGATTTTTTCAAAATATTGCTAGTATCAGTTATCTCTCACTATGTTCATGCCTCTTTCCTGCCCTCTCCTCCCACTGGTACTCACTATTTAACCCCGTCCTTACCATTTTTCCCCTTAAACTCTTTATACCACTATGTTCTATCTCTCCTCCCTTGAAATTTCCCCCATGGCCTTTACTGATCTCCTGACCTTCCTAGATATTCCAAAAGGAATGTAACTATCTCACGATTCCCATCTAACATGCATAAATGAAAGAAACGTGTTTGTCCTGTGGGTCTAGTCTACTTTACTCAGAGTGATTATTTTTAGCTCCGCCTATTTATGTGGGGAGTTTTTGAATACAAGTTTTTCTTGTCCCCCCCCAAAATACTCCGAATTCTACTTATAATCCAGGCTCTTGATTCTGGAGCTGGGTAACTGAGGTCTTACTCATCAGCATGCTATACTGTTTCTTTTTCAGACACATAGATGCCGTCCAAGAACTTACTGATATCCTTGTTTTTAACTGTTGTGGCTTGCTGTATCAAAGCTGCTGAATTTGAAACAAGTTCAATATCATGCCCTTCAAGGATTTACTCATCCTTCTGGGCTTAAGAAACAGAACAAGCAACACGTGTCCTCATCTGAACTCTGTGATTTTTTTTTTCACCCAAGAAATTTTGTATTTCAGCTAGAGACCCATTCTCCTGAATAATGATGTGGGTGGAGAAGAGAGCAAATTGGGATGTCATCTTGGAAACCCAATGTAAGGCTCTTGATCATGTTCTGAGTATGACTATGGAGAGCTCAGTCAGTAGTCAGCTCTATTCTCTTTTGTCGCCGTTTGTCGGTTGACCTAGGGCCTTCTCTTTTTCTTTGCAAGAAGACTCTGTCCTACTTTGATGTGATTGAGGTCTCACTGGATGTTTCCTCTTGGGTCTTTTAAGTAACTGTGTACCCCATCAGAGTGGTATTCACGTTTTCTAGAGCAGTGGTTCTCAATTTGTGGATTGTGACCCCTTTGTGGTCTCATGACCCTTTCACAGGGATTGCCTGAGCCTGTCAAGAAGCACAGATATTTATATCACTATCCATAACAGTAGCAAAATGACAGTCACAAAGCAGTAACACAAATAATTTTATAGTTGAGCGATAACTACAACATGAGCAACTGTATTAAAGGGTCATGGTATTGAAAAGGTTGAGAACCACTGCTCTAGAATGTCTGCAGTCTGATTGCTGATTTTACTTGTGTGTTATGGGGGTGCTGTTCAGAAAGTCCTCCCGTGAGCCATTAACTTCAAATATATTTCCTACGTTCTTGTTTACTAGACTTGGGGTATCAAGACTTATGTTGAGGTCATTAATCCATTTGGGCTTGAGTTTTGTGCAGTGTGAGAGAGATAAGCATCTGCTTTCAGTCTCCTACATGTAGTTATTCAATTTGAGTAAGTTTGTTGAAGGTGCTCTTTCCCCTTCCCCAATATGTATGATTGGGTTCTTTGTCAAATATTAAATGACTGTGTGAGTGTGAGCTTATATGTGGACCCTTAATTCTATTCCATTGTTCACCATGCCTGTTGTTATGCCAGTCCTATGCTGTTATAGCCCTAGCTTTGTAGTATAACTTGAAATCTGGGCTGATGATACTTCCTATTGTCCTTTCATTGTTGAGGATTGTTTTGGTTCTCTTGGATCTTGAGTGTTTCCAAACAAAACTTAATGTTATTTTTCCCATTTCTACAGAGAACTATACTGTGATTTTTGGCATGGATTTTTGTTGAATCTGTAAATTGCCTTGTGTATGATGGGCACTTTTCACAGTATTAATCCTTCAAATCATGAGCATGAGAGATCTTATGCAGTCTTCCTCAGCTTCCTTTGTTAGCATCATAATGTTTTCAGTATATGAATCTAATATTTTTGGTGCCACTGTGAATGGAATTGTTTCCTTGGTTTCTTCTCAGCATATGCTTGTAATTAAAGGCTACTGAGTTTTGTGTATATTAACTGTGTATCTTGCTACTTTGCTGAATGTGTTTATAATCTGTAGATTTCTGGTGAAATTTTTAGGGGTTTTTATGTATAGAATCAAGTCATCAACAAATAAGAAACTTTGACTTCTTCCTTTCCTATTCTGAACCCCCTCGACTTTTTCACTTGCTTTATTGGCCTAAGACTTATAATATATTGAGGCAGGAGAGTGGACATCCTTGTCTCGTTTCTGATTTTAGTGAGAATATTTTGAGTTTTTCTCTGTTTAGAAAGATGCAGACTGTGGGTTTGGTGGGTAATACCTTTATTGTGATGAGATATGTTCCCCATAGTCCTGGATTCTCTAGGACTTTTATTATGAGGGGATGTTAGGTAATGTCAGAAGACTTTTTGGAATCTACCATGATTATCATGTGGTTTCTATATTTGAGTTTATTTATGTGGTGGGTTATGTTTAATGATTTATGTATGTTGAAACATTCCTGCATCTCTGGGATAAAGCTGACTTGATCATGTTAGATAGTATTTTTGGGTAGTCATGAATTTAATTTGCAAGTATTTTATTGAGAAGTTTTGCATCTATGCTCTCCAGAGAAACTGCCCTATAATTGTGTGTGTGTGTGTGTGTGTGTGTGTGTGTGTGTGTGTGTGTGTGTGTGTGTGTGTGCCTTTGGTTTTGGTATCAGAGTGCCACTGGCCTTACAAAAAGATTTTTAGAAATATTTCTTCATCTCTTATTTTATGGAATGATTTAAGGACTATCAGTGTTAGTTCTTCTTTGAAGGTCTGGTAGAATTCTGGACCAGGTCCATCTGACACTGGACTTTTTTAGTTGTGAGATTTTTAAGTATTGTCTTTATTGAACTGTATGTATGATCTGTGTAAACTGTTTATTTTATCTTAATGTCGGGATAGTAGGTCACATATATCTTCAAATTCATCTATTTCTTCCAGAGTTTTTCTGTGGATTATAGCATACACTTGTCAAGAGTAACGGAATATTCATGATCTCAATTGCGCAACAGTAAACAGAATAACGGATTAGATTAGACACTCCCCCTCTTTCTTTTGGTTAAGCTGGCTAATGCTCTACCAATCTTGTTTCATATAGTTATTGTACTTTAAAAAAAAATCTATTTCATTCTTCAGTGAGGCGGCTGAGTGACAGACACCACCCTGCAGATCTTCGTGAAGACCCTGATGGGCCACTGACAAGATCGAGAATGTCAAGGCCAAGATCCAAGACAAGGAAGGAATCCTACCTGACCAACAGAGGCTGATATTCGCCAGCAAACAGCTGGAGGAAGGCCGCACCCTGTCCGACTCCAACATCCAGAAAGAGTCTACCTGGCACCTGGTGTTGCGTCTGTGCGGTGGGTAGCATCATCGGGCTGTCCCTTCATCAGCCAGAAGTACAGCTGTGACAAGATGATCTGCCGCAAATGCTATGCAAGCCTGCACCCCCAACTGCTGCAAGAGGAAGTGCGGCCACACCAACAACCTGCACTCCAAGACGAAGGTCAAATAAAGCTGGGGCTATACCTCCAGATCAAATAAAGTCCCCTTCCATCTACTAGAACAGTAAAACAACAACAACAACAACAACAACAACAACAACATTCTATTTCATTAATTCCAGTCCCTGTTTTGATTAACTATTCCTATCTAGTTTTTGGGGGATAGGGGTATTGATAATGTTTTGCCAAGACTTTTTTTTTTCCGGAGCTGGGGACCGAACCCAGGGTCTTGCGCTTGCTAGGCAAGCGCTCTACCACTGAGCTAAATCCCCAACCCTTTGCCAAGACTTTTAAGTGAGTTATTAATTTGAGTTATTAGCATTGTTTTTCTTTTAATGTAAGCACTTTGTGCTATATGCTGTCCTGTTAGGACTGTTTTTATTAGATCACATAGATTTTGGTATACTTTACTTTTAGCAAGTTGTAAGAATTTTTAAATTTTCTTCTGCAAAACTTCATCCTTGACCCTTAACCCAGTTATTGAGTAGGGTGTTATTTCATTTCTGTGAGTTTCTTATATTAACACAAATTCCTGTTGCTGTTGATATCCAGTTTTGTTTTTTTTTAATTTGGTCAGTTATAATATAAGATGAGATATTCTATATTTGTTGAGTCTTGCTTTGTGTCCCAAAATGTTGATTTTGAGAAAAGTTCAGTGGGCTGTCTAGAGGAATGTCTATTTTTCTAGAGCATGGTTGCACTGTACTGATGATATTGGTTAGGGTCACATGATTTGTGATGCCATTTAATTCCAGGGATCCACTGTTTCACTTATTTCCAGATGGCATGTCTGTTAGTAAGAGTGGGGTATGAAAATCACTGACTACCAATATGTTGAGGTTAACAAGTGATTTTAGGCCTAACGGTATCACTTTTATGAAATTAGGTGCTCCTGTGTTTGTTACATATATGTTTAGAATTGTAATATCCCGTTGGTGGATTTTTTTTTCTTTAACATGTATGATGTGTTCTCCTTATCTCTTCTGACTAGTTTTAGTTTGAAGTCCTTTTGGTCAGACATTGGAATAGCTATACATGCCTGCCCTTTACTTTCATTTGTGTACAATACCGTTTTATATCCTTTTTGCCTAAGATGGTGAGATATTTCTTAGAGCTAAAGAAGATGAATTCTATTTTCTAATCCAATCTGTCATTCTATTTTTTTTTAAATGTGGGATTGAGATCATTAATATTCAGAGTTCCTATTGAAAAGTCTGTGCTAATTCCTATTACTGTATTAATTTTGTGGTAATGTTTTCTCAGATCTATTCTGATTACCTCTCCTGGCATTTGTTCCTAGACCTCTTGAGTATGTTTATTCTTCTCTTCAAATTGAAATATTCCATCTAGAATTGTCTGTACTTTGGGTTTTGGCATCAAAAATTCCCTAAGTCTGTTTTTATTATGGAAAGACTTCATTTCTTCTATCACTTTAATAGATACTGTTGCTGGGTATAATAGTTTCCGTTGACAGATGTAGTTTTTCAGGACTTAGAGTAAACCTCTTAAGGTTCTTCTGCCTTTAAATTACTCTGCTGGATAATTAGGTGTTATTCTAATAGGCTTGCTTTTATAAGTGACTTGATATTTCTTCTGTGACGCTTTCAATACCCTTTCTGTTTTCTGTGTTCTGAATATTTTAACTGTAACATGCCATGGATATTTTCTTGTCGTCTATTTAGTGTTCTGCAGGCTTTATATATGAATAGGTACCTCTATATCTAGTTTTGGAAATTCTCTTCTATGATTTAGATGAAGTCATTCTCTGGATCTTTGCCATAGTATTATTCTCCTCCTTCAGTGGCCATAATTCAGAGGTTGGTTCTTCTTATAGCGCCCCCAAACTCTCTCCCCTATTCTGCTTATTGTTCTTAACCTTTACTTAGTGATCCTGTTCCTCTGATTTGTCTTCCATCCTGGACTTTTATTTTCAACAGGATCCATTCTGTCAGGGAGGTTTTCCACTGAGAATTTTAACTGATTTCTAAAGTTTTTCATTTCCAGCCTTGTTTCAGTTTGGGTTTCCTTAAATCCAAACAGACACAACCTGTTCTTTTGGCTTGAAATCCTCTCCCTGTCCTAGAAAAAGATAGAGGCCCTCCAAACTGTGTGCATCAGACTTTTATAGCATTACATATTGTAAATTGTGTCCCTTCCAAACAGATTAAGCATTTTAGCAATCAGATCTTTGTCTTTGTCACCAATATATAAAATCTAACACAATAAGTGGTATACAGTAGGGACACACACATGCACATACATACACACACACAGAGAGAGAGAGAGAGAGAGAGAGAGAGAGAGAGAGAGAGAGAGAGAGAGAGAAAGAGAGAGAGAAACTGAATACAACCCTCCACTTGATTAATTTATACATCTGTAAGCCCTGATTTAAATGTTTCTTCTTTATCGAAGCCTTTTTTGATTACACTAGGAAATCAGTAACGATTTCTCCTAGTATATTTTCCACTGATTTTCTTTTTTTTAATTTATCAGCCACAGAATAGAGAATATCACTCCACCTTATTTCTAATTCAAGTTAGGACTCAACAAAACTATCAGAAAAATAATAATTTCATTTATTTAGGGATTAATTATTTTTTTAAAAAAATCTAAAGTCTATTTTTAAATCTTAGATTGACTTCCTAATTTCATTTCTCTCTTTGTCCTTGTCGTCTTTAAATTGTTTGACCATAGCTAAAATTACTCTCTAGAATTCTTGGTAAGCTCTTCCCTGGCATTTAGTGACCATATTGCTATGGGATTTATATTCTTTGAGAAGACATGTTATTTTCATTTTTCATGCTGTTTTTATTTTGTATTGGAATTTCACATTAATAACCATTAATTTGTTAGTTAAATTTTTCTTTTTCTCTTTCTCTTTCTTTGCTTCCTTTTCTTTTCTCTTCCCTTCCTTCCTTCCTCCCTCCCTTTCCTCCCCTTCTTTCTTCTTCTTCTTCTTCTTCTTCTTCTTCTTCTTCTTCTTCTTCTTCTTCTTCTTCTTCTTCTTCTTCTTCTTCTTCTTTTCTTCTTCTCTTCTCCTTCTCCTCCCCCCTCCTCCTCCTCCTCTTCTTCCTCCTCCTCTTCCTTTCTTCTTTTTGTTTAAGTCACTTTTCTTCTTTCTGCAGAGGTGTGTAAAACATGTAAGATAAAGATAATTCAACATAAAGTTGGATGTTGATTTACTATGTTTGGAATTTGAGGATATAGCCTCTATTAGTGTTTTTTTCCTCTGCTGTAGTTTAATGTCTTCATTGGTCTGGTCACAGAACCTGGAAGAATTATCCTTAGTAGTGTATGATGGTCCTGAGACTCAAGAACAAATAGGGCAATGGGAAAGTCCCAGTAAGGCAGTTGGGAGGATTGTGGGACTCTGGGTCACATGTGATGGTTTCCTGGTGGAATCCTGGTGGTAAGCAGGTAGTGATCTTATTAATCTAAAAGGAAGGAAGATAGTGAGGAGGGCTTATCCCTGACAAGAAGCCCTGGAATGTGGATAACCCAAATGGAGAAAGAAATGGTACTGAAGAGATAGCCTACCTTGTTCTGTGCTATATGAGATTGCTACAGAGTCCCTGTTTGCAAGGTGGTGTGTGCTTTGATGAATCCCCGAGGGAGGGAGATAGACTGAGAGGAGGTAAGTGTTTCTGGCAAGCTGTTGTGGGACTTGGGTGACCTGATGGGGAGGGAGAGCGCTGGTAGTCTATATGGGTCTACACTCAAATATTTTACAGACCTCACTTCTTGTCAATTTCCCCACCATAAAATTTTATGTTATTATTACTGCCTTTTAATTTTTATCTTGTAGGGAAACACACAACAGCAAGCAGCTATTATAAATGCAGTAATGATTTTTGTAGATAATATATTTTATTTATATATAAAGCACTTGAAAATAAATAAGTGTGGCTGTACACTGAAACCACTTTTTTTTTTCTACTGGAGAGCTGATACTTAATGCCCACTAAAATCTGAAATCTTTAACTGTAGCTGCATATTGTTCAAGGGCACTTGGCTCATAACTTGAAAACTTTTGGTTTATAATATCAGGCATATAAAAGTTGAAGTGATTAAGTCTGGGAAGGTTTACCTGAAATAGATTTAACCCATTCCTGGATGCTCAGCTCACTTGGCTGATTAATGCTAGGTGCTCGTTCCTGTGGAGAAGTGTAAACAGAGAGTGTCTACCCCATTCATTAGGGGAAATGCAGAGAATCCCGAGGGACATGCTTCATAGATTTCCTTCTAGCTGTTACTTCCACATTCCGTGTGTGTGTGTGTATGTATGTGTTTAGCTAATAGTATCAAAATATCAGCTACGTGGCCATGATATGAACTACAAAAATCATGTAAAACATGTCAAGGTCACATTAGATCAACAGCATCTGTCAGAGGTGCTTTTGTATAAGAGGTATTGCTAACTATGCTTTTTAATTTGTATTTTAATTCTCTTTTCTTTGCACGGCTGAGATCTGGGAAGCCAACTAAGAGAGCTAAAGAAGATTCAGGACTACCGGAAGTTGATGAGACGGGAACAGATTGTCGTACAGACCAAGAATAGCCTGACATCACTCATGGTTTGTTTGTTTGGCTCCTGCTATGCCAATATACTTGCAGGAACTCAATAACAAGATATATGAAGAGTGCACATAATACAGTTGTTGTTATCTGTCTTCTTCCTGAGAATCACAAAGGGTATTTCTCTTCATTCCTATAATTGAGAAATAGAAGCTCAAAGTGACTTGTGACTTGCTCAAGGTCACAAAGCTACTAAATGGCAGAGTCAGGGTCAGATACAGGTTCGACTACAGTGAGAGGCACAGACAGACCGGCTTAGGATCTATCGGGAGGGTCGACTGCTTCCCAGGGTCATTTGAGACCATGATCTGCTATCCAGTCGTAAGAACTATCAATAGCAGGTGTCTCTCTCTGGAGAGAGATGGCTGCCCTCCTGTGGTCCTGTGGACACACTGTTGTGTGTGTGTGTCGGGGGGGGGGTTTCTGCCCTCTGAGCAAAGGATTGATGCCTTCTGGAGAGCTCAATGGGGTGTTCCTACAGAGAAAAACAGAAATTCTAGTGTTCGCTCTCAAGGAAAAAAATAACATGTAAACTCAGAGCTCCACATATATCATTGTAAGACTTTTAATAAAGTTCTCAGCATCTCTAAATCTGGAGTTCTCTTTTCTGCAAATTAATGGTTCATTCAGGTAGTTTTGTTGAGTTCTAACCACGAACTGGCTGTAAGGTGGAGTGATGTTCTCTTTCCTTCAGTAACTCAATTCTGTGGCAGATAATTTAAAAACAAAATCAGTGTACAAAGTGGAGAAAGGCACTAGGAGAAATTGTTATAGATGTCTGGTGAGATCAAGAAAGGCTTCAGTGAAGAGGAAACATTTGGATCAGATCTTACAGATTTACAAATTGCCACGTGGGGAAATAAATTCAGTGTGTGTGTGTGTGTGTGTGTGTGTGTGTGTGTGTGTGTGTGTGTGTGTATTTGTGACAAAGATATAGACCTCATTGCTAAAATTCTTAACGTGATTGAGCAGGACACAATTTATAACATGTGATGCTACAAAGTGTGATGAGCCCACACAGGAGGGCCTCTGTCTCAATCTGGGGCAGGGAGAGAATTTCAAGCAGAGAGAACAGGTTGTGTCAAGATGATAAATTATGGAAGGTCGCAGCATGCCCCAGCACTGTGTTTGTGGGGAAGAATGTAGAGACTGGAGAGTGAGTTAAGGGACAGCCTGAAATGGGTTACACATGTCTAATTAAAAGTTCAGATTTTAATCTGATCACAATGGGGACTTTAATCATGGAAACACACCAAATGAGTGGGTTTTGTTTTTGTTATTGCTTAGAGAAAGTTAGAACAGAGATAGTGGAATTTCCTCTGAAACTAGAAATCCAGTGGTCATTTTGTCATTTTTTTTCTCCTGTAATTTCAGTTACCTATAAGTAACCTTTGTTAAAAAATATTAAATAGGAAATTCCAGAAAAAAATCTCAACTTGTAATTGTGTTCTATCCTGACTAGTATGAAGAGACCTTTGAGTGTCTCTTTCCTGCATAGGGTGGGAATCACTGTTTGTCCCATACATCCAGACTTCCTTAGTAACATCCCTTAGTAATTTGGGACCTACCTTGGTTATTACCTAGACTGTCTTGGTGTTGCAGTGTTTGAACTTAAGAAAGCTGTCCTTTATTTAATAATGTCCTCAAAGTAAAAGAATGTTGACTCTGACAAATTGAAATATGAAGTAGAATTCATAAAGTGCCTTTTAAAAAGTGCCATCTCCTACTAGTAAGTATGTGTTGTTAAAAAACAATCATAGTCTATGTGTAGTTCAGCACCAGCAGGAAGTCCAGGAATCCTGTGGGAGGGTCCTTATTTGGTAAAGGGGGCTATTATAATGACCTGGGGGAGCCAGTGCAGGTAGAGGGGTGTCCATCTGAGAGGGTACAGTAGAGTGCTATTAGAATGAGAGGATCTGAGCCAGGAATTGGCTCTGAATTAGAAGGGACCGCATGCAGGTTGATGAGATTCGAGGATGAAGAACACAGAGGTGGTGTAAACATTTTCATCCTGAAGGACAGGTGTGCTAAGAGCAGGGTAGAGTTCTTTGAAACAGACCAACATGGGATTCATTGGTAGACCTCAGAAGAAAGGCAGCAACTTGAGGTCTGGATTTGATCATAAGTAGGTGTGTTTCTGGGACACTGGGGGGAAGAAGGGCTAAGGAGAAATCCCTAGAAAGGATAATTCAGTGTTGCCTGGAGGCAGATCCGTGGCTGAGCTTGAGGAGGAAGATGGAACATGGCTGGTATTCTGGAGACTGAAAGGGGCAAGGAGCTCATGTCACAAGGCAGGATGGTCATGGAAAAAGACTCACAGGGTAGTGACTAAGGATGGAATTGAGGAAGGGCCAGAACTTCCCAGGCTAATGTAGTAGGGCTGTGCTGAAGCAGATGAGGTAATAGCTAGGGAAATGACACGCACGACCCCACTGAGGCCTCTGCCTGCATCTTTTCTCCTCCCACTCCCCCATCACTCACACACTCTCCAATTCTATTTCAGCTGCCCACCCCTTCTTGTCATTAAGCCCCATCTTGATACATCTGCCTTCCAGTCATTTTGCTAAATCTTTGTTTCTATATTCACATTCCTCTGCTAGCCTCATTTTACCCATTAGGACTTGGTTAGGCTATTTACCCTAGAAAGTCTTCTCCAATTCTTGGTGAGACTTCCCTTTCTCCAGGGCACCCTTCCAGGACATCTATCCAGGGCTGGACAAACCATCCCAACTCTGGACTTCTCTAACTCATTATGTGTCCACACTTACCATATAGTGCCTGTTTCCACCTTCACTGGGACTCGTTTTCCATTCTCTTCTCTGTGTGGGATTCTTATCTATTTCTCTTACAAATTCCCACAGTCCAGCCCAAGGCTGGAACTTTACAGTCTCAACAAACTGTCACCAAACACAAAAAAAATCAAACAAGATGCACACACCCAGGTGCTGTTTCCTTTTCTGGAAATCAGAAGAGTAAGTAGTCTCCTTTCACGACTCACCTCAGAAGGCAGACGGCCCATTGGGAATTGTGTGGCCACAGCAGTGTACACTACTAATTACAACATGTAGTCCATGTGTGTGCAAATCCAGAAACAGCGCGTTAGGGAAAAATAACTCCTGATCTGGACACATCCCCAGAGCTTTTCCTGAGCCCAGCTGTGTAGAAGTGATGGGCGTCATGACCACCTGATAAAATTATTTCTATCTGGTAAGTGTGGGTGGGCACGCAGCGGCACGAGTGTGTGCAAAACCCGGGTGGGCAGGGCAGGAGCTTCTGGCATGAAAGCCTGATGAGGAAAACTCCTTAGGGACCTCATCACGTTTGCCGTTAGGGAGCATGAACAAAGGAAGAATTAGCCTGTTGCTGTATTTCCTGTATGCTACCTGACTTTTATGCTCAGTGTGGTATATACCTTCAATCACAGATCCATAGGCACACACCTTATACAAATGAGCTCAGAGGCCCTCGTCTTCTGGAGCTTATGCGAGCTTACCTTCTTACAGACATTGGGCCTGACAAAGAGCAAGCCCGCAGGGTTATTTGGCAATGTCACCTTTATCAATAGCACATAGAGCAGAGTGTGGTACTTTCCAGGCCTTCTAAGAATGATTGGTGCTTCTGGGACAAGTGTCGGTGGTGGACGAGGAAGAGAGAGAGAGAGAGATTAGGTTTCTCCTCCTAGTACTATTACAAACCGTGCGAGGTTGGGAAAAAAATTTGATGTGTCTGAGCCTTTGTTTAACTGTCCTTAACAAGAGGCTTCAACCTAACAGTTTGGTAGGGTTCTGTAGGCTATGACTGTGAAATATTACCCTCTAAATTTTACAAGCATTGGTACATGCTAAATCTGAGTTCATTTGGAGAAGCTGAATGTTAAAGCGACCATGGCCTCCCCTGACACTTTAGAGCACTCTAGCTACTTCTAGCCCTGGTTTTCTCCTATTCACACAACCCTGTTTGTCCGGCCATGCCTTTGTTATTTTTATCTCCTGGCCTTTGGTGATTCCCACTTTCCTTGATCTGACTCCCAACAGTGCTGATGGGCAGTTGTGAGCAGCCAAGACCTGTCATAGAATACGCAGAGAGAGGAGTGAAAGAAAAATGGAAATTCACTCGGTTTGTAGCGGTGCACATTCATGGGCCTCTAGCTCCTTCTCCGTTGCCCATGAACCCAGCCAGGATTACTATCCAAGGCCTCTCTACAGCGCCTGCAGTAATAGCTCATCACAGTGTCAGGCCTGGAGGGGTTCTCTTGCCGATGCAGGCATCCTGGATTGCTTTTTTCGGAATTTCTTAGCCAATAGGGACAGGCCTGGAAACAGACACTCTGCTCTATGTGCTATTGATAAAGGTGACATGTTAGTTTTTAGAAATAGAGGGGTGGACATAGTTTTCAGGAAGCTTACCACACCGAAATCCCTCCCGGATATGTAGAGACAGTCTGCTCACTGAAAGCTCTTGAAGTGGGCTCTTAATTTTCCCTGCGTTTCCCTCCAGATTCTCAATTGGTGCTACTCTATCAATTCAGCTTGCATTATCTGTGTTTAGGGAAGTCAGCAGGGACTTGGCAAATAATGGGAGTCCATGGGTTTTATTCTATAGCCTCAATTTATTCTACAAATGTGAATTAAATGCCTACTGTGTGCCGGCCCGTTTACTAAAGGCCATAATTATAAAAACGAGCAAGTCTTCAGATCTGGAACTGTAAGCATCTATGTCTCGCAGGATAAATTGTAACAAGAAAATTGTCACCAAAGCTATGGAGTTGAGAGCTGCTACTGAAATGCAAAACAGGTAATGACCACAATTTCTTCCTTGGGGAAACTGATATTTGATATCAAGGGGAGATTTTTAAAAGTGGAAGCTGAGTAAGGTGTCTAGGCAAAGAAGGGATTGGCCCAAGGAGACACGTACAAATGTAAAGAGACGTTGTGGGAGAGAGGTAATTCTTGGGGGCTTCAGGCTTCTCCACCTTGTTCCTCTATGTCACAGTCTCTCACTGAACCTACAGCTTGTTTTTTTGGGGGGTGTTGTTGTTGTTTTTTGAGCAGGCCCCAGCAATCCTCTTTTCTCTCACTCCAAGTGTTGTTTAAAGGTTTCCTTACCACACCCAGCTTTGGACTTGACCACTGAGGATCTGAACTCAGGCCCTCATGCTTGCACCCTGAGCCATCTCCTCAGCTCCCCGCTATTTAGTGGACTATGAAGGCTGGCTAGTAAAGGGAGTGAAGAGGTCCCATTGCTGAGGCTTCCTGCTCCACCGGTGCTGGGCATTGTGTCCATATCCTTTTGGATGGTTTATGAGACAATGCTGCTAAACAACCCCCACCTCTTTCATATCACAGCAGTCTGGTTTGACTGTGGTTTGTTCACACTGAAGCTCACATCGAGAGGGATTTATGCTAGACCTCCAAGGAAGATGTTATGACACCCATTTTACTATGTGCCTCAGTCTATTTTATGCCACCATAATGGAATGAATACCCGATGCCAGACAATGTACAAAGCCGAAAGAATATTTCGGTTGATGATTCTAGCAGCAGGAAGGTCCAAACACAGAAGCTTAGTAGGAACTTTAGAATGTGATTAAGAGACTCCAACCTCTTGAATGGCTTAATGCTACCTCCCTGGAGTGGGCCATGTCTGGTGGGAGCTAGGGGGCCAGAAGATTAGTAATTCAAGGACATTCTTAACTGCACCGGAAGTTCAAAGCCAGTGTGGGTTTTTAGTCGAAGGTGAACCTGAACGTTTGGTCTCATTTCACTTCTCATAGAAATACAAGTTCTGCATGTGGCCAGTTTGCTTTCTACTTCTCTTCCCACCTCGCCACATGTGATATATCCCTGGGGCCCTCACCAGTGTGAACTCTCCACACAACAGGATGATTGGCCAAATCAGTCTCTTTCCTTTATACATTAGCACAAAGCAGACGGATACACGTAGTAAAATGGATCTAATAATATCTTCCTTGCAGGGCTGGCATCAAGGTTCCCTGTAGAAACCTGAGAGCCTTCTGTTTCTCGAGGCTGCGAATCCTACTGTCTGTTAAAATGGAACCTTGCAAGTGGAGCTGGTAGATTCTGACTAACCCAACCAGCAGTGCAGTGGGGGTCCCCCTCATGAACACTGAGCAGGGGAATTTGAGTGGAGAAGAGGGCTCTTTCTTCAGTACCTGAAGAGTCACACGTGCACAAAACAACAACCCATGAGCAGCGCACCAGAGGGGCTGGGAAGCAGAACTGTGGTAATGGGGCTTCATTCAGATCTCTATGCCAGGTGAAATCATGAACTGCTGAATGGAGCAATGGGTGCTTAAGAGAGAAGGACTGTGGGGGTTATCTGTTAAGTATTGGTGTAAGCATCGTGTATCATCAATTGTCAACTATCATAACGAATGACAGTAGAAATACTTATAGTAACAACAGCTTCCATGGTTTCTCAGTTTCTGCAAAACACAGAAGGCTATGTGGAATATATTTTTTCTATGTGGTTTATTTTACTTGTGTTATTTAGTTTATGTCCCACAAACCTCACAATGGACCTCACTAAGAACCCCATGACATGGACAAACCAAAGCACGACCAAGTTAAAAACCAGGGTTTCCATCTAGAAGCTAAAGTAGAGAGAACTCCTCAGAGCATAGGCCTCACTCCAGTGCTATTTGAGCATTGCCTTCCTTCGCTTAGGGAGAGTTAGTGCCTTGGATCCTTTCCTACCTGAAACAGGGTGGGACTGGGATTGTGGGGCATTATATAATCAGGGCTGAGCACAGCAAATCAGAGCTGGGGAGGGGAGATAGCTCTCTCCACACAGCTGTGGAGTGAAGAAGCATTGTAATGAAGCTTCTCATGTGAGGCTGCGGTGGGAAGCCGCGCTCTGCTAACCCCTCCAATGAGAGCTCGTGGATAACTATATATTACAGCTGGAATCGCAGGCAGTAATTACTAGACAGGAATTGAGCCTGAAAGGTGAGATGGGAGCGGCTGGCAGTGGAGCACTTTGCTCTCCTCGCCCACAGATAATGTTTGTAGACAGAGAGGAGTGGGACCCTGGGACCTGGAGGAGGGGATGGATTTTAGAATTCTAAGTGCCCTGTGCCCCTGACTGTAGCAAAATCATAAACAACTCTAGCCAGTACCCAAACTGATATATTCAAATGCCTTGATAAAATGACCAAAGCAGACTATTAGGGAAAAAATACATCAATTTCCCTGCTGTCTCATTAGAACAAAAGGATTCTGATACACTGTAGCCCTCATGCCTCAGTTGACCTCAGCAGAGACCCATGAGAAGACAGTAATCCCATCCCAGATACAGCTTGGCTTTTTTACATTTTCTTCTTAACTTCCTTTCATTTCTTGATTTGGCTCCTATTGCCCGAACTTCACTGTTTGGTTTCACGGCTACTGCTATTTTGGATTTGTGAAGTCATTTCTATTCTTAAGTGAGGAAGTGTGGTCAGACAGTGCGAGCCCACAGTCAGGTGCTCCAGCATCTCTCTGCCTCAGACAGCGAAGATTCATCCAGCCTGTCTCCTCTGCTTTCCAGGAGGCAACAGGACTGGGTGGGGCTGGTGTTCCATTTGAGGTAGCAGAACACAAATAAAAGATGCCTCCATTACACTTCTGATATATCCATAGTGCTTTGCAAACCCCTTGTCTCCAAGCATTACTTACAGGTTGGTCTTACCTGGAAATGACCAGGATTTTCCCTGTGCCCTAAGACAGGGCTCAGCTACTATAACCATCAATCACGTCCAGCGTGGTCCCAGCTCTGTGGATGCACCAAGGCGCCTGGCTAGCCTGCTCACCTCTCTTTCTGTTTCCTGTCCCACCTACGATTGGAAAAATGCTTTCCTGTCTTAAAAAATGCATAGACATAGAAGATGAATGAAGACAGAGAGCTAAATTCGCTATTACTATTCTACTTGAACTTGTTTGTTTCCCACGGAAACTAAATAATGGATCTAAACTGTTTGCCGTTATTTTAAGCACATCACAGAAAGCTTTTGAAAACATTTCCCCCCAGTTTCATGATTTTACTTCAAATGCAGTCATTTTCTCCCCTCCCCTATTTGTTTGGTTTTATAGTTTTGCTCTATTTTCTATTGTTTTATTTTTATTTCTTTCAAAGCCTTTGCAAGGGAGAAGATCCTTGACTGACTGGGAGGTGCAATAACTGTACCATTGAGCTGGAATATTACTGACAGTTTGAGAGGATAAGCCCACATGCCCCTGTCCCTTTTCTGACCACGGGTGCTTTGGGACTCTGCCGACACATAGCACTCCCTTTTATTTTCTCCCGTGGGCCCTGAGAAAAGGCTCAGCCAAGGCTGCAGAGGGATCAGATGGCAGAGTTAAATCGGTCAGCCTCTGTCATGATTCTACCAGTAGACTGTGAAACCGAGAATTGATATTCCAAAGGAAAGGGAAAAAATTAAATTCATTAAAGGTCCATTACATAATTGCTTAATCACATAATTTTGCTTTTGGAAGGGAACATTTTATTGATCACCTATCCCAGACTCATTACCGGCTAGGAAACTAATACCAGAAAGGAGTCCAACTGCCTCCGTAGCTCAAGGTCATCTGGCCATGCAGGGATAGGACCGAATCTGGATTCACATCTTGCAATGGAAGCTCTTACCTGCTCATCTCACTACTCATGACTTCTACACAAACGAGGGGGATTCAATCAGCATATCTGCTTATTTTGGTTATGCATATATTAAGCAAATGTTATGCAAAGACTAATCAAGTGAAACAGGTCGCATTAGGTTCTGATGACACACATATTGAGGCAAAATGGTCCCAGTTCCTGGAGCTCAGAATAAAAGGCCACCAGGCTGAATCCATGCTTCCCTTTCCCTCCCTTCACCTCGATTCCTAGCCCTTTTCCTGAACTCCTGGTTTCCCATTTCAAAGCATCAGAGGACCATTCTGATGTGACTCTGAACTGTTCATTGAAGCTTTGTATTTGGGATTATTGATGGGGAAGATTGAAGAGCAGAGCACAGGATCCGGATGAAATCAGGGTGTGTTTCTGGATGAAGGCAGCGTGTGTTTTTCTTGCTTGTCTGGAGGAAATCTCATCTTACTTTCTCAATCTAACTGATACAATCTGATGATTGCTATAGTTTATCTTTTAAGCGCAGGTTTAGAAATTAAATCCACAGAATAACAGTACAGAATGCTGGTTAAATAAAAAAAAATGTGATTAGGACTGACATCATAGCAGAGGGAACTGAAGAATGTTTGCAAAAGTAGGCGTGTTTGATCCTTAGCCTACAGCCTGCCCTTCATGTTCTCTTGTCCTTTCCATCTTCAACATAGATGATGTAGAATAAAGGTCCTTACTATGTGCAACCAACTTCATCTTGGACTTCTTAGCCTATAAAACTCTGAGAAATAAATGCATATTCTTTTATGAAATACTGAGAAGGTGCTATTCTGTTGTAGATAGAGAATCAGCACCAGTGGGTAAAGCTATTGCTACAACAAAGAGCTGAAACCATGTAAGCGTCTCTGAGTCCAGGTAATGAGTCGCAGCTGGAAGATTTGGAGGTTCAGATTTGAAAACGTCTAGATTGCCATAAAAGAAACATTAAGGGTGATTGTGATGAAGACTCTGGGGAAGTGAAGAATGTAACTTCCGAGAGGTTACTTAAGTAACTATGAGTAGACTATCATTAGGAATGTAGTCTGGAAAGGTCACAGATGGAAATAAACAGCAAGGTACTAGACTAGAGGAAAGGCTTGTGACAGGTGGTAAGGAACTTGGCCGAATTGTGCTCCTGGCCATTGGCTTTATGGAAGACTGGCTTGAAGAGCTTGGATATCTGATAAAGTTTCTAGAAAAATGTGTAAGGAGCTACATGGATACTTTTAACCATAAGCAGTAAGATGTGAGAGAAAAGAAAAGGCTCAAATAAGGAATCTATAATTAAAAGAGAAACAGAATAGAAAAAAATGGAAAATTTACAGCCTGGCCATGTGAAAAGGAGAAGGTACTTGGAAGTACAACCCAAGGGTGTGACCAAGGACTTTTTATTAAGGTAAATAGAGATGGCTAGAAAGGATCATAAATCAACAGAAAATATCCCCAAAGACATCTGGGACATCTTTTAGGCTACTCTTCCCATTACTGACTCAGATCTTTTGAAGGGCCAAATGGTTTCTAAGGAAGGATCCAGGACTATATTCCTGGGTTTAATGATCAGAGCTGTGTTGATCTTTGCCCTCTGAATCATCTCAGCATATCTGAACTCAGCATATCATGTCACAATCATGGCCCATATGAGCCCAGGCACACAGCTTTGGAGGGAATATGCTATAAGATTGGGTGGCCTTGATGTATGTCAACTCTGAAGCTAGGCAGAAATCAAAACATGCAGAGTCATCCATAGTAGCCTCCACCTAGATCTCAGAGAGTGTGTTAGATAACTTAAATAAATTTGCTTCAGCTGTGTAGTACCTCTAGGGAGCCCGTCAGATGCACAATGTCTCTGTATAAGTAGAGAAACTTAGAGAACAACTCCAACCTGGGACAGAGGCAAATCTCAAGAATGCTGAGGTGTGGGCTCAGCCCAGGGGCCCGAGGCTTTGAAAACCAGACTGTTATCCTTAAATGCACCCAGGGGTCAGTACATGCAGCCAAAGGAGATTACTCCTTAGCTCTAAGATTCATGGCAAGGGAGGGAGACATATTAAAGAAGGTTTGAAAGTCGAGGGTGATTTGATACATATGACATAACCAAAGAAGGGAGAGATATGGGGAGAGGAAGAGAAACAATAAGAGGGGTTCCGAGGGCACAAGGGAGGGTACTGGGGTGCAAGGATATGTTAGAATAGAGTTTAAGGGCACACGTATATGAACATGGAGTAATGAAACCCAGTACTTTGTTATGCTTACTTGCAATTTTTTTTTTAAAAAATGAGCATGTTCTAAACTCTGTAACTTTTACTTTATTAATTCTATATCTTTATTCCCACTCGACCCCTCCCACTGTTGTCTTCGTACCTGCATTAATAAAGACCTTTCATCAATGCAGCTTTGATGCTAGAGAAAAAGCTGCAGATGTGCTATTTAGCAGAATGTGACATAAACAAACATTTCTATAAGCTAGAGGTTTAATGAGTACACATGGCATACCTCTCTAAAACCCTTCACATGGCTTTTATGCTCTCTTACATTGGCAAAATATGAACACACTCACTAATAAGACTCAAAGACACAATCAAAATTAACGAATGAACAAATAAATGAGACGTGCTATGTACACAGTGGAGTTTCATTGAGCCAAGGAGAATGAAAGTAGGTTGTTTACAAAAAGCCGGTGCACCTGGAGATCATCATGGTAAATGCCATAAGTCAGTCTTAAAATGAAAAGAATAACTTAGTTTTCTTCATATGTGGAAGCTACAGGGAGACGGAAATGAGACTTAAAATGAGGGCTACTAGCGATAGGCAAAGAGGAGGAACACAAAAGAATAATGGAGGGTGAATATGACGAATATGATGAAATATATGCAGGTATAAAATGTCATAATGACCCCATAAGGTACACTTAATACACAAAGACTCACATATTTCCCCCTTTGGGTTTTCAAAGGACTTGGGGAAAGTCACCTCTCTTTTCATGCCTGTTTTTCCTCTTTGGAAAAGGGAGTGCCTATTGCTAATCCTGCCATTGCCACATTTTGAAAATGTGTAACTTGTTTGATGTCATGTAGGTTCACAACTAGAGAGAAATTAGCCTTGGAATGAATCATGCCTGACATCTCACCCATATTTGATTTAGATGAGACTGGGGACATTGGACTTTCCATTTGATGTAGGACTAAGTAATGATTTTCTTACTACAGGGATGGGGTGAGTATATTTTGCATTGGGAGGAAATGAGATGAATTGGGACCTGGGGTGGACTACTCATAACTATGGTTTGAATATGTCCTCCAATATATATTGGAAACATATTCTCTAGGTAACAAGTGTGATGGTTCAACCCTAAAGGAAAGTAAATAAGTAAATAAAGTAAATAAGACTGCCATTATAACTATGATTACAGTCATTGTTTCAAGAATGGGTTAATTATCACAATCATGCACTTGTCATAACAGCACATTCTGCTTCACCCTTCTTTTTTGAAAAAAAAAACCAAATCTTTATTTTCTCAATATTTGTTTTGTGACACAGAGGTTCACACTTATGCCTCATGCATGCTGGACATGCACACCTCTGAGCTGACTATGTTCCCTTTCCTGCCTCAGAAGGAAAGACCCTCTTACCATTGACAGACACAGCATAGCAGCCCTCTTCAAATGCCAGCACTCTGCCATTGGACTTCCCATTCTCCAGCCTGGAAAATATACTTATTTTCTTTCTGTTACTCGGTCTAGCTATCCTGATACCTACATAAAACAGAATAAGACAATCAGGTCTCAGCAGGAATATAGAGCCACCAAAGCTACATGAAAAATATCCAGTCCTGGCTTTTGCATCTTGGGACCAACAGGAGATATAATAGGCAAAAGAAGCCATAAGATGCTCGGGCATCTTCAAAGTCACGGGAATAATGATGTGATCTGTGTCAAGAGGTGAAGTCTAGAACATCCACCTTTATTTCCTGTTTCTTGTCTGGGTCTCACACTGGAAGCTGCACCTGGGTTGGCCTGCAGGGGTAGTCAGCATGAGCCAAAGGTTATTTTCAATGTCTAGCCTTCAGGACAGAAGGCTCTCCCCATCAAGGAAGGTAAAGTTAGACCTAATTTGTTCCCAATGTGGTCCATAGGTCACCATCCCACTGTTTTGTGACCGCTATCTGGTTTTGAATGTCTAGGAGTGGGCAAACTCCTCTTGAATGCCAAATCATATGGTGTGAGCTGGCTCTGACTTACAGGAAAGCAGAAAAGACAAGACAAGGAATGTTCCGAGTAGACATGTGGCTTGTAGACAGTTGATGGGAGAGCATCTTTGACTAGGCAACCATGGTAGTAACTTTTAGCCTCTTTTTCATTTTTTTTTTGAGGCAGAGCTCAAATCCTTGAATAGCAGCATTTAATTTCTCTCCAAATACATAAGATACAGTACGTGGGAATTCATTGCTCAACCCAGTTCCAAGTTCTTTGTGTCTCCGTCTTCTACATGTACACACCACAAACACACCCTGACCCACATCCTACAAACACACACACACATGCACACACGCACACACACATACACTTCATTGGTATCCTTGGAGCTGGAGCCAGGTCCAGCATATTTCTCCTTATTTTCTTCCTCTAAGAAACAGAGATTTCCCCTGATTAGTGATGTTTGCATTTTCACATATCCATCTTCTTTTGGAGAAATACCTGTTTCCATTGCTTAGTTTTAATTATTTAATTTAACATTGGTTTTTGGTTGACTTGTTCAGCAGATCTTCAAGATACATCAAACAGTCGGCCTTGTGGCTCTGGCTGGGTTAGGGAGATATTGCACACTGAAAGTTGTCTTTTCGTAAGTATAAACTTTCAGATCGGTTAGATGAGTAAGTTTAAATATTTGCCATACAATAGCGTGCCTGTCCTCAACAGTGAACTATAAACTTAAAAGTTGTTAGGAAGCTAATTCTCAACTGAAGTGTTCTTACAATGTAAAAACAACAAACACACATGTCAGGAAGCAGATAAGGACAATGGAATGATGGAGTTGATGTGACATTTATTTCCCAGGAAAGCATCAAACTGTGTGTGTGTGTGTGTGTGTGTGTGTGTGTGTGTGTGTATGGCAGGGGAGTTCTAGAATCTACTCAGCATTTATCTCTTCCATTTAAAAACAATAATGTCAAACCAGCCCTGATATTGACCATTCTTGAAGGAACATGGAAATTAAAAATGTACTACAACTTGCATTTAACTGAAAGGACTTAGCAGGTCTGGGGTGCTATTTGTGGATTCAAAATCTCCCTCTATTAAAAAACAAACAACAAGCACAAAATCCAAAACCTTATGTGCATCTTCCCTTTAGAGGACACCTCTCGCTGATCTGTGACAATCACACTGAAGCCATCTGGTAGCCTGTAACGCACAGTCCTGGCTGATGGAAATTGCTGGATTTGCCCTCTACTGAGCAAAAAACCTGTTGGGTCTAAATTACTTTCTGTACAAGTATGAATGGATGCCCTTGTCACCTTGGCCTTTCAGGCTAACATGGCTCAAATGTCTGGGCTTCTTGATCATCCTTGCAATGAATTTTTTTTTCCTGTGGTGAAAAAGACAGCATGTTTATTTCGCTGCATGATCCATTTTTTCCCCTATATTGATTGTCAGGGTCACTTTTTGGCCACTGGTGAAGCATGAGAAGATTTGATAGTCACTGGGAGGAGGTCAGCTGGGTGCTGGGAAGGTTTTCACACACAGTCATAACTGATCTGGAAGTGGGTATCTCCCCTCCTCATTGTCCTTGTGGCTGAGAGTTCTTTTTGACAGACTTCTGTAGTATGGCATTGGGTAGGGATGTCATTTCACAACAAAGAGCGGTCCTTAGGACTTCTCACAGTGACACATTCTACACCTCCCCTCCCCCTTCCCACATCTCCTGCATAGCCTGTGATGTCGGGTCACTCGGTTTCAAAGCCTTGCTGTGTTGACTCTTGATTCTGAGAGTGAAAGTAGGCATGGGGCCTGCTTTGATAGCAGCGCTGTCATTGCTGCTGTGTCTCTAGAGCTTTCATAGCACGGGCTTCTTGCCTGACCCACATTCTACTGATGTTTCTTCTAGGATCTATCTGAAGCAGCAAAGGGGGACACCCATGGTATGACCTAGATGTCAAGAAGAGAAGGGTGGGAGGTATGTGTAATACTCCAGTGATCAAAAAATGGTCACATACCAGGCATGATGACACCCATTTCTAATCCCAGAACTTGAAAGGCTGAGGCAGTAGGATTATTGTGAATTTGGATTCAGTTGTGATACATGATTGATTATATTCTAGCTTGGCTACAGAACGAGGCCTATCTCAAAGGACAGCAAATAACAATGGAAAAAAATGAAATAAGCATCGATTGTTCTTGACAGGATGTGCAAATGAATATTAGAACTAAGCCCAAGCTGGCACCAGGGAACTGGACTCAAGGTAGGAAGAAACTCAGATAATAATGGAATCAAAAATTAAAACTGGAAGGAGAATAGTTTCTGATTAAATAACATGGTACTTGGTAGAGGGTACTAAAATATGGGATTCAGTGGTACCCAGACCATATTAAGCCATTATGCTGTACAATTAGCCAATAATCATGGAGCCTGGCTCTATTATATATCCCTTTCCTTCCCTATATCCTTTCTCTTTCAATGCCTTGCACTGCTCATCCTGACTATAATATTCCAATCTTGCTCTCGCTCTTGCTCTCATTCTCTCTCGTATTCTTACCTCATCCTCATTCCTTAACTGTCAATTGTTTAGTTTTTAGTCAAAGTGTAATTTCCTCTAGGAAGCCATTTTTAACTACTCTACCCCCTCAGTTTTGGCTAGATACTTCTCTGTGCTTTCCTCTTTCCTATATGTATTTTTTTAAATTTTATATTTCTTAGATATTTTATGTATTTACATCTCAAATGTTATCCCCTTTCCCCCCTTTCCCATAGCCCCTTTTCTTGCTTCTATGAGGATGTTCCCATTCCCACCCATCCACTCCCACCTCAACTCCCTGGCATTCCCCTACATTGGGAAAACGAGCCTTCACAGGACCAAGGGCTTTTCCTCCTATTGATGCTGGGAAATGCCATCCTCTGCTGCATATGCAGCTGGAGCCATGGGTCCCTCCATGTGTACTCATTGGTTGGTGGTTTAGTCCCTGGGAGCTCTGGTGGGGTCTGGTTGGTTGATTTTGTTGTTCTTTCTATGAGATTGCAAACCCCTTCAGCTCCTTCAGGCTTTTCTCTATCTCCTCCATTGAGGTCCCCATGCTCAGTCCAATGGTTAGCTGCATGCATCCTCATCTGTATCAGTAGGGCTCTAGCAGAGCCTCTCAGGAGACATCCATATCAGACTCCTGTCAGTAAGTACTTCTTGCCATCAGCAGTAGTGACTGTGTTTGCTGGCTGCATATGGAATGGATCCCCAGGTGGGGCAGTCTTTGGACCACCTTTTCTTCAGTTCCTGCTCTATTCTTTGTCCCTGTATTTCCTCACAGATTATTTTGTTCTCCCTTCTAAGAAGGTCTGAAGCATCCACATTTTGGTTTTCTTTCTTCTTGAGCTTCATATGATCTGTGAATTTTTTTCTTAGGTATTCTAAGCATTTGGGCTAATATCCACTTATCAGTGAGTGCATACCATATGTGGTTTTTTTGTGACTGGGTTACCTCACTCAGGATGATATTTTCTACTTCCATCCATTTGCCTAAGAACTTCATGAAGTAATTGTTTTGAATAGCTGAGTAGTACTCCACTGTGTAAATACAAAATCTTTTTGGTATCCATTCCTCTGCTGAAGGGCATCTAGGTTCTTTCCAGTTTCTGACTAGTATAAATAAGGCTGCTATGAACATAGTGGAGTATGTGTCCCTGTTATATGTTGGAACATCTTTTTGGTGTATGCCCAGGAATGGTATAGCTGGGTCCTCAGGTAGTACTATGTCCAATTTTCTGAGGACCAGCCAGACTGATTTCCAGAATGGTTGTACCAGCTTATAATCCCACCAAAAATGGAAGAGTGTTCTTGTTTCTCTACCTCCTCATCATACACATCTAGCATCTACTGACACCTGAGTTTTTGAACTTAGCCATTCTGACTGGTGTGACGTGGAATCCTCAGGGTTGTTTTGATTTGCATTTCCCTGATGACTAAGGATGCTGAACATTTCTTTAGGTGCTTCTCAGTCAATCAGTATGACTCTAATCAAGCAAATAAAAGATCTGTATGACAAGAACTGCAAGTCGTTGAAGAAAGAAATGGAAGAAGGTCTCAGAGGATGGAAAGATCTCCCATGCTCATGGATTGGCAGGATTAATAGAGTAAAGATGGCCATTTTGCCAAAAGCAATCTACAGATTCAATGCAATCCCCATCAAAATTCCAACTCAATTCTTCATAGAGTTAGAAAGAGCAATTTTCAAATTTATTTGGAATATTAAAAAAAAACAGGATAGTGAAAACTATTCTCAACAATAATAGAACTTCTAGGGGAATCATCATCCCTGACCTCAAATCTCATTAGAGAATGGTTGTGATAAAAACTGTGTGGTATTGGTACAGCGACAGACATGTCAGTCAATGGAGTAGAATTGAAGACCCAGAAATGAACCAATATACTTATGGTCAGTTGATCTTTGACAAAGGAGCTAAAACTATCCAATGGAAAAAAGTATTTTCAACAAATGGTGCTGGTTCAACTAGAGGTCAGGATGTAGAAGAATTGTCTCATCCTTATCTCTTTGTACAAAGCTCAAGTCCAAGTGGATCAAAGATCTCCACATAAAACCAGATACGATGAAACTAATAGAAGAGAAAGTGAGGAGGAACCCCAACACATAGGCACAGGTGAAAATTTCCTGAACAGAACCCCAATGGCTTATGACCTAAGATCAAGAATCAACAAATGGGACCTCATAAAGTTGCAAAGTGACTATAAGGCAAAGGACACTATCAATAGGACACAATGCCAACCAACAGATTGGGAAAAGATCTTTAACAATCCTATATCTGATAGAGGACTAATATCTAATATATACAAAGAACTCAAGACATTAGACTTGAGAATCAGAGAATCGAATAACCCTATTAAAATGGGGTACAGAGCTAAATAAGAATTTTAACTGAGGAATAATAAATGACTGAGAAGCCCCTATATGCATCATAACATCTGCATCACACCATTTTACACTTACCTTAATTCTTTGTGGGGAAGGGTCAAGAAAACAAGGGCCATACTTATTTTGCTCCACCACCCATATAAAGTGCCAGCCTTTGCTTGTATGAGAGCTTTTTCCCCTCAAATGTGGCTTCTAACTATCAAGATCAAGGCCAGCATTGTAAAAGACCATTCTATTCTTCAAATAAATTAATCCGGCCCCCTCCACAGTTATATGAGAGAAGAAGAAACCATGTTCTACTATTTCCCTCCCTCTATAATAGACTATTTCCTTTTCCCAAAGTCCAGCATCATGCTGGGACTTTAGAAAAGGCTCATTGAGAGAGAGAGAGAGAGAGAGAGAGAGAGAGAGAGAGAGAGAGAGAGAGAGATGTTGTTTGCAAGGGTTAGCTTTCAGAAAAGGAAGAGGTGATCTCTTCTTTAAGACAAAACAATTTGCTTCAAAGCTGAGTATTTGAGATGAGACAAAAATTCCTTTTTAAAATGGGAACGAGGGACTATCATAGGTCTTGCCCTCATTCTTTTCCTGTAGAAGATGAAGCAGGCATATCATTCCATTGGAGATGTTGTCGGCTGAGAACAACCCTTGGGATTTGAGAGGGATTATTTGACCACTGGAGGGCTCTTACATTTTCTCATGTAATGCAATTGAAACCTATTCAGACTAACTAAATAATTAATGCCACGATGTTCAAAGCCTGCTCCCTGGCTTCGACCACAATTTCTCTAAATGCAGAATTTCAGGGAGACCAGACTTAATTCACTGTGTGTTTCAATTCTTCAACAAAAACGTAAGCTGAATAATTTCCCCACATCATGACTTTACATTTCCTTATAAGTAGGGCATCTGTTGAGATGGATCATTATGTAGGCAGCACTGACATGATTAGGTTCAAACACCCACACAAAATGGGAATTGCTTAAGGAATGACTCAGGGAAAACTGAGAATGAGAATCACAGGAGAAACATGGCAAGGCCAAGCAGTGGAACTAAGCTAAATTTGTGTTTCCAAACAAAAGGATGAGCACCCTTCCTTGTTATGCACCATGGATCTACTGTATGTTCAGCATTGTATTTTGATACAGCAATGCTATTATTTTGTTACTGAGTATACAAATAAAGGCTATGAATAACACCATCAATCGTCTCTTCTACCAAAGGTCTAGACATTGCCTTCAACATCTCTAAATCTAGAATCTCATTAAAGTAGGGCACAAAGTGCCTGCATACTGTAATAGTAAATGTATATCCAATGTTTGCTGAATTCTTTGTGTTTTAGATTGTCTTTTAAGTTTGCCTATTTGTTATACCTTTCACCATCCCAATAACACAAGACTTACCCTATTTTTAAATATCTTAAAATAGAGGAAGCTGAGGCAATGTGGGATTGAGTTGTCTGAGGTCACTAGAGATGAAATTGGGCACCGACTGATATATAAGTGTTTCCAATCATTAAGCTCCACCATATAGATGATAATCCTGCAATCTGTGCATTCACACCTAGCACCCAAAATAAATGTGCAAGCAAGTGGCCAAAATAAAAGTAATATAATTAGAGAAAGACACTTCTGCTGCCACACTTATCTGCCTGGAGAATTCTGGAAAGTTGTCATGTAGGAATTACCACTTGATCTGGTTCATGAGGATGATGTGGAACAAAAGCATAGTTGACCCCCAAAGATACATTACATGAGCCGAGTGTAGTCTTTTATAATTACAGATTTGAGGGCAAAATCTTTTGTTACTATGTAATGCCCTATCATGCTCTGATACTGTACCATGATAAAAAAAAGAGTAGTAAAGAAGAATGTTATACATGCATATGAATTTGTGTATATCTATATCTATATCTACTTATTTTGAAAGTTTTACATACATACACTCATATGGATTGTACAGCTCAGTGAGTTTTGATAAGCTGAATATACTCACTTGCACAGAAAGAAAAAGAATACAGACCTTTATCTGCATCTTTAAAGCCATTGGTAGGAGATTGGAGAAATGGCTCAGTGGTTGAGAGCACTGTCTGCTCTTCTAGACGTCCTGAGTTCAAGTCTCAGCAATGACATGGTGGCTCCCAACCATTTATACAGGAATCTTATGCTCTCTTCTGGCATGAAGGTGTACATGCAGATAGAACACTCATATACAGAAAAGAAATAAATAGAATCTTTTTAAAAAAGTGGTTATTAGTTTATTATGACTCACATAACAGATAGTAAAAGCAACATTCCTAGGCTAGGTGCATTCTGAAGGCCAGATGTCTACAAATCAGGCACTGGCAGAGCCTCTAAGGAAGACTTTGCTCCCAACTCTCTCTTATTAGCTGGTGGTTCTCACTACTTTTCTGCATTGCTCTGTTTAGTAACTGCATCTCTGTTTAGTCTGTGTGTCCATCAGCACATGCTTTCTCATGTGGGTCCCAACTCTGTCTCCTCCTTCATAAGAGCACTCGTCAACTGATCAAGATGATCTGTCAATGGGAACCTTCCTTTCTTGCTACTGGCTACATTTTCAAAATACCTGAGAAGCAGAACGAGGAAAGATTCCTTCCGGCTCACAGTTGCGGAGGTTTTTTTCTTGCAGTTGGTTGGCCCAGAGAAGTACATCATGGCAGGCATGCGGCTTTTCTCATGGAAGACAAGAAACAGAGAGAGAGAGGAGGAAGGAGGGGGAGGGGAAGAGGAGAGACGGGGGAGAGAGAGGGAGGGAGGGCGGGAGGGAGAGAGAGGGAGGGAGGGAGGGAGGAAGGGAGAGAGAGAGAGAATATGGAGTGGGGAAGGGGCTGGGATTTCAATATTCTCCTCAAGAAAATGTGTTCAGTGACATAACCTCCCTACACTCCGGTGTTCCCTCCTCAATATCCCACCATTTCTTAATAAAGTCACAAGCTGGAAACTGGAAATCAAGCTTTAACACAAAGCCTTTAGGGGACATTCAGTATCTAAACTTTAGAGAGAGAGAGAGATAATTAAAAAAAAAGTTTCCAAATAAGCTCCCCTTCACCAGTGTTAGAGGTAAAGACTTGGGCTGTTTTTGGATGAGACCCAAATTAGTCAGGTGGAGGCCCCTTCTGATTACTAACAGTCTCCAGGGCAATACTGCCCCACTTCATCTGCTTTCCTTCTTCACGCAAGTGGAATCATATGTTTCCAACATATGTGTCAACAGTTTGGTGCTTGACTTTTTTCTCAGAATTATATTTATGATGCCCATTGGGATTTGTTACATGTAGAAAAAATTATCATTATTGTACAGAGTTACCCTCTGTGGTTATCATAGCATTTATTCACTATTCTACTGTTGGCATTTAGACCTTTAATTTGGTGCTGTTACAAATATCTTCCCTGTGAACAACTTTGTTGTTACTTTTTTTCAAGATGAGCTTATGAATGGTTTCAGGTTGGGTATATTTCAGAAGAGAGGTCTCAAGGGCATAGGATTGGTATAGTGGATCTGACAGAGAGCTCTCCAAAATAATCTGACAAAGTTTTAAGCAGAAGAGAGGTGTGGTTGGATTCGGGTATTGGAAGCATCTTTGGATGCAAGGAAATACTGAGGTTTTATTTCAGACCAGCATTCACATAGGAAAGAAAGCTAAAAAAACAGTTGCAGCAGAGGAAGGATGTTCCCAAACTTGTACCCTGTTAGTATGGACTCCTTTACTTAGGAAAAAGAAAATTTAACAAAAGAAAGAATGACATTGTTAGATTTATTTATTGATTACAGAAGTAGTTAATATCCAGTTTGGAGTGATAAACTGGGTTGGTATTGCATAAATATAGGGTCCTAGGTGAGAGGTATAGGGAATACAGAGAGGAGAGACAGGAAAAATGTGATGGAGTGGACGAGACAGACTCTACTTCACCCAGAAGTGTAGAAGTGGAGGAGCCCTTCGTATCTTTCAGATTAACAACTACTTAAAGATAGTTTCTGGGGAAGTGGGAGTAGGATATACCTTTCTGCGGGCATGCTTATTTTGAATAGAGACTAGTAGAACTTAGAATGAAAGATATCCCATGGGCCCTTCTAAACTGCTTTGCTCTGGGTAATTGAAGTCCTTCTTGCCACCATCGTGTATCTGTCTTCATTGTGAAGAGTCTCAAGATCACCTGGAATGTGCTGTCAATTCTGTATTCTTAAATACCAGGAAGAAGAAGAAAATTAATATGGACTCGCTCAACCAACTTATTTAAAACAATCTAGCATCTCAGGAAAATGTTAATGAGCTCACAAAATCATGCCAAGGTCAATAGGGATGTCAACGGGAAGAATTTTCATGCTAAAACTTTCATGCTAAAAATTTGATATAGGTTGTCTCCTTGGATATTCTCTTATGTTCATCATAGCAGGAATACTTGCTAGTTTAATTTAGCAGATAGGAAAACTGAGGCCCAGATAAGCCAATGTGTTCAATGCAAAGATACACAGTTCCTTAGAAACAGCATAAATTGTGACTCTAGAGTTGTCCTACCCTTAGAAGACACATAGAATGGGGTGGACACTACAGCAAGAGCTTACCTCAGTTCCAGTGAAGTTACAGCAGGCAATCCCTTCATTTTTGGCATTATGACTGGCAAAAAATTTCAAAAATTTTCTTCTAACACATGCCAAAGAAATAGGAATGCTCCTTTAAGACTTTAAAAATACTAGTGATATTTACCTATGTTGATACATTGGAATAAATATAGCCCTTGCTGCCCACTTCATTTAACCCTTCCTCCTTAGCTCAACAGCCCTCAAACTGTGTTGCTGCTCCATTCTCCACCCACAACCCCTGTTTGAAGATGCATCAGGACTCAAGTTCAGCTTAATCCAACTGCTAGATGTATTATTCATTTCTTCGCTTTAATGATGTGATAAGGTTTCTGGAAATAGGAAAAGGCTCATTAAACTGTCATTTGAATATAGATCACACCTAAACTCTAAAGAAGACAAAGTCTGCCAGCCGAGGATGTGTTTGCCTTCTCTACACAGCTCTCTGCAAACTGGGAAGGCAGAAAGAAGCATTTCAAAGACAAGATCCCCCAGATTAGCATGTATTCTTGATTTATTCTGTAATTAACGATAACTCACAAACAGAGTGAGGGAGTCAGAGAGACAGGGAGTAAGGACAGGCTAAATGAGAAAGGAATCTGCAGTGTCAGGCATGGTGAGATGTGTGTTTTGTCCCTGTCTCTCTTCAGTGGTTCGGTCAGGCAGGCTCCATTAGAAGCAGGGGCATATGTAGGGATTTTAATTTGACTTGCATGGTTCAGAACACGTCATCCCTGCCTGCAGAAGCTGATTTGAAAACACAACTTGTCTTCCCAGATTCTTCTCTGTTTACTTTCAGGCTTGAGAAGATGCTAGAGAAATGTAGGCATGTAAAAGAGGGACTTGATCTGTTTCCAGATGTTAGTGAAAGCAGTGTTTCCCCATTCCTCAATTCCTAGCATTTGGAAACACTGAAAGTTAACATGCTGAAAACACTGTCTTATATCAACCCCTGGCTGGTTTACTCAAAACATATTTTCTAATTTATTTCAAATCAGCTTTCAATGAGCCAATGTTGTCCTTAGACCATGGTGAAATCCAGCTAGACACCTTGTCTGGGCAAGTCTATTCAGGTCCTTCACAGTTGTGAGGGCCTCAGTGAGAGAAGAAGCCACTCCCTGAGGCTTGGGGGCTAACAGCTTCCTGGAACCCAGGAATTCCATTCTCCAGCATCCTAAGGCTAATCCAGGTTTTGAGTGGGATTCTTAAGTGTTCTTTCCTTTGTAGAGTCTGTCTGCACCATCATCCCGGGACTCTTGGCCATAAACTGTCCATTGGTGTGTGGCTTGTATACAGAGTTTCAGGTGGGCCATATAATGTGGGATGGAACCAGGATTGAAAGAGAAGAGGAAGGAGCTGAGAGCAGCAGCTGAAGCTCTGTACCTTGCACATAAGAACATGGAGGAAGCACATGAAGTACAAGATTCCTAAATTCAAACCCTATGCTTTGAAGTCAATATAAAACCGGGCTTGACACAAGAGGTTATTTTTACCTAATAATTTATTACCTTGTGTTTTTGCTCTTCAATGGTTTGACAGATATTCCTGCATAGGCTGTCATTTGTACTCTTGATCTAGGCCTTAAACGTACTGAAGGTGGGCTTAATGTGGGCATAATCATGCTTATTGCTTACTTATGCAAATGCAGACAGCCAAGACATGTGCTAGTAATTTCTGAAGTCAGACTCTGAATATAGGAAGTCTTATTTATTCCAAATCTACTTTCTTAGCCAGTACCTCAGCTTGGTTTCTTATGGCTTAAATATTGGTGTCCCTTGAAGTCTCATGTTGGGACATAACACCCAGTATAATATATTAAGATGGGGATAATTAGGGAGGTGATTGAGTCATGAGAAGTCCACTTTTGTGAAATGTGAAGGGGGCATATTTGAAATTGTCAAAGAATAATTAAAAGGTACTCTATAAAAAATGTGGCAGAGAACTGCTTTGCTGTTTCTGTCACGTGAGCCTTCAACATTGCCTGCTCTCATCAAGGGAGGGTATAGCAGCGAGGGGCCTCCTACCTCTAACAGAGAGAGCAGCCCTCAGCAGACACAAGATCAGCCAGTGTCTACATCTTAGACTTCTCAGCTTTCAGAACTGTGAGCAATAAAGTTATGTTGATTCCAAGTGACCTAGTCTGAGGTTTGCTTTTATAGCAGCTCAAATGGTCTAAGACAGAGAGACACCTGGGCTGCACCCATTTAAGTCATGTAATCTGGTGATGGAATTCAAGTTACCTTACAAAATTGGAAGAGCTTCAGTAGGCTCTCTTTTTTCATCTTCTTAGAAGTGGAATAGGGCCCTGGGGACTCTGGCAGAATGAGTAGAGTATGCATGAGTAGAAAGAGAGAGAGAGAGAGAGAGAGAGAGAGAGAGAGAGAGAGGAGAGAGAGAGAGAGAAAGTTGATGAAAGTACCACAAATGTAAGTGCATTCAAAAGGTTTGATTTGAATTAGTTCTAAGGAACTAAGATGAAATCAATCAAACAAATCCAGAATGGAGGATCTAATGGAAGTGGAAGGACCCCCAAGAAGCTAGGTCCTAAGAGGTTCTTGCTTCCTGTTGTCTGAAACCTTGGAATCTGTCCTTCATTGTGAAGTCAATGCATGACAAAAGCCATTGGGTTTTGGCTACAACCCAAAATTTCTTAGTGGGTTTCCAACTATCCCTTGGAAATGAGATTCTTCACAATAGAATTGTTCCTAAGGAAAAGCCTAGGCCCTTTCCAGGCACAGAATTACTTAGTCACGAAAAACCAAGCTCCTATATCATAAGGACAACTGTGGGAGATGCCTTGAGAAGGTAGCCTTCAGAGAGGAGAACTTCAGACTTACACACTCAGGGAACTCAATTTCTCTAACCAACTAGTGAGAGGGGAGGAAAGTCATTAGCTTCATGTCAGAAGCAGCCCTTCTCAGCACCTTGATTTCTGTCTTGTGATACCTGGTTAGGAGGGCCCTGCTAACCAAGGCCCTGCATCCTGAGTGTTGTAGATGTGAGAGTTCGAACACTGGGTAATTTTAAGTTGTTAAATGTACAGTAATTTGTTTCAAAGCATTAGGAAACCGTACCCAATAAGAAAACTAATCCAGAGACCCTTTAAAACAGCATCAATCATAGAATTCAACACAACAGAAGATAATGAGATGGCTCTAGCTTAAGTGTACTTTTCCAGCAAGCCAATATTAATAGTCAGAGGCAGCACCAGCCTTGTCTTGGCTAACAGAAGCCTGATGCTCACATAGCCCATGTTTGGAAAGCTCAATGCTGATCCTTCCTCTGGAATATTATTTACTCTTCAGAGACCTTTCTCTTCCTCTGCGTGGTGTATGTGAACATGGCTTGGGATCTTCATAGAATACAGAGAGCTGAATACCAATAATTACAGTTTTAAACCTAGAGATGTGATCTCCAACTCATGTTTGTGGCACAAAGGCAAGAATTTACTAGATACCTTGTGGCCCACAGCTAGCCTCTTCTCTCACAGGCAGGGAGTGACCCACTATGCAAACATATGTGATAACTCCCCCCCCCACCTGTCTGTCTGTCTCCTCCTACATAGCCCATGCTATATAAATCTTTGAAATTACTCTGTAACCTTGTAGTGTGACCTTGGATTCCTGGTCCTCATTCCTCAGCCTCCCAGGTGCACTCCATGCCTGACCTGCATCCTTCTTTCAAGGAAGGACAATGCTTTTCAATGAAAAAAATTTACTCAGAGGCCCATAGTACATTTTGTCTAAACCATGAAGCCTGTCATTTCTCCACATAAAGAAACTTATTTCCTACCTTTGAAGGAAGGAAAAAAATACCTGGAATTGTATTCCCATCATAAGAAGAAGCTTTGTATAAAGCTCTAGTGGTTAAAAATATTGCCGGCTGAGTCCAATGCTTAATTCAGATGAGGGTAGTCCTAATGACTGGCCTTTGGTCTTTGTGACATCTTAATATTGGAAGCCAACTTTAAGGTCTTTAGAAGGTTCTAATTATTTTACTTAACATGTAAGAATAAACCTGTTAGAAAAGTTGAAAATCCTATGCTCTCCCAGAGAGAGAGAGAGAGAGAGAGAGAGAGAGAGAGAGAGATAGCCAGACAGTAACTGACATGTGATAACCAACACAACCACTATCACCACAGTAACAACGAGGCAAACATTCACTTAGAAAAGGGTTTGTAAAAAACAAACAAACAAGCAAACAAACAAACAAAAAAAAAACAAAAACAAAAAAGGAAAAGGGTTTGTGAGTAGAAGTGTAGCATAGATAACCATGCATCCTCAGACATTCACAGATGGGTATTAATCACCACACCGTTAAGGATTTCCAGCAAGCTTTTCTTTTCTACATGTATGGAGCATGTAAAGAAATACTAAATATAAGGGCAATTGCTTCGTATTAATTCTCGAGGCTGAGCCTAGCCCTGTACCGCATGACTAATCTGATATTATCGTTCATCAGAATTACCATTCAAAATATACATGCAACATGTTCCGTTTTATACATGGTATATTGAGACCCAGAACATTACATGACTCCCTCTGTGCCACAGACAGAAACAAGACTTGTTTGCTTCCCAAATGAGCGTTGTACATAGAACATGAGTCAAGTGGTCTGATTAGCTGCTTCTCTAAAGGAAGACAAATCACTGAGAAGGGTCAGGCATATTTAGAGTAGGAAAGTGGAGCTGGTAGTCAGAGAATACTTCCTGGAGACAGTGGCAGTGGCTTGAGTGTATATAGAACAATAATATGAAGGAACACGATGAGGTAGTTAGAAAGGGCTAAGTAAGGACCCAGAGATGAATGTAAGCTGAGAGGGCAAAGGGGCTCACCCACATTGAGCAGAGTGGGCACGAGCATTATGGCGAAAGGGAAGCAGTGAGCCAGAAGAATGTGAGGTGGGGGTCTGGAGCACAGGGGAGCCGGTATAAAGTGTTATGAGGAAAGGCACTGGGCCTGTCTTCATCCTATGCTCATTTACCACACCGTGGTATTGAGCCCAGGAAGGCAAGTGAATAGGACGGCATCGACATGAAAACGAAAATGAAAATGAAATGAAGAAGCTTTTGGAAGCTCATGCTTTCCGCTGTGTGCCTGCAGGAAGTGTTGTCTGAGGTTACATGTAACAACAGAAATGCAGGGAGGATACAAGGAACAATGTCACTTCGGAGGGAGAAACTTGTTCACAGAGGTTACATGGCTGGTCTGTAATCCCACAGTTCGTAACTGGCAGAAATAGAGTCTGAACTAAGACTGTTGAACACGGAGGCAGAGCAGAAAATATGGAACTATTCCCATGCTGAGGGATTCTCAATGGTGGAATATTCCAGAATCCCTCCTTTGCCCTTCTCCTGCAACCCATGCAAACACAAGGAAACCATCAACTATCTACTTGGTTTAGAACTGTATGCTTGTCCCCCTGCATGGAGGAATTGCCAGCTGCTCATTCTGCCTCAGAATCTCTTTATATTTTAACCATTTTTCTTCAAATTCCACTCTGCTGCCTTCTGCATTGAGGATTAACAAAAGGCCAAGTTTGACATTCTTAATCCCAGCTCATCTGAGTGATCTGAGAGCAGAAAAAGTACAGGGCTAACTCCTAAAGTGTTAACTCTGGGAGTGCCACGGAGAGCTGTGGGTGTCGTTTCTTTCCCTGAAGACCTTTCAGGGCTCAGACCCATGGGCAGCCCTGTGCACTGAATATTGCTACATGATCCTTTGAGGTCCCCGGGGCCCCTAGTTTGCTTAAGCTGCTTTTGAAAAATAAAAACAAAAACAAAAATCCTGCCAGCAGATAAGTCATGCAGCCTTTTATGCTACTTGAACATAGTTCCCAGAAAGAGTTTAGCTGGAGGAACGGAAGTCATAGGGAGATTGTGAATTTGCAGAACTCAAGCTGTTGAAGAAAAGTGACAGGTGTTTATTTGTGAGTGTCAACTATGAGTCCGGGCCGGAGTGGCTTAGGGAGCAGAGGTGAGGTTGCACAGCAATCATTCCCATCTTAGTTATTCTTCAGTATTTATAATGTGACAGCCCTGAAAACATACATCCCAATAACATTATATAGATGGAGCAGGTTATAGAGTATATAATACATAAACATACATATACATGTATGTATGTATGCATGCATGCATATATGACAACATTAATGAAATAAAGGCCAAGGGTTTGAAAGACAGCAAGGAAGGTTGTAAAGGAGGAGTTGGAGGGAAAGGAGGGAAGGAGGACATGTTGATTTATATTATATTTTTATTTTATAACTTCTGTATTCTAAACAAAGTACAATGTGCCAGTTGCTGTGCCCTGCTCAGGCAGGTGAATCATCAGTGAGCAAGAACATACTTTGTCTCCTGCTCTCGTGGAATTAGTAGTTTAGATCACTTACATGAAATTAAGGCACATCTCCTTTTCAATTATAGTCTGAATAGCAAAAGGAAACAGTAGGTAGGTATAACAAAAGTCATCATAACCTGGACTAACCGATAATCTGGAATTCTAACCCATTATTTGTGGGGACATCTGGGACCATGATGGGTAGCCATGAGCACACACACAGGGACACACGAGCAACATTTATCTCCTATATACGGCATATGCTCTCTGTTTAGGATTAGCTGAAGGAAAAGCTCATAGATTTTTACAGTTTTAATAAAGCCAAACTATAGAGAAAAATCTTTCCTATTGGGGATCCTACAGTCGGTTTGAAAAGATTTTCAAATGTGGAAAAAAAAAGACTGAACAATTCAAGATAATATGGTGAAGCTCCCTATTACCCAGACCACCTCTATTAAATTTAAACACGGATTTTACCTTCTTAAGGGAGCAGACTGTTTCTAAGAACTTGGCATTAATTACTGCAATGCAGATGGGCACAAACAGACAGTGCCAGCTATAAATGAGTCTTATCCGTTCAATGAATTAGGACTTGTCAAGAATATGTTATCTCTCCCCCAAGTCATAAAATACATTCACTTCTTTGTAGTTATATCACCTTTGCATTTTATTTATCAATTTGTTTTATTTAGCAACGTTCCCAAATCCTTTAAGGTAAGGCAGTAGCCTCTGGAGATAATATAGTTAGCGACATTGAACTACATAGTCCCTTTCCTCCCATTTACCTTCTAGTGATGATATGAGACTAGGCTTAAGAATATAAATTGAATGATTGCAAACTGCAAAGAACTTATGGAAAACAAGAAGGCAACACTGGCGGGGAGAATTATGGTAGAGCAGAACCTCAGAAAGAGTGGTCAGGGCAGGCTCAGGGTTGAGTAGGGATTGGTGGTAGTTCATCCAGTCAAGGAAAAATGAATGACCTGGTGAATCCAGTGAGCTGGGGTGCTTAGAAAGTCAGTCTAAAGGAGTGTATGACTTTGAAATTCCCTTGGTTGATGAGGATGGAAGAAAGGACTTGAGAATGATGATTTTTAACTTGAGTAATGAGTGTGTAGGATGTCCATTGTAACTTGGAGGAAGAAGATAAATGAAAGAGAAAAGACTTGCTGACCAGATGCTTGGAGAATGAGGAACTTTATGTGTGGTGATAAACATAATGGGAGGTCTTTGAGCATAGCTTTTGCTATGGGTAAATTCATTTTAGAAAGTTGCCTCTGAGGATCTCTTCCTACTATATTCTTTGAGTTGCACAATCTTGCTGAGTGGCTGTTTTTCCTACTTCCGTCGTTTTAGCGTTTGCACCTTCCCAGTCTATGCCAAGCGTGTCTCCCAACTCTTCCTGCCCTCTGAGTCACTGAGATTGAAGAATGCAGGCATCTTATTGGAGCACGCACATGGAGATTCCTCCCTAGATGCACATTCCCCTGAAATCCAGACCCAAGGGAACTACAAAATGAGGTAAAGGATGTTCAATTTCTTTCAGTATCACTGCCTGTGTCCCAGTTTAGGACACCCTGATCTCTGTGGAGGAATGGAGAACAGTGCTTCCTCTCATTGCCAATGTAATGATGCTATTATACCAATTGCCTCCTTTACCATAGTGTCAACTCTTCTTCATGTATCTCAAATAGCCTAACATTCCAAACACAACCTGGGCAGACTTTACCACCCACCTATGCAGAATGCCCATTTGTTAAGCTAGGGTTTGTATACAGACACACAGTATGTATACATATGAACTGCTATGCCATAACCTTATAGGAGGCAGTACCATTCTAAAAATAAATGTAATTCCATAGCTACACTAATTTCCCTTCAGGAAACTTGAACCCATCAGGTAAAAGGAATTTAAACAGTTTGTGTTTAGAGTCCAAACATATAAAAGAGTAGCCCATGGGGACAGGGCTTGATTGGAAAGCAATGAGACCTACTGATATGTACCCATCATTCATTCGTCGAAATCTTTTATATTTCAAATATCCATAATGCACATAGCTTGTGCTCAGTGACCTCAGTGCATGCTCTTGGCACTGGGCGTTTAAGAAACTAACAAGAGTTAATTCTCACAAAGAGCAGAGATGAACGCAGCATGCTATGGAAAGGAAACTGGGATGTAGAAGGGACAGCTGTCCAGTAGCCTGGGTCCTGTCAGAGTTGTAGACAGTGCAGGAAGTAGCCAGGAAAAGTGTTTACAAAGGAGACTAAGTACACCATAATCCCAGCAGTATTACATTGCTATAATATTTGGGGATATAGCTGAAGAAGAGATGGTGAATGAGAAGAAAGGAGCCTTGCAGAGATGAGGGAAACAGGAAGCGCAGAGCTGATTTATTGATCTGGAGATATCCTAGCCTTTACATTTCATAAATGACTTCCATAAATATCATGTAAACTCTGATTACATGTGTTTGATCGTTTTGGATCTTATTTCTTTCTGCACCTCACTCAGAAGCACGTCGCGTACAGTTTAACTTGACTTTTGATCACAACTGCAGAGAGCAATTCTAGGTGCCAAAGCTGACCTCCAACTCTGATACTTGCCTCCTAAGGAATCAGATCTATATTGGGAGTGTATACGAATCTATGGTGTACTGGTGCTGAAGAATTGCCTACAGGCAGAGTGCTTGTCCACAATAAAGCAGCAAGCAGGGCATGGCGGCCCATGGTTATCATCCCATCATGTAGACTGAAGCAAGAAGACCATTAACTTGAAGTGACATAGTGAGACCCTGTCTCAACACCCTACCACACATTAAAATAAGAAGAAGGAATGAGATAAGAAGGAAGGGTCGGGGAGAGGACCAAAGAAGCTATCTCAAGGCCAGCTATGGCTGAAAAGTAGGCTTTTCATATCAAGATGACAAGGGGTAAAATTGTGATGAGCGGTGATAATTGTCAACTTGACAGGGTATAGAGTCACCTGGCAGGTAGCCTCTGGGAATGCCTGTGGGGATTATCTTCATCACATTAATTCATGTAGGATGACTCGTCTTAATTGAGAGCAGGACCGTTTCCTGGAGAGACTGCATAAAATCAAGAAAGCAAGCTAAGTACCAGGGTGTGTTTGTCTCTTCTCGCTCTGTTTCCAGACTACAAATGCTGTGCACTTAGCTCTTTCAAGTCCCTTCCATGGTGACTTCTTCAACACAGTGGACTGTAACCTAGGGCTGTGAGTCAAAATAAACCCTATTTTCCTGAAGTTGCCTTTGTTAAGGTATTTTATTATAGCAGCAGCAGCAGCAGTAGCTGCGGCTGCAACAAAACAAAACAAAAATCCTAACACAGTCCTTAAGTTCCTTAAAATAGAATTGATGGGGAAACAGTGAAGAACTCATATGGAACAGCCTTTAGACAACTGCCAGTCCTCCTAGCCAGGCTGATAGCTCTGGAGATGCTAAGCGTGACTGCAGCCCATCTGACAGCTCACTGAGCTAACCTTTGAAACATTCTGTGTTTTGTCACAGTTCAAAACGGGAGCAAAGAGAGTTCTGGAAATGGGAGGTTTGGGAGGGTGAGACAGGGGTGATAGGTGAGGGCTCACGATCCAGGAAATCTTTGGATGCCAAGTGACCAACACAGCTGAGAAATCTGTGCCCATTTGTTTGCCTGACTCAGAACTGACATTCATAGAAAGATTAAAATAAAAAAGAAAGACTTAGTTCTTTGGCAAACCAATAACAGGCTTTGGGATTTCGCTTTAAACATTTTGAATAATCCTATTAGCAGCTTAGAAAAATGGGGTTGTTTTAATGACAGAGTATATGTATCTATATATTTCCCGTGCACCAGCATCTGAAGAAGCTTATCCACACCAGCTGAGGTCAATTCTCTCTCTGGGGCTTATCCTTGTCACGGGGTTTGGGAGGAGGAAGAAAAAGCCTCTCTGTTATTCCTCTGGAGCTGAGGCTGCCACACAATGTCTTCACCTGCTCCTCTGTGAGTGCTGAGTTGACCAGTTCTCCTGGTGTTCAGTGATCCAGGCCCAGCATGGGCAGCAGGGTACAAAAGGCAGAGAGAAACTGCAGGTTGAGGAGACCTGAGTTTATGACTTGGTTCTGGCAATGCCATTTTACCTAAAAGTAACCATGATATGGAAGTCATGGGTTACCTTGGAAGTGAAGTCTAGACAGTGGAGGTACCTGGTCAAGTGCTTAGAGCTCTACTACTGGTTGCTGTCTGTGCCCGCCTGGATGTCTCATAGCTACTGGGTCGCATTAATATCCATGTCTGTAGAATCAGCTGCCTTAACTAGGATCAGCTGAGGGTGGAGTTTGGTTTCCGGTCCACCTACAGCTTTGCATGGCGGTAGAAGACATAAAAGAGGAGATGCTCTTGTATTCTTTTCTATCCTTTGGTCCCACCAAGCGGGTCACAAACTTAAGCCCATGTTTGCTGCTCCATTTGTGTGAGCATGTGCATAATGTCTTATGGATGTGAACTGTGAATTTAAATGCCATGTGGTTACGTATTCTTAGCAGTCTGTTTATAAACATCTTACATTTATTTCTTATGTAGGTGTGTTCGTGAACGTATGTGGGTTTGCATACGTGACTGTGCATGTGCAGAGGTCAGAATTCTTCCACCATGTGTGCTATAAGCAATCAAACCCAAGTCATTAGGCTTTTTAGCGAGTGCCTTTACCCAGAGAGCCATTTCACTGGCCCTTAGCAACTCTCTTTACCTCACCTATGTACCCTCTCCCCCAGTTTTAGGGGGCTATCCACGGACAGGAGGAACATGATAGCTTACTGAAAAGTAAGCCTGAGGCTTCTAATGCTGTCCTGTCTCCCTGATGCTGTTACTCACAGGGATAAGGCCTGCATGTTGCCAAGAACATTTCTCCTATATGTTGTAATGACTCATGTCCCCAGGATAATGAACAAGACTTGGCAACGTCCGTGCCCCAATTCCAGAGCCAACAGAGGATGTCTACATCAGAGAAGCTGGTGGTCACAATCCCACTCTGAAACTCTGCCTATAATTTCTAGAGGAAGAAATAGTTGATTAGCGCCTGACATCTCTCCTGATTCTAACAAACAACTAACAGGTTTCTCACATGTATATTCTTCCCTAAACGCCTAAATTTCCCCTCGTGAATCCTTATTTCAACAGGTAAAGGAGGTGAGGAATGCTTTGGGGGTATTAATTTAGTCAAGGAAACCTACTGAGAGGCATCTATAGACATTTGATTCTGGGGAAAAACAGTACAGTTAAATCTACAGCTCAGCTTTCGTTTAAAGATCAAATAGATTTAGGCTTTCTTGGGGCAGGTGCAGGCAGGAGAGTGTGCAAACAGTATGCACAGTAGACTTTAGTTGAGGGTTATTAAAACGGATTAGGGTCGGGGTAAGGGCTCCAAGGAAGAGAAGAGGTGAATGAGAGGAAGCAGACGCCCACTAAAGAAAGGGGACTGCGAGGAACTCAGTGAGGCACCCAGTGAACTGGAGGAAGGTGTTGGAAGTCACAGACCGGACTCTGTTTTCAGAGTGCTGTTGCCTGCTAAAAGGTTAACTGATAAACTATTTCCAAATACTCAAATGTTTTAACCTTTAAAGCAAATCCCCTGTAAATTGGATAACCATAGCAACCTGATACATTGTTAACTTTTTGGTGGCCAGAAAGATAACTCTAGAGGTAGCCAGAGTCCGAAGGAATTGGTGGGAAATCCACACGATGAGGGGTCCGTTTCTTAGAACAAGGAATTCACCTATGAGCTCCAAAGTATCCACGGTTTAAATCTGGGGTCTGGCCAGACGATGACTATCTAGGTTTGCTGTGAGGAGTGGGGCTGCACCAAGAGGGGATAGTGGTTCTGCATGCCCCACGTGTGGCTGCCCTCAGGAGTCAGCCATACATCATGGTACAGTACAATGTAACGGAAGAGTAAACAGAGCATTTGTTATTTCTACCCAGGCAGAAAACAAACAGCAGCATGAATAACCTGCAAGATTCAGTGTAGGAACAGCCTACAAAATGCAGGCTGTAACCTCGATGGTATTGATTGAGTGCACCTGTCTGTCTTCATTTTAAACCGGGAACTTGATTGCTGGCAAGTTTATAGGATTATGGGTTTAATTGGATGCCTGTGTTTTACTAGATGTAAGTGAAATTTATGGCTGTGGGGTTTGTGGTGCCAAGGTTTACCTCAGTCATTGCCTCTTAGCTGAGAAGCCAAGACTCACTGAGCCAATGGGAGCCAGCAGAAGGGCTCGCGTGCGAGGGAGGCACCCCTGGGAGCTGCTAGCAGGCTGGGGTCGCATGAAGAGCAGATGGACCAGGTGACAGGAGCCAGGGGCTAGTGCTGCACCCTGGAGGCTCCCTAGCTCTCTGGCCTCATGTAATGCTAAAAGGAGCTGGTAACAGACATCTTGCTGAAGTTATTGATATTCCGTTAGATCCCTAAGCACTGTCGAGGTGGAAGAGGGCTCAGAAGGATGGTGGCTGCACTCTTTCTCCTGCACAGCGCTGTTGTATAGTGTTTCCGGAGGACTTCTGTGAGCCGGAGGGCTTTCAGTAGAAGGGTGTGTGCAGCGTGCGGATCCTTTAGACTCCGGCAGGGGTTTGGCATACTCATCTGCCACGGAACAACCTATTATACACATTTAAATTAGTATTTTTCAGTAACTTGATTGGCCTTCAAGTACTTATTCTTTTTCTTTCTTTTCCATCTTTATTAACTTGAGTATTTCTTCTTTACATTTCGATTGTTATTCCCCTTCCTGGTTTCCCGGCCAACATCCCCCTAACCCCTCCCCTTCCCCTTCTCTATCGGTGTTCCTCTCCCCATCCTCCTTCCATTACCACCCTCCCCCAACAATCCCATTCACTGGGAATCCAGCCTTGGCATGACCAAGGGATTCCCCTTCCACTGGTGCTCTTAGTAGGCTCTTCATTGCTACCTATGAGGTTGGAGCCAGGGTCAGTCCATGTATAGTCTTTGGGTAGTGGCTTAACCCTGGAAGCTCTGGTTGCTTGACATTGTTGTTCATATGGGGTCTCGAGCCCCTTCAAGCTCTTCCAGTCCTTTCTCTGATTCCTTCTGGTTTGCTGCTGGCATTCGCCTATGTATTTGCTGTATTCTGGCTGTCTCTCAGGAGAGACCTACATCTGGTTCCTGTCAGCCTGCACTTCTTTGCTTCATCCATCTTATCTAGTTTGGTGGCTGTATATGTATGGGCCACATGTAGGGCAGGCTCTGAATGGGTGTTCCTTCTGCCTCTGTTCTAAACTTTGCCTCCCTATTCCCTCCCAAGGGTATTCTTGTTTCCCTTTTAAAGAAGGAGTGAAGCATTCACATTTTGGTCATCCTTCTTGAGTTTCATGTGTCCTGTGCATCTACGGTAATTCAAGCATTTGGGCTAACAGCCACTTATCAATGAGTGCATACCATGTGTGTTTTTCTGTGATTGGGTTACCTCACTCAGGATAATATTTTCCAGTTCTATCCATTTGCCTATGAATTTCATAAAGTCATTGTTTTTGATAGCTGAGTAGGATTCCATTGTATAGATGTACCACATTTTCTGTATCCATTCCTCTGTTGAAGGGCATCTGGGTTCTTTCCAGCTTCTGGCTATTATAAATAAGGCTGCTATGAACATAGTGGAGCACGTGTCTTTGTTTTATGTTGGGGCATCTTTTGGATATATGCCCAAGAGAGGTATAGCTGGGTCCTCAGGTAGTTCAATGTCCAATTTTCTGAGGAACCTCCAGACTGATTTCCAGAATGATTGTACCAGTCTGCAATCCCACCAACAATCCCACCTCTTTCTCCACATCCTTGCCAGCATTTGCTGTCACCTGAGTTTTTTTTCAATTGAGCACATGATTCCATGAGTGGAATCAGATAACAATATGGGTCATTCTGTAGGTTTAGAAGTATGGGAAAATTTCCGGTTGTCTTACTTAATAGATGAGAAAAATGGAGACCCTGAAAACATGTCTTGGGCTCCCAGGGAGCTGCTTGGTGGGTGGACTCCTAGTTAAGAAAACAAGCAGGGAACCCTCTGGGAATTAATGTGTTGCCTTGGACTTCTCTTTGCCTGTTTGGAAAACTCAAGTGTTTAATTTCTAAATTTAGTTGGTCTGGGACCGTTTTATGGTCAAATTAGGTGAATCTTCAAAAGTGACAGATTATATGCCATCTGGGTTTTCTAACCTGGGACAATGGCACACTAGGTAATGGGACCCAATCCCACTGTTTCCTTATAGAAATGCTCTGCTGTTTTTGAAATCTACTTGGAATAAAGACTCTGGATGGAGCTCAGGTTAAAGTAGAAAATTACTACTGTAATACGTTCTGACAAACCAAAACCAATAATTTAAATTCACACACAGACACACACACACACACACACACACACACACACACACACACACACACACGATGGGTAGCATTCTGATTACATTACCCATACTGATTCTTAAAATACCCATTTTATAGATGAAGCTTGGGAAGATTATACTTAATTTTTTCTCCATCTTTATTAAATTGGGTATTTCTTATTTACATTACAATTGTTATTCCCTTTCCCGGTTTCCAGGCCAACATCCCCCTAACCCCTCCCCCTCCCCTTCTATATGGGTGTTCCCCTCCCATCCTCCCCCATTACCGCCCTCCCCCCAACAATCCTCATTCACTGGGGGTCCAGACTTGGCAGGACCAAGGGCTTCCCCTTCCACTGGTGCCCTTACTAGGCTAATCATTGCTACCTATGCAGTTGGAGCCCAGAGTCAGCCCCTGTATAGTCTTCGGGTAGTGGCTTAGTCCCTGGAAGCCCTGGTTGGTTAGGACTGTTGTTCAAATGGGGTCTATATTTATCTGTGTCTTCAACCTCTGTGTAGGAAGACATGGGACTGTAAGCTGTTTTACCCTCAGCATAGAATTCATGCTGTCAATCACAAAACTCTCCTCAAAGTATCAAGGTGAGTTGAGATAGTTCTGCCCCTCAGAGAAGTGCCATCTTCAAGAATAGAAGTGTACATCAGTTGGAGAGTTGACCAGGAACTTGTTAGGAGGAACGGGGTCTGATGCTGGACTATTAAAAATACTTCAGAAAGTAATTTTTAATAAGTGGAAAGATGACATACCATTTTAAAAAAGAATCTAAACTCTTCAAACACTGTCTTATCAGAGAAGTATATAACCACATGGCATAAGAAAGCATGATACTGAAAGATTAAATTATTGGCAAATATAACTGTCTGGACTGGATCCCGTGGCAGTAGGGAACTCTTAGGGCTTTGGAGAAGGCCAGTGTTATGGTAAGGATTGCAGTGGGGTGCTGCTCATGTCCAAGAAGTTATTCAATAGATGTGCATGGTCTTAGAGTTAGTGGTCTTAACAGCCTTACTCCACAAAGGGGTAATGAGGTACTGTAAACAGACTTAGTATGGGGGTCCACCTACAGAGGGATCTACAATGTGTACCATTTGTGTGGCCATTCTAAGAACAATTGGGCAATAGTAGATTAGAGATCAGGAAAAAGTGAGCAGAGCACAAAATATGGTTGTACATGTGACAGTCCAACAACATTGGAAAAGGGAGGAGGGATTATGAGTATCTGGAGATAGCTGGTATCATCTTAGGAAGCTGCTTTTAGTTCTTTTCACTAGCGTGCCTATTAGCATTCATTTCATACGTGTACATATGTGTTTCTGTCACACACACACACATACACAAACACTCCTTTCCCCTCCTTTTTTTTGCCTCCAACCCCTGCTAATTCCTTTCTTCTTCTCAGGGATTTTGGTTTTGTGAAGGAGGAACTGAGAAAAGCCTGAGGATGGTAAGAAGGCAGAAGAAGGACATGGGATATAAAGAGGGTCTGAAAGGTTTTAGGTTCTCCAGTCAGGGAAGGAGGGTTGAGAAACCACAGTTGAGGGCCAGTGAGATACACATTGGGTAAAACATTTCCCTAACAGATCCTGAGTTAAATCTCTAAACCCAGGCAACGGTGGGGGAGAACTGATTTCACAAGCTTGTCCTCCTATCTCCACACATACTCTGCACATGTGTGTGTCTCCCACATCCACTATATACATACAATCATAATTTAAAAGAATTGAAATAACCATTTGGAGAGGCTGGTTGGGGAAAGCCATTCTAAAGATCTCCTAAGTAAACAGAGGACAAGGCGGTGGACATTTTCTTCCCAGGGGGTGTGATTCAACTCTGCTGAGAGAGTTGGGGTGGCCGCATGAGTATAGTAAGAGATTGGCTAGCTAGTCAGAAAAGTGACATTTTATTTTATAGGCTAGGGGAGAGAAAATATGTATAAAGTAGAGCAGAAACAGTGAAGAGGAGAGAAAGATATATGTTCTGAGACAGGTGGGGAATTTTTAATAGAACAAAGAAAAAAGGTAGTAAGAAAAGTGTGATAGACATCCTCATTCAGGAATGTCCATTCAGTAACTCCTTCTGTTTATGAGCTTAGAACGAGACCCCATAAGTTATGTAAATAGCCTTAGGAGCACCTGTCAGAGCACGGGTGAGTGGGACAGGGGAGGGAACAGTTCAGGTGACTTTTAGACAAAATGAAATTAGCTGCTATGGACAAAGATTTCACATGAGATTAAAGTGTCAGCTGAGTTTAGTTAAGTTAACTCTTGTACTGAACAAAAGTTAAATGTGTTTTCATGAACCTCTGCAGTTATAGTTTAACCTTATATCCCTAGCTTGTATGTGTGTATGTATGTATGTATGTATGTATGTATGTATGTATGTATGTATGTATGTATGTATGTGTGTGTGTGTGTTCTGAAAACTGAACCCATGAATTTGTATGTACAAAACACATGCTTTACCCCCAAGCCACACCTCCAACCTGCATGTACATTTTAAACTTTGGAAAATAAATAGGAAGTAGATGGCAATTTCCCCAAGTTGAGAAGTGTCAGAGAGAGTATTGGCATAGGAAGTATAGCATCTGAAGGGTGACATGAAACAGCGTGGCGTTAAAGTGAATTTGGAGTGACATAGTTGGTCACTAGGACTTAGGGCTACATGAAGTTGTTCATTTGAAATGGAGGCAAAGGAAAGTAGAGGGCAAGAAGGATGGAAGTGAGAAAGAACTATGCAAGTGAAGTCTCTAGAGTTAAAAGACCTCAGTTATAAATGGTGGCTGGGGGTGACAAGTGACTGTACTGGTGAATAGATTAGCTGCCAAAGAGTTATGAGGACATCACCATGAATACTGGCCTTTCTTAAACTGGAATTTGTAGTTTGATGGGAGAACCTGTGACTTTCCTGGAGCCAGAAGACTTGGAGGACAATATAGTATAGGCTTTGGAGCTTGGTGGTCATGCAAAGGTAGTGAGCAGCACTGTTGCCAATGCTACCATGTCTAAAAGCTAATACTTTTAATGGGATGGATGTCCAGGATTGGGAGTCATGAGAGGAAATAAAGCTTGGTGAAAAAGAACTCCTGGGGAGAGAATGGGGTGGTTATAAGCACAACTCCTTTGTCATACAAACATTCTATTCTGCTTTTGTCATTTTTTAGTAGTGCAGTCATGAGCCAATTACTCAACCTGCATGACCCTCAGTCTCTGTGTCTCTAAAGTGGTGGTGGTGGTGGTGGTGGTGATCATTATCATAATGATGATGATGATGTATACCCATGGAGCTCTGAAAGATTAGCTACAAAATCTTATAAAAGAAAGTAGCAACACGAAACTCACTAAATGATAAATAAAAATGTTCTTCCCTTCCCTCTCTTTTTTTTACCATTACCATTGGGATTATATGCAGGAAGTAGTGATTTCTAGGAGAATAGAGGGTTTCCATTTCTGTGGCCATGTTGGGAAGAGTAACTTAAAATATCAAAGATCTTTTTCCCAATAGAATCAGGGTTCCATGTATACCCTGATTTTGCTCCTTAGAAAGACAGTACCTTTAAGAACAGAGGGGTTTACTAGTTGGAGAAGTGATCACAGACTCATAAAGGAATAAATTCTACAGTAAGAAAAACCTGAGGCTGAGAGTTGATAGATGGGAGACACATTTTATGAGACTACCCTCTACCCATGTTTGTTTGATTTGCTGCATGGTTAGGGCACGCTTAATGACAGTACTTCATAGACTTGCTCTGGAGAAATTTAATGTAAGTTTTTCCCTAGCTTTACTAGTAGATATTAAATTTAATTGAAATCACTTGTTGTGTTTTATTAATCATGGATAGTTTTAAAAGTCAATTTAAACTTGTCATGAAATTTAAAGAAACTATATGTATTGTTAATTCCTAATCCTTTCCTCTACCTAGACAGATTTCCCTGAAGAAGTTGGTTTGGTTTCATTAGATAGCCTTTCATTAGATGGTCTCATTCAACCCCTCCCCCCAAAAATGCTCTTAAGAAAGAAGGAGGAAGAAACAAGTCTCATTCCAAAAGACTGTTTGAAGGGATTTATGAGAGATGAAAGGTACATGTGGGCTTCCTCAGTGAACAGAACTTTGTGGGAAAGAAAGATATTTTAAAATACTGCTTAAAATTGTTATGAAAAATTTAAAGCTTGCAGTAAGGTTGAAAAATTGTTCAATGAATAACAACATATTCACCATTTAGACTTGACAATTGACAGTGTTTTCCTGAATCTGTTCAATCCATCTATCTGGCTATCTTTCCCTATGTTTATTCAAAGCCACGTACAAGTCAGCGTTTTAGCTTTGAGTTCTCTGGTATGCATCTCCCGAAGTTGTCAAGAGAGTGCAAAGTTAATTTTTCTTCTTAACAAACCACTCGAAACTCAGGGGCACAGAAAAACAACTGTGAGTGTTACTTCTCCGACAGATTCCTTGTGTCAGGAATGTACAGAATGATGACTTGTCACTGCCACACATTATGTGAAGGTTTGGCAGGGAGTATTAAGATGGCTAAGGACTGGAATTATTTGGAAGTTTCTACATGTAAGACAATGACTGATTCAAAATCAAAATTAATTGAATGTGGAGACTGACTTGTTTGCATATGTTCGTTGGGCATCTTCCACTATGAGACTTAGGTTCTGAAAGGAAACCTTTAAAGAATGGAGCTTCAAGAAGTTGAAGTTCAAGAAGACCTGGAGACATAAGCATTGACTTTTTCTTTTTCCTGTAGCTTAGGAAACTATGTGGCATCACATCCAATGAGCTCTACTCATAAAGGTAGAAACAGTCATATACATGGGGAGGAGACAAGTGTCCTCTATAAAGTGTCAAAAATTTATAGCTACTTTTAAAATCCATCCCAAAAACAATATCTTAAATTACTTCATGCTTATGTCATATTAATAAAACAATTTATATATATATATATTGTATGATATAAACAATTTCTGTTATTTCAAAAGAAAACATTTTAATAGTTGACTTTAAAATTTTGTTTTATTGAGACAAGGTCTTGCTATATAGACACAGTTGGCTTAGACCTCGAGATCTTCCCAAACAACCCAAGCTATGGCCAAGGATATTGGAGGCTTTCCACAAATTGATAGGAAGGTCAATTTCTGAGCATAACACCTTCATAACTCATTGAACATAGAGAAATCAAGCTGGTGCCTATTTAGAGCCTTTACCCGTTGTAACAGATGTTCAAGGTACTGGAAGGTTCTCTATACCAATGCAGAAAGGTAACATTAGCCCAGCTATCTAACTATAATGGTGACCTAACTTCAAGAATGAAGGAATGGCTAACCAGTGACTGGCCCAACATGGGCTTCATCCCATGCAATAGGGGCACTATTGGATTTAAGGCCCATTCCATGAGATGGAAGTTATGCCTGACACTGATCAAATGGATAAGAACTTGAGACTAGATAGGCCATGGAGCTAGGGGAAAACCAATCCTTCAATTCTGCTAAGGAATGTAGCAATCAAATGACTCCCAATGACATTCTGCTGCTGTACTCATAGATCAATGTCTTCCTCAGCCGTTATCAGAGAAGCTTCCTCTCACAGCAGATTGGAAGAAATTTGTAGACCCACAAATGCAGAATGTTTGATTTTTTTTATTTCCTGTTTTATGGTGGGTTGTGAGGAAAACCTTTGCTATAATACTCAACAGACTACATATCTCTCTTTGTCCACGTAGCTGAAATTCAGAGGCTTACATTCTAAAAGCTTTTCAATGCTTTTAGAACCTGTTTTTTGGCACCAAGTCTACAGGATTAGAGGCATCCTCTCTCACAGAGGTTAAACAAGGCAACCAGTCCTCTGCTGTGTATGAGCTGGGGGCCTCAGATCAATCCACGTATGCTTGTTGGTTGGTGGCTTAGTCTCTGGGAGGTCCCTGAGGTCAAGGTTAGTTGACATTGTTGGTCTTCCTAAGGGCTTGCCATTCCCTTCAGTGCCTTCAATACTTCCCCAAGTTCAGTTCAACAGTTGGCTGTAAGTATCTGCATCTGTCTCAGTCAGTTGCTGTTAGAACTTCTCAGAGAACAGCCATGCTAGGCTCCTGTCTGCAAGCACAACATAGCATCAATAATAGAGTCAGGGTTTGGTGCCCACCCATGCGATGAATCTCCTGTTGGGCCAGTTACTGGTTAGGCACTCCTTCAGTCTCTGCTCCATTTTTGCTCCTGGATTTCTTTTAGACAAGAACATTTCTGGGTCAAAAATTTTGAAGGTGGGTTGCTCTCACCATCATTCCTTTTGGGACCCTGTCTAACTACTGGAGGTGTGCTATTCAGGTACAATTTCCCTTCTTTTGGGCATTTTAGCTAAGGTCACCCACATTGAGTCCTGGGTGCCTCTAACATACCACGTCTCTGAGACTTTCTAAAGGTTTTCTTCAACCCATATCCCCCACCCATTGTTACTGCATCTTTCCATTCATTTTCTTGGCCCTCTGGGTTTTTCTCATGTCTCCCCCATATATCTGGTTCTGCACCCCTTTTCCTTCTCACTTCCCTCTCCCACTCAGGTCCCTCGCTCCCTTTGCCTCCCAAGATTAACTTCTTCCCCCTTCTAAGGGAGACTGAAGCATCTCCACTTGGGCCTTTCTTCATGTTTAACTTCTTATTGTCTGTGGGTGTATCATAGGTATTCTGTATATTTTGGCTAATATTCACTTATCAGTAAGTATATACCATGCATGTCCTTTTGGGCCTGATATTTTCTAGTTTCATTCTTTGCCTGCTATCTTTTGCATGGTGTTCTTGTTTTAATAGTGTAATAGTATTGTGTTGTGTAGATGAACATTTTCTGTATCCATTCTTTGGTTGAGAGACATCTGGCTTGCTTCCAGCTTCTGGCTACTACAAATAAGGCTGCTATGAACATGGTGGAACATGTGTCCTTGTGGTATAGTGGAATATCTATTGGGTATATGCCCAGAAACAACATAGCTGCTTTTTTAAATTGCATTTTTTAATTTACATTTTAAATGTTATCCCATTTACTGGTTTTCCCTCCAGAAACTCACTATTCTACCCCGCAACCCTGGGCTTCTGTGAGGGTGCTTGATCACCCACTCACTCACTCACTCCTACCTCCCTGCCCTAACATTCCCTTACATTGGGCCACTGAGCCTTGACAGGACCAAGGGTTTCTCCTCCTATTGATGTTCAACAAGGCCATCCTGTAATGCATATGTGGATGGAGCCATTGGTCCTCCTGTGTTCCCTTGGGATGGTGGTTTCATTCCTGGGAGCTCTTGGAGGTCTGGTTGATTGATATTGTCTTCTTCTTATGTGATTGAAAACCCTTCGGCTACTTCAGTCCTTTCTCTAACTCCTCTACTGGGGACCCTGTTCTCAGTACAATGATTGGCTGCTAGCATTCGCCTCTGTATTTGTAAGGCTCTGGCAGAGTCTCTCAGCTGGCAGCCATTTCAGGTTTCTGTCAGCATGCACTTCTTGGCACCCACAGTATTGTCTGAGTTTGTTGGCTATATATGGGATGCATCCCCATGTGGGGCAGTCTCTGGATGGCCTTTCAGTCTCTGCTCTACGCTTTGTCTCTGTATTTCCTCCAGTGAGTATTTTTCTCCCCCCTTCTAAGAAGGTCTAAAGGATCCACACTTTGGCCTTCCTTTTTCTTGACCTTCATGTGGTTTGTGAATTGTATCTTGGGTATTCCAAGCTTTTAGGCTAATATTCATTTATCAGTAAGTTAATACTATGTGTGTTCTTTGATGACTGGGTTACCTCACTCAGGATGATATTTTCTAGTTCCATCCATTTGCCTAAGAATTTCATGAAGTAATTGTTTTTAGTAGAGTAGTACTCCATTGTGTAAATGTACCACATTTTCTGTATCCATTCCTTTGTTGAAGGATATCTAGATTCTTTCCAGCTTCTGGCTATTATAAATAGAACTGCTATGAACATAGTGGAGCTTGTGTCCTGATAACAAGGGTGTTGGAGCATCTTTTGGGTATATGCCCAGGAGTGGTATAGCTGGGTCCTTGGGTACTACTATGTCCAATTTTCTGAGGAACAGCCAGACTGATTTCCAGAATGGTTGTACCAGTTTGCAATCCCACCAACAATGGAGGAGTGTTCCTATTTCTCCACATTCTTGCCAACATCTGCTGTCACCTGAGTTTTTGATCTTAGCCATTCTCACTGGTGTGAGGTGGAATCTCAGGGTTGTTTTGGTTTGTATTTCTCTGACGATTAAGAATGTTGAACATGTCTTTAGGTGCCTCTCAGCCATTCAAAATTCCTCAGTTGAGAATTCTTTGTTTAGCTCTATAGCCCATTTTTTAATAAGGTTATTTGATTCTCCTGAGTCTAACTTCTTGCATTCTTTGTACATATTGGATATTAGCCCTCTATCCTATGTTGGATTGGTAAAGATCTTTTTCCAATCTGTTGGTTGCCATTTTACCCTATTGAAAGTGTCCTTTGTCTTACAGAAGCTTTGTAATCTTATGAGGTCCCATTTGTAGATTCTTGATATTAGAGCATAAGTCATTGGTGTTCTGTTCAGGGAGTTTTCCCCTGTGCCCATGTGTTCCAGGCTCTTGCCCACTTTTTCTTCTATTAGTTTTAGTGTATCTGGTATAGCTGGGTTTTTTGTGTCTTCAATTTTATTCTACCGATCAACCTGTGTGACTCTGAACCTACACCATGGGTTTTTTTTTTTATCACTATTATTCTGATTTGTTTGCGTTAATTTTATATCCAGCCACTTTGCTGAAGTTATTTATCAGCTGTAGGAGTTTTCTGGTAGAATTTTGGGGTTTTCATATGTATACTATCATATCATCTGACAATAGTGATCCCTTTACTTTTTCCTTTCCAATTTATATCCCTTTGATCTTCTTTTGTTGTGTTATTGCTCTATGTAGAACTTCAAGTACTATATTGAATAGATAGGGAGAGAGTACTATTTTAGTAGGATTGCTTCAGTTTTCTCTCCATTTAATTTGATGTTGGCTGTTGGCTTGCTGTATGTTTAGGTTTGGGCCATAACTTTCTGATCTCTCCAAGACTTTTAACACGGAGGAGTATTGGGTTTTGTCAAAGGCTTTTCAGCGTCTAATGAGATAGCATGTGATTATTTTTCCCTTTGAGTTTGTTTATGGATTTTGTTGATAGTTTTTTGTTGTTGTTGTTGGTGGTGGTGGTGGTGGTGTTTTTTGTTTTGTTTTTTGTTTTGTTTTTTTTTTTTTTTTTTTTGGTATATTGAACCATCCCAGCCTCCCTTTGATGAAGCCTAGTTCATCATGGTGAATGAAGTGTTTTTGGATTCTGTTTGCCAAAATTTTATTGAGTATCGTGGTGTCAATATTTTGAAGTGCCATTCTCTTTCTTTGTTGGGTTTTGTGTAGTTTAGGTATCAGTGTCTCTGTGGCTTCATAGACTGAGTTAGGTAATGTTCCTTCTGTTTCTATTTTGTGGAATAGTTTGAGAAGTATTGGTATTAGCTCTTCTTTGAAAGACTGGTAGAATTCAGCACTAAATCCATCTGACTTTGGGGATGGTTTTGGATGGGAGTTTTTTAATGACTGCTTTTATTTCCTTAGGAACTATGGAACTTTTAAATCTTGGTTTAACTTTGGTATGGGATATCTGTCTAGAAAATCAACCATTTCATTTAATTTTTCCAGTTTTGTCCAGTATAGGCTTTTGAAGTAGGGTCTTATGGTTATTTTGGAATTTCCTCAGTTTCTGTTGTTTATGTCTCCCTCTTCATTTCTGATTTTGTTAATTTAAACACCATCTCTGCACTCTTTAGTTAGTTTGGCTAAGGGTTTATCTACCATGTTGATTTTTTCAAATAGCCAGCTCTTGGTTTTGTTGATTCGGTGTATTATTTTTTGTTTCTAATTGGTTGATTTCTGCCCTGAGTTTGACTATTTCCTGCCTTGTCCTCCTCTTTCTGTGTTTGCTTTTTTTTTTTTTGTTCTAGAGCTTCCAGTTTTGCTGTTAAGTTGCTAGTACAGGATGCCTCCAATTTCTGTATGAAGGTACTTCCTGTTATGAATTTTCCTCTTAAAACTGTGTTCGTTGTGTCCCACAGGTTTGTGGAATTCAATGAATTCCACAAGGTCTTTAATGTCTTTCTTTATTTCTTCCCTGACCAAGTTACCATAGAGTATAGAGTTGATCAATTTCTATGAGTATGTGAGCTTTCTGTTGTTTTGTTTTTGTTTAAGTCCTGCCTTAATCCATGGTTATCTGGCAGAATGCAAGGGATTATTCAATTTTCATGTATTTGTTGAGGCTTGTTTTATGTTTAATTATATGGTCAATTTTGGAGAAGGTTCCATGTGGTGCTGAGATAAAGGTATATTCTTTTGTTTTGGGGTAAAATGTTCTGTCAATATCAGTTAAGTCCATTTGGTTCACAATTTATGTTAGTTTCACTGTGCCTCTCTTTAGTTTTGGATTATCCCTTTAATACTAACATAGCAGGTATATTCCATACACCATGTTAGACTCCAGACATAGGAACATAAATGTAGACATAAAAAAGGAATGCTCAACCAACCAAAAGATCCAAAAGTTTCTAGAAAAAAAGCAATCAACAGACAATCAACAGTAAGGATAAGAAGAAACTCAACAGGTAAGTTTAGTCTAGGAAGTTGCCTGATATAACACAGGTGCTTACCAGGGATCATGAGAGTAGAGACATGTGGCTATTGGTCTCGAGGAGTCAGTCCAGAGTCTGATGGGAATGTAGATATGTCTGTCAGTAAATCACAAGGCAGGTGCTATTGAACAGTAAGCACAGGCATAAAGACATCTCGTGTCAAAGGGCACACATGTAGTAAACTATTTCCTACAAGATGAGATCTAAATGCATTAATACATTATGCACCATGTCCCTCTTATCTCCTCTGATTCAGCTTCCTATGTCCAGAAACATTTTCCCGAGTCTTTGTTCTTGTGAATGTTCTCTGGCCTAGACTATTGTCCCAGTTGGCTCATTTGAATCTTTTATTTTATAAGTTTAGACTTCCCTTTATATGCTTTCTGGGCCCAGATACAAGGCCTGCTAAGTGCACTTCCCGAGTCTTTGTTTGCCTCTATTTGGTTTTTGTTTTTTTCTTTTCTGCAGAAGCTGGAAAACTGAAGGGTTCCCACAGACTCGACCATTTTGGACCACATCACTGCTGCTCACTAGGGAAGCAATAAAGCCCAGCTCATTTGCATGAATCTCTGCAGTGGCTCTTTTGACCCCAGGGCTGTTAGAAGTACTCATTAGATCCTCTTTAATTAAATATGTAACACACATCATGACATCAAGAATGAAAAAAAAAGATAGAAAAATACAAATCTAACAACGGCTCCTGCACCTAATTAAAAGCAGGCTGTCTTTGCCTCAGAGCAAGCTGGGGACAGTGCTTTCATCCCAGGCATAGCCATGGAACCCCTGGTGCCAAAACCCAGGAGGCCAGGACATGGGACATTGAATGTGCCGAGGGGAGGGGGCTGAGCTTTGTTGGGTGACACAGGCTCCCTTGCCTCCCAGTAGGTGGGATCTAATTTCAGCTCCTGATGTATGACTCAAGGTGAGGACCAGCTTTCAGAGCCTTTCATCCCTCTTTTCAAATATTCTTCCAGCGAAGACCATCTAGTGCGATTGTAGATAAACAGAACATGGACACAGTAGGATGGGCTCACTAGAAAGAAAAAAATAAACATATGAGTTCAAAGAAAATGAACCACATGTGTCAGTTGCTTGTATGTGACTCTGATGGAAAGCAAAGGAGCAGGTTTCATGGCACATGGTACATGTCACATGTCACATGTCACATGGCGGGCAAGTGGGCTCCTTGAGAGATTTCTTTTATACAGAGATGAAGATTTAAAGGAACACATCCAAGGAGGAGACTTGTTCATTAATTTTCTCATAATCTGCTTCATAGATAGCCACTGAATCATCCTCTCCTCATTTTTGTCTTCTCCACTCTCACTGATTCTCTCCTAGGAAAACTCTGTTAAAAACCTCTCTACCTCCACTCTTGGGCTCCTTTTCTCTTATGTGCGAGACTCAGAACAGTTTCCTGGTGCTCCAGGGACTCAGAATGCCTCTTACGATCTTTGCAGTGACCGCAGCCCATGAGCTATTACACTGTTGGCAGAAGGGCTGGGCAGGACAGGTGGCTGGAAGCTACATGTGCCCTGAGAGTCCATTCTTGCTGGTGTTATATTTGCACAGCCCTGAAGGAATTCGGGTACTTTAAGTGCGAGTTTTCCATAAATTGGAAATTCTGGTTCCTCTTTAGGCTTTGAAGTGGAAAGGAAGGCTTTGTTTTGTAGCATTGGAAGTCACAATTTTTAAATTCAAAGTCTCATCCGATGCTTCGATGTAACAAAAGAGTAGAAGGAGGAGATTCATGGCATCTGCTTGTCATGTTTGCTGCCAACTCTTTGGGCACACGAGCTATTGAATCTATCAAGATCCATCAACTATAGACATATTTGTGAAGCAAGTAATTGTTAGGACTCCGTTATTTGCCAGGCCTTGCTTGAAATGCCAGGGACGCAGCAGCAAAGAGAAGAAATGATACCGTTTCTCTCATGTTTTTTTTATATGCTAGACCAGAACCTCTTAAATCCTGGGTCATGGTCTCATTATGGGTTCTGTACTAAGCGTGGAGGTGACCAAAATTTGGCAATAGTAAAAGGTTTCTTAATGCTCAATGATCAAAAATTGGTTCCAAATCAAATCCATTATGAATCTGAACTGTATCCAGAATAATATCCGTGTGATATTATGGGACATTACTAAAGCCTGTGGTTCTGAACACTCAGGACACACAGTTTGCATTGTGCCACCATAGATGATCAAACTGTGTCTGTAACACCTCAGCTCAGATTCCAGCCTACTGAATGTTATTAATTGTGGGGTTTGTACTGTTTTCTGCTTTTATGAAAATGTAACGGTTTAATTACGGGAAACAAAGATTTTGAACATATTTTACTATCATTTCTTAGCATGTCTGTATCAAAATAGTATGTCTTTGGATTATACTGTGTTAGAATATTTGATTTGAGAAATTGCTTGTTTGAGTTGCTGACCTGAGTTTTATTTAAAAGCCACTAATTGAATTTTGGTTTGAGATTAGGATGGAATCTCCAACAATTTCTAAAATACCCCTAATTGGTACTTTTGCCATTTTATATTATGTACTTGTGCAAAACAGTGCCCTCAACATCGATAAAAATATCGATCATCTTTGAAAAACACCAAAGACAATCTATATCCGTAGTATCAAATGTTCAGCCATGATTTAATCCATTATGCAAAAGTAAACAGGGACTTCTATTTCATTAGCATGCAACTTGCTTTCATCTTTAATAGATAAAAATATATATGGAAAGAATTGTTTTAAAATAAACGTCTTTATGATTATTGGTAAGTGTTGGCTTTACATAGTGATTTTGTATAGCTACTGTCCTAGTTCCATTTCTGATGCTGTGGTAAAATCACCGTGACCAAAACCAACTTAGATAAAGTCAAAGGACTGATTTGGTTTATGATTCTAAGTTACAGTCCATCCCTGAGGATAAGTCACCACAGGAACACAATCAGGTGGTCAAACCGTATTCACAGTCAAGAGCAGACAAAACTGGATAAACCTGTGTTGTCTGCTTTCTAAGTACATTTTTCTCAGAAGCTTTGCTCGTTTACATAATCCAGGACCAAATGCCAAGATTTCGGTGCCATCCACAGTAGCTTAGGTCTTCCCACGTCGATCATTAATCATGACAGTCCCCCATGTAAAGCAACTGATTTAGGTAAGTTTTCAACTGAAGCTTTCTACCTCAGTTGAAAATTGAGATATTATAGTTTGCTTTTCTGCTGCTGTAAGAAAACACTGACCAAAACAAGTTGGGGAGGACAGAATTTATTTGGTTTATAGGTTATAGTTTGTCATGTATGTCATGCAGGATGTGTGTGTTTGTTTTGTTTTGTTTTTGTTTCATGATAGTTCTGGGGTTTTTTTTTTTTTTGGTTGTTGTTATTGTTCTGTTACCTGTGTGTGTGTGTGTGTGTGTGTGTGTGTGTGTGTGTGTGTGTGTGTGTGTGTGAGAGAGAGAGAGAGAGACAGAGAGACAGAGAGACAGAGACAGACAGAGGGAGGCAGAGACAGTGACAGAGAAAGACAGAGTTGTGTGAGAGAGAGAGACACAGAGAGATGTGTGCGCACACACACAAACACACAGGAAAGAGAGAGAGACATGCAGAGAGAGCAAGAGAGCGAGCAAGAGAGAGAGAGAGAGAGAGAGAGAGAGAGAGAGAGAGAGAGAGAGACAGAGAGAGAGAGAAAGAGAGAATGCAGAGACTCAAGCAGGAACCTGGAGTCAGGAATGCCTTGCTCTTTGTGTCTCACTCAACTGACTCATAAACCCTGAATCTCCTGCCAGGAATAGCTGTCCCACACCAATCATTGACTTGTTTAAACAATGCCCCCACAGACTGGCCTTCAGGCCAATGTATCAGGAGCAATTCTTCAAGTGGGGTTCTGTCTTCCCAGGTGATTCTCTTCCCACCAGTTTATAAAACTAACCAGCGTACCAGGTAGTTCTAGGTTATAGCAAGATGACATGTTAAACTAACTAGTTCACCTATCCAAGGTCATATAAAAACTTCTCAATTGATAAGAGAGTTCAAGTGAAAAAAGCTTGGACTAGTGTGAGTCATAAAATAATAATAATACATAATCTATACCCAACTGTAGAAGTCCAGAATGCCAATGGAAGAAAACCAGGCAGTTAAAGCCACGAGAAGTCCCAGAGCTGGTAGTTTAGATACAGTGATTGAGAAAGTTTCTCCTTTGCGAAAACATTCCTGTGACATGACGCTATGTGAATTACTGTGGGAAGACAGAATAGGCAGTACATTTAATGGACATTTCTACAGCTAGATAGAGAAGTATCAGGATTCTTCTGGTTGATTCTGAAGAATCAATTGCATATTTATAACATTACAACTGCTTTGTTCCAGATCGGTGTGTTTCACTGTAAAGTACAAATAATTTTCCTGGGCAAAAGTGATGATTGACTCTTATCACATTGATTGCTGGGAGGTAGATTAAAAAAAAAACTGGAGACAACTGAGATGTTAGACTACAGGAATCCTCTGTGCAAGTGCTGAATAGATCATCATGAAAACTGGAGACACTCACTGTTAAAGGCTCAGAATCTTTCGAGATGGAAAACAGACACAGAAAGGTAAGACAGTGAATCAGGAATGGGTAGCCTAGAATTCTTGTTGTACTTTAGGTCTTTCTGAACTAGACTTATGTTTATCCCCTGTACAATGCAATGTAAACTCACTGTTCATCCTCCACCTTCCCCCATCTCAGATGAGAGCTCTGTTTTCTCCTTCCTTCAAACCCTCTTTACTTGTTTGTTTTTTATTTTTTCTAAAACTTCTATCGTCAACTGTACAGACTCTACTTTCAAAATATCTGGATCCATTTTATCATTTTATTGCAACTGCTGGCCCAAACCATCCTCTTCCTCAACTGTCTAAAGCTGGCTTCTGACCAATTCTACTTATTTCTACCCTGGCCTGATTCCTAGTCCTGCCAGCCTATTGTGACTCAGATGCCAGGACAGTGCCTTAAGAAGAATCCATGTGAAACCACATAGTGCCCCAAAACTGAAATGGCATTCCATTTCTTTCAGAGTAAATTCTCAATTCCCTCACACTTCCCTGGGATCCCTTTGCCATTGTGACAGTATCTACCCGCACTGTACACTTTGCTCAATCTGCTGTCATCATGCAGACTAAAAAAGATGCTCACATTAGAGCATAATTGTTCACAATATGTACAGCAAACAGAGGATGGTATACCTCTGTAACACTACAATATATACTTTATATTACGGCAGTGGGTGTTTACTTTGTGGTTTAAAAATTATAAACTTACCATTCTCAAAGCAATAGATCACCCTCCCACTTCTACTTTTTTAAATCTCTGGAGATACTAAATTAGTTCTGATATTAATGCTATTTTCGAATGTTAAAATACATACAGTCTCACGTTAATCTCATAGGCTTAATAGAGCTCTAATCCAATCTTACTGCCCCAAATAGCTTGACCTCGACAGCAGCCAATTCATTTCCTTTTCATCAGATTAATAAAAATATCCAGTTATGCTCCGTATATTTTAAGCTTTTGATTTTGAAATGTATCATAGTCACAGAAGACCATATACAAACACATAAATGTACAGCTATGAACAGCAATGCTTATAAAGCAACAAACATGTTTAAGAATGAATCATGGTCAGTTCCCTTGAAGCCATTTTTGTGGGTCAAACATTTAGTTGCATCCATTGTCTCTCCTCAGTGTTAAGGGGGTCTATTATTATTTTATAGCTATTCTTAGAAATCTTCTTTTCTTTCTAGTTTCATATTTGTATATATCTTGGGTGACTCATTCTTATTTTTAAAACTCTGAAACATACCGGGTGGCTTCTGAATATGGTTTTTGGGACTGTTCCTTCACCTGTTTGTAGGCTCAACTATTCATTTCTACTGTATTGACACCCTCACAATTGCAAATCCATGAGTGTTTTAAAGGCCAACTTCAAGCCCCATGCTTTCTGTAAGATTTTCTTATCCTTCTACTAGCTCCTATATAGTCTTTAAATAAAATTTTATTTTTCTCATTTCCAAGGGACTCCTATATTCTATCTTGTAATATAATTTTTCATATTCTCTTATATTTACTCCTGGTTTATTGGTCTTTAAACAGCAGATTGTTTCTCTTTGATTTTCTTGTCTTTAAGAGTGCCAGACCTAGAGAATATGCATAATTTATGATTATAAAATGCTTATTAAATGCATGATGTTGAGAACTACAGTATATATTTAGATGGCAGACCCTTTATTGCATATTCCCCAAAGTCTAGCTAGCTCAACAATAAATACATCTCATCTATTTCTCATCTCACTAGGCTATTGTACACGGTTGGTTTAGTGTTTGACTTCAATTACATTCTCCATGGCATTTTTCATCTCTCCCAAGCTATGTTTTTGTATCTGCTAACCTGCATCTGTCTAATATTGAAATCTTTGCTCTAAAGAAAACAATTGGGTAAACAAAAGTGTAAGTGGGTGAAGGATTAATCAGAGTCGGGGCTCTTAATTCTAATGTGCTAAACAAATATAATGAAGAGGAATCCAATAATAGGAGCATGCAGGGTAGGGAGCGGTCCCTGGGAGTGTGCAGGGTAAGGAGCAGTCCCCGGGAGTGTGTGGAGACACAGCTGTGCTTACTCCAGTCTCTCTGACATAGCAGCACAATGGTTCCCATGGCTGAATATCCTGGAGCCCTGGGATGGCTGACTTTCTGAAACCCTTCTTCTGGAAGATGCTCAAACCCCCTCCCCACCCCCCACCCCGAGTCTCAGAAAGCCCAAGAACAAGTGTATTTGAGAAAGTTCACACGAACTCCCCTAAGCTCAAAACATACAGAGCATACACAACTTCCTTCTGAAAAGGAAATGAAGCGTTTTATTTCTTTATTTATTAGATTTGTTACTAACCGTACTCAGTGCCAGAGGCCCCAAGGCAGAGAAGCTTATTGTAAAATAATAGAGATAATTAAATTTTATATTATGAAATAGCAATCAATGCAGCAAAACTAGTATTTCATCCGCTGGGGACACTGACACTGAAGAGGTGGGTTCCATGTGATGTCCCAAGGCCAAACAGCAATGCTATCTCTATTCTCAGCTCCCCTCCTCATTTATTAATATTTATTAAGAATTGTGGTTGCTGAGCACCTTGTACATCTTGTTCTCTACAAATTAAGACTGGAGTGAAGTCTCCTCCTAGGTAATACTTTGTGTATTGACCCAAGAAGAACTTAAGGACATATCCCATCACCCTGAGGAGAACTTGCAAAGTTGCTCAATTTTGTTCTCAAGGAGCTGTTTACCTGTTTGCTGTTCGGTCTCTTTCGGAACTTCCTCCCCTTGAGTTCTCTGTCTACATCCTTCCTGCTCACCCATGTGGCATTTCATGTAGAAATCACTGGGTCTATACCAGTAATATCCCCAAATCGAACTTGACTTTTCAAAACTTGCGTGCTCGTGGCATGTCATTTGCATGTGTTTCTGTAAGTATGTTTTTGAAGGGGTTTCAGGTAGGACTAACAATGGGGAGATTTAAAACCCTGGACTAGATATCTAAAAGCCTCCAGGTGGATCCTGATATACTCACCTATTGGTCATATGACTTGAGGAAGCTTACTTAGTCCCTTTTAGATTTTTATTTTCAATTAGACCCAGAAAACAAGTCTGTCTTCTCTTCTTTGATGGCAAACTAGCAATGTATGTGCTGGCTACCAAAGATCTGCTCCCCTAGGAAGAAGGCAGAGCCTACACACTCAATAGAATGCCAGTCCGAACATAGAGAGACTGAGGTCTATGCCACCTCCATTTGTCTATACGAGCATCCCCACACTGAACGAATGGGGCTGAGCAAATGGTTACATCATCACAATAGCAATATAGCAGCAGTACAGAGGTTTATGAGGGCTTTTAGAGCATTTGCAAAAATCCGTGTAAAGATCCACGCCACATAATGTTTCATCTACATTTGCGATTCGAAAGGCATTGCGCATTTAGACAATAATCATGCACATGGAGGTACAGCTCTGTAGAAGGTGGAAACATTGACACTTGTTTGCAGATGTTTCATTTACGCTCATCTCTACCAAACCAGTTAAGAGTGTGGGACTTTTTGTTTCCAGATGGCTGTGTATCTCTCAATTTGAGAGTGCAGATGCAAGTTTCAGACCCTGGATTTCTGGGAGAATGAGGTTAAGTAATTTGAAGTAATAATGATATTCAGTCAAGGGGAAAAGAAGTAATCTTCCATCATCCTTGTAAGTATTTGTATATGAGCAGCAGGAATCTACTACCAGGGTCTTCTGTTTGGATAGGATGTTACTGTCCTCCTTATTTTGTGATCATCTAAATCATTGATGGTAGATCCTCTGTCCTTATTTTCCCCCACTGGATAGTAAATATTACAAATACAAAAGGGATGTCAAAGAGATTTCCCATCTTTAATAGAGTACCAAACTGAAGTATAGCCAGAATCTTATCTTGTGCTATGAAGAACAATATAGCAATGTAGGAACAGCCCTATGGGCTGTGAGGATGACATGATAACATTGGTGACCCACACAGAGGTGGCCCCTTGCATACTATGCCAACTTCCTATGTACCTGTATCATCAACAACTATTACTTAATTCACCAGGAAAAAATAATGTAACCAAGAGATAATACCGAAATGCCTTTATTGCACCTGGATATGTCATAGGTGACTAAATAACCAGGACTTAAAGATATGTTCTTTATGACAACAACAACGTCTAAAAGATATCAAAACTAACTAGAAGCATAATCATCAAACTTATAGAGGTCATGGAATAAAACAAAAGATTTAGAGTCACAGACTTAGGATCCATCATTTTCTAGCTCTGAGAACTCTGGGAAAAGAATTCAGGAGCCCCCATATATCATTTATATCCTGAAGACTTGATACAATCTACACAAACGACATTATGGCTGGTGCATAGGAGAAACTCAATCACTTTTAGTCATTGTTATTTTGATCATGCCTGAGAGAGGGTGTGAGAAGTAGCTGCTGACTACATTGACAATAATGGGAAAATTGTTTTTCTGCATGAAAGAATGATGTTCTCTGAGCAAATGGTGTTTGCTGCCACTCAGATACCTGGAAGACTGTGGAAGCATACCCATCAGTATGATCGGAATAAGCAAACATTTCAAAAAGGTGAAAAAACTCCCAAATGAATCAAAGCAAACTGTCTACTTCATGGGCAGAGAAGTGATGAGAAGATGGTGACTGTCTACATCTTCAAATGTTCTCTGTAGAGAGAACATCTTGTGTACTGTATGGATGCAGCACAGATCAATTAAAAAAAGTCTATGGCCTATCAGAAAGGGTAGAATAGAAGGTGGGGCGTCTGGGTGGCAGAAAGGATTCTGGGATGGTGGCAGCAGGAGAGAGTCACTAGTGAAGATATGAATGATGAGATAGACACCTAGTACCTGAGCACAGGTAACCAGCCATGTGGCAGAGCATAGACTAGAATAAATGGGGTTCTTTAAGTTATGATCTAGTCAGAGAAGAGCCTCGCTTTATGGCCAAGGTATTTATAAATACATTCTGAGTCTGAGTCTTATTTTGGAGAGCATGGGACTGGGAGTAAAAAAACAGACAAAATTTCTACAATTCTCAATAACCAAATTAGCTCTATATTTTCAGATAACTACATATATATTCTGTGTACTCCATTGTATACATCTATCTATCTATCTATCTATCTATCTATCTATCTATCTATCTATCTATCTATCTATCTATCTATCGATCTATCCATGATTACATGAATACATATTATTAAATATCTTAGTGTAATCACTGACACTTCATAAGTTTTGAGCATGGTTACAATGTAGTAGTAGAGAGAGTACACCTGTTGTAAACAAAAGTAATAAACCAGAGTAGCTAGTGAATAGGGCCATCTGTTAGCATGCAGTATAGTTGTTATCTGCAACATTATCAACAGACTGGAGCCTGAAGGCACATGTGTGAACCCAGGAGCAGAAATGAACAAACGTTTGATGATGAAGGACATGGCTACATCACTAGATGAGCATAGAGATGTATCTTAGTACAAACTTCACAAGGAAACAACACTGATACTGAGTGCACAGAATACTTTCAATACTGATCAAGCATTTCTAAAAATGAAGCACCTTGTTAAGGCAAGCTATAGACCACTTTTTTTAAAGGAAAAGAGAGGGCTGTAGAGTTGGTTCAGGGGTTACACAATGCTTTTAAAGAGGACCTGGATGTGATTTCATATACCAATATAGTGGCTGATAGCCATCTAGTACCCAGGGGATCCAATAGGCACACACACAGTGCACATGTATTCAGGCATCACATTCATATATATATATATATATATATATATATATATATAATAAAACAAATACATTTAAAATTATTAAAAAGAAAAAAGAATCACAAAGAGGAAATTATTGTGTTAATTTAATTCTGAGCATTGAGAGGGAAATGGCTATTGTCACGAAAGCAAGAGAGATATTGGGAAAAGCAATTCTGCATTGTTTCAAAGGGCCTGGAAAGACAAAGAACTGAATAATATTAATATGAAAATAATCAGGAAACAGGCGTGGGTGTATAATCCATAGAAAAAGATGGGAAAGAGGATGACCTAAGAGAGATGATATGGTAAGAAAACTGGAAAAAACAATGCCATATAATCACAATTTATTCTAATGGTAAAGAAAAGATCTACAAATCTTAATGACCTGTCTAGCTGAAAGTTGGCTCCCTATTTTAAAGGGACACATACTAAGTATTGAATAAACATCAAAGAAAACCACAAAAAAAAACTCAGCTTGGGAACCAGGACATAGGAATGGTTTTTCAGAAGCCTAAATTTAAGTTAGACAAAGATTTGAGAATGCTGATTTTTAACAACACTGAGATTTAAAAGCAGTGTGAAATAAATGGTGTTAAGAAAGGAAGAAGTCTGAGTCTGAGTTTCTGAGAAAGTAGCATCAGAAAGAAGGCTGCATATGGGGAAAGTACTTCCAAGCAACCCAAAGAGCAGTCCTGAAGCTCCACAGGGAAGAGTGAAAGTCACAAAGTAATAAAGTGTAGAGTTGCCCACTGTGAGGTTGTCTGCCAGAATGTGATGTTGCCACACCAACGGCTAAAGGCATCGCACTAGTTGGTCATAGGACACGAAGAAATCATATCTCCATGAAGAAATACTTTCTCCATACTGGCTAAATCTCATAGTGCTGAAAGTTATTATGCAGGCTACTGGTAGGGGGAAATATCATTAACAGTCTTATGCAGGTATGAGCACTGTGGATTGCAATGGTGACCAGCATGGCAAGATATTCCCATCAGTGCAATAGTGGTAATCCATCAAACTGCCCTCTAAACGGATGCTCATAGAACTTATAGACTACTTCATCTCTCAGACCACCTCTGATGATGACAGTTAATACAAAAACTCACAACTGGTCAAAATATAGGGTGTTAAGTGTCAGTGAAATGCTCAGCCACAAATGGGACACTTTATATCACCATCTTAAGGCTCAGGGACCATCTTGGAAGATGGAAAAGAAAGCCAAATTTGGGGAACTGGAACAAAACAATGTCTGAACAGGGTGAGACTTCTGCTCTCATGAACCCATAGCAGCTGCGTTCGCCTTTGAGAGATCATGCCAGTCAACATTTCAGCATGGAGTCTGAAATGGTTCAAGAGCTTCTACCCCTCCTTGAGGACCCTGGATGGCTTCCAGTGGAGAGTCAGTTTTCTTGAAGGATGTGGCTTCTGATATGTCACCCATTCTCCAAAGGATGTTCCCATATCCAGGAGTATATGGGCAGCACAATTTCAGTCATGGGGTTAACTAAAACAAAAGAAAAAGAAAACCAAAGAAGAACACAAAGTTGGGATGAGTCTTGGAGGAGTTAAGGTTAAATATGACCAAAGTATATTGTATGGGATTCTCAAATATGCAATAGAAGTATTTTAAAGAAAATAAGTGCATAATACTTTGGAAGAGGCTTTGAGCATCTCCTATCTGGATGTCTAGACTTGAGAGCTGGTTACTAAATCTATCAGTTCTGGCTGTTCAGTGGAGGAAGCATGACGGGGAGCAGTTCCACACTGAGCACATTTCTCAATACTTATGTTGTCCATCTTCAAGGAGCACACAGGTGTGCTCAACCTGAAAGAGTGGACCCTAAGTAGTGGGGAGGAGGAAGCATAGTACACAGGTATGTGCAACTACTGGAGTCTTCCAGAAGCATTCTTGGAAGTGGCCTGATGCAGTTACTGCCAGAATAAGGGATGAAACCTAGATAATCTGTCCAAGCCCCCACCCCCTCTGTCACTGTCACTGTCTTCATCTCTATCTTTGTCTACCCTCCTGTATGTATATGTATGTGTTGTGTATATGTGTGTGTTCAAAGGTAGTATAGAAAGAGCTCTTGCTTTTCATATTATATTTTTGTAAAGCACACAGAGAGTAAGAAGAGGGAACACCAGACAGCTGAACTAAAACTCCAAGAGTAAAGTGAAAATAAGTAGAGTTTAGGCAGAATAGAATCCACTTTCCAATGTTTGTCACCTAGTAAGCCCAACACCCTTGGTTCCATCCTCAAGAAGCCTCTCACCCAATGAAAAGACTATGTTGTTGGTTAATGAGTCCATTTGTCTTCTCACTGTGAACTTCAAGAACACATCCAAACAGAGAATAGTAAAATCCAAAACAAAATAATAGCCAGGCAGGCATGATGTGCTCACAAGTTTTATGTCAACTAGACACAAGATAGTCACTTGGGAAGTGCGACTCTCAGTTGAGAAAATGACACTGCAAAATTGGCTAGTGGGCAAGGGTCTGGTGAATTTTCTTGGTTGGTGATTGATGTGGGACACAGTAGTCCAGCCTACTGTGGGTGGTGCTAGTCCTAGGCAGCAGAGGATGGCATAAGAGAGCAGACTGAGCCAGTCTCTGCCACCAGCCAGTGAGCAGTACTCCTCCAAAGCCTGTGCACCGGCTTCTGCCTCGAGATTCCTGCCCTGTATGAATGAGTTCTTGCTCAGAGTTTCTTTGATGATGGAATATGATGTGAAAGTGTAAGTGAATTAAACCCTTTCTTCCCCTAGTTACTCTTTGTTGGTTGTGGGTTTGGTTTTATTTTTCTGCACAGCAATAGAAACCCTAACTCAGACAGATGGTGACATGGTCCTATAATCTCACAACTTGAGAGACAGAGGTAAGAGGATCAAGAATCCAAAGATACCATCTCAAAAAAGAAGTGAGAAACCTCCAAATATCAGCTAATTCAGAAACAATGTGAAGAGAAGACAGAATATTTAGGAAGGCACTTCTACTCTCTTCTCAAAAGGTGGACATTTCCGTGATGCACTTGTCTGTAGACAGTGTATGAAGTCCTGGCTTGAACTTGAGGGCCTTTCAGGTTATGATGACTTTGTTTTTAGTTCTTATCCTAAGGCACCCTCCACACATCTTCACAGCTGTGTCCCAAGCACCTAAGTATGAGCTTGGAACAGAGAAAGTATTCAGTATCACTTGGTAAACGATCAAGTGACTGAAACACCATTGTTATAGCAGAACATTAAAATATATCATGAAAGCAGGTAATTTTAAATTTTAACATTGTAACACGTTTTAAGTTGTAAATATATTGATCTTGTATATTGTATATACTGGATGGTACACAAAAATATATCATAGTACACAAGGAATAGATCTCACTCTCAGATTTCAGTAAATAATTATAGAGATCAATTACCCCATCACTCATAAATAAAATACATATAATAAAATGAGTATGAAAAGGTTTGGTTGGCATATAATGCATGCAAATTAATAACCAAAGTTTAACAAATCAAACAGAAATAAGACCTAGCAATTTGGTAATTTAAAACATTCTTTAAAATCCTATTAGGACAAACAAGAGAAAATCAAAATTACAATGATAGGCTATTTAGAAAATAATAGAAATAAAAATACATTATTATACTGCAAAGCTGCTGAAGTTATTCTCAGAGGCAATAATCTTAAATGCTTTCATTATTAAAATAATAATAAAATAAAGGAATATAGCAATCAACTTGACTTGAAAAGGAACCACTGAATATACCTAAAGAAACAGGAGAGAACGTATAATAAGGACAGAGAGATTTTTTAATGGATTCAAAAAGGAGAGAATGCAACTTTTCAGTAAATCTAAGAGCTTTTCTTTATACAAAATGGAGCAATATCAATGAAAGAAAGGCAAAAGGCAAGCCTAGCCGAGATAAAAGAGAGGAAATAAACACAGTTTTTGATGTAGAACATAAGAGCGGATAAATTTTTAAGCCAAGAAGACATGACTCACACTACACAATAGATATTTTCTAAAGCTACATTAAATAAATGATTTCCTAGGGACGAAAATCAATGCCCAACATTTAGCTAAGAAAAAGTTGAAAATTGGGTTTGACCAAAAATAGAAAATAAATGATTAAAAAAATCCTTTAATAACAGATCCACGATCAAATAATTTTCTTGTTAGAATTTTGCAGAGTGCATTATTCTCATACCATCTACAATTTTCAAAACATTAAAAAGATTTATATTTACTTCAGTGTTTTTAAATGTTCTACCACCCAAAAAGACATAAACAGAAGGCAACATCTTTCAGTATCTATATATGGAAAGTACCCATATAGGAGTTTTCTGAAGGATATAGATGTAAAATACTTACCCTGTTACAAAATCAAACTCAGCACTCTCTCTACATAGTCACCAACCATGGCCAACTAGGATTTGTCCTGAGATTAAAGAGTTGGCTTGTGGTTGTGATTATAATATACTGCAGCGCAAAATCTCATATAAAATAATGCATCCGTAATCAGAGAAGATGCTTTTATAACAATATTTGACAATAATCAATTCACTCTCTGATTTTTCTTCTTGATCCTTCTCTCATTCCCTGTCATTAAGGAGCACATTTGGGAAGCTAGGTTCAGAAAATTAAACCTTTGGCTGATGAAGGATGTCTCCTGAAGATCAACGGGTAATGCGGTTAAAGGTGAAAGACGAGAGGCAACTTCATTAAACACAGACTTATGTCTGTCTTCTCTGATCTTGTTCTTTAATAATCAGAAAATAAATAAAAGGGATGAATAGAGGACAGGGAGGGGAGAGAAATACTCCTATTGATAGAGCTGGTAAAAGGAAAACTTTGAACTCCATTCAAATGACTTGGAGGAAATAATTTCTATCCCTGGTGGTGGGAAAAATTATGGAAAGAGTTGGAGAGCCAAATATGACGGTTTCGAGGAACAGCCATGCCACAAGCAGCTGGAGGTACACAAAAGCCGTCTTCATTTGTGATATAAAAAATAAGGTGATTTCAAACTAGAGAAATGGATTATTGACAATAGTCAGTAGGAATTTAAAAGGCCATGAAATATGCAATGTTTGTCAGGATTCTTGCAATAAAGTTTGTAAACAAAACAACAACAAAATTTACGACCAGACTGCTAGGCTCACTCTGCAAAGGCATAGTCTACTTTAAACGCCCAATCAAGGCTTCAAGTTTCTTTTTCTTTTCTTTTCTTTTCTTTTGTTCCCCCACCCCCGCCTTTTTCTTTCTTTTAAGGTCTAGGGCTTAAATCTAGGGCCTTGAGCATTGTAATCAAGTGTCCTACTAATGAGCATCATCCATGCCACCCAATCACCAGCTAAGGGTACAATTTTACAAGGGTATCATATTCAAGTCTCCACATAAATTTCAAAAGTGAAAAACAGTAACAATGAAATTATATATAAACACATATAGTTATAAATGTTAAAATATGATTACATAATTATCTTATATTCTTATATACAATGTTTAGAGATACATTATATAATATATAACTGTGAGGCTAGGTACATCTTCTACCACTAAGGCAAGACAAGGCAGCCCAGCTAGAAGAACATATCCAACATATATACAAGCAACAGCTTTTGAGATGCCCCTGTTCCAGTTGTTGAAGAGAAAACTACACATCTGCTACATATGTGCAGGGAGGCCTAAGTCCAGCCCATGTTTGATCTTTGATTGGTGGTTCAGTTGAGAGCCCCAAGTGTTCAGGTTGCTTGACTTTGTTGGTTTTCCAGTGGAGGTTTTTGTTTTGTTTTGTTTTGTTTTGTTTGTTTTGCAGTTCATGCTTGATTCTACCCTTGGTGTCTGGGCTATTCAGTCTGTGGTTTGGTTCTTGGCCAACCAGGCAATCTATATCATGGGCTCCCTCTCGTGGCATGGCCCTCAAGTTAACTCAGACATTGGTTGGCAACTTCCCTCTTTCCTGTGCCACCATTGCCATAGCACATGTCGCAGGAAGGACAGACTTTATAGATGGAGGGCTTGTGGCTGGGTTGGTGTTCAGGTTTCTCTTTCCATAGTCTTAGAGTATCTTCTTCCACCGAAGAGCCTATCCTGCACCTAGTTGATTTCTTTATATTCAAGGAGCTGAGTTGAAGATGTCCTTGGCAATAGGCCTTGCTGTCAGTTTTTAGAGGGCCACCTTCTGTCTCAGCATCAGTCTGGGTTGTTTATGGATCTCAATGGAATGGCTAACAAATCAATCAATGTCACCCAGTCCCACCACTTGCCTGATTATCAAAAATGGCATTTTGGATTCTATATTGTTCACTATTAGGAATCCTAAGGTCAGCCTCGTAAAATCCAGGAAATCCCACTGTGCTATGAATCCACATCATCCCCCAACTGTCTCCCAATTCCATCTGTCTTTCCACAAACTATCTCTCTCCATCCTCTCCCACCAGATCACTCCTGCTCTCATCCCCTCCCATCCCAGTCACCTGTAGGATCTATTCTATTGCCCCTTCACAGGGAGAGTCATCCATATTACCCATAACCCTCTTTACCTAACCTCTCTGTTATAGTCTATGGCTTGATTATCATTGACCAAACAGCTAATGTCCACTTATGAATGAATATATATCATATTTGTCTTTCTGGGTCTGGATTACTTCACTCAGGGTGGTTTTGTTGCATTCATTTGTCCACAAATTCCACGATGTCATTAAAAAAAAAAAACCAAAAAAACAGCTGAGTAATACTCCATTGTATAAGTGTACCACATTTTCTTTACCCATTCTTCAGTCAAAGTACATCTAGGTTGTTTCCACTTTTAACTATTAATATAGCTTCTAAGAACATAGTTAAGCAAGTATCCTTGTTGCAGTATGGAGCATGGTTTGGGTAAAAGCCCAAGAGCAGTATAGTTAGGTCTTGGGATACATTGATTCCCAATTTTCTGGGGAACTGCTACAATGATTTCCGTTGTGGCTGTACAAATTTACACTCCCTCAGTCAATGGAAGAGTGCTCCCCTTGCTCCACATCCTCATCAGCATGAGCTGTCACTTGTGCTTTTGATCTGCCATTCTGACAGGTGTAAGGATTCTCAAAGCAGTTTTGATTTGCATTTCACTGATGGCTAAGGATGTTGAACATTTCAAATGTTTGACAGCTATTCAAGTTTCCTCTATTGAGAATTCTCTGTTTAGATCTGTACCCCATTTTTAATTGGATTAATTGATTTTTTGATACCTTGTTCTTTGAGTTTGTTGTATATTTTGGATATTAGTCCTATGTTGGATATAAGGTAGGTGAAGATCTTTACCCAATCTATAGGCCGTGGCCTTATCCTATTTATGGTTTCCATTGCCTTACAGAAACTTCCAGTTTCATGAGTTCCTGTTTATTAATTACAGATTTTTGTGCTTGTGCTATCTGTGTTTGGTTTTAGAAGTTGTCTCCTGTACCAATGTATTCAGGCTATTTTCCACTTTGTCTTCTATCACTCTCAGTGTGTCAGATTTTACGTTGAGGTTTTTGATCCACTTGGACCTGAGTTTTGTGTAGGGTTATAAATATGGATTTATTTGCATTCTTTTACATGCAGACATCCAGTTTGACCAGAACATTTGTTGAAAATATCTTTTTTCCAGTGTGTACTCCTCACTTTATCAAAAATCTAGTGTCCTTAAGTAGATCGATTTATGTTTGAAACTTCAGTTTGATTCCATTGAACAAAGTATTTGTTTTTATGCTAGTACCATGAAGTTTTTAATTACTATAGCCCTTTAGTACAGCTTGAAATAAAGGATGAACTCCAGCATTTCTCTTATTCTAGCCGTTTAGCTATCCTCTTTTATTTGTTTGTTTTCCCATATAAACTTGAGCATTGACTTTGCAAGGTCTGTAAAGAATTGTGCTGGAATTTTAATGGGAATTGCGTTGAATCTGTAGATTGCTTTTTGTAGGATAGCCATTTTACTATGTTAATTCTACTTTCCTATAAGCATAGGAGATCTTTCCATCTTTTGATATTTTTTTCAATTTCTTTCTTAAGAGACTTCACACTTTTATCACACAGGCCTTTCACTTGTTTTGTTAGAGTTACTCCAAGATATTTTATATTATTTGAGGCTGAGGCTGTTGTGAAGTGTGTTGTTTTTTCAATGATTTCTCTCTCACTTATTTGTCATTTATATATAGGAATGCTACTTTTTTTTTAGCCAATCTTGTATGCAGCCACTTCACCTAAGGTGTTTATCTGTTGTGGAGTTCCCTGGTAGAATTTTATGCATCATATTACATCATCAGAAATAAGGATGCTATTGCTTCCTCCTTTCCAATTTGTTTCATTGATTCTTGTAATATTCTCTTTGTTATTATTTTATTGATTTCAGTCCTCAATATGGTAATATTTTGCCCCATACTTCTCTTGGGTTTGCTTACTTCTTTTTGTTCTGCGACTTTCAGGTACGTTTTGGTAAGTTCCTAGTAAGAGTTCTCTCTAGCTTTTCTTGTTTGTTTATTTGTTTTGTTTTACATTTTTTCTTTTATTGGATTTTTTAATGTACATTTCAAGTGTTATCCCTTTTCCTGATTTCCCCTCCAGAAACCCTCTATCTCCCTTGCTTCTATGAGGGTGCTCCCCATCCACCCACTCCCTCCCACCCATCCATCACCCTGCTCCATTGTTGGTGGGATTGCAGACTAGTACAACCATTCTGGAAATCAGTCTGGAGGTTCCTCAGAAAATTGGACATTGAACTACCTGAGGACCCAGCTATACTTCTCTTGGGCATACACCCAAAAGATGCACCAACATATAGCAAAGACACATGCTCCACTATGTTCATAGCAGCCTTATTTAAAATAGCCAAAAAAATAGCCAAGCTGAAAGAACCAGATGTTCTTCAACAGAAATGGATACAGAAATGGTACATCTACACAATGGAATATTACTCCAGCTATCAAAAACAATGACTTTAGGAAATTCATAGGCAAATGGATGGAACTGAAACTATCATCCTGAGGAGGTAAACTCAATCACAGAAAAAACACACATGGTATGCACTCATTATAAGTGGATATTATCCAAATGTTCAAAATTACCCTAGATGCACAGAACACAAGGAAACTCAAGAAGGATGACCAAAATGAATGCTTCCTCCTTTTAAAAAGGGGAAACAAGAATACTCTTTATTGGGGAATAGGGAGGCAAAGTTTAGAACAGAGGCAGAAGGAACACCCATTCAGAGCCTGCCCCACATGTGGCCCCTTCAATACAGCCACCAAAACTAAATAAGATGGATGAAGCAATGAAGTGCAGGCCGACAGGAGCCGGATGTAGGTCTCTCCTGAGAGACACAGCCAGAATACAGCAAATACATAGGCGAATGCCAGCAGCAAACCACTGAACTGAGAACGGGACCCCTGTTGAAGGAATCAGAGAAAGACTGAAAAGATTTAAATGGGCTCCGGGACCCCATATGAACAACAATGCCAAAACCAGAGCTTCCAGGGCCAAGTCACTACTCAAAGACTATACCATGGACTGACCCTGGACGCCCAACCTCATAGGCAGCAATGAATATCTGGCCAGTAAGAGCACCAGTGGAAGGGGGAAGCCTGGGTCCTGCCAAGACTGAACCCCAGTGAAGTGATTGTTGGGGGGAGGTGGTAATGGGGGAAGGGATGGGGAGGGAACACCATAGAGAAGGGGGCTAGGGATTAGGGGATGTTGGCGGAACCGGGAAAGGGAATAAATCAAAATGTAAATAAAAAATACCTGCTTAATAAAGAAAAAAAAAAAAAAGAATCTTTGCTTTTCAGGTGTGTTGGGATATCCCGCACTTGCTGTGGTGGGAAGAACTGGGTTCTGATGATCTCAACTGTTTATGTTCTTACACTTGTCTCTCACCATCTGGTTATCTGTGGTGGTAGCTGGTCTTGCTGTCTCTGACAGTGGCGTGACCCTCCTGTAAGCTTGTGTGGCAGCCCTCCTAGGAGACAAGAAATCTGGCAGGATCTGGGGCACAGGGCGTGTTAGCTGCAGATGCAGATGGAAACTGGAAGGATCCTGTTCCAGAGTGCTCCTTGGATCCTGTGTGCTGAGGGCTCCAGGAGAGTCCCTCTGAGCAGAAGTGGTAGAGTTACTTGTGCTCTCAGGTATGTCAGCACTCCTCAGAGACCAGTTCTGTCCTGGCACAAAGAGCTGTGGCACAGGGGCAGCTCTGAGCACAGGCAGAAACTGGAAGCTAATTTTTTTAGATGTAGGCACTTAGTGCCTCTTACCAAGGTTTTCATTGTGCCGTGTAAGTTTAGGTATGTTGTATATTCATTTTCATTGAATTCTAAAAAGTCTACCTTTTTATTTCTCTCTTGACCCATCTTTCTTCTGTTTAGTTTCCATGAGTTTTTAAGCTTTCTATTGTTTGTCTTGTTGATGTCCAACTTTATTCCATGGTGGTCTCATAGGATGCAGGGAACTATTTTAATTTTCTTGCATCTAGTGAGACTTCTTTGTATATAAGTTTGTGGTAAATTCTGGAAAATGTTTTTTAGGTGCTAAAAAGGTGTATAGTTTTGTGGTTGGGTGAAAAGGTCTGTAAATATTTGTTAGGTTAATTCATTCACTTTATAACATCAGTTAGCTCCCTTATTTTTCTGTTTAGTTTTTGTCTAGATGACCTGCACATTTGTGAGAGTGTCCCCCAATGTCAGTGTGTGAGGGTCAGTATGTGTGTCTCTGGCTAATAGTGGGAGTTTCCTACTATCAGTGTGTGAGGGTCAGTATGACCTGTTCTTTGGTGAGAGTGGGACCTGTGCATTGATGAGAGTCTCTCCTACTATCAGTATGTGAAGGTCAGCATGTGTTTTAAGCTGTGGTAGTGTTTCTTTTGCAAACTTGAGTTTGGGGACATAAATGTTAAGCATTGGAATGTCATCTTGATGGATTTTCCCCTCTCACAACTATGTAGTGTCCTTACCTATCTCCTTACATCAAATTTGCTTCAAAGCCTATTTTGCTACATATAAAAACAGCTACATGAGCTTGCTTCTTAGTCCATTTGCTTGGAATATCTATATCCAACTCTTTACCCTAAGGTAATGTTTATCTATTTCATGTGGATATGTGTTTATTGTGTGTAGCAGAAAGATAGATTTTGTTTTTACATCTATTTTGTTACTCTGTGTCTTTTTACTGAGGAATTGAGATCAGTGATATTCAGAAATATGTGTCCAATAATTTGTTAATTCATTTTATTTTGTTGATGTTCTTGTGGTGATGGTGGCTCTCTCTCTCTCTCTCTCTCTCTCTCTCTCTCTCTCTCTCTCTCTCTCTCTCTCTCTCTCTCCCTCCCTCTCTGTGTTTGTGTGTATGTATTTCTCTTTTTCCCTTTTCATTTTGCTGGTGTGAGTTATTTATTTACAGTATTTTCATTGGTGTAGTTAACCTCCTTTGTTTGGGATTTTCTTTCCATACCTTCTGTAGGGTTGGAATTATAGATAAAAATTATTTAAATTTGATTTATCATGGACTAACTCATTTTCCCCATATAGAGTAATTGAAGTTTTGCTGGGTATAATAATCTGGCTTGGATCTGCGGTCTCTCAGAGTCAGCAAGATACCTGTCCAGGCCCTGTTGTCTTCTAGACTCTCCACTGATAAATCTGCTATAATTCTAATAGTGTTTCCTTTAAATATTACTTGCTTTCTTTTCTAGCTTTTAATATTCTTTTTTGTTACTCATGTTTAGTGCTTCTTTATTATGTTGTGAGGGGATTTTATTTTTCTGGTCAAATTTGTTTGGTGTTCTGTGTGCTTCTTATAACTTTTAGGCATCTTCTTCTTTAGGTTAGAAAAAAATTTCTTTCATGATTTTGTTAAAAATAATTTTTGGGAATTTTAGCTGGGATTCTTCCTTTTCCTATATTCCTATTATTTCTAGGCTTGCCACTTTCATAATATCCAAATTTTTCTGGATGTTTTGTGCCATTTACTTGTAGGTTTACCATTTTCTTTGACCATGTATCTATTCTCCTATTGTACCGTCAATGCCTGAGCTTCTTTCTTTAATATCTTGTATTCTGTGGATGAACCTTGTCTCTGTAGTTCCTGTTTAAGTACATAAAATTTTCATTTCTAGAATTCCTTCAGTTTGCCTTTTCTTTATTGTTTTATTTTCATTTTTCAGCCTTGGACGGTCTTCTTCTTATCCTTCAACTGGTTGTTTAATTTTTCCTGGCTTTGGATTTATTAATTTCCTAAAATTGTGTTTTCTTTAAGGGATTTACTCATTTCATTTTTAAGGCTGTCTATCATCTTCATACAGTTGGTTTTAAGGTCTTTTTGTTGTGATTCAGGTACATTGGAATATTCAAAGCCTGCTCTGGTAGGATAGCTGGGCTCTGGTGGAGACATATTGTCATGGCTGTTACTGATTGTGTTCTTATACTGGAGTCTAGGCATCAGGTCTAGGTGCTGATTCCTGGGTTTGCCTTTGTTGCTTGGGTGTTTTGTTTCTTGCTTCTGTTTTCTCTGTAGGTTTCAGAGAGTGTGCTGGCTATGTGTTGCCTGTTTTAGTAGCCGGCTCACCTTGTGGCCACAAGTCATATAAAGGCAACACCCTAAGCCTCTCCACTTGTAGATCTGTGATCATGTAGGATCAAGACAGATCTCCATTTTAATGATGTCCCTAAAGGCCTGGAGGGTTTAGCCAATAAGCTTTCCTTCTCTGAGATTCTTCTCTGCAAAAGGTATTTAAACTCAGGCCCACCCTGAGAAGTGGGGTATAGTTTTACTCATCCACTTTTCGCCATGACAATAAATGCCTTAAAAGCATGGACTACCTCTTTCGATCGGGATCCACCATGGGGAGCCATGGAGAAGGCTTTCACCAATAGAGCCTCCGTCTGATCTCCCATAGAAGGCCTCTCTGAGCTCCCAGTCACGGCCTTCACCAAGTCAAAGCTCAAGCCTGCAGCCTGCTGCCTGCAGCTGTTAAGCCTAAGACTCTCCTGCTGAACCAACTGGGACCCCCTTTTAAACAACCCCTGCCTTCCGCCCTGGGTTGGATCAAGCCTGTGGGTTCCCACTCCATTCTCAACTCTTCCGCAGCTTCCAGTGGTCCTAGGATGTCCAAGAGCCTGAGAAACTGATGGCCCCATCTTCCTTGCAGGCCCAGGGAACCCTGAACCAGCTCTGGCTGTCCTGCACCTCAGACTGTGCTTGCCTCCACTCTTCCCACCCTGAGTGGTGTCCTGGGGCTTCCCTGTGGTTTGACACATGCCCAGATGCAGTGTGGAGTAAGCACAGCCTACTTCCCCTGTCCTGCTTCCCCCTGTACCCAGCCCTGATATTCTTCTATAGAAACAGAAAACACATCAACTCAATCCTGCAATTACAGCAACCCCTCCCCGTAAAGAAGTTCACGATGATGTTTCCTAATAACAGGGTTATGAAGAATTGTGTTGGTGTGACTTCAGTTACACTATGAAGCTGATTGTATGATAGGGTTGCTAAAAAGGTCAATACCAACTTCTGTTTGTTGATAATTCAGTTATAGACATAAGTAGAGATGATCCCCCACTACTTGTTACTTTTTAAAGTATATTTGGGGCTTTAAAACTTTATTTTTTACTCCTCGTTCTCAAGATCAAGGGAAACAGAACAACACAGGAAAATTAGAGGAGATTACAAAAATAGCTTTGCATGAACTCTGAGAGAGAGAGAGCAGCACAGTTGTCCTTAGGTATATAAAGCAGTTTCATATCAAGAAAAAAAAATAGATATTCCTAGAGGCAGAATTATGTCCAATGGTTGGTAGTCCAAAGCAGAGATGCTGATGTGAGTTCAAAGGTCAGGGGAAAGTGGAAAAGACTTGACCCTTTACTAGCTGAACATGTATGAACCAGACTTTGCAATGTCTGTAAACTTATATATACCTCACTTTTAGCTGTTGATATCTTTAAATGTGTGCTTCATAAGGACTCCCAGTGAAGGTAAAATTTGGACCTGCTCTTAACCCTTCACATAGACAGTTTATGTTTTACTATCTAGCAGTTTTTCTGAGGGAATGAGGCTGAAGCAGGAACTGGGAACCCCACCACCACCACCGCTCAAGGCTTCTTTACCTCCTATGGTCCTAACTTTAGAGAACAAATGCAATTAAACATTTTTTTTGTAGTAAAAATACACTCCCCTACTTGCTTTTGCTTGCATAAATTATTTTTATCTAGTTATCTTTGGAAACAAGAGCATATATTTACTGATTTGCATACAACAGGCATTCCTATCGGATAAAAATCCTTTTTGTGGGCCAGGTTGCCACAGTTGGCTGTGTAAGGCTGATCATAGCATGATATGTACTGCAAGAGTACCAGATGGTAATTCAGACTATACCTTAATTTGCACTCTCCATTATCTAGACAGTGATCTCTTCTTGGGCTTATGGCTGGACCTTTTTATTTGTATCAGGAAAATGACTGTAAACATCACCCCCGACAAAGATCCTTTCATCCTCTAAGGGAGTGCCACAATTCTTTCCTGAGGGAATCCTCTTTTGCTTGGTAAAATGCCTTAATTAGCTTTTGTGTCTTCAAACCACTATATGAGGAGAGACTTAAGTTCCTCCATAGGAAAGGGCAACTTTAATTTAGGGAGCAGAAAGATGAGAAGAAATCTGCTCAAATGGGGCTCCACGACTCAAGAGAACTTCAAGTGTGTTGGGGGAGCATTCTCAGAACTCATGAACAAGAAGACTTTTCCACAGTCAGAGTGGCTGCACCAATTTTAGGAATAGACTTGTGTAATACACGTACTTTAATATTAAAGCGATATCTGTCTATTTTGATGTAACAACCATTAGTTAATACATACTACCTTGTGAGAACAGTTTTTGGAGACAAAGGGATGAGGGGATGTGATGGTGCCTGAGTTATCGCCGGATAAGAACAGGAACAGCTACTGGAGAGGAGATTAAGTTTAATGGGAATAGATCATTAAAAATACAAATAGCCACGGAGAGGTGTGAAAACTCTTCCAGAGGATAGTGGGCTTTTTAAGACAAGAGTGTCAGTTGGAGTTAATTTATCTAAGTCTCAAAGGGCAGGATGACCCTGCTGACATCTAGATTGAATATATAATTGACTCAATTCTCCATTTCACTAGGTGTCAGTAGAAACTACTTGAAAGTCAAGATTGTGGAACAATTACAAATGAGTCCTGGCTTTTCTCATGACTACGGGTTGGTTTTTTTTGTCATGTTTTTCTGTTTTCTGTTTTGTAAACTTTTTTATCCCTTGAGCCAGCTCAAGTTTACTACGTTAAAAGTACACAAGGTAATATGCTCTTCAGATACCTCATAACATCCAAACCTACTCATTGGATTTGACTTGTACATACCATGAGACTGTTAGCAACTAGTTTCAGAAATTGGAAAGTCTTTAATTTTTAATGTGGTGCATTAGCAAAGAGATAGAGCAATCTTGACTCAAAATTCACTGTTACAAAAAGCCAGAGTAGGGTACATGCTACTACCCCAGAGATTTCCTTGAGTTTTTTTTTTTTTAAACTGGACCTTAATGGCAATTTCTAAACTGAAATCAGCTAAAATCCAATAGAAAAGTAGCCTCAGGCCTTCCCATGAGCCAGACCCCATGGCTCCTCCTCTCCTGCTTCTTTCCATCTGGTGAGCTCCAATCTTAGCAGCTAGACTATACATTGCTAGATTCGCCTCCTGCGTTTTCTTTATTGATCTACAACAATGGCATAGAAATATGTTTCCAAATTACAGGAGCGGCGGAATTGACACGCAAACAGCCCCAGAATAGTTTCTGCTTTACTAGATGCTGAACTGTTTTCTCCCTCAAGTTATTTGAATGTGAGCCGAGGTGTGAACAAGGCAGGAGTGGGAATCAATAATTAAGCCTGTTCCCTTTATACCCACTATGCTGAGAAATCCATTTCTCTTTCTCTGCCTGATTATTACTTAGCATTTATCTAATACCCTCAAGCCACATCTCTCCACTCGTGGAATAAAACTGCAGGAAAATTAAACAAAAACAGAAATCTGAACAACCCACTTAGCCTGTTTCCACAAGGTTGTTTTATGTCTGGGAATGGTCAGGTCCTGGAAGAAAAGGCTCACACATTCTAAGAGAGGCACCGTATTTATCAGCTTTCTGCTGTGTGTGTATTTTATTCCACATGGCTATTATCACGTGTGACCACTGAAAAACTGGAATACAGGACTTCGCAGCGTTGCCTATCTCATAAATCCCCCACCAATGCACCACTCCTCTAGCTGGCTAGGAAGAGGGTCCTATATAGCAGATCAAAAGTGCCCTGTGACCCTAAGCCTAACATGTCAAATCTTGACAACATGCCTCGAAATATTGCTGACAGATCTTCCAAGACATTGGTTATGAATGGTATTAAAAAGTTCCTTAAACGACAAAAAACTTGTCACCTGAGAAAGGAGGTATCTTTTGTTCCTTCATGGACAGGCAACATGATACAGAAGGAGCTCAATTCTGCGATTTCCAGTCTCAAGGTGACAAGTGGGTGGGGTGGGGAAATCTAGTCGCAACTGGAGACAAGCTCTGTTTATGTTTCCCTTTCCATTATTTCTCCCTAAAAGATGGAAAGTCATCAGGAAAAATAGACATTCTCCCAATGATGTTCTGCATCCTCTGTCTAGTAAGAGGCGCAAGTGTCAAGTATGCATTGATTTGTCTTCTGTGCGTGCATGCGTGTGTGTGTGTGTGTGTGTGTGTGTGTGTGTGTGTGTGTGTGTGTGTGTGTGTGTGTAGACCAGAGGACAACTTTGGGTGCTGTTTCCTTCTTCTCTTGCTGCTATTTCAATGTTCCCTTGAGCGGATGGTCTCTTGCTGGCTTGATGTTTACTTAGTAGTTTAGGCTAACTTTGGGGTCTGCCTGTCCCCAGCTATATTCACTCTCTGCAATGAGAAGGATGTGATTCTCCTCACCCCCTTCCTGTCTTTCTCCTCTGTTCTGTTCTGTGGATGGAACTCAGAGTTGCTATCCTGTTGAAATGAGCGCCTTACCAACTGTGCTTTCTTCCTAGTCTATATACAGATTTGCACTATGAAGAAGTGGGACAATTCTGTAAGTAATTCAGCTCTTGGTTGACACTATGTAATTCTTTTCAGAATGTGATGTGCTTGTATAAACCTTTTGACACCTAATGTTTGAATCTCCTTAAGGTATCTTACTTTGTAGCTTTGCTTTGTTACCACCCATTCTGTTTCGTCCACCTGACATTTGGCACCCATGAATACTAATATATGAGGAGAAACCCACCGCCGTCCTTCATGTTCAATATGGTTTCTTGCTTAGCTTTCTAATGAACTTCACCTCTTTGTCTTCCTGTTCAAGGCTTGCCCAACCTGTGTCCAAGTTGCCTTCTCCATCCATTTTGTTGATGCTCTCAGCTATTAATACTTTATTTTTTGACTTTAGATTTTCTACACTCTGGCATTAGTTGTTGGCTTCTGGTTGTATTTCCACTAAATTCATGGCCCAAATTCAACTTGTCCTGGTCAAACTCACCATTTCAGTGCCAGGTCCAATCCCACCTGGTAACTGATGACATCACAGTCTTCATCACTGAGCCTCACTTATCCTGACCATACTTTCAGTTCTTTTTATTTTCGTTATGATAAACTAGGCAGATATACTACCTGGAATTCCACCTCTGCTATGCCTCCCATGTTTTCTTCCTGTCCACACCTGTTTGCTGGTTAGGATTGACTTGGGCTCTACTGAAGCACTTACCTCACTTCCCAGATGCTCACTTTATCTCCAGTCCTCTTGTAATTTATCTCCCACACTGCTACATACACACTCTCTTGGAGAACCATGATGCTTTGAGCGTGCTACTTGCCCATTGCCAGCAGGCTAGTTACTTGTTCCCAGCTTATAAGAACTCCAAGCTAGACTTACATGACTGTTAATCATTCACATCGGACCTCCACTACTGACTTTCACACTGGTCTTTATTTACTTATTCTGCCTTTCTCCATTGGATTCAGTGCTGAGTCCCTACCCTTGTCTCTAACTGTTGTTTAACTTAATCACCAGGAAGGCTCTATATTTTTAGTTAGAAAGAAACTATCCGTTGTTTAAACACACATGCAGATACACACAAACAACAAAATCCCCAACTTTCAGATTTTTGCTATCATACCCACACCCACTAAACATTATATTTCACTTCAAATAGCATTTCAGCATACACGAAGGTTGCCTTTGACATTTCATGGATTTTTTTTCTCATTCCTCAGTGCATCTTTTTTGAAGGTCAGAGGTCTTGAATTATCGCAATTGCATCCCTGAAGTTTTAGACCCCCTGTCTCATAAGGAGTAAGTGTTCAAGAAATCATTGAGTTTTCACTTTTTTCTCCAGAATCCAATATTTATTTTGTATAGCGCCATGCTTCAATTGTTTTCCACTTCCAGACAATCTTTCTCTTGTTACTCATGCACCAAAATATGAATTGCATTTGACTTTAGTGAGCCAAATCTATGCATATTTTTGCAAATCAACTGAGAGAAAAAGATTTTTGTTCATGGAGTACATCAAGATTAAAAACATTGGCAGCAGTTACAGGTACCGGAGAAAAAAAGAAGTTTAAATGGTTTGACTGTAAAAGCAATCTTAATTACAGTCATTTAAATGCACTGCATACCATGTGACCCAAACAGTAATGATTCATAATAGTAATGCATGTTAAATTAACTTTGTTATAAATTTTACTTGATAGAATTTTCTTGATTACACTGCTAAAATGTTTATATGTATTTAATTGTTCCCATTTTTTTTATGGCTCTGTATTTAAAATTTAAAAAGAGATGTGAGATTTTACTTAGCCTGATCTTCTGTGTTGTTGAGTTTGTTGGAGGCAAAACTAAGAGATGGCTTCCTTAAAGAGACCAAAACATCTGAAAAGTAGGCAAGCTCCTAAATTAGTTCTTGTGGGAATAGTGTTATGACTTTTAACAAATATAGATGTAAGTAGAAAGCTCCAGAAGCATGATACAAAATATGTTCATCAGTTGTCCTTACAAAAACGGTCCTGGTATTTCCCCTTTGGAACTGCATCATCTTCTCAACTCTTACTCCAGGCAGTCATTTAAGTGTATGGTGTTCCTCAGTGTTTTCCTGGAGAGTCACGAAGGACCCAACTTCTTGACAGAGGATTCTCTCACTTAGAGTCATCAAACTATTTGTGCATTGATGGGTACTCTCTTCTAATTTCTGAGCAGCATTTCATTACAAGCCAACAATCTGTCTATTTTCCCATTTAAATAGTATCTAACATCTAGTGATTATGAATAACCTAACAACCATTTGAATACGAGGACAGATTTTTTTTGTGTGTAATTCAAAGTGTTAATTTTTCTATACTGGATGTGTAGGAATCTAAATAGCAGGTCATATGACAATCACACATTTAACTCTACAACACTGCCAGACTATTTTCCTGGGGGACCATTTTATATTGGCACTGATAAAATATGAGTTCTAATTACCCTAAATCCTCACCATTACTTGGTATAATCAATTGTTAGTAAATTTGATCTAGTTTGTAGTATTACATCTTCTCATGAGAGCTTTCACTTGTATTTCTTCAAAGTCTACTGATATTATGGATCTATTGTGTGTACTTTTGTCTATCCATATAGTCATGAATTTTCTTATATGAATATCTGATCAAATATTTTTCCCCTTAAAAATCTGGATGGTTTGCTTTCTTGTTATATCATGAGAATCCTTTATATATTCTGGGTAAAAATACTTTATCAAAAATTTGATTGACAAGTAGTTCTTGCCATTTACTTCTCAAAAGCATCCTTTGTCTCCTTTATTCTATATTTTTACCTTCATAAAATATGAGTTATAAATACTTTTATTATTGGTTATATTTTTGATATTATATTTTAGAATTCTTGGCCTAACTGGAATGTAAGATGATTCTGTCCAATGTTTTCTTCTAAAATTGGATTTGGGTTTTATATGCTACAAATTAGCCATGATCAATTTTGAAAGAGGCTTGAAAATATCTACACCAATATCAGTCTTTCTATTTACCCATTTAGGTTGTTTCTACACCTAGCAATAGCACACACACACACACACACACACACACACACACACACACACACACACAGACACACACACATATGTATATATATCTTGCATATATTTATATGCAGCATATCCTCTATCCATTGATTTAATTTTCCTTGAATATGTGTTCAGCAAGAGCATTGCTATATCAAATTGTAATCCTTTCATTTTTTTTGTTGACCTTTCACTCTCCTTTTCGTTATGGAGACACTTATGGGTGTGTTTGTTCGTGTTTGCTTGTGCTTCTAGTTTTCCAGGACAAAATGCTCCTCCACACACCAAATTTTATTGGTTTCATCTTTAAACACCACTGTATCATATCTGTATGGTGTGCAGATCCAATTGGTCTATACTGTTGATCTGTGCCTATCTTTCTACAAGTCCTACAGTGTAATGCTATCTGTAACTCTGGAACTTTATAATAAATCCTGAAGATAGATTGTGTTTTTCTTGAAATCTTTGATATTTTTCCAACATTTGTTAGCTAGTATTTATTTCTCTTTCTATGTGAACATGTAAGAGTACACTTCCCTACCAAAAATCCTGTTAGTTTTTTTATTATACCCATATTAAATCTATACATCAAGTTAGGAAGAATAAATGTCTTTACTATGTTGAGTTTTCCAATCAATAAAAATTGAATGGTTTATGACTTGTTTGTCTTTCATTTATTGAGTTTTTATGTTATTCTCTTTTTGTAGTTGTTGTTTAAGGGATGCAATATTCTTGTTTAACTTTTCTTATCCCTCTCAGACTTAATATTTAACCACTTTAAATGAAAGGTGGAAGCCTTGTCACTGAACATATTTTTGTTGCAATTGTCAACATAAAAACATTCCTTAAAAAGTTAGAATTTTAATGTGTGACTTTAATTTTATTTGATACAAAATTATATACATATGTGTGTATTTACATATTACCTTAACATGCCTTTAAATATGCATGTCCTGTTTGATCACCAATTTGATCCAATTTTCTTATATTGCTTCACATATTTATATTCTGTGGTCAGAATATCCCAAATAAACATTTTTTAGCAGTTTTTGGGAATTTCAAATCCTGTCATTAACTGTCACCACCATACTCTAGAGTAGATCTCTTTGGATTATTTCTTCTAAGTGATCTTTTTATGTACTTTGACCCTGCCCTCGCTCCCCCAGTTCCTGCTAACCACTCTAATTGCGTGAGTCTGAGGTTTTTGTTGTTGTTTGTTTTTTTGTTTTTGTTTTGTTTTCGTTTATTTTCTATATATGTGTGAACTCATATGATATTGTTATTTTTCTAGATTATCTTATCTGCCCTCTGGGTCCACCTGTATCATTTCAAATAACAAATATGTCTACTGTTTAAAGCCTGGAAAAACATTTCATTTTGTAGTGTACCATTTTATTTACCCCTTCATACCTTAGTGAAAACTTAGATTGATTCTTGACTATTGTTAAGAATGCTACAGTGGACACAGGAATGGCGGAATCTCTTCTACACTCTGTTTCCATTGACTTTGAATAATTATTCATCAATAGGGTTGCTAGATCCTATGGTATTCCTGTTACAATCTATTGGTGACCCTTCATTTTTTTTTTACATGATGTAGACAATCATATACATTCCCACGCCAGAACAATGGTTTCTTCCTCCGTGTCTTCACCAACATTTAATCATCATCATTTGTATTATGTGTGTGTGTGCACATATATGATGTGTGTGAGTGTGTATGGGTATATATAGTATTCAAAGAATAACTTTTTTGGAGTTAATTCTCTCCTTTCACCTTGGGTTAGGGGAATAGAAATCTGGCCATCAGGCCTATGTGACATGTATGCACTCTAAATCATATTGCTCACCTTATGTTTGATAGTAGGCATTATAAAAGAGATAAGGGCATATCTTGCTCTGGTTTTAATTTACATTTCTCTCATGAGTAACATTTTCAATGTCTATTATATGAGACAAATAAATTAGAATCAGAAACTAATTTGTAAACAAGGTTATTTATCTTCTTGTTGTAGAGTACTTTGATTTCCTTGTAAATTTTCTTAATTTTGTTTTTGTGTATATGTGTCTAAGTGTGTGTGGGAGAGGTTGGGGGTGTTTGTGGAGGGTGTAAATGCTTTTGAATGTACAGGGCCAGAGGGAGACATGAATTACCCCATCTGTTTCTCTCTACCTTATTTCTTTGAGACAGGATCTGTAACTTCGAGATAATCTACCTGTTAGTAATTCCTAATGATCCTCTTGTTCCTACCTGCCACAGTATTACAGTTCCTTACCTTTTAAAAGCCATAATGCTTGCATCAAAGTTTGCATGTTCATGCTTGTGCAGCAAGCACTCTTGCCTATGGAGTCAGCTCTCTGACCCCTCTTATATGTATATACAGTATTTGAGACAACAAAACAAAGTCTCATTGTGTACCTGTGACTGGCTGGGAACTTGCTATGTAAAATAGGCTAGTCTAAAAATCGATGATATCTGCCTGCTTCTGCCTCCAGGGTGTTAGGATTAAAAGGGTACACCACGACACTCAGCTCTTATGTATATTTGAGATGCTAAGTTCCTTCCCCCACCAACAGGACTTCCTATGATGTTTCATTTTTGTAGTTTCATAGTTTCAAGTCTCATATTTAAGTCTTCAGTTCCTTTAACATTTATTTTCATACTATTGTGCAGATTTAGGTATAATTTTGCTTTTGTAAATATTATGTCTAGTTGTCTGATACCACTTGTTGAAGAGGGGCTCTTTTCCCTGTTGTGTGTCTTAGCATCATTTGTTCAATTGGTTAAGCAAAAATAAGTGCATTTAATTATGGGCCCAGTCTTCGGCTCTACTGGTCTCTTCCATGCCAACTGCATGAAGTCATGGTTTCCATATATTTGAAGTCAGGTTTTATTACATCTTCTGCTTCGTTAATATCAAGATCAGCTGGGTTACTCAGAACACTTTGTTGATTGGTATGAAATGTAGGATTTTTTATGTATGCAAAAAGTGAGATTGTAAGTTTCAGAGTAACCAAATCTGTAGATCACATTGGGCCTTATGGACATTTTAATGGTATTAAAATTTCTTATCCATAACCACAGGACATCTTGGCATTTATTTGTATCTTCAGTTCTTCCCGGCAGTTTTCTATGGTTTTCAGTGATCTGTCTTCTTTGAATTTATTTTTAATAATATCAAATTATTTTTGTAATATGAGAATAAGATATGATTTTCCAGTTTTTGTAGTATTGTTAGTAGATACTATTTTACAAGATAAATAAGATATTAGTTTTTAAATAATGACAAATAAGATAATAGTTTTACAATAATACAAAGAAGATAATAGTTTTAATGTAGTTCTTTGTTAATATACCCACGCTTGTGATATTTGAATGCTGTGTTTAGTTTTTGAAATTTTGTTGAATTGTTTTCTAATTCCCAGAAAATTTTGGTGTCTTTAGAGACTCTTTAGAGAGAAGATCATGCCACATGCATGCAAAGACAATTTGGGTTCTTCCTATATATTTGAATGCTTTTTAGTTTGTTTGCTTGCCTAAACACTTAGGTCTAAGCTTTCCAGCAATATACTGATTATAAAGTGATTATAAATAGGCATCTTTATGTTGTTTCTAATCTTAGGTGAAAATATAAAATTTTTTCATCATTAAGTTGCATGTGATCTTTTTTTTTTTATTATACATGGCTTTTGGGTCCTATAACTTATTTATTGAACGATGTTATGCCAAAATATGTTAAATTTTGTTAGAAGTATTTTTTCCACTATCCACTGAGATTATTATAAGGATTGTTGTTTCATTTATTGCAGTTAGAGTGTAAAATGTCTCCCACTAGCTCATGTACTTGAACACCTGGTTCCCAGTAGGTAGCATAGTTTTGGGAGGTTATGAAATCTTTGGGAGGTAGAACCTCATTGAAGAAGTGGGTCACAGTGGACAGGCTTTGAGAATTATACTACTTCTGGTTCTGGCTTGTTTTTATTGCTATAATATAAGGGTTGCTTCATGCTCTCAACAAGATTAGTCTTGTGTCTCATTTACACAATGGACTTGAACCAAGAAGAAAAAAAAAAGCTTTTCCCCCACAAGTTTGTCCAGCTTGTTTAGAAAGTTTACCTGCTCTTGATTACCTGCTCTTGACTTAACTTTGGTATGTGGTATCTGTCTGGAAAACCATCCATTTCATCTAGATTTTCCAGTTTTGTTGAGTATAGGCATTTGTAGTAGAATCTGGTGACTTTTTTTGAATTTCCTCTATTTCTGTTGTTATGTCTCCAGTTTTCTTTTCTTTTTTTTCTTTTTCCTTTTTTGTATTATTTTATTATTGGAATTTTTATTTACATTTCAAATGTAATCCCTTTCTCCCACCCAACCACGCACTCCTTCCCACTTCCCCACCCTAACATTACCTTATACCGAGGGGTCCAGCTTTGGCAGGACCAAGGGCTTCTCCTCCCTTTGGTGTCCAACAAGGCCATCCTCTGCTACATATGCAGCTGGAGCCATGGGTGCATCCACGTGTACTCTTTGCATGGTGGTTTAGTCTCTGGCAGCTCTGGTTGGTTGGTATTGTTATTCTTACGAGGTTGCAATCCCTTCAGCTCCTTTAATCCTTCCTCCCAATTTGGACCCCATTCTCAGTTCAATGGTTGGCTGTGAGCATTCACCTCTATATTTGTCAGGCTCTGGCAAAGCCTCTCAGGAGATAACTATATCAGGCTCCTCTCAGCATGTACTTCTTGGCATCAGGACTATTGTTTGAGTTTGATGGTTGTATGTATATGGGCAGGATCCCCAGGAGGGGCAGCCTCTGAATGGCCATTCCTTCAGTCTCTGCTCCAAAGTTTGTCTCCATATCTTCTCCTATGAATATTTTTGCTCCCCGTTCTAAGAAGCACTGAAGCATCCTCACTTTGGTCATACTTCTTCTTGAGCTTCATGTGGTCTGTAGATTGTATCTTAGGTTATCCAAGCCTTTGGACTAATATTCACTTATCAGTGAGTACATACCATGTGTGTTCTTTTGTTGTTGGGTTACCTCACTCAGGATGATATTTTCTAGGTCCATCCATTTGCCTATGAATTTCATGAAGTAATTGTTAGTTAGTAATAGCTTAGTAGCACTCCACTATGTAGTTGTACCACATTTCTGTATCCATTCCTCTGTTGCAGGGCATCTGGGTTCTTTAAAGCTTCTGCCTATTTTAAATAAGGCTGCTATGAACATAGTGGAGTATGTGTTCTTGTTATATGTTGGAGCGTCTTTTGGCTATATGGTCAGGAGTGTTATAGCTGGGTCCTCGGGTGGTACTATGTCCAATTTTTTGAGAAAGTGCCAAACTGATTTCCACAGTGGTTGTATCAGCTTGTAATCCCACCATCAATGGAAGAGTGTTCATCTTTCTCCACATCCTCTCAGCATCTGTTGTCACCTGAGTTTTTTATCTTAGCCATTCTGACTGGTGTGAGGTGGAATCTCAGGGTTGTTTTGATTTGCATTTCCCTGATGACTAAAACTGTTGAACATTTCTTTAGGTTCTTCTCAGTCATTCGATATTCCTCAACTGAAAATTCTTTGTTTAGCTCTGTACCCCATTTTTAATATGGTTATTTGGCTCTCTGGAGTCTAATTTCTATGTATATTTTGTGTGTTAGCCCTGTATCAGATGTAGGATTGGTAAAGATCTTTTCCAAATCTGTTGGTTTCCATTTTGTCCAAGTGTCTTTTGTCTTACAGAAGCTTTGTAGTTTTATGAGGTCCCATTTGTCAATTCTTGATCTTAGAGCATAAGCCATTGGTGTTCTGTTGAGGAAAATTTCCCCAGTGCCTATGTGCTCGATGTTCTTACCCACGTTTTCTTTTATTAGTTTGAGTGTATCTGGTTTTATGTGAAGGTCCTTGATCTACTTGGACTTGAGCTTTGTACAGGTGATAAGAATGGATCGATTTGCATTCTTCTACATGCTAAACTCCAGTTGAACCAGCACCATTTGTTGAAAATGTTATCCTTTTCCCACTGAATGGTTTTAGCTCCTTTGTCAAAGATCAAGTGACATAGGTGTTTGAGTTCATTTCTGGGACTTCAATTCTATTCCATTGATTTACCTGCCTGTCTATGTACCAATACCATACAGTTTTTATCACTATTGCTCTGTAAAACAGCTGGAGGTCAGGGATGGTGATTCCCCCAGAAGTTCTTTTATTTATTGTTGAGGTTAAGTTTTGCTATCTTGGATTTTTTTGTTATTCCAAATGAATGAATTTGCAAATTGCCTTTCCTAACTCTATGAAGAATTGAGTTGGAATATTGATGGGGATTACATTGAATCTGTAGATTGCTTTTGGCAAGATGGCCATTTTCATCCTGCCCATTCATGAGCATGGGAGATCTTTCCATCTTCTGAGATCCTCTACAATTTATTTCTTCAGGGATTTGAAGTTCTTGTCATATAGATCTTTCAATTGCTTGGTTAGAGTCACACTGAGGTATTATATATAATTTGTGAGTATTGTGAAGGGTGTAGTTTCCTTAATTTCTTTCTCAGCTTGTTTATCCTTTGAGTAGGTTACTGATTTGTTTGAGTTAATTTTATATCCAGCCACTTTGTTGAAGTTAACAGGCTTAGTAGTTCTCTGGTGGAACTTTGGGTGTCACTTAAGTATACTATCATGTCATCTGCAAATAGTGATATTTTGACTTTTTCCTTTCTAATTTGTATCCATTTGACCTCCTTTTGTTGTCCAATTGCTCTGGCTAGGACTTCAAGTTCTATATTGAATAAGTAGAGAGAGAGAGAAAGTAGGCAGCCCTTACTAGTCCCTGATTTATATGGGATTGCTTCAAGTTTCTCTCCATTTAGTTTGATGTTGGCTACTGGTTTTCTGTATATTCCTTTTACTATGTTTAGATGTGGACCTTGAATTCCTGATCTTTCTAAGACATGTTTTAACATGAAGGAGTGTTGAATTTTGTCAAATGCTTTCTCAGCATCTAATGATATGATCGTGTGCTTTTTTTCTTTGAGTTTGTTTATACAGTGGATAATGTTCATGAATTTCCATATATTGAACCATCGCTGCATCCCTGGGATAAAGTCTATTTGATCTTGATTGATGATTGTTTTGATATATTCTTGGATTCAGTTTGCAAGAACTTTATTGAGTATTTTTGCATCAATATTCAAAAGAGAAATTGGTCTGAAGTACTCTTTCTTTGTTGAGTCTTTGTGTGGTTTAGGTATATGTGTAATTGTGGCTTCATAGAAGGAATTGGGTAGTGTTGTTTCTATTTTGTGGAATAATTTGGACAGCACTGGTGTTAGGTCTTCTATAATAGTCTGATACAATTCTGCACTAAACCTATCTGGTACTGGGCTTCTTTTTTGTTTGTTTGTTTGGGAGACTTTTAATAACTGCTTCTATTTCTTTAGGACTTATGATAATGTTTAGATGGCTTATCCGATCTTGATTTAACTTTGGAACCTGGTATCTGTCTAGAAAATTGTCCATTCATCCAGATTTTCCAGTTTTCTTGAGTATAGGCTTTTGTAGTAGGTTCTGATGATTTTTGAATTTCCTCAGATTCTGTTGTTATGTCTCCCTTTTCATTTCCGATTTTGTTAATTAGGATACTGTCTCTGGACCCTTTAGATAGTTTGGTAGGGCTTTATTTATCTCATTGATTCTCTTAAAGAACCATTTTTGGTTTTGCTCATTCTTTGTATTGTTCTCTTTGCTTCTATTTGGTTGATTTCAGCCCTGAGTTTGACTATTTCCTGTCTTTTACTCCTCTTGGGTAAGTTTGCTTCTTTTTGTTCTGGAGCTCTCGGGTGTGCTGTTAAGTTGCTAGTTAAGATCTCTTCAGTTTCTTTACCAGTGTACTTAGTGCTATGAATCTTCCTCTTAGAACTGCTTTCATTGTGTCCCATAAGTTTGGGTATGCTGTGTCAATATTTTCATTAAATTTCAGGAAGTCTTTAATTTCTTTTTTTATTTCATCATTGACCAAATTATTATTGAGTGGAGAGTTTTTCAGTTTCCACATATATGTTTTCTGCTCCTTTTATTGTTATTGAAGACCAGCTTTAGGCCATGGTGGTATGATAGGGTGCATGGGATTATTTCAATCTTCTTGTATCAGTTGAGAGTTGTTTTGTGACCAATTGTATGGTTGATTTTGGAGAAGGCAGCATGAAGTGAAAAGAAGGTATATTATTTTATTTTAGGGTGAAATGTTCTGTAGATATCTGTTAAATCCATTTGGTTCATAACCTCTATTATTTTCACTGTGTCTCTGTTTAGTTTCTGTTTCAATAACCTATCCATTAGTGAGAGTTAAGCATTCTATGACATTAAGACAAAGGAGACTAACATATTGGCATTTTGTTGTGAATGTTCATCAGAATCATTGGCCTACATTGTCTCCTTTGTGGTCTTTATCTGCTTTCAGTACATGGAGAATAATGGTCTTGAAATGAGTTTAGAAGAGATCCATCTTTCCAGACTAATAAGACTTTAAGAAAGATTCTTTAGATATGAACTCAGCAGTTAAGTCACATTTGGCTTTTCGTTCTTTCATTACACTTTTTTCCTTTTCTTTTATTGGATATTTATTTATTTACATTTCAAATGTTATTCTCTTTCACAGTTTTCCTCTCCAGAAACCTCCTATCCCATGCCCCCTATCCCGCTTCTATGAGGGTGCTTCCTCACCCAGCCACTGACTTCCTCCTGTCTCCCCATTCTGTCATTCCCCTACACTGGGGCCTCTCTTTTCATTGATGCCTGACAAGGCCACCCTCTGCTACATGTGCGGCTGGCGCCATGGGTCCCTCCATGTGTACTCTTTGGGTGGTGGTTTAGTCCCTGGGATCTCTGGTGGGTCTGGTTGGTTGATATTTTGTTCTTCCTATGGGGTTGCAAACCCCTTCAGCTTCTTCAATATTTTCTCCAACTCCTCCATTTGGGACTCCATTCTCATTCCAATAGTTGGCTGCAAGCCTCTGTATTTATCAGTTTCTGGCAGAGTCTTTCAGGAGACAGCTATATCAGGCTCCTCTCTGCAAGCAGTTTTTGGCATTCACAATAGTGTCTGGGTTTGTTGACTATGTATGGGATGGATCCCTAGGTGGGCCAGTCTCTGGATGGTCTTTCCTTCAGTCTTTAATCCATACTTTGTCTCTGTATTTCTTCCTGTGAGCATTTTGTTCTCCCTCTAAGAAGGTCAGAAGCATCCACACTTCGGTGTTTCTTCTTCTTGAACTTCATGTGGTCTGTGGATAGTATCTTGGGTATTCTGAGCTTTTGGGCTAATATTCACTTATCAGTGAGTGTATACCATGTGTGTTCTTTGGTGATTGGGTTACCTCACTCAGGATGATATTTTCTAGTTCCATCCATTTGCCTAAGAATTTCATGAAGTCATTGTTTTTAATAGCTGGGTAGTATAAATGAACCATATTTTCTATATCCATTCCTCTGTTGGAGGCTTCTTTCCAGCTTCTGGCTATTAGAAATAAGGCTGCTATGAACATAGTGGAGTACGTGTCCTTGTTATATGTTGGAGAATCTTTTGGGTATATGCCCAGGAGTAGTATAGCTGGGTCCTTAAGTATTACTATGGTCAATTTTCTGAGGAACTGCCAGACTAATTTCCACAGTGGTTGTACCAGCTTGCAATCCCACAAACAATGGAGGAGTGTTCCTCTTTCTCTGTCTTTTGAGTACTTATTCCATGTCTTTACTCATGACTAGTTGTTATGTTAACTCAAGCATATATTTTAGTGAATTCAAATGAAGAAATTGGTCTCTCACACAAATGTTGATGCTTGAAGTTGCTATTTTTATTTTCCAGTTCTAAAATGTGAAGTTTCCCTCTGTTATTTTTTTTATACTCGTTTTCTTTAGCATTGATTTCACAACTAGTCAGTTGGTAATGGGTTTCCTTGGATTTTCTTCATCTTATAATTTCTTCACTTTGCTTTTATTTCTGAATATATCTGTGTGATATTGTGAAATATATATTTGAACTTTCCTCTACTTTGCTTAATGTTGCTGTGATAAAAACATACCAGTAGCAACTTGTGGAGGAAAGGGTTTATTTCATTGTACAATTGCAGGCCACAATCCAACATGGAGAAATATCAGGAGAGGTATTCAAGCACAGAAGATGGAGGCCTGAACAAAAGCAGATACCACGAAGGAATGGTGCTTACTGGCTGAATTTTCATACTCATCCAGTTTCCTTATACAACAAAGGACCACTTTCTCTTCAGTGTTGGTAGAGCCCATAAAGACCTCGGTCTTCCCACATAAATCTTCTATTAAGAGGAAGTCCCTCAGACATGCCCTCCAGATAATCTGATGTTGGCTATATCTCTGTTGAGGCTCTCACATATCATCTATCTTTAATTTATGACAATTTGATAAAAAGTGACCAGCACAATTGACTCATTCAATCCTGTAGCCTTCCTGTTTCTAAAACCAATATATTATAGACTTTTACAATTAATAACTTCATCTACCAGTTTTAGATGCAACCTTGGACCCCTGGATCATGGCTTCTGTTTATTGACCCTGAAAACATACATCCAAAAATATTTCATGTAATATAGATGTCTATTCTTATTCATAGATAATTTTTAAGAGCTAGCTTAAAAACATCAATGATTTCAGTAAGTAAACGTTTTATTTCCAAAGTTTCTTAATACAAAAAACATTTGCTTCCCTCTAAATCTTCACAAGCCAAGTCTCCATCATTTTTCAACCTCTCTCAATATTCAATCTTGCAAGCACTCATCAATCTAGTACCAAATGGCCTTTTCTAGCCATTTGGAACTTTGGTACCAAACCTTTTTACAGTTCTCCCCCAAAACAAACATGATTAGGTTCAGTACAGTACTACCCCACTTTTGGGCCTAATACACTTTTTATTAGGTTTCTCTTGGTGACAGCCACTGCCAAACCTGAAGGGATCCCAGTGAACTGCTTTCTGATCCTTAAACAATAATAAAAGTTTGGAAATGTTGCTTTTCTATAATTGAAGGAATCAGCAGTGGCAGCAAGAAGTAAATCAACTTGGTGGCAAAAGGGAAAGCCAAGAAACCAAAGGATAGCATCTTCCTTCCTTTTAAGCTAAGTCCTTAAAAATACTTAGCTGCTAAAAGAAGGCGCTGTGCGCACTTTCGGGGATCTTCCCGCAAGTATTAAGGACAGCAGGTGAAACGCTCTACTCAGGTAATTCCAATTTGTGTCAAGTTGACACTGAAACCAACCCTCACAGATTTCTTGTTTCCTAGCAAATAGTTCACAAAGTTGTAATCACCACAGCCATAAATGTCTTTTTATATGCTGGTGAGTGGAGTGATGGCTGACCTCCACTCCTGCTGGCTTCTACCTTCTGGTAGCTAATGTTAAAGTGGGGAATGCTCGCAGAAAAAAAAAAGCAAGAGTTGAGGTTTTGGACTTTTCACTCCTACTGCTAACTTGAAAAGAGGTGAGAGGGATTGATAATTAAATTGGCACAGTGGTTATCCATTTGATCAAACATGCCTAGAAAGCCTCTGAGCAGCCCAGAGGATTAGATGCAGATGAACTTCTGGATGTTGAAGGCTTCCTAGAGAAAGACTCACCTGGGGCTTGCACTGAAGCTCTGTGTCCTTTGCTTGTGCTTCATTATGTCTTCATCCATCATTATATCCTTCATAACAAACTGAGGAAGAGTATTTACCTGGTTAGTTATTGGTAGGGTCTAAGAGTCACCTCAGAAACCACATGAACAACAACCTCAGTCAGACAGGGATAGTTTATTGAGCATACACCCCAAGACTGATGGATCAGGACCATGGCCTGATTCAGAGACAGAACTGTGACATTGAGTTAAGATCCTACAGGGTCTTTAAACCTAAATCTACAAACATTTGTGCCAAGTTATTCTACCAATCAGAATTTAGGGGTAGGGAACTTCCTTAGGAACATGTCTTCATTGTACATTTATCCTGTTCTCATTGGATGTGGGTATTCATCTACAGCAGGGGACATGCCTTGTTTAATATTCATATCTTAACTTGTCTACCAGGATGGGACTTGTCATATTTAACATTCGTGTCTTAACTTGCCACAATCCAGGATGTCAGTTTACCCACATATGTGTCTCTTTCTGTCAAGTAGGGTATCAGTTCCCAGGGAGGTCTTAGGAATTTAAACTTTACTCCCTACTCAAAATGGAAGTCTCATTTTAAATACATGCAGTTGTCTTTGTCATGTAGGGGGCAATTCCAGGGCAGCTTATAAAAGCAAATAGCATACTGAGGTGCAGGAAGTGCTGCTGGTTGGTTGGTTTAGTTCCAAGCTTATTGTCGGTAACTGTAGTTCTATTGGCTTCTATCATGATTTCTTTCCAAGGGCATGGAACGTAACAGAATAATCAACTTGGGCATGAGAAAGTTTCCTAGTAACAGCAGAAACAACATATGAGAATGTTCCTTATAATATTAGTAACAGCACAAAATGTCAGGGTAGCCAGGTAACAGTTACCCAGGACTTAACATTTCACCTAGATCTTAGCAGTTAATTTCTTCTTGGAAATTAATCCACCCAAGAGTCTGGGTGTAGGGATTCCAGTTTTTATTGTTTGTTTGTTTTATTGTTGTTGTTTTGGTTGTTGTTGTTTATATGAGAGGATCAGAATTTTCAGAGACCTGGATGTTGATAAAAGTCTGATATCAGGAACAATCTTTTGTTGCTGATACCCCAACCTATGGGATCTGTCAGTGTTTCCAGTTAAATGTCAGCATTAGAGTGAACGAGGGTGTGCCTTTATGTTGGGTTCACTGCAATAGTAATTTACCTTTTTGGGTTTTAGAGAACACTACCATACATTTGGTGTTAGAAGTGTGTTGTGATTATACTAGGCTATGCTGGATATTTTTAATCTAATTATAGAATATAGGACTGCTGAATAGAAGTGAGAACTGACAGTCATTTACCTTCAGAAAGGGGAAATGTTGTTCTATCATTTTCTGGCCTCCAGGGTGCTAAGGAAAACTTCTGAAATGTTCCATATTTACTTACAAGAGCTAGAAAGCCAAGTGGGAGAGAAATAAAAGAATCAAATAAGAGAACTTCCATATTTTTAATGTTTGTTAAAACCTTGGCTTAAATCTCATTATGCCTATATGTCCTGGACTGTTCATTTAACAACTGTATTTGTTATTTTTGCTTCTGTGATAAAACACCATGATCCAAAACATGATTAGGAAAGACAGATATGATTTTGGCCTATGGTTTCAGTAAGAGTCCAGTATGGACTCATGGCAACAAGCAGCATGCATGGGGGATGAGACATCACCCCTTTAACATCAAATATGAAACAACACTGGAATTAGGGTGAGGCCTGTTCTCAGTGACAAACTTCTTTCACCAAGGCTGTACCTTTCTATAACCCCTCCATCAATGGCACCAATTGGGGATCAATTATTCAGATGCTCATTTCACATTGTTTTATATACTCACCTTACATATCACCTAGAAGCAGTAATCACTTCTTTGGAAATTGTGTTTCTATCCCAAATGTCACCTGGCTTTGCTAGTCCTACCCCTCACCAGAGCCAAAGTGTGTCCAGTATGAACAGTGCACACATCTCTTCCCTGAATTTTCATTTATAAAGTGCCTTTAGCTCTATGTTTAGCAGATGTTGTTCCAACTGTTTTCTTGTCTTTATGTCTAGAATTATGAAATATTGTTCTTACCAAATTGTTCTTACCAAATAGAATCTCTAATTTCTCAATAATACCATTAATTTTATACATCCCTCAGTCTCAAAGTTCTGGCTTAGCAGAGGATACACAAGAGAATCCCATAGTCATTTGAAATTAACAGATTGCAAGATGTTCCCTTCTACATTGCTTTCTTCCTGTTTCATAGAAGGGAGTCTCTTTTCTTTACATTTTATTTAAATGTATTTTATTGAGAATAGATTTTTTTCATATAATCTATTCTGATTATGTTTTCTCCTGCCTCGACTCCTTCTCACTTCCCTACCTACCCAAGCCCACAGCAATTTCTTTCTATCTCTTATTACAATACAAACAGTATTTAAAATAATAATGGTACATTAAGATAAAATCAAAACAAACATTTAGCCTTTCTTATTCTCACTTTGATACAATACTGGAAATATATTTCTCCTTGTTCATTTTGACTGAAGTTTTAGTAAGTTTTCTACTAGCCACATTGTCTCATATTGCTAATGTATTCTATTCCAAATATGTTTAGTAGGGAAGACAATGTGTGTGCCTTGTATACCTTCACCAAAACTAGAAATTACTTAATAAAGTGGCTTTTGGAATGATCTTGACATGTATGAGCTTTCTGCTGGCTGCTGATTGTATATTTTTCTTACCTTAATAGAGCACAGCTATATAGCAGCCTATAAAATAAATAGATAAAACCTGGTAAATTGATCCATTAAAAGATATCACAAAAAGTTGAAAAGTAAATTTTCCGGAATGAGGGTTTATCGATTATGTCTTGGAATAGACCAAATGTTATGTCTTCAGTAGATGAAGATGAAGAGAGTTTGAAAAGTATTCATGATGATACATTTTTGAATAAAAGGACATAAAAATGGTTGGAAATAGCAGATGTGTTCCTTCTAGATAATTCAATATTCAACCTACCATTCCATTACAGCATGCCATCCCACAGATTTCTGGGAATGTTCTAGTCACTTTCAAAGTTGGAACTATTCTAGGTGATTGCTAAACAAGCAATGTATGATACATTCTGAAAACATCAGCTTTTCACATGAAAAAGACCTTGTATCTTCTCTAACGTAAGTACTTCAGTTGAATTTACTGGAATGAAAGATCAAGATTTTAACATTTTATAAGCAGAAATTCTGAGAAATAAATGACATTATTGCTATAAAAATTTTCAAAAACTTGCAAGTTATTCTTGGCAGTAATAGGAATAACAAGCCAAAATGCTAGAACCATTGCATTTGAGCTAGTATTAACCTGACTTACTGAAGAACAACAGGGCTCAGAATAGTTTACATTCTTCCTTCATTGCTTCAGAACATACCCACACTGGCTTTCATATCCAAGCATCCTTACCTTGAATGTACATCAAGAGAAAAAAATGTTCCCTGCAAAAGTGTTCCGTTTGTCTTTGTATCTCAGTACAGAGATGCCTGCCCTCCCATGTTCATTCTTTCCCTATTCACGAGAGCTACAAAATGGAACCAGCCTAAATATCTACAACCAATGAGTGGATTTGTTATATACACATAATGGAATTTTACTTGGCTCTAAAGAAAATGAAATTTTCAAGGATATGAAAAAATATACTGAGTGAGATAACTCAGGACCAGAAGGACAAATGTCCCATTTGTCTTTTATATGTGGCCCCTATTTTTTAACTTTTCTGTTCTGTTTATTTGACATGGAGTACCTGTGGAAGGTAATAACTTAGGAAGGGGACACAGGAGGGAGAGATTTTAAATGAAGGAACATGGTAGAACATAGGTAAAAGGAAAATAATGAGAGAAAATATAGTAGATAGAAGGTTCAGAATGCTGGGACCAGGAGGACTAACTGAGACAAGGGCAGTATGAAGCAGCCCCATGGAAACCTATGTGTTATAAACCAAATAAAACATACAAAATAGAGATTGAAGAGTCACCCTTTATTTTAGAATGGTGCTGCCTCTAGAAACATTGGGTAGCTTAATGTAGTTCCTAGATTCAGAAACAAAATTCTTCCACAGAACTGAGTTATAGAGACATGAGGGTAAACAATACAGGCTCTTGTTAATCCCCTTGGTTGCCCACCAGACCTAGCAAATTTGCAAGAGATTGAGATCATTATAGAAAAACACAACCAATCGAAGTGCAAGGTTATGGAGACAATTCCAAACTGATATGTTTACAGTTCAACCTCCTTACCTAAAACTCAGGAGGGATCATTGTTAAAAGGGAGCAGAAGATTGTAAGAGTCAGGGGATCATGGAGTTTACTATGAAGAATATCATAAGGGGGCATCATAAAGTCTCACAAACCTGACTCACTAAGCATGAGCTGAACAAAGACAGCAGCAGATCTGTGAGATATACTGGGGCAAGCCCATATGACCTCAATACTACCAAACAAAGTATCGACAACTAGGTGATGCTGAGAGCAGGATAAATGTCTTCCCCATGGAAGAACACAGCAATTGATTATGTAATACCAATTGGTGATCAACCCTGAGATATACATACACATCACATTCTACAGACTGAGCAGTGTGTATTTATATATTTAGAAATATATTTGTGTATATATTCATATGTACATATGAATATACATATATGTGAAATATGATAACACACATATATACAAATGTAGAAACAATGAATGAAAAGTGAGGTCACGTATTTGAAAGAGAGAAAGTGGATTATATGGGAAGTTTTGGAGGGAAGAAAGGAAAGAGAGAAATGATGTAATTACATTAAAATCTCAAAAAAGGAAATAGTTTAAAAACTCTAATAAGCAGAAGACAAATGGCACAAATGTTAAAATATATTTCACTAGTCGACAGATCTAATCAGAAAGCTATTTTCCCATTAGATCCATGTAGTTCAGAGAATTCAAAAGATGTGAAAGAAAACTTCCATCATTTAAAAAATTATTTAAAAAATAATGTTCATGTAATTATAACTTTATATTTTAAGAATCAACATTTGTATGGTACATCCCTTTGTAAACAAAAACAAGCAATCTCCAATAAAAGACTAAGAAAGCTGTATCTGACAAACAGACATTTAGGTGATCAGATGTCTTGAACCAGGAGTCTCTTCATTCATTACCATTGGTTGTAAGAAGAAAAGCTTCTACGATTAAGGTTAGAAGCCTCTTTGACAATGGATATAAGCATAGATATGTGAAGGCAGTTTAATGCTGTTTCAATCTGGTTAACCAACAGAAGTAAGTTCCCCACATGGGCCCATCACGGTTCCATGCTTGACTTATTAGCCAAGTTTTCAGTAGCAAGCATGGGGTCATCCCTCTTTACTCTTTACATTGGAATAGGTATCAGATCTAATCAGAGGACAGATCATTACTCCCAGAATACTCAACCTGTTATTTCATGGGTAGGCATATGGTCCAGGTGCATGTTGGACTTCTGGTTCATAGGGTTCACACTGGCTAAGATTAATGATAATGATGCCTTTTCCCCTCCAGCAGCCCATCCTGTACCCTCCAATAGAGCAGAGACTAGACAGGAGGAACTGAATTTCCAGTTCAGTTCCAGCCTGTAGTTTTCTATAGCTCAGAATCAAGGTATTTGCTGTGCTCTGCAATGTGATTTTTTTTAGAAAGGAGTGTTTTTATTTAATGGACTCTAGTATGCAAAAGTAGACACAATATAGGGGACATAGCAGAAAGTACCTATCTCACTGGTGAGAATACAAAAGAAATAAAGCAAAGGAGAGGTAAGTTATGGGAATCTGGGTCTGTAAGGAATGGATTATTTATTTTACTTATGATGAGATCAATGGCAGCACCAACAGTGAAAACTCAACAATGATATGAACTCTAAATGATGAGTGTGGGCTCATCCTTAACCAAGACCTCTGTTTAGTTAGGGTTTCTATTGCTGTGAATGGCAACTCTTAAAAGGAAAATATTTAGTGGGGGCTGCTTATGTTATCAGAGGTTTAGTCCCTTATTACCAGGGCAGCAAGAATGGTGGCGTACAAGCAGACATGGCACTGGAAAGGTAGTTGAGAGTTCTACATCTGGATCCATAATCAGCAGGAAAAGGAAACAAAACAAAACAACAAAAATGAAAAACTGTGAGCTACTAGGTCTGGTTTGAGCTTCTGAGATCTCACAGCTTCCTCCTTGCCCTGCTACCCCTACTCCAGTGACACATTTCCTCCAACAAAGCTACACCTACTCCAGCAAGGCCACGTCTCCTAATACTGCCACTCCCTGTGGAGCTATGGGGTGCAATGTTATTCAAACAACCACTTATTCTAGGGCTGGGAAAAATTTACAATGTAATAATGTGAAGAAATTTTCTTCTCTAGACTCAGTGCAATCACTGTAAACAACTCAAAACAATAGTGGTTATCTCCACTGGGTCTACTGTTAACATACATAGATATATATAGGTCAGTCAGGGAACAGAGAGAGGCTTACAGAGCCCTATCCCGTACCCTTGACCTATTGACTATTGATATATTCTTGGTGAGAAGACTCGGTGTCTTTAGTTGTGTATTCACTCTTGAGCCCACCAGGTTCCACTGGATAGCTTGAACGTAAGGGCATATGCTGGTTAAACATAATTGTTCATATAACAAAACAAATAGACATGGACATGAGCAGGAGATTTCTACGGGAAGGATGGAGGGAGTAGAGAGCTATTAGGAAGACAGGAAATGGTCAAGAGTAAAAAAGAGTCAGTATATATTTTGTACTTGTGGGAAAGTGTATAAATTAAGCTTAATTAATGACAAAATGTAGTACTTCGGTGGATTGACATGTTGGGCAAAGATAACCCACAGCGTATATCATCTTTAGTAGCTTCTTCCTAATCAGCCAAAAGCACGTGTTTAATAAACAAGTCATCTGAAGATTGGAGCGCAAGTCAATAACATGAGTCACAAGTGCTAGCTTTGATGAAGCAAGACCCTGTTACAAGCATGGTGTAGACACAGAGTGAGTGAAGGTTCTAGTATGTTTCTGTCCTACATTGTTACTGTTTATTCTTTTGGGAGTGTCCATAGTTTGGGCAGATGTCTCTGGTGACAACCTTAAGAAAATGATTAATTTTTTCGATGAGTGATTAAACAAAATTTTAACCTTTTACGCAGCTCTACTGTGATGATTCACCCTGTGAACTTGATGGCATTTAGAATCACTGTGGAGACTAAACTTTGGGCATGTCTACCAGGGAATCTCTAGACTGAATTATCTGGAAGACCCACCCTGGAGCAGCATCATTCCATGAACTGCAGCCATGAGATGAAGACTATAAAGGAGAAAGTGAGGTGTACCAGGATCCATCTCTCCTTGCTTCCTGGGGTGGAGGAAATGCAACTGTCCCCCTCAAGCTCCTGATGCCATATCTTCACTTCTCCATGGCCTTCCTGACATGATAGACTGTGGGCTCATATGAATCTTTCCTTCTCTAAGTTGCTTTTGTTAGGTATTTTGCCTTAGCTGTGCACAAAGTAACTAACACCTACTATTCCATTATTAAAATCACTATACAAGTGTAGCCACCGGGATTTGTCAAAGGACATTCTATAAATTGAGTCTAAAGTTTACTTTGTGAAGCCCAAAGTACAGAAACAGAACCACTAAAACTCTTAGAAGGTGCTTTTTAGTTTGTGCTATGGACATTTCTGTGATTGTTTTTTATAGTTTTAAAATAACACAAGAATGCCACAAATGAAATGACTTTTCTCTAACTGTTTTAAGTTGCTAGCCATTCCCTTCAGCATCACAGTATGACAATCGCCCATGGTGTTTAGACGATGAACTTTCAGCCCCTTGTCTGTTCTGGTGTTTCAGCTGGATTCATTCATGTTAGGGCCTTCCCTTTCCACTCTGACCTGTGCTTTCTTTCAGATTTATCTTCCCAAGAAACACCTTTCATTTTGACAATGTTCCTTTTGCCAAGTAATTCATTGTATTCTTGTATAAAACAGAGATAATTTCATTTTAAATACATCTCATACAAGATACATGCATTAAAAATCTACAAAGCAGATGTTCAAGCTATATAATGCATCCAGAATGAAATCACACTTGTCATTACCAATAGATTTGGAAAGAAATCCTGCCAGCACCCTGCATTCCCACATTCCCTTCAGTCGTGGAATCCACCCTTCCTCAAAGCATTATTGTGATTTTCAATAACACCCCATTGACAGATTTATTAGCCATGTGTACATTTCTGAATCCTATATTTTAGCTCTGGTTGTATTTTGAATTTATATAAACAAAATTGTGTACTATCTCTTCTTTTGTGCCTGCCTTCTTCACTGGAAATTAATTTGTGAAGTTCAAATATGTTACATACCAATAGTAGCTAAGTCGTTTTCATAGCTTTGTAGCTATTCTATTGTGGAAACATAATATAGTTTAACTCTTCTATTCTTTACAGATATTGAAATTGTGTCCATCTGGGAAATATTATGAATAAAACTACTATGACTATTTTATTGTTTGATTCCTGGTCCATTCATATATACCAGAGTTCCTGTGAATGGGTAGGACAAAATTACCAAGAACTATGTACCTTATAGGTGATGAGAATTTACTTCTTACAGTACTGGAGCCTAGGAACTGCAGACTCCAGGTAATGCTAATGTTTACTGAGTGTCTATGTCTCTCTTCTCAGGCATCCACATTACACATGAAGGAGTTCTCTATAACTAACCCTATACTGAGGGCCCTGCCTCATGACTTAATCCCATCACAGAAGCTCCACCTACCAGAATCATCAGTAGTTAAATTATGCATATGAATTTTGGGTCATACATGTCCAATGTATACTAGCAATTCCTGTCAAATTGGGGCTGGAAATTATTATGCCAGTTATAGTTATATATGCTCATATATACTCAATATATCCCAGGATGCTATGTGCTTGATATCAATGTTTTGTTTGTTGTTGGTTTTAATTTTAGCACTTACTGGAGGGTCTTTTAAGTAGCATTGCATTGTTTTACCTCATAACTGTCTATTATTAATGAGGTTATAAAATTTTACATAGTTGATTGATTATTTTAATAATCTATTCTGTGATTTATCTATTTAGGTTCTCCATCTTTTACTATTGGATGTTTTTGTTTTTCATGCATAAGTAAGTTACAATCGACTTGGAATTTAATTTTGCAAATAAAGTGAAGTCAGAATCAATTTTCACACTCTGATATAGATCTCTGATTAAATAATGTCTTCTGTAGGGAATCTGTTGTCTCTCAGACTACCTTTATCCTAAGTAAGGTGTGAGTCTAATGTTAAATTCTATATTGTGTTTATGCACTAACTGGTCTGAGTGATAGTATTACACATTTTAAATTATGGTTGTCTTATCTGGGTGTGGAAGCTTAAGCCTGTAATTCTAGTGTTTGGGAAGCTAAGGCTATATTGTGCCTTAAAGGCTAGCCTGGTCTATCTGGTGAGACATTGCCTCCAAAACAACACTGTGGTCTTAATATCCAGTACAGTAAGTCTTATATATCTTTGCTCGCCTTAAGATTCATTACTGATTTTTATTACTTTGTATTTCCAAGTGAATTTTATAATTGGCTTGAAAATTTCTACAAAATAACCTTGGGAGACTTTTATTGGAATTATATTTGATGTACAGATCAATTTAGCATAATTCATACATTTATAACATTGAGACTACTAAATCTTCAATATACTTTGTACCTGTGTTTATGCATTCTTTAGTTTTCAATAGTATTTTGTATTTTCTGTGTGAGAATATTAAATATATTTGTTATTTACAGCCCTATATTTTTTCATGTTATGGTATTATATTACCCCAAAAGGGACATTAAAATAAATGGGCCAATAAATATTGAAAACAAACTAACAGGAATGATATAGCAACTTAATATGAAGCAAAAAGTAAAATGAATTAAAGAAAGTCTGGGAAACCAATAAAAGTATCGGACTGAACTTAATAATGTCATTACAAAACAAGAGTTATATCATATACTGATAATGTTAACTATGAGAAAGTGAAAATATAAATCATCAACACATATGGATCTTTCCACAGAACCTCTACATATATTAAACCGTAACCACCAGGACTGAAATGCACATGAATCAATAAAAAACTGGAGCTTACCCCTTGCTGAAGTTGGCAGAACAGATGTATGAATAATAAGCAATTATTCCTGCAAACTATCCCCTCAAACACACTTGTAATACTTACAAAAGTAGAGTCTGAGTTAGGCCTTAATAGAAGAAAATCTACAAGAAATATTTCCATGACAAATGGTGACAATGATATGAAGCATCTAGACACACAACCATGGCTAGGAGGCATATAACAATGCGAGTCCTCCAGATGGAGTCCACATTTTCCTACCAAGCTTAACACAACACTCCCATTCATCGTAGTCTTTCCACACCCACAGAAATATGCAACAAAAGCAAAAATGTCTCTAATAAAAAGTAGAACCCAGATTTATTTTTGGTTAGAAACTGAAGCACCTTTTGATTAGAAAACTAGAAGCAACTGTCTTCGACTTGTCTATCAATGTGGCTAAATAAATTATAATGCATGCACTCACATTAGAAATGGATGGACCATTGATGTATGAAATGATATGCACAAGTCTCAGAATAATTATGTGGAGTGGCAGAACCAAGGCGAGATAGGATTATACACCCATTGATTCCACATCTATAAGAAATTTGCAAACCATTGCTATATGTCGAATCCAGATCAATGGTGGTGGATAGTTGCTGGAACTGTGGGAGAATATCACAGAATTGCAATGAGGCACAAGAAAACCATTGGGGTTCACATGTGTTTTTACATCTGTGGTTGAAAGGAAACCAATACTAATGAAGATACCACACTTTAGCCTCAGTGAAACTGAGTAGCAAGGCACTTCTGAGGGTTCTGAGAATACCGTGGTTACTTGTGTAAACATCTCTCTTTGTGCAAGTCTTTTACCCAGACTACTTCCATCCTTGCATGAATGGGAGGAAGTCCTGAGTGAGTGAGTGGGTACTATTGACACAGGCCTGGTCATGACAACGATCGAACGTATAGTCTCAGAGGGATGCCAAAGCCTTCCTCAGGGACTGAGTTTGACAGTTGATAGTGTGTACAGAAAATGTCCAATATAGATCCCCACACCCAATGTTTGTAGCCCACAACCACTTCCCTACTGATCCAAGATTAGCTAAATCTGTCCCTTTAATTCTGTATAGTCTAAATGCTGCCTCCTGGTTCAGCTGCATGCAATCAGACTGTCACTCTGTTCCACCTAATGCAACAAACACACTGAGCTTCTGGGGTGCTGTGGTTTCTTAAGCAGAGAGCTCTGACCACCCGACCCCAGCTTTTCTGTGTGTCCATTGTGTTTATCTTTTCTTTACGTCCTTTACCATCCCAAACAACTCCATCTTTGGTGTCATCCTGGACATGGCACATCCTACTTTAGTTAATGCACATAAACAAACTAATATGATTGCACTACTCATTTGAATGTTGAATTTGGCACTTTTGATTTGGTTGGGATTCTGATTTATTTTTCCTCTTTTAAAGTACATATTGGATATGATTTCTGTTTCATTGTTAAAGCCATGATCCAGTAAATTATTTTTACTTAAAATAATAGAATAGTTACTACTACTACTATTATTTTTATTATTATTACTATATAGTGTCTCTCTCTCTCTCTCTCTCTCTCTCTCTCTCTCTGTGTGTGTGTGTGTGTGTGTGTGTGTGTGTGTGTGTGTGTGTGTGTTTCTGAGAGTGCTTCTATGTGAAGCCATTGTGTACTTGGAGAAAGCGGAGGACAACTTTCTCAAGACTGTTCTTTCTCTCTATCTTGTGAGTTTTGTGGATTGAACTCAAGTTGTAAGGGCTGGCTGCAAATGAGACATCTTGATGGTCTGACAATTCAACATTAAATCATGTTTCTTCAGGGCTTACAAAATAGTGTTTTATAAACTTCTCCAACTCTAGGCTTAGTGACATAATAATGTAGTCTGTGTTAATCACCACATACTTGAATGGAAGAATGGCTGAAGACATGGGAGCTGAACAGTAGATACATCGGAGTGGCAGGAATTTTAAGTAGGGCCATTGAATTGAGAGAGAGAGAGAGAGAGAGAGAGAGAGAGAGAGAGAGAGAGAGAGAGAGAGATCTAGTTACATAGCCTTTAAGACACTTTCATCCCTAAAGCTCTGAAAATTTCTCCAAACTTTGAATTTCCTTATTTATAATATCACAGTTTTTAAGTTGGTTCCTGAACTCTATCATAATTATTAATGGTCTCCCATCTTGTAATTCCCCATAGTATGAAAATATGTTGCCCCCACGGGCTTTCCATGAATGTTACTCTGAGTCTTTCAAGAAATTCTTGGTGGAGAAAGGGTATTTATGGATTAAGAAAGCAGATCATGGAACAGGTTTTCTTATAAGAACCACTTAATACATACATATGAAAAAATTTAATAACTGTTTATACCGTGGTCTGTTTTGCTCCATGATAGTCGGCCTTTTAAGAAATGGGAGTACTATCATGAAAAATGTCAAGATGTTGCGTGATTGATCACCTGATGTGTGGGTAAATGACATTCAGTTTGTGCACTGATGCATGGCGAGCATTTACAAACTAACTATCATATTGATGTATGTGGTCTATTTTGTCTTCGCTGTTGTATCTTATACATCTTGTCTTGTTTTTTAACATATGTGGTGATATTTTATTATCTTGTTTATTCTTCTTTTTAATAAAATATCTTCTCTCTGATTTGGATTTTTTTGTGTCATAGCACAAAGATCCATATAAATCAAATTTTCTTATCAGTCCTCACAGTAACTAAGTAATCTGTGATACCACTTCTTGCTGTCGACTTCCATTCATTTGCACATTGTATCTTATGATCTGTTGTTGGAGTTGCATCAATATGTTTTAATTTTTAATAAATTTTGTGTAGGGAAGTTGGGAACTGCTGACTTAGTTGAATCATTATTTGTGTGACTATTTGATTAATGTTTCCATCTCTCTCAACAAAATGTTTCAAAATGGGCTCCATGCCTGTTTTTCTGTTCAAGTCAGGATCTTTTCTATCTAGCTCCTGACATATGCAAGTAGTATAATAAAATCACATATTAATATACACACAATCCATGCCATTGAGCTAGCAAGGACTTTTATTATGCATCAAGCCTCATGACAAATGGGGAAAGAGGTTCACGGACGCGTCTTTGCAGTTAGGTCTGGGTTGCTCAGTCCCTTGCAGCATCTGTCTACCTGCCCTGTATGGAATTCCTATTCTCACTCCTTGAATATGTTGGTCTTTTGTGCATTGGCCTTTATGACAAGCCTTTCTTTGCTGGAAAAGAATGCTTAATCTGACTGATTTTGAAAACCTAGATTTAGTAGCTTGTAGAATTTAAAGTTGCTATTAAAGTACCCTCCCCTTATAATTTGAAGTGCCATATTGGCTTCCTAGGACAGGTAAACCTGTATTTAAATTGAACACGTCTTTTGTTTTTTCCACATGTAAGTTATTCCACAACCATCAATACAGATAAAGGAAAGTGAAAGTCACATTCATTGGTACCTTTAGACTCTGAACTATTTAATCTACCATATTATTAATGATATTGTATTAATAATATGGTAGATTAAATAGTATTTGGATCTATTAAAAACGTTTTATTAAGTTCAATCAACACTTAGTAGATTGAGAACCAGCCTCCATATTTCAGGAGGAATTTGTGGATGTACTTTCAAACAACTGCATAGAGACATTTATAAAATTCAGTATTTTTGGATAAAAGTAGACTCTTCATTTCTAAAGAAAGGATAGGCTATTATAAAAATGAACAATCAGATAAAAAGAAAAAACTTCTCAAGTTAAGGGAAAAGTCATCAATGTGATTGCTGAAATATATGCACGAAAAAATCTAATACAAGGGATAAAACATAAAATTTGGAAAATTGTCTGGAACTTCTTACAAAAACCAATAAAGATGAACATATATAGAGAACAAATAACAATATTGATGATCAGTGATAAAGGGCCATGATGTTCCTGATAGAAAGGCAGCGTGAGAAAGAGAAGAGAGTATTTATTAGCAAGAGGAGTTAGTGAACAGGGGGAGGAAGGAGTCATGAGGTGAACGAGGAGAAAGTAGGAGACCTATTCAAAGGTTTCTCCAGACCTGATAGAGTTCAGTTCTCACCAGGATCCCTGAGTGCAAGATGAGGATGTGACTCTGCAAGTTGTCTTCTTATTGTGGTGACAAACTTACTGATACAATTTCAGCCTGGAAGATTTGGCTCATGGCTTTAGAGTGTCTGTCCATGATCATTTGTTTTTATGTACTGAACAGACCATCACGTAGAGAGCACACGGTGAAGAAGAGATGTTCACTTTATGGCCAACCAGGACTTGGAGAAAATATAATGCTGCTTCCTCCCTGGTTCTCTCTTTCCCCTCTTATTCTTCTGGGACCATGAAGCCCATGAGAAGTTGTCACAATCACCTAGGGTGGGAATTCACCCAAGTTAATTCTTTTTAGAAACATGCATACAGATGGTATGCTTTCACATTTCCTAGGTGATGTAGAATCTGCTTAAGTTGACGGTGAAAAGTAGATTAAACATCTCAGTTTAAAAGATGAACAAAAAAAAAGCCTATCATAGAAAAGTTTCATGAATTGGACACAATGTTGTATGTATGTATGTATGTATGTATGTATGTATGTATGTATGTTTGTATGTATGCATGTATGTATGTATTTGTTTGTTTATTGATTGTTTTTGTTCTAACTTCGAGAAGAAACTTGAATGTGATGTACATACTTGTAATCCCAGTATTCAGAAGTATCAGGGATTCCAGGCAAGTATCAGTTATATAGTAGGTCTGAGGTCAGTGTGCTCTATATGAGACCCAGTTTAAAAAAATAATAATAAGATAATAAAAATAATATGAAAATATTTTTTATCTTTCATGAAGCTTCATGTACAAAAATAGCTTTCAAAGTGAACCAGAAGAATTGACCTCTCTGGGCAAAGGTCTACACAGGAAAACTTGAAGAAACTCTAGTGAGACCAACTAAGACACTTCCCTACAGCACAATGGATATCTTAGTTTAACCAACCCCCTTAGACAAACTAGAAACCTAGGAAATCTGAAAGGAAACCTGGTAGGCACATTGACAGTTTAACAAGAGATTCAAGAAATCTACAGACAGAAATCCTTGTGAACACACTTCAAACTTGAATCTCATGTTTTGGGAGAGTGTGGCACAGAGATAGGCAGCTTGATGCCAGCTTGGTCCACATAACAAGACCTTCAAGGTCAAAGTTAAACTGTAAGAATGTCTGGGAATTCAAGAAATGCAACCTGGAAGTTCTGTACTAAAATAAATAAATAAAATAAAATGGCTTGTAAACAGCCATGCTGTTTGTAGCTCATAGGTACGAGTGCCCTGTGAAACTTTTGTGCTTAGGTCTAAGAAACAGAATGGTGGTGTAGGTGGGAAAATATGAGATCACCTCTTGTATAGATTCATTCATGTCTCGACCCTAATCACAATTGCCTTATTGGATTAAGATAATTTGGAATTACTACCTGGCTAGTTACATGTGGGGAGAAGACATTCTGAGAGAATACAATCATTGTGGAAGGCAAATACGCCTGAGAATAGAGAATGAGTTCAACCAGGAGTGCAAAGATACCCTTGGACAAACCGAGGGTGATGATGCACAATGGACAGAAGCAAAGAGCACATGGAGTAAATGGAATTATTTAGACACACACTAAGGTTGAATATGTTAAGAGTCATGAAATGTAACATTGAAAGTTCAGTCAAAGACAAAATATATGCAAATGAACATTAAAGCTCTAGAACCTGGAACAAAAATTACGTTCAATGGAAATTTATTATTATTATTATTATTATTATTATTATTATTATTATTATTATTATTAGTTGTTGTTGTTGTTGTTGTTACTGTTGTACTCGTTACTGTGTATGTGCATGGTGTGTACAGCATGGAGTTTTAGCTCCACCTCTTTGGCTCCAGGCGGGTTGCAAGTGTGCATTTACCCAGAACTATCTGGGTTTGCGCATGGAACACACATACATGCCAGCTAATTTTTTAATTGGATATTTTATTTATTTACATTTCAAATGTTGTCCCCTTTCCAGGTTTCCCCTTCCCAAAGCCCCTATCCCTTGCTTCTCTGTGGGTGTTCCTCCCCGTCTCCTCTTCTGCTTCCCCGCCCTGGCATTGCTCTATACTGCAGTATCGAGCCTTCACAGGACCAAGGGCCTCTCCTCCTTACCTCAGAGGCTGGGCACTCCTAAACTTTCTCCTGCTACCCCAGGCCCAATCAGCAAAGTGATCAGTGGCCACTTACCTGTAAGCTGACATGGCTGGTTAGCTTTATCTCCTGCAGTTCCTGCGTCCATTGGTATCTCTCACCACTTAATGGCGATCCTGCCCCTCCCTCCCCCACATCCTAGCCCAACTCTAAGTGTCTTGACGGTCTCCGGTCTCCCTTTGCCCAGCTATTGGCCACTGGCATTTTTATTGATTGATCAGAAACCAATTGGGGACAAGGACCTTTAGCGTTGGAGCTGCAGATTCCCGATTGAATCAGAGCATTAGAACCAATCTCCAACAGGTGTACGTGTGTGTACATGTGTGTGCACATGTGTGTGCAGTTGCCTATGGCTGTGTGTCTGCCGAGGTCTGAAATCAGTGCTTTACTTCCAATCTTACTCTTTTAATTTTAATTATCATTTGTATAATGTGTACATGTAGGAATGTGTGTGCGATTGTCTTGCCTCTGTGTGTGTGACATTAGAGGACAAACTCTGATGTGTCAGTCCCCACGTTGATCGACATCTGCTGTTCACTAGTATGTGCATCAGGCTGGCTGACCCATGAGTTTAAAAGAGATCTGTCTGCACCTTGCAGAGAATTTCGTCCCTGCTCCCTATCTCACTGTGGGAGAATTAAGATTACAGACTTGCGCTACCCTGGAAGGCTTTTGTGGGTTCTGAGAATCTGATCCTTTCAAGTAAATTTCTTTCCACACTGAGCCATCTATTTCCCCAGGCCTCAACATTAGTTTTGAGATAGAAGCTCTCACAGAACCTGGAGTTTGCTAATTTGGTTAGACTAGCAGGACAACAAGCCCCTGGGGTCCTCCTGTCTCCTTCTCCTCCAAGACTCGGGATTACAAGGCTCCACTGGGTTTTTATGTGGGTGCTGGGGATCCAGATGCAGGCTTCACACCTGTGCAGCAAACACAGCACCTGGGGAGTCATCTCCCCACCTAAGGAAGCAAATACATTTTAAAATCAGACTTGTCAGATAAATTTTGTTCGTCTGCCCAATCTCGAAAGTCCTTTCTCTAGAAAGTCCAACTGCATGCACATTAGACTGCTTAACCATTTTAATTACCTTGTTTCCCCTCCTATTTTCTGTATAGTTAGCACTTTCCTTGTGGTTGGATTTGATCTTATTTTGTGATTTGCCTTCTAGTTTGCTCATTTTCTCTGTGATAACATTTTCACCATCTGGTCCTCTTAAAATTATTTTTTATCTATTTGTTTTATTTACATGTGTATGGTGTGTGTGTGTGTGTGTGTGTGTGTGTGTGTGTGCATTTATCTTGGCGCTGATATGGAGGTTAGAAGACAAATTTGGAATTGATTCTTTCCTTTTAACAAGTGGGTCTCAAACACAGCATACAGGTCAGGCTTCACCTGTAAAGGAAGTGCCTTTACCCACTGACGCAACTCACAGCTCTGTCATTTGTTTCTCATAGCAAGGCAACAGTGTAAAAATGGAAAAATATTATTGCTCTGCAAGTAAATATGACAGTGAGTCTAAATAAGAATTTACTGAACAAAATGAATTTAATAGTACAATGCTTGTGGTAGTTTGAATAGGAATGGTACCCCATAGACTCATGTTTGAATGCTTGGCCATAAAGAGTTGTACTATTAGGAAGTATGGCCTTGTTGCAGTAGGTGTGGCCTTGTTGAAGGAAGTATGTCACTGTGAAGGTGGGCTTTGAGGTCATATATGCTCAAGCTACTCCCAATGTGACAGAAAATCTCTCTTGGCTTGTGAATCAAGATGCAGAACTCATAGTTCTTCCAGCATTGCGTCTGTTTGCCTGTTAAGATGCTTCCAGCCATCATGATAATGAACTAAACCTTTCAAACTGTAAGCCAGCATCAATTAAATGTTTTCCTTTATAAGAATTTCCTTGGTCATGGTGTCTTTTCACAGCAATGGAAACCTTAACTAAGACAGACGTTGATACCACTTTAGTGGGGTAGTATGATAGTTCTGAAAATAGTTTGTGGAGGATTGTGGAAGGACTTTGGCGTATTGGGCTAGAAGAACATTGAGGGTTGATATCTCAGTGGGATGTTCTGTGGGACCTTGGAAGATAAGAATGTTGAGCCCACTGTAGATGATGAAGGTCTGGCTTGAGGAATTTCAGAGAGAATATTAAAGACTATCAGAGTTGTTTGCTCTTTTGATTTGAGATTCTGTGTTTCTTGTCAGATAGAGCTGAAGAATCCACTGTGATTAAGACAATAACAGAAATTCTGAAGTGAAACCTTTACTGGAACATTTGATGGAGCTAAGAAATTAGCAGTGATTAAGGGACCAGTGTCACCAAGGTTAAATCTTCAGGGCACTGTTTTTCGAGAGCACAGAGAAGCTGCATTCTAGAGGCAACCAAAGTTGCATCTCCTGTTGGCAGCTGGATTTGGTAATCTATGAGTCATCTGGTTGGTACTGGTTTTGAAGCATGAAGGAGTCATGGGGGAACAGATGAGTTTGGTCGAAGAGAGGCCACTGGTGAAGGTGCAGTCTGGGCAGTAGTTGAAGACTTAGGACTGAAGGAGTCATGCAAAAAAGTTCAGGCATGGCATCATGGAGAGAACCTATGAGAGTTTATCTCTGAAAGTGTAGCCCAGTTGCAGCAGAAGACCCCAGCATTTTGGAGATGCTAGTAGCATGGTATGATCACAAAAACCAGCAGTAGCACTGGAGTGGAACCAGCCAGATACTAGAAGATAGGCTTTGTGCTACAAAGGGAGAAGTGACCCAAGCCCTTTAGAGATGTCTAGAAGATTGTGTGTCGATCCCACGCATTGGAAGGCTGGAATTTGATTTTGCTTTGATTTGATTGTGATTGTGCCCTGATTTTTTTCCCCTTGAAGTAAGAACACATTTTCCTGAAGCCCACAGTTGAAAGACTTGGGGTTTTAAAAGACTTTGGATTTTAAAAGAGATCGACTATTTTAAACGGACTGAAATTTTAATGTGTTTGAAATTTTTAAACCTGGGAGAATTTTCAGCAGCACCCCTTCGTGATCTCTGTATCAGCTCCTGCCTTCAGCCTTTAGCTTTGAGTGCCTGTCCTGACTTTCTCCAGTGGTGGGCTATGATCTGGAAGTGTAAGACAGATAAATGCTTTCCTTCCCATCTTGCTTTTTGGTTATGGTATTTTCATCACAATGATAGACAGCACACCCAAGGCAATGCTGATGATAAAATACTTCATTATAGTTAAAGACTAAGGAATAGTCCACTGGAGCTCTTTGAAGACATTCACATGCCTCAAAGTCCCTACTTCATTAGTAATAGGTAAAATTGTTGACTAATATTGTGCTTTTAGTATACTGTGGACACGTTATAGTTACTGTAAGAAAAGTTAAAAAATGCATGAGTATTGAAAGAAGAAATCTGAATAATAAAAAATAATGGGGAAAAGAAATAATCTAAATAATTTACTCATGTAAGCGCTTTATCTCATAAAGCAATAATCCTTGAAAATAAAACAGTATAGAATGTGAGAGTAAATTAGAAACACAACACAATGGAATATTTAATATTGAATACATACATGAAGAACAGTACATGAGACTAACCTCTGATTTCCACATGATAATGCACATCTACTCTTATGTTCCTTCAGAAACATGAATTCCTGCACATATGGCCTTGCATTTGAACACACACACATGAACATGCACATGCATGCACATACACAAACACATAGACACAGAAGAATGATCTTGAAAAAATATGTATATTTGCAGGTCCTTTGAGTTCACAGAAGAAAATAATTATATGATTAAAGCTGGCTATTTAATAGCATATAATACATTTTTGTTTACTTTGTCCTCTTTAAGTATAAAGGCAAGGCAATAATATGCATCCTGTATTTGTAATTAAAATTTAATAAAACCCTAGTGACCATAACTAAAATGAGAAAAATTTTTGGGCAAAGATTTTCTGCTCCGTGATTTTCATACCATGGTGTCAAATTATTTTCACTAAGTATATAGTACTTTCTATTTTTTCCTTTATATTAGCCAATGTTAATAAAATAGTTGGCACCATTTAGTACTTTTCCTTCTGTTTCAGCTGGAAATAAAACATAAATACCTCAGTATCCAACTAACTTTTTAAAAAACTCTCTTCTATTTTTATTTCTTCTTTACTTTTGTCTAATATCAGCATTTAAAATGAAATTTTCCAGTTAGCTGCATTTTTAAAACCATGCTTGCACAATGTGCAAATTACTTGACCAAAGTAAATGAGTATAAAAAAAGATATAAAACAATAGGGGCTAAAGAGGATTCCTAGCAGTTAAGAATGCTTCCAGCTCCTGTAAAAGACAGGAATTGTGTCCACAGCACCCATCCTGGGCCACACCCAACCACCTGCATTCCAGCCCAGGAGACCCAAGACTCTCCTGGCCCCATAGGCACTCATGGCATGCACACACACACACACACACACACACACACACACACACACACACACACACACACACACACACAAACACTCACATACATAGTGTACACAGACACAGACACAACACACAAGTAAAAAAAAAACTTTTTTAAAAGTATAAGTAAAAACGTCATTGTGGGCATTGATTTGCCAAAGAATACACATGAGAGCTGAGAAGTGTCAGGGAAATAGGCCATTGAAACGGAAATTACATAAAACGTGTAAAGTGGTTGTTAAGATCCTTCTGCAAAAGTGCATTCTCTGTCATTAAGTGAGTGGATAACTCAAAATGGAAACGGGATCATCCCATAGTTCCAGTTTTACTTAGAAAATGGTTAAATACAGTGAGGCTAAAATGGGAGGATCTGAGAGAGGACAAAGCTAGATTCCACACCACAAATGAGGATATAAGGCAAGTTCGCAGCCTAGTGTCCAGAGAGACAGAAAAGCAGCAGAGTATAGTAACCCTGATCTAGTGGTCACACCAGTTCAATGTTCAGAGACATACCTCATCTTCAGTTATGTTCTTACAGGGCACAGAGTATGTAAATGGTTCTTTACAAAAAGTGTTAAAATATTCATTCCTATATAAATGTTAACTGGTTTAATAAATTCTAGCTAAACTGTGTTCTTGTCTCATAAGCTTACCGACAGGTACCTTTATGCACTAGACTGTGAACACTCCTTAATCCTCCTCTGTGGGATCGTGAAAGGCACCCTGGTTCCTGGTTGAGCAAAGGCTTGAAACCCTGGTGACCCTGAAAGGGACAGTAGGCATTTTGTCTGACTCCAGGCAAACCAGGCCCTGTCACTAGCCACAGGCCTCCATAGATTTGTGGCCATCAGTCACATAAGGGCAATACCCCAAGCCCAAGGTGCAGGATGTGACCACAAGGCTCAAGACAGATCTCCATTATAATGTGGTACCTAAAAGCCTGGATGCTTAGCCAGTCACCTTTCTCCCCAGACATTCCTCCCTGCAAGAGGTGTTTAATCTCAGGCCCATGCTGAGAAGTGGGGAAAGGTTTTACTCACCACCTTCTGCCATGACAACAAATGTCTTAAAACCCTGGACTGTCTCTTTTCATTGGGATCCACCATGGGGAGTCACAGAGAAAGCCTTCTCCTACAGAACTGCCATCTAATCTATGGAAGAAAGCCTCCCTGTACTCTCAGGGACAGCCGACACCAAGCTCAAGCCTAGTGTCAAGCTAAAGACTCTCCCCAGTGGACTAGCCAGAGTTCTCCCTCTTTCCCCCTTGGCCCCAGGATAGATCTAGCCTGTGGGCCTCCACTTTGCTCTCAGCTCTTTCATGGCTTCCAGGTAAGCATGGTCAACTTCCTGCAGTTGAGTGGCTGAGCCCTGTGGTGGAGTTGACACGGGATCCAATAAACCTACCCTCTTCTTTGAAGTGGAGTCTAGCTCTGTCACCTCTAATAGCCTTCAACTTTAAATTTACTCTATTTAACTGTTTTCTAGGTAAAATTGGAAATAGAGGATGATCTCGATTTCCATTTTGAGTTATCCACTCAATGACAAGGAGTGTACTCTGCAGAAGGGTTTTAACAAATACTTTATACAAAATACTTTACACATCTTATGTATATGTGTTTATGTATGTGTATGTATCTGTATAGTGCATACCCAAGATAGGATATTTGCAGAATTGATTAATAGAAATCCTTTACTATAGTAAGATAAAGTTAGCCAGCCAACAACTATACAGACTACAAATACAGTGGGTATTCTGATCAAGGTGGGTCACCTAGGAAGGTTTTGTTTTTCTCTTCGGTTTGCTTCTAAGGGCCTATCATGGCTGTTATTTAGTACTTTGATGCATTCTGTTTTGAATGGATACCTAGAATCCCCAGGTTACTCAGTGCACCCTTGTGCCTTGCTCTCTCCACGTATTAGCATCAGAGCGTCTGCCAGTCTTTGTTCCAATTCTTGATGTTCCAGGCTGGAGCTGGGAGAGCACTTTAAATTCCCATGATTTTCTGTATTGTTATTATTCTGTGGCCAGAGAGAATGCTGCACTTTTAAAGGCTATGATTTTCACTTAAATTTATATGAATATAATTGCACGTTCATATGCAGCTGTAAGAAATAATGTAGAACAATGTAGTGTGCTCATTACCCAGTTTCTCCTAATAGGACCATTGTGCAAAACTATTCAACAGTATCATAACTGGGACATAGAAACAACCCATCATTCTTATTTCTTACTTTGGACTTCTCCTTTTGCTTGCACTCATTCACCTGTTCTTAGTCCTGTATAATTTTAACACACATATGGATGGATTTATCTAGCATCGCAGCCATCCCTAAAAGAGCTCTCCATAGTTAACATGTATTCTTTTGTAGTTGGGAAGGGTTCCTAGGAAGTTCACGGTCAAGGTGGCAGTGCAATTGGTTTGTGGTGACGATGAGCATCTAGATGGCCGTCTTCTGATGTATCCTTTTAGAAAGAGACTGACAGGAAGAAACAGAAGGAGAGCAAAGGAAGGGGAAATATATTCCAGTCTCCTATGATTCTTGTTAAGCATTAAATCATAAAGGCTCAATCCTTAAGCCCTTCCCAAAATCTACTCACTTCCTAGAGCAGTGGTTCTCAACCTGTGGGTCAAGTCCCCTTTGGACTCTGGTAACAGACACCCTGCATATCACATATTTACATTACAAAGTAGCAACATTACAGTTATGAGGTAGCAATTAAATAATTTTATAGTTGAGTGTCACTACAGCATGAGGAACTGTATTAAAAGGCCACAGCATTAGGAAGATCAAGAAACAATGACCTATAGGCTTTACCCACATACCTCCTACGGGGTTGGGGTTTTAACACATGAGATGTCGAGGGACAAAACAAACAAACAAACAAAAACTGAAGTCAATAACAACAAGCAAGATAAAAAGTTTTATGAAATGAACTTCCCTTGCCCTTGCCTTCCTTGCCCTTCATTTGTATTCTTAACTGTGGCAACCATATGATTTATTTTCCTTATCTAAGACTTTATTATAAAAGTAACACATAAAGGAAGTGATATAGTAGGTGATCTTCAGAGACAAACCTTTTCCTTTGTGTGTAACTCACTAGAAATCCCTCTACATGGTTGTGTACATTACTAGTGGCTTAGTTGGCAGTGCACAAAACAATGTTCCATTGTGGCATATGCCACCCTCCCCAACTGAGAGACATCTGGGATGCTTCCAGGTTTTGACTATTATGAATGAAATGATTATAAATAATTGTGCGTGTTATTTTTATGCATTTCTTTTTACTTTTATGGGACAAAGAAGGCAATTGCTAAGCTACTACAGTAGTTGCTTTTCTCATATCCTTGACACGAACCTGACAACAAGCAAAATAAGCAAGGATTTGCTTTGGCTCATGGTTTTAAAGGTATTTATTCAGTCTGTGATGGGGTAAGGATGGAAGTCGGAGGCAGCTGATCGCACAGCATCTACAGTCAAGAAGCAAAGAGGCATAAATGCTGGAGACAGGAGGATTTCTTTCTTTTCTCTTTTTTTTTATCCAGTCTAGGCCCCAAGGCCACAGGATGGTACTAGGCATGTCCAGTTGTGTGCCTTTCCTCTTCAGTTAATTCTCTTTAAAATTTCCTTTATGGGCTGGAGAGCTGGCTCAGTGGTTAAGTGCTCCGACTGCTCTTCCAGAGGTCCTGAGTTCAATTCCCAGCAACCACATGGTGGCTCACAACCATCTGTGAGGAATCCTATGCCGTCTTCTGGTATGCCTTAAAATTTCCTTTATATGCACACGAAGAGTGTAGCACTAGTGCTCAAGGTTTGATCCAACAGAGTTGATTGACATGAGCTATCAGGGTCCTGCAATCACTGCTTGTTTGATTTCCAGAGAGATACCTAGTTTCTTCTAGAGTGTCTGGATCATTTTATTTTCCCAGCAGCAACGCAAGAACAATGGTCTTTCTCTCCACTTCTGCCAGCATTTGATCTCATCCCCTTTTAATTTTATCCATTTTGATTGGTGTGGAGCAATATCTCACCATGGATTAAAATTGTCTTGCTGATAGTGAAAACAGAGATCATTCCTTGGGCTCGGTTACCATGGTTATATCTTTATCAGTAACATTTGCCTTTCTGTCTTTTGCTCAATGTGTATAGGTGTGTGTGTGCGCGTGCGTGCGTGTATGCATGTGTGTGTGTGTGTGTGTGTGTGTGTGTGGTGTGTGTGTTGAGAGAGATGAGAGAGGCAGAGGGCTGGGAGAAGAGAAAGACTTGAGTTTGCACATTTCTTTCTATATTCTAGACACCATTCCTCTGTTGGATATTTGTATTTCAGTTGTTTCCCAATAATATCCACTTTGTCTTCTAAAAGGAGCCTTTGAAGCTTTAATTTAGATGAGGTGCACTCGATCAGGTTTTTCTTTGACAAATGGTGCTTTTTGTGTCAAGACTAAGAATTCTTTGTCGAATCCCACATCCTGAAGATGCTCTTCTTAACTTGATTTCTATAAAATATTATGGCTTCATCCTGCAACTGATGGAAGCAGATGCCCAGACCCACAGCCAAACATTGGGTGGTTGTTAGGGAATTCTGTTGAAGGCAGAGGGTGGGGAGAAGGATTATAGGAGCCAGAGGGGTCAGTGACATTACAGAGAAACCCACAGAATCAACTAATCAACATGGATTCAAACAGGTAGAAGAGCCAGGAAGCTTTCGTGGGTCTGACACAGCTCTCAGCCTGGGTGTTATGGTTGTGTAGCTTCTTGTGGGACTCCTAACAATGGGAGCAGAGTCTGTCTCAGGTACTTTTGCCTGCTTTTGGGCCTCCTTTCCTGCCCCTGGGTTGCCTTGTTCACTGTAGTTTGCAGTTTCATCTCTCTTCTCCCAGTCCTTCCCCCACCACCTTCTCTCCCCCACCCCCATTCTGCACCTACTACTCATCTGTTTCTCTTCAGAAAAGATTCTGCTCCCCGCTCCACACCCTGTGGATACAAACAAGACATGATATAGGAGGTTGCAGTAAGAGTAGCCACCTCCTTTCCTATTAAGGCTAGATGAGGCAACCCAGTAGGAGGAAAACGGTCCCAGAAGCAGGCGGCAGAGTTAGAAATAGACTCTGCTCCCACTGTTAGGAGTTCCACAAGAAGACAAGGCTACACAGCTAACATATGTGAAGAGCACCTAGTTCAGTCCCAGGCAAGCTGCCTGGTTGGAGTTCAGTCTCTGTGAGCTGATTCTGTGGGAGTCCTTGACCCCTCTGGGTCCTACAATTCTTTTCTTCCCTTCTGCAAGATTCTCCAAGCTCCACCTAATATTTGGCTGTGGGTATCTTCACCTGTTTCCATCAGTTGCTGGATGAAGCCTTTCTGGTAACAATAGGTCTAGTATAGCAGAATATCATTAGGAATCATTTCTTTGAAGTTTTATTTGATTGACTCCATCCTAGGGCTATCTAGCTTCTGATCCTGAAGCTTGGGGATGGGAGCTCCCTCTCCTTGCATGGTTCTCAAGTTGGACCAATCATTGGTTGGCCACTCCCATAATTTCTTTGCTCCCTTTACTCCGGCGCATCTCCTAGGCAGGACAAATTATAGGTCAAAGGTTTTGTGGCTGACTTGGTGTCCCAAATCCTCTACTGCAATTCTTGCCTGGTTACAGGAGATGGGTGGTTCAGGCTCTGTATCTCCCATTGATTGGAGTCTTAGCTAGGTTCTCCCTTGGGATTCTTGGGAGTTTCTACTGCCCTTGGTTTTCCCAGGGATGCCCAGGAACAGCAGGGACCAGGTTGAGGAAGGAGTAGTGGGAGAGACAGGGGTGCCTAGTGTTATTGCACCTTGATATTACATGATTGGTTGATATCCCTGGGAGGCCTGTCCTTTCTGAAAGGGAAAGAAGGAGGAGTGGTTAGAGGTGGTATGTGAGGAAGGGACTGAGAGGAGAGGAAAGAGGGGAAACTGCAGTTTGGATATAATATATGAGAGAAAGATTAAGTAAAAAATGCTAGTGTGTGACCTATGACATTTATATTTCTAATGCATTAAAATTAATGTTTATATGAAAAGTGTCCTTCATTCTTGTATTTATTTAAAATATATGGTAGCATATTCCTTTGATGGTTTGTTGATGCCAAAATCCATGGATTCATAAATTGTAGGAAATGAAATTAAACGACATGGTTTTGTTTTCATGCCTTTGTTAGTTGCCAAGACTATGCAGTAGTCTGTGTTACTACTTAACTAAGTGTACCTTTTCTATCATTAAAGTGCTTCTCCAATTCCACAGTGTTTGTACATAACTGCTTTTTTAACTGCTATATGCCATGCTTCATTTTTTAAATACTTTATTTACATTCTAATAGTTACCCTCCTCCCACAGATTCTCAAGTCATTCCTCCTCCCACTAGCCCCTAAGAGGGTGCTCCCCCCGCTGCAGGCCTCCTCAGGTCTCTTGAGCATCTTCTCTCACTGAGGCCAGATGAGGCACACCTCTGCTATATATGTGCCAGGGGCCTCGGCCTGGCTGGTATATCCTCCTGGTTGGTGGCTCTGTTCTAGGAGCTCCCTGGGTCTGGGTTAGCTGAGACTTCTGGTCTTCCTATGAGGTTGCCCTCCCTTTCAGATTCTTCACTCCTTCCCCTAATTCAACCATAGGGGTCCCCAACTTCAGTCGATCTGTGTCTGTCTTAGTCAGTTGCTGGTAGGGCCTCTCAGTGGGCAGCCATGCCAGGCTCCCATCTGCAAGCATATGATAGCATAACTTCTTAAAGGCTTTCTTCTCTGAAGTTGTGTGATATTTCTTTTGTAGTTAGTGCTACATGCTATAAGATTCTAGGCGTTTTCTCCTTTCCCCTCTCACTACCTACTTACATGATAATCTCTCCTGCCACAACGACTTCACCTACTCTATTCCTTACATCCTCCTCTACAAATTTAATCTGCTTGCCTCTTTAGCTCTGAGCTCACCACTTTATGTATAAAATGGAGTAAGAACCCCAAGTTCAAGATCCCATGGAAATGGTATTCATATCAGTTGTTTAGTAGCATTATTTTGTGGTTTTTATGCTTTTGAGATTATAATATAATTAAAATATTTCTCTTTATCCCATCCTCCCCTCAAAGTCTTTCATATACTACCCTCTGCTCTCCTTCAAACGCATTGCCTCTTTTTTCACTAACCATTATTGCAAGTGTGTATGTATGTTCTTAAATATAAGCTGTTCAGTCTTTATTATGTTACTTGGATGTCTATTTTCAGGACTGACCACTTGGCATTGGATAACCAACTGGTGTGCTCTCCCCTGGAGAAGACCCCTTATCGCAGTTCTAGCTTTTCTCAGATGCTTACATTTTGTTGTGTAGGGTTGAGTTCTTATGGGATTTTTTAAAAATGTATTTATTTATCTTATTTTATGTGTGTGTCTGTGTGCCTGTCTTTATATACATACTTTATATACATTTGTATACATTTATGTGTGCCTGTCTTTATATACTATACTTTACATACATTTTATGTGTGCGCTGTGCATGTACATGTGTGTGCATGTGTGCATGTGCATGTGTGTGTGTGTGTGTGTGTGTGTGTGTGTGTGTGTGTGTGCGCACGCACATGTGACCCCATGGAAATCTGAAGAGGTAGATCATCAGATCCCCTAGAACTGGAATTACAGGTGAGTGTAAGTCACTTTGTGGCTTCTGGTAACCAAGTCTGGGTCCTCTGCAACAGCAGCAAGTGCTCTTAACTGCTGAGCCATCTCTCCAGACCCATTCTGTGGGGTCTATTCGGCTCTAACATGTGAAAACAAGACAACAGAACAAAAAACAAACAAGCAAACAAAAAAAAAACAAATGAATGATTACATTTTGATTTGTAAATTTCTAAAACCAAAGGTGGCCATTTATAATTTAACTTCATAGAATCTAAATGCTAGAAGGATTCCATACTTGATTTCCAAATTGGAAGAAAAAGAAACAAAAACAAAACAAAACAAAACACAAAATGGAAGGCTTACTGAACCACACAACACAGCGTTTCGAAGAACAGAAATGTTAGCGAAGATAAAATAGGGGTCTGGCAGCAGGTGAGGTACACAGAAAACACATCCTGAAATGCTCCTGTGACGAGCATTTGATGGCTGCAATAAACAATCAGAGTGGTTACTTCTGTCCATCTAACTCCTCAGAGTGTGGACTCATAGCCCACAAAGGCTTCTAACATGCTTCTCTCATAGGAAGCTAAAAAGCATTAAGAAATGTAGCGGCAGTCCGGCAAAGGAGGCTATTAGTGGCCGGATGTGTACCAGAGCACTTTACAAAGACCGAATATAATTTTGTTGGCCTATTTATGAGTTAAAAATATACATTATTTTGTTTGGCCCATTTTCCATTTTACACTCTCCTGGGAGCCCTACAGAACCACAGCTCATTTTTAACTCCCTCCTACTGCTCCTCATTTTCCATCCACTCATGTGGATGGGAGGGGAAGTCTCTTTGCCATTGTCAGCTTCTCTGGAGCACTCAAGCTATCTCCCCCAGAGCAGGGAAAGTAAGGGCCTCATATTGAGAATGTTCCATTCTCATCCCAATTGCTTTGTCCCAAAGGATGAATTGAGGGTCCTAACCACTGACTAACTGGGGTAGGTGGTTGCTATGCCTTGCTCCAGAGTGAGGCTGAGAGGTAGCAAGGGTAGAAACATCACCTGCACAGACACATCTTTGTCATGTTCCCTCTGTTTAGAGGATGCCGGTATAGAGAGCTGGAGGACGCAGAATTTCTTTTTAGGATGGGATTCTAACAGGTCACATTTGGGCATTGTGTCTCATTAAAGCAGACTCCTGCGTACCCAAATCCACTGTGCATATCCTGTCTGAACAGCGAATAGTCCTTGACAGACAGAATGAAAATGTTGATTGCACTCATCTTTGCCAGTGTTGTATGATAGGAGAGAGCAAACAAAAATCCCCTGAACAGGTGAAATGTCACTTGGAGCCCAAATAGAGTTGTTGTTGTTGTTGTTGTTGTTGTTATTATTATTATTATTATTATTATTATATTGTAGATTAGAGATCAGCTCGCTCCAATTAATTCCCAGGATGTATAAATATGCTGGCATGGCTGGTTCTGTGAATTAAGGATATTCTCTAAGCCAATTCAGTGGCTGTTTGTACACTGAGGCCCCTACTTCCCTGTGAAGTTTGTATTACCTCCTGACTTGCAGGGTTGCTTTCTCCAAAGCCTGTGCTTTGGGAACTCAAAGAAGACTTTCTTCTTCCCTTGCTAATGAGCTTTCCTTTATAGAGTGTTAAAGGAGGTGAAGATTTGGGGGGCAAAACGAACCTGACCTGAGCCCTTTCCATCTTGACAGTCCCCACCTATACCCCTTCTTGGAGCTCCAGGGTTTTTCTTTGCCAAAGGAACTCTTTCAAGAAATTGGGTTGTGTGACAGTATGGGGAGGAGGTAGGGAGAAGGAGGCATTTAGCATTTCAGGAGGCTTTTGAAATGGGTTGCAGATTTTCATGGCAGGAGATGTGTCATTGGAAAGTTCCCAGATTTGGTGATGCTCACCTTTCTCCTAGCTCTCCTCCAGGAAGATCTTTGTTTTCTATTCAAAGCTCACTGGGTCCTGCAGGAAAGGCATCCCTCCCTTCCCAGTTCTTGCCATGAGTATTTATGACATGCCTAACATAGAAACCGCCATATTAGCCTGAAATCTCTAGCTTACTTTAGAATCTTATCACTGAGTGGCACCTTATCGTTCTTTTGGGATCCTGAAACTGTAGCCCAGTGAATAGGCCATTTCATCGCTGGGGAGCTGGTTAGTAATATAAACTCTACTCAACATCTGGTAAATCCATCCAGCCTTTAACATAAGGCCATGAATGATTTCTAGGCAAGTTAAAATCTGAGAAACATGTCTCCTTTTATATTTTTGGAAACCATTGCTCCCAGCTGGGGATTTATAAATTCATCCCATACAATGACCAATTAGACCTTAATATCTCACTCTCTAGACTTAATGTTCTTCCTCCACTGGACATTGACCTTCCTTCAATATTGAATTACATTACTCTTACTCGTACATTTGTGCTCTTGGCTAAAAGCAAGTGGACCTCATCTACATGAGCACAAAGTGTGTCTGGGTTCCCTGCGCTCCCATATAACTTGTGGAAAGCAACCTAGTCCAATGTACATGTCTCATAGATGTAAAATTGTGGCTGCTGGTTGAGGCCTGGGCTTGGTGTTTCTAGCTTCTTGACCTCGTATTCAAAGAACTTAGATAAAAGCTCAGACAGATTTTAAAACAGTGGAGAAACTTTATTCATATCAAAATAATAGTGTATTTGAGAAAGGACTATGCTGCCAAGATTAACAACGGCAGACCAAAGGGTAAAGTGCTCGAAGGTCTTGATTATTTTCTGAGTCTACTTTTATCTTATTCAGGAGAAAAAGGCATCCAAGAAGAGTGGCATTGATTAGTTTTGTGTTTTGATTGATAGGCTTGGGTTATTTAAACAATTACCCATTGTACATGTCCCATCCCATGACACTTCTGATTTTAACCATTTAATTGTGCATAAGCATAAGATAGTAAAAATGAAATTCTGTCAAACTCACCTAGAAGTTAGTGGGCATGGACCCAAAGGCAGGCTAGACAACATAGGTCAATTGCTTAAAGTTTCTTGGTGTGTTCCAGAATGTGTTTGAATAGAAATGGGGTATTATTAAGGGATTGAGAAAGGAAGTAACTGATTTCCCTTGTTTAAATCAAGGGTCTCTGTGGCTCAAAGCAGGTGGGAGTGCTAGGTGGCCAACAAGCTGCCTTGTGCATTGTTCATAGGTGCGTGTGTGCATAATATATGCAGATAACTTAAGTTGCCAAGTGCTTTATTGGAAGACTGATATGTCTATAGCTCAAACCAAGCTGAGTCCCAGGTTGCTAAGCTATCCACTATGCTTCATTGTCTCACAATTAATACTGTCATGAATGTTATGCATAGCACTAAATGTGAATATTACCATTAGTGTTGTGTATGGTAAAACTTAGAAACACTACAAGCTTTCTGGGTAACTTGGAAACCAATGCTAGGCAGAGGCCTGTTCATTTACCTGAATTCAAGTTCTCTAAAATGGAATTTGAAAGACTTGGTCTCTTAGGATTGGAAATATAAGCGATGATTAAATTATGCTCTCAAATCATCTTGCATATCTATCCAGGGATGAAAGGTATGAGAGAAAAGGAGAATACGTGATTCAAAACCAAGAGTTACTTATACTAAGAAAAAAAGTACTGAGCACATACACTGATTACACACAGTTTAACACATGTTCTATTTATTTTACTTAATTCTTACAAACAGTAGATTGTGGGGGAAGTAATATTGTTTGTGATGTATAACAGCATTTTTTGTGTAAATTTTACAACATTATTCACTATATATGTTTTTATTAATCATTCCATTTGTTTATATTTCAAATGATATCCCCCTTCCAGATTACCCTTCCACCCCCTCCAACATCTTTTCTCTCCCTCCCCATTTTGCCTCTCTGAGGGTGCTCCCCCAACCCCCACCCATTCCTGCCCTACTGCTGCAGCATCTCCCTACCCTGGACCATCAAACCTTCAAAGGACCAAGGGCCTCTCCTCCCATCGATGTCCGACAAGGCCATCTTCTGCTACATACATATCTGGAGCCATGGATCCCTCACTATATACTCCTTGGTTGGTGGTCTAGGCCCTGGGAGCACTGGGTGGTCTGGCCAGATGACATTGTTCTTCCTGTGACATTGCAATCCCCTCTGCTCCTCCAGTACTTCTAGCAGCTCCCCCACTGGTGTCGCTGAGCTCAGTCTCATGGTTGGCTCCAAGTATCCACATCCGCATTGGTCAGTTGTTGGCAGAACCTCCCAAGGAATAGCCACGCCAGGTTCCTGTCAGTAAGTGCCTCTTGGCAACAGCAACGGTGTCCAGGTTTGGTGTCTGCAGACAGGATGGATCCCTTAATGGATGATGGATGGATCACATTTGTAATGATGATCCTTTTATAAAGCAAAATTTCAGAAATCCTGTTGGCTAGCAATGTTAGAGCCAGTGTATATCATAGCGCAACACAATGCTTCCATGGCTGACTGTGGATGCTCATGAAGGCAAGTCTCATGGTCTGCTAGCTGCAGGAGAACATAGCCCATCAGATTATAAACTTGACAGTCACAGAAAATGTCTATTAATAGTTTAGCATTTCCTGTTCCATACCTCCACGTATGATGTTAGAGCGTACTCCTTCCAGGTGTAAAACGTGCTTTCTGCAAAGCCGAGCTCCATGTTACCCTAGCAGCAGTCTCACATACTTCCTGTTTACTCTGTCCCTTGCTCATATCAAGAATTTATATTGGGTGACTGATCTACATCATCTAGTCGTGTAAGCACATCTATAATGATTGCACAATGGAACTAAAAGCTATCCACATTAGTGAGGGACGCATGACTGTATATAAATCGGCCTTGAGGACCAAACAGTCTTTCTCCAGGTGGAATGATGAAGAAACGTCCTTTCTGTTAGAAGAAATGATGTATGTACTGATAGCTGAAAGAGTTTTCTCAAAGGACAGCTAAGAAGTATTTGACATTCTAGTGTATGCAGAGAATGGATGAAGAGGGTAATTCTGGGAAGGTAGGTTGAATCTTGATTCTTTAGAGTCCTGGATATCCACGGGCAACTGTCTCCACTGAAAAGGCCAAGCGTTAAGTTGATCTGAGTTGAGGAATGTATCCCTGGCATGTGGGCTGAGAGGAGAAACAGACTGGGAAGAGACATATATAATGCTACTAACATTGTTAAGGCTAAAACAGTCAAACCCTTGGAGCAGAGGAGGTGTGGAAGGAGCAGGTACATTAGACAAAACATGTCTTCCCTTCACTGTATGTCCATGACGGGTGGGGGAAAGGAGGTGCTTGGCCTTAGATCTGGACGCTGAGCTCAGTTGGACAATTTGTGATAATGTCTTTGGTTCATACAATATTTATATATGAAAAGAGCTGTAAAGAGAAGGACATTGTTTTATACTCAGTTCTGTTTGTTTCCTTTCCACACATCTCTGGTACTTTTCTACTTGGATTTTAAATAGGTTGGAACATTCCCAGTTCTTTTTTCCCATCAGCTGGCCTAGACATCTCTGTCATGGCTGTGCCAATATTATCACATGCTTGTTTATGGCCTTTGTACCTTACGAATGAGTTAGAACTGTGCTCAACTGTTTGCATGCGTGATGCTCGTGCCCCATTCTGGGCATGGGATGCTCAATGCAAGGCTTACTGAGTGCCACATGGCAAAGATGTCTGTTGTAGGAGCTGCTGAAGCTGCTGCCTATTTTAGGCTCAGTTCTTCAGGATTTTCACTTGTGGGGATGTAGCATGCTGCCTGACAGAATGACAGGAGGAATTTGGTGTGAGCTATTACTTTCCCATGCAGGGGAGAATGATGACAGTCCTTTTGTCATGGTTCTATGGGTCTCACACTTAGACACAGATGGCCACCACCCTTCTAACTGCACACTGAGCAATGTTTAAAAGGTAGAGCCACTTTCCATCTTGTTCTTCAATTGCGGGGTTTTAAATAGCAGTGCCATATTTAATTAGAGCCCAAATAAAGCTTCAGTTTCAAGACAGAACAAGCTTAGAAATAGAGCTTTTCAGCTTTGAGTGATGTATCAGGAGGTGAAGCCTTACCCCTGTGTATCCAATGAAGGTGAGGCAAGCAGAATCTTGTAGACATCAAACTATAGGATTCCAGGAAGGACATCTTAGAAACTGTACACAAAGCCTGATATGTTGCTAATAAGTACATCCATGTACAGATACTCCTGAGGTGAATTTGATGCTGGAATCACAGCCATAAAGTGATTAGAAAACTGAACTGTCAAAGCAGTAGGACCATTCCTCCTTTAGGTAAGTGTTGGGAAGCTCTTGCTTATCAGACAGTCACAAATTCCCTGGGCATATCCATGTCTGTCCATAAATATTGAAACTTCTGTCCACACGCTCTGACCTTGAGAATTTTACACAGGTGTTCTGAATGACTGCCTCTCATTGTTAAGCTGAGACTAACAGGACTTAACACAGTGGAGAAGTGTGTGGATTAAGTGAGATAATAACTGTCCTATAAGGGTGTGAGTAATTCCCCTCACAGAACAAAATGTGTTCTCCTTGATACAGGTCAAGCAAAGATTATCAATCACTTGTCAGCAGCAACTGGGTTTCGAATCTTTGTTCTTACATTAACATGTGGTATAAAACTGAATCTTGGAGGTTTGCAGTGTTCTAGAAATATTGTCACTTAGGTTGTTATAAATACATGGAGCACAAATGTGATATGTTACCCCAATAATCTCTGCACTACTCCTTCACCCACACAGCTCCCCTCTTCTTGGCAAACCCTCATGCTATCTCCATGACTGTGAGTGCCTTTCCAAGTATGCCATATAAAAGAATTATACATGAAAATTTTGCATCAGATATTTTAGCTCTATGTAACACTTTTGATGTTTGTCTGAACTGCCAACCAATGGATTGTCCTTTTGAAAGGAGTCCTAATATAGGACAGTGACACTGTTTATGCATTTGTTCACAGACGTCACTTGGATTGCTTCCAAGTCTGGAAACTCTAACAAGAGATGCTACAAACACTTGATGTATTGGTTTTGTGTGAATAAAAAATTTTCTGTCTCTGAGGTAAAATTTCCAGGAATAGGATTTCTGATTCATTTAAACAATAAATTCATGTTTAGCTCTTTAAAAGTGAGAAATGCCATGGCTATACTGCTTCACATGTCCACTAGCAACAGGAGGACATATGAGCCACCCTGTGCGTTAACCAGAGCTTGGTATTGATAGAATGCCTTCCTTCATCATGACATTCTAATAGGTATAAAGTAATACCTATACGGCCTCAATTTGCACTTTGCTAGTGGCTACTGGTGCTGTTGAACTTTATCTATCTATCTATCTATCTATCTATCTATCTATCTATCTATCTATCTATCTATCTATCTATCTATCCATCCATCCATCCATCCATCCATCCATCCATCCATCCATCCATCCATCCATCCATCTATCTATCTATCTATCTATCTATCTATCTATCTATCTATCTATCTCCTTTTAATCTTCTGTTTAAATTGTTTTTACTAACTTAAATTCTATTGCATTTTACTACTGAGATTGTGTTACCTGGAGATCAATTTGAGAATTAACTATTATGTCCTATTAGCTCTTACAGTCCATAAGCTCTGCTTGTTTTCTGTATACTTAATTCCTCATGGATTTCTGTTACTAGCATTCTTAAGCATGGAGATGCAATGCAGTAGAGCATGCTGGGCTTATATTTAAGAGTTTTTTGTTTCTCGAAGCTATTTTAGACAGTAAATTTGTTAATTATTTCAGACTACTCTGTGGAGAAACAACTTATTATTTGTTGGTTGACGTGGATAAACTGGTTTCTTATTTCTGTAATTCTCTCTTTTCTACTGAGCAGATTATGTCATCTGAGGGTGGGGGTGTTTGTGTGTATCTCTCACTTCTCCTGAGATTCTCTCTCACCAAGGTCACTGTCTTATTTTATGCTATTGTGTTTCCAAAATGGAACAGGGGAGAGGAAAGAGCATGCAACTCCTTGTCCTTGTCACTTGGTTGATATTTTGAATTCTGTCGTCTTCCTCAACTTGTCCTTTAGGTGCTGCCTTTCTAGAGTCTTCAAAAAAACATCTTCTGAACTCTGCATATATGCCATAGCTTCATCCAATTCAGGGTACAACAGGAATTTGCTTAACTATTTTGCATCAAACTAAGACCAGAGACTGTATGTATTCGAGTATGTTCCTATTTCCGCAGCCATTTCCCCTTCCTTCCTCATAGTCCTATCTCATCCACTCATCCATCCCCCACATACAGGCTTCTTTTCTGATTTTATTCCCAGAAGTCAGCTAGGGCTAGTTAGAAGGAGAGAGAGAGAGAGAGAGAGAGAGAGAGAGAGAGAGAGAGAGAGAGAGAGAGAGAGAGAGAGAGAGAGTTCCAATACAGATAGCCCATACAATCCTGGCTTCCTCAGCATTGTGCTCTAAGAAATTGAGCTAAATGAGTCTAGACACAAGGCCGGAGAAAACTTTAACTCAGCTTATGTTCAGATTATTTCAAATTAGCGAGTTAATGAACCCCTGAAACCACAGAAATTATTTGGATCAATTTACAACACAGGAAATCAATGGAAGCTTTCTTTGGTTGGCCGGCGTGGTTATTGGTAATTCTGCACCATTTGCATCTTGAAATGGCTGTGTGGACAGGTGCTGCTGGCGGGCGAAAGATGCATGGGACAGCACTGGGAGCCAGTCAGAGGAAAGAACCAAGGGAGGTGTCCCCCAGATGCTTCCTGGCAGCTCTTGAGTTGGGTTTCCTCCATTGCTCTGGAGTTCCCCATGATTCTTAACTCTCTGGGAATAATCCGCTCTATTTCTGTTGAGCTGGTTGCTGAGGCTAAACAGAAATTGTGGAAACCTTGTCGGTAGCTTCCTTCTGTTCACAGAAGACATGGAAGTAAAGTCAGCCCCACCCATATGAAGCTGCAGTTCACTGCACTGCTCTCCTGTCTGGGGCACAAAGAACAACTTCTTTTTAGTAGCTTTCTCCCCTTAACCACTATGTCCAGAAGCTATGAGAGCTGGTCTGCAACATCGCCACCTGGTGGCCGCAGGGCTGCATTCAGGGTTCTGAGTAAGAATAAGAAAAAGGACCTTTTCTACTCTTTATTTATTTTCTCCCACCCCCTGCCCCCAACTTTCTCTCTTTCCCTCCAGCCATTCCTTTCTTTGGCTATTTTCAATCGATTTGGGTTGAACTTTTGACACATCTATGCAGCGTTTTTAGCCTCTGCTCAAGCCAGTTCACTCTTCCTGGATGCCGGTGCCCAGAGGGATCTGAACTGAAGGACAAACACAGGGATTTGAAGAGCAATAGGGCTTCTGATAAGAAATTTCAATGCAAACAGAGAAAAATGTCGCTGAGATGCGTCTATTTTCTTCTCTGCTGGGGTAACCGTTTAAATGCTTAGCTTCCTCAGGACAGGTTAGACTCAGCCTAGGCAAAACTCCTTTAAGTTGTATGTTTCTCTGCTTTGGGGTGTTGGGATTTAAATGTGAAAGGTCCCCCACAGGTTCAAGGTTTTGACCACTTGTTCCCCAACTAGTGGTACTATTTAGAGAGAGTATGGAACCTCTAGGAGGGAGAGCCTTGGTAGAGAATATTTATCGCTGAAGGTGGAATTTGAGGGCTTCTAGCCTGGTCCTGCTTCCTGTTCTCTCTCTCCTTTTGGCCACTCTGATGCAATGTGACAGGCTGACCTCAGGATTCTGGAGCCATGTCCCCACCACCCCACTTGATGGACCCTATCTCCTCTGGAACTGTAAGCCAAAACCAAGCCTTCCTCCACGGACTTGCCTTTGTTATAGCAACTGGACAGGAAACGGAAAGAGGAGGTCATTGTGAGTGAGTGAGTGAGTGAGTGAGTGAGTGAGTGAGTGAGTGAGTGAGGAGGGAGGGAGGGAGGGGAGGAGGGGGGAGAGAGAGAAGGGAGACAGACAGAGAGAGACAGAGACAGACAGACAGAGAGACAGACAGAGACAGAGTCAGAAATCTGCAAAAACTCCTTTCTGCAAAGTCCTCTTCTGTAGCACTTTCTCGTGCTTAACCCCACAAAATGCTTTGTTGTTTTATAGATTACCTATTTTTTCACCTTCTAAATAAATCTGGAGAGCTTTCCTGCTGTCTGAAATATTTACTATTCTAGTTGAAAATATCAGTTAGCTACTAATGGGACATAGTGCGGATGAGGTGCGGGATGCTTTTGTTCCACCTCTGTTCACATCTTAGGTCTCTTCCCCATGTTCCTCACCTTAAGAATCCCCCTCTTACTTTTCCTTAATGTGATACATTCTTAATAAGTTCCAATTCCCTGATGTACAAAGGCCAAAACATATTTGACTTTCAGGAGAGACTGCTCGCTGAGTGCTTTTATATATAGTGTTTTATTTATTCTTTGAGGATCTCATATGTACATACAATCTACACTCACCACACTCCCCCTACCTGACTCCTCCCAGATACCTGCCACACTTTACCTCCTCTTAACTTCATGCCTCCTCCTCTGCCTCCTCCTTCTTCAGTTTTTACAAGCTCCTGAGTCTATTTTTGTTACCTATATGTGCATGAGCATGAAGCCACACACCACAGCATGGAAAATGTACTAGGAACCCCCACCCTAAAGGAAATTCACTCTCCCTCCCCAGCAGCTGCTGAAGTTGTGTCTCCATCCTCTAGACCTTTGTCAGAAGAAGCTCATTCCAGGATATGAGGACTTGGTAGCAAAAGATCCAACATCCCTGCCCCCCTCCCCTTTATGGTGTGCCTTGCCATTGGGCATTGGCAACCAGGTTCCATCTGTACTTGATAGTTATCACAAAAGCTAGCTATGCAGGACACTTAAAAATTAGTATATCATTTTAGGAATTAACACAGCAGGAACTTCACTTTAAGCAATGAAGTGAGACTCATTCCAGGGCAGCAGGAGAGAGAGAGAGAGTGGGTGTGGACTGCTGCTAAGCTATCTGTCTGACAAATGACCACATTCTGCAGAGCTCAAGATGAAAATGATTCACTGCATGCGAATTTAGATGCATTTAAGCGCCGACATTTAACCTCCTTCATTTTCGAAAAGGGAAAGATCTAAGCAACTTGGAAATCACAAACTAGTCCACTCAGAAACACAGAGAGATGAAATAATCAGCTGGAATCCAGGTGTGAATTAGAATTGGGAACTTTATTGTCAAGCAAACTCACTCCTAGAAAGGCTATAATTATCTGGATCACTGATAATATTTTCACCTGGCATGCAGAAAGCAGAAAAAAAAAAAAAAAGCTCTGTGACTGAAGACTGGTGTCACAGACCCTATGTGACAAAACTTAAGGTTTAATTTTTTTTTGTTCTTAGTTAATTCCTTATATACAGAACCTTAAGTAAACGGCTGTCAATTTGCTGAAGAGTTCTCGTTACTAAGAGTGCCTGCCTAATTTTCAAAAGCATATTAGAAATGTAGAATTGACAGTGGAAATTCTATTTCAGGAAAACAAACTGCCAACACTAGGAAGTTGTGGATAATGATTTAGGGAAAAGTTTCAAATTACACAAGAAATGAGATAGGGAAGTCAGTACTTCAAGGGCTGTGTTCAGAAAAATGAATCGTTCGGTTTATTTCCATTATTTGATTTTTATTATTTTGAAGCAGCGTCTCACTCTGTAGCCCAGGATATCATCATACTAACAACAATCCCTCTGCCTCAGCTTCCCAGGCACTTCGATGACAGGTATGGGCTACTTTTCCTGCCTCTGCTGCACACATCACAAAAGCTGTAAGGGTACAACCACTTTACAGTGTTCCATGGAATCTCAGCAGAACAGCAGAATCCATACCATGATCTTCACCCTGTGCTTAATGCAAATATGCAAGTGTTTTAGTATTACTTCACTACCGTAATGGCTGAAAATATTGAAGATATTTAAATTGAAACAAGGTGATTACAGAAATTAGAGCTATAACTGTCACATTCCTTGTATTGGAGAACTACTTCTGAAGGCAGGCATCCAGATGTCCAAGGAAGAAGCTACAAAAGGACATCAGATCCACACAAGCTGGAATTACAGGTGCTTTGATCCATTCAATTTGTAGGTTCTGGGAACCAAACTCGGACTCTCTGCAAGAGAAATACACAGTCTTACCGGCTGGAGAGCCATGTCTGCACTCCTTCCCTTCCCTACCTTGTAGACTATCAGGCAATGCAGGATCTACACGTCAGGTGATGGGAATATGTCCTAAAATGTAACAAACATGATTCCAGTCATAAGAGGTTTAATACATGGTGTGCACTGAAGTTCTCTGCAGTAGCTGCATCTGTATTAAAGATCCTGTAGATTGTATGACCTTGGCTCACTGCAACATCTAGGCTGTCCATGGAAGGAATCTTGCATGTCAAATGCCAATGTTATTTGGGCTTTATCTGCCCTGATATTTCCATGAATAAATATTGTTCTGATAAAATTCCTGGACTGTTGCCTCCAGCTTGACAGTCTCAGCCTTTACTACACCTAAAGCTAGAATGTGATGGTGACAATGTCTAAGTCCTATAGATGTCCCTTCTCTGTGGAATCCTGCTTGCTGTCTTAATGACCCCACCTATGTGTTTTGTGATCATAGTGATTTCTACTCGTTTTTCCTTGCAGTGAATATAACTGTTTCTGGGATGAAATGTGCAATTCAGAGTGACTTTAACACAAGTTCCTTCATCTCCATAATCTCTTACATCTGGACCAGGAGAAAATATTCTCTAATTCTTCTATTAATTCAAAGTTACTGCTTTATGTTGACAATGGCGTCTTTTGTTGTTTTTGTTTGTTTTGTCTTTGCAACATATAAATCATTCACATGTGTTATTTGCCTTTGAGTATTAAAAGATTCATTAAACTATTAGCCAGATTTCTACTCCTGTCAAAAGTATATAAAGTAAGTCCACTTAATAAGACAAAGATTTATTATAGCTTACAGTTTGAAGGTTTCATTCTAGGACTGGAGAGACTCATTGCATTTAGGCCTTTGGACATCTTTCAGTAGCATCCTGTTGGGGAGTCTGTTACTTGGATTTTGCCCTGCACATATTGTGTCATGAAGGAAAATCAGGTGAGAGGTGTGTGTTTGCTGTGGCTACAGATGCCAGCAGCTGAGGCTATCTGTGAAGTGACCGCTGTGTTTGGGATCCAGAATATGTTTCAAGGGATCGTGTGCCTTTGTTGCTCAACCTGATGCTTTCGGACGGTGTGATCGTGGTAACAACAAAAGATGGAATCTGCAACAAAAGAAGATGCAGCTGTGCATTTGGGGTTCGGACAGGCTTCCCCTGTACTAGTTCTTGGGTTATTTTTTGAGGTGCAAACGCCTATAATGAAAACATAATAGTGAACGCGACACCTCTTCCCAAGCTCTCTCTAAGTTATTCAAGTGATTATCAAGGTAGAGGGTATCCTGGAAATGCTGGGCTTTTCGGCTGGTTGCTTAGAAGTGCAGCCGTCCTCTAAACCACTCCCAAGTGGCTGGCACTTACAAAGGTGACAGTCTCAGTAGGAACTGTGCCCTTCCACTTGGAGGACCTGCACTAAGTCCAGGCAGCCAGTGTGGACTTTCACTACAGGACATGAGTAGGTGGCCAGAGAGCTGTGCAGGAAAGAAGGTGAAAAGACAAAGGTGAAGGGATGCTGGCATTCAGTGTCAGCCATGTAGGTCTGCCCTAGCCTCACAGATGCACATTACAGATATAATTGCAGTGAACTTCATAAGGACCACAGACCCTGGGAAAACTGTCCACAGCTGCCTGCTATGTGATTCCAGGTAAAAGCCTCCTCTGTTTTGCAACAGTGTGAGACAGGTGGATCATGAGGTATCTAAATTCAAAATGTGTCCTGAACTTCTCCCTTGTCTGAGCTTTCCACATGCAACCTTTCCAACCAAGAAAATTCCTACCGCCCAGGCACATTGGTATATTAATAGCTCTATGTGTCCAACTCTTATTGATGAAATATCTTTAGGAAATTTATTTGGAAACAATTCTTTGCTGTCCATTTAATTTATGAAAAATGACAGCAAATCTGCACAGTAATGAGATAGATGCACTTATTTGTCCTTAAAGAATTAAATCTTGTCTGGATAGTTGATAGAATAGGATGCAGAACATTTTTAGAGTTGATCAATATTTTTAATTTTAGTCATGAGTGTTGACTTTTGGGACACTTCAGAGAATTTCAGAAATCTTTTTCTAATCCCAAGCAAAAATGTATCTAGTGATTGTGCTTTTGTGTTTGTGTGTGCATGCGTGTGCATGATGGCTTGTGTGTGTATAAAATTCAAGTCAGTAACTCCAATGACAAGTTTTAAAATGAAACATTCTAATAATACAATACAAAGAGATGTGAATTCTATACTTACAAACTGGAGAATGATGGTAAGAAAATAATAAAAATTTTGTTTTCTGTTAACAAAACAATTGTGTTTCTGTAGGAGCAGAAAAAAATGTGTGTGTACAGGGAAAGCACTTTAATTCATGACACACATGATCTTGAATCTGGGCGAGGGTGTGTTAGGTGGCACTCAGTGTTCCTGTGTGTCATGATGAAATGTTGTCATGAACATAGCAATGTGTGTAGCCAGTATGTTGAAAGGCTGCAAGGAATTTGTGTGTTTAACACAGGAGAGCAATGTTCGGAACACTGAGGTTTCATTATACATTTGGTTTTGAATTAATTTTTGCTCCTTGACTGATCAGAACCTTTTTATTGCCATTTTTTTTAAGTTACATCATTCCATATGGGGCTGAAACCTACAGTTTAGGAAGCCGGGGCTTACATTTTCAAACAAGTTGTACTTTTCATAACCATTCTGAATAGTAACAGACATCCAATGAATAGTAGCCACAATATGTGCATGCATATTAGACAATTTATTTTCAAGAATTTCCAAAATACCCCACAGTATAGGCCTGGGGAAATAGCTCAGAATGTAAATGCTTGTCTTGGCAAAAACAAGACCCTGAGTTCAATCTTGTAATCCAAAGAACATGTGAGGGTGTGGTAGCATGTGCTTGTAACACCGGGATCAGGGGTGCAGAGGCAGCTGGATATCTGGGACTTGCTGGTTAGCTGGCTTAGCCTAATTAGTGAGGTATAGACCACAGAGACCAGTGACTCTGACTCTCTCTCTCTCTCTCTCTCTCTCTCTCTCTCTCTCTCTCTCTGAAATAACAAAAAGATATATGTCTCCATGTATATGGCACCTAAATAATGGCACCTAAAATTGTTCTCTGGACTTCACATATGTACAAATGCAAAGCACATATACTCTGGACACAATTCACCTCTCTCTCTCTCTCTCTCTCTCTCTCTCTCTCTCTCTCTCTCACACACACACACACACACACACACACACACACACACACACACACACACTTTTAAGTATTGTAAATAAAGTTATAATACCCTCAAATCTATGTTCTGGAAAGGGAACCCTCATTTCTTTATCAGAAAATATTGCTATAAGCATATTTCTTAGTTAGGGGTGCCTCCCCTTTCTACTTACAACCTCCTCCCCCTTGCTTTAACTTTGAAACTTGTAGGCTAAGTTGAAAAGTCTCGATAAGTCAGTTCAATCTTTGTGATGAAATGAGACTTAAAAACAAATAAACTCCAAATAAGGCAAAACAACGACCCCTTCACCCGTCACTGCTCCTCTTTTCTTAGATTAACCAGTGCCCGGAGATCTTCAGCACCTATAACTGTGCTCAGTGTCTTTTGTTCCTGTTTGTTCTCATTGCTTATTCAGAGACAAATGGATTTCTTTTCTGTCCTTTATTTTCCCAAATCGGTAAAATTAGGAATACATAATTTTTGTTTGATTTAAGTAGTTTCATTTCCCCCCCAAATTTCCACTTAGAAATTCAAATTTATTTGTGGTACGTTTTGATAAATAAAGATAAAGATGGATGCAGTTTATAATTGTTATTTAGATTACAATTTCGGTGTTTAGAACCATTTTAGAAGAGAATCTTGCTATTCAAGAGAGCGCTGTACTGTGTAAATCTATAAACATTTGTTTCCAATGTACATAACAATTTCCTAACCATTTTAAAAGCCTACTTTTAATACGAAGCTATTGATTATTATTAAAGACGTCAGGAACAAACTTTGGCAGGCTAGGAACAGGCAGAATCAAAACAGCAACCCAAAAGTAATGGTTTAAAATACTGCTTTACCTCTTAGAAATGGAGCAAGCTCTTGGGTACCATTTCTGAACCTCGAGTTTGCTAATATGGCAAACGAGTACTCATTGCCCAATTGTATGTCATTCTATCAGCTGTGTGCCAATGTCTAAAGAACGTTTTCTAGCTATGTTTGACTCTTGTGTTTTTGAGACATTTCTAATTGGTCTAAGATATTCTTTCCCCCTACTTTCCCCTCTCCCTTTTCCTTTTATTTTGTATGCTCATTTCGTACTTTTAATACCAATTTTAACCAAACCTTCTGTTTGTTTATTTTTGTGTTTTGGGACAGGACCTCACCATGTAGTTCTGGCTGTCCTGGAATTCCCTGTGCAGACCAGGCTGGCTTGGAACTCATGGAGATCCACCTGTCTCGGTCTCCTGATTGGTGGGATCGAAGGCATGAGTTTCCACAATCAGCTGCTAATGAAACAATTCTAAAATACTAATTCACACAAAGGTAGTCCAATAAATATTCAGGTTTAAGTTAACAATAAAATTACTACCCACGCCTAAAGATAAAGTCAAGAGTACTTCAAGGCCCTGACTGGGCTTCTTGCTTCACTAAACAATTATGAGCCAATTAATATTTTTTTCCATAATCTTATGGTTTACCACCTACACTATGTCTGGAATTTAAGAAAAATGTTGAGATATGCTGAATGCATTTCTGTCTAACTTGCATTATTGTTGTTGTTGTTGTTGTTGTTGTTGTTATATATTTTGTATTTCTGGGACCCGCGAGGTGGCCATGTGACTGCCATGCTGACACTGGCCAATGCTCTAGCACTCAGCTGCCTCCCAGCCCTGTTTCATTTTGCTTATGTCTTTTGAAGCCTTATATGACAGGAAATTTTTTAATTTTGGGGTCCTAGACAAAGCAATATTATATTCTGCACTGTCCACAGTACACTATTATTTCTTACTCTCTTCACACCAAAATTATGAGAACTTTCTTCAATTTTTGACCACTTGGTGACTGTACCATACTGTTCCTGAGTGCTTTTAAATTTCATTTTCTTTGCTATGAGCAATGTTAAACACTATTTCTTAACTTATGTCCACTTTCTTTTCTGTAAATGCTATCCAATCTATTTGACAACTTTAATTTGGTTGTCCTTTTCTGAAATTCTATAATTCTTTACATATTTCTGTAGTTATCTTGCACCCAATATTGCAAATACCCTAAGATAGTGCCCACACCCAGCTTTTCTCTTCATTCCCTTTACAAACTGTAGCGTGTTTGCGAAGGAGTTTGCCCTGTCCCCTCAAGGATAAAACTCTCCATGGAAAAATGTAGGGTAGCCATCTCGTTTCTTTTAAATGAAAAATTAACTTTCTAAAATCATTGATTTAGATGTCTATCCTTTCTTCAGAAATTGGTAGTGCCAGTTCTGGCACACGTCACCTTCCATTTATTTGTAAGTGGATTACTCTCTGGTCTCTCATTTGATTCCGTTTGTCTATTGATGTATCGTCATGTATACATTTTGATATCCAATAGGAAAGGTCTTCTTAAATTATTTGATTAATTCAGAAGTCTCTTGTCTATTTTAAGACCTCTGCTTAATCATAGAATTTAGAAGCACATTTTGTTAACAGGAAAACAACCTAATGGGATTTTGATTTGAATTAAAGTATAGGGGGAGCTGACACTCTTGCAATGCTAAATCAGTTGTACAAAAATAGAATGTCTCTGCATTTACTTAGGCTTTCTTTAATGTCTTTAAATCAATAACTATGGCATTTTCAAAAAGATTTCTACTTATTTTGCTGGTTTTGCACCAGGAATATTCTTTGATCTCAGCCTATTGGAAGAAGAGTGGTACCAGGAGTATTATTGGTTGCCCCTGAATTGATACCTTTAAAAAAAATAACACAATCTATGGATTCAAGAATTTAGTTGTGTACTAGAAGCATAAAACATGGGAACTTTGTTACTATTTAAAACACTATTGTTTTTCTACATTATTTTGTGTTTTCCATATAACAATATCATTTATTTGTGGCAGTTTAATTTATTTTTTCATACTTTCCCCCTTCTGCTTCTTCTTTCCTCTTCTTTTATCTCCCATCTTTTATCCTCTGGTTCCTTTTCTTTCCCCTCTTCTCTCTCCCTCCTGTCCTTTCCCTCTCGTCAAGCCCTTTGCGTCCCCTTCTTTACTCCTGTTCACTTTCACCTCCCCCCTTTGCCTTTCCCTGCTTCTCTTTCTTCTCCTCCATTCCCCTTCTCTCTTTCCCCTCCCCTCCCCTCTCCACCCCTCCCTTCCCTTTCCCTTTTTTCTCCCCTCTCTTCTCCTCTCTTCTCCTTAATTCCAAAGAGAAATGAGAATAGGAATTTCTTATTGTTGACAATAGCAGATTCATAGAGGCATTTTAGAATAAGATGCTGGTAATTTTATTGAAGTGTTTTTTCTTTACTATTGCTAGGATGGTATGAGTTTTATACCCTTAGTTTCTTAATGTTGCAAATGGGATTGCTTCTTTCTCTGATTATAGACTATCCTTGAACTCCTCTGGAAAGTCATTGGAGCATGTAGTTTACTAAACTTATAGCTTTATTAGGTGTCTAACGTATTTCTTAGGAATTTCTATTCTATATTGTTCAGTGAACGCATCATATAATTTTCTTTTCTCACACTATCTGACCTGTTTAAATATCATGTTAATTGTAGTATCATAAAATATTTGAGGTATTACTTTTTCTTTTATGGTAGAAATGATTGAATTGAAATTACTACTTTCTAATATTTTGATAAAATCTACTGTAAAAATTTGCTATGCTATTTTGGAAGTGAAGATTTAAAACTATAGATTCAATTATACAAATTCTTTTAGACATATTCATGGTCATTATTTTTCTTATTTAGTGAATTACATATTTCTTTAAAGGTGCCTTCGATTTTATTTAAATTACAAAATTAACTTATATAGAGGTTAAATTTAATATCTACCATGTGGACTTATTTTTTCTATGTGGACTTTTATTCATAATAATTTTGTGCTTTCTATTTTGTGATGGGTTGTGATTAGTGAATTTAAAAAAAATTGTCTCTCATAAAATACCTACCAACCACAGTAACTTTCCTCTCTCTCCACTCTTCCCAGTTCTCTCTCCCATACCTCCCTCTCTCCCCCAGATCCACTTCCCATTTGCCTTCAGAAAATTCAGGCCTCCCAGCGATATCAACCAAACACACAACAAGAAGTTACAAAATGACTAGAAACAAACCCTCATATTAGAGCTGGGTGAGGCAACCCAGAAGAAAGAAAGGGGCTCCAAGATCAGGTGAAAGAGTCAGATATACCCCACTCCCACTGTTAGGTCTACCACAAAACCTCCAAGCTAAAAAAAAATCGAATATTTTCAGAGGACTTAGCACAGACCCATGCAGGCTCCATGATGGATGCTCTAGTCTCTGTGAGCCTATAAGCCGTTCTTAGTTGATTTCATTCTCCTAGTGTCCTCCATCCCTCTTTCCCCTCCTCTTCTGCTGAGTTTTCTGAGCTTTGAAGGGAGGGACTTAATAAAGATCTTCAGTTTGGGCTCTCTCTCCACCTAATGTTTAGCTTTGGGTCTCTGCATCTGTCCCCATCATATTCTAATTTTAGTATATGTGCTGCCGAAGCGAGCACCCCATCATATTCCAGAAGACTTATTTTTCCTATCCTAAGTCTCTGGGGTATTTAGCTTCCATTCCTGGTCATCTAGGCAGTGTTAGGCATGGGTTTCCTTTCATGGCGTGGGTCTCAAATTAACACAGTCATTGGTAGGCCACTCCACAAGTTCTGTGCCTCCATTGCCCTCAGAAACTTTCCAGACAGGATAGATTGTAGGCTGATGGTTTTGTGGTTGGGTTGCTGACCCAGTCCCACCACTAGAAGTTGCCTGGTTACAGAAGATAGCTGGTTCAGGCTCTGTATCTTCCATCACTAGGAGTCCTCCACAGAGTCACCCTTATAGGAACCTGGTAGTTTCTATTGCACTAGGTTTCCACATTGATCCCCAAACCCAAAATGCTCTCCAATTACAGTTGTTTCTCCCCATACTCTTTCCCTCCATCCCCTGACCCCACCTGATTACTTCATGCTCTCATTCTCACAACCCAGCCTAGCCCACTTGCAAAATCTGTTCAATATCCCTTTCCCAGGGAGGACCATGGGTCCTCCTTAGAGCCCTCCATGTTACCTTTCCTTTCTGGGTCTATGGGTTATGGCACAATTAATTTTTATTTAACAGTTAATATCTACTTATAGATGAATACCATGTTTCCCTTTCTGAGTCCGTTTTACCTCACTGAAAATGATTTATTTTTTCTGGTTCCACCCATTTGCCTATAAATTTCATGATGTCATGACCTTTTAACTGCTCAATACTACTCCATTGTGTAAATGTACCACATTTTCTTTTTCCATTGTTCGGTTGATGGAACATCTGTGTTGTTTCCAGTTTCTGGCTATTATGAATAAACCCCCAGTGAATAGAGTTGTGCAGGTGTTCTTGTGGTAGGAGGGAGCATTCTTTGGGTATATGCCTAAGAGTGATATAGCTGGGTCTTGAGGAAGATCAATTGCCAACTTTCTGAGGAACTACAATATTGTTTTCATAGTGCTTACATACATTTGCATTCTCTTCAGCTATGGAGGAGGACTCTTCCCCTTGCTCCATATCCTTCTCAGCATGAGTTATAACTTGTGTTTTTGATCTTAGCCACACTGACAGGCATAAGATGAAATCTCAATATATTTTTGATTTGCATGTCTCTGATGCTAAGATTGTTGAACATTTCTTAGTTTTTCTCAGTCATTTGTGATTCCTCTGTTGAGAATTCTGTTTATTTTTAATTATACAAATTCTTTCAGACATATTCATGGTCATTATTTTTCTTATTTAGTGAATTATGTATTTCTTTAAAGGTGCCTTCTATTTTATTTAAATTACAAAATTAACTTATGTAAATTATTTTATTTAAATTACAAAATTAACTTATATCCAATTTTTAAGCTTTATTATTTTGTTTGGTGATATATTTCTTTATTTCTTGACTTCTATCTATTTTGATATTAGCCTTGCATTGGATGTGGAGCTGGCGAAAATCTTTTCCCAGTCTGTAGGCTGCTGTTTTGGTGTATTGACAGTGCTCTTTGCCTTATAGAAGCTTTTTAGTTTCATGAAATTTCATTTATTAATTGCTGATCTTAGTACCTGTGTTATTTGTGTTCTGTTCAGGAAGTTGCCTTCTATGCCAGTGTGTTCAAGGCTATTTGAACCTTTCTCTTCCATTAGGTTCATTTTATCTGGTTTTGTGCTGAGATCTTTGATCCACTAGGACTTGAGTATGTGACTATGGATCTATTTGAATTCTTCTACCTGCAGGCATCTAATCTGAGCAGCACATTTGTTGAAGATGCTTTCTTTTTTCCATTGTGTCTTTCTGGTTTGTTATAAAAAATCAGCTGTCCATCGGTGTGTAGATCTGTATCGGACTCTTTAATTTGATTCTATTCCGATGGTATGTGGTTCTAATTACTTTACCTCTGTAATACAACTTGAAATAAAGGACGGTGATACATCTGGAAGTTCCTTTCCTGTTCAGGATTGTTTTAGCTATCCTGATTTGTTTTAATTTATTTTTTGTTTTTCTTTCCCTATGTAGTTGGATATTTTCCTTTCCAAGTCTGTAAAAAAAATTTATTGGGAGTTTTGAAGGGGATTTGTGTTAAATCTGTAGACTGTTTTGGGTAGGATGGTTGTTTTTACTATGTTGGTCTTAGCATTAATACTTGGAGTTTTATTGTACAAGTCTTTCGCTGCCTTGATTAGAGTCACCCCAAGATATTTCCTATTATTTTTAGCTACTCTTTCTCAGTTTATCATTTGGTTATAAAAAGGCTACTTATTTCTTTGAGTTAAAATTGTACTCAGCCACTTGCTGAAAGTGTTTTTGTGCTATCTGAGCTCCCTGGTAGAAGTTTTGGGGTAGCTTATGTATACTTTCATATCATCTACCAAGAGCTATATATTTATTTCTTTGTATGTCTTTGATCTCATTCAGTTGTTTAATTCCTCTAGCTAAAGTTGCAATTGCTATATTCAATATATATGGTGAGAGTGGCCGGTCTTATCTTGTCCGTGGTTTTAGTGGAATTTCCTTGAGTTTCTTTTCATGGTTACAGGCTTGATATAAATTGTCTTTATTATTTTAAGGTATGTTCCTCGTTTCCCTACTCTCTCCAAGTCTTTTATCATTAAGTAGTGTTGGTTTTTGTCAAAGGCCTTTTTTCTACATAGTAAGATGACTGTGCATTTTTTAAAATTTTCTTTCAGTTTGGTTATAGGGTGGATTGCGTTGATTAATTTTCATATGTTCAACCATTCCTGCATCTCTGAGATAAAGCCTACTTGATAATAGTGGATAACCTTCTGGATCTCTTATTGGATTTGCTTTGCAAGTATGTTGAGTGTTTTTCATCTATGTTCATAAGGGATATTGGCCTATGATTTTCTTTCTTTGTAGTTACTCTTTCTTAGTTTGTTATTTATTTATAGAAGGGTTACTGATTTCTTTGAGTATTGAATATTTGTATGATGTGGCTATCAGTGACTGTGGCCTTACAAAATAAAATTGGCAATGTTTCTATTTTGTGGAAAATTTTGAGGAATATTGGCATTAGTTCTTCTTTGAAAGTCTGGTAGAGCTCTTTGGTAGCACTGTCCAACCTTGGGTTATTTTGGTTAAGAAATGTTTCAGGATTGCTTCTTTTTCCTCAGGGGTTATAGGAGTTATAGTCCTATCTGATCTTGATTTAACTTCAGTAATTGTTTTCTATTGAGAAAATTATCCATTTCTTTTAGATTTTCCAATTTTGTGGTGCCTAGTTTTTTAAAGTATGACCTAATGATCCTTTGGATTTCCTTGGTGTCTGTTGTTATATTCCCCCTTTTGTGTTTCTGATTTTGCCAATTTGAGTATTCTCTCTCCATCATTTAGTTTGTTTGGATAAGGGTTGGTCTATCTTGATTTTTTCCAAATAGCCAATTCTTTGTTTCATTGATTGTTTGTATTGCTATCTTTGTTTCTATTTTATTAATTTCAGCCCTCAGTTTGGTTATTCCTGCCATCTACTCTTCTTGGGTTGGTGACAGGGTAGACATGAACACAGAGAGTTGGGGATGTTCTATGATAGGCAGCTTACCTGGGATTCTGGTGGCCACTGGTTGAGCAGGGTGTGTCTGCTCTAGTTATAGGCCAGTGATGAGAATGGGAGGGATTATTGGGGGTAGAGGTGGCAGGAATGGAGAGTGGGGAGGAGTCCATGGACTCCAGCCTACCTGGAGTTCTGGCAGCTGTCATGGCTTCTGGCATTTTCAATTATGTTAGTAAGGTGACTTTTGGATTTCATACCTTCTTGGCTCTAGTTATTAGTTTCGTTTATTCTTCCTTTATTTGTATATGTGTTTGTGTGCACCCAGATGTACATGTTCATCACACACACACACACACACACACACACACACACACACACACACACACACACCCCTATTATTGATCTTGCAGTTCACCAATTGGTTAGAGTGGATGAGCTCCAGGGATTTTCTGTCTCTCCTGCACTCAGATTTTATGCACATATCTCCAGGATCCATAGGTACTATGGAACTGAACTCAGGTTTTCATACATAGTTCATCTCCCCACGCCCACTTTGCTTTGATGTGCTTTTCCTTTTCTAACTTTTTAATTGGGATGCTTGACTCATTTCATTTTTAATACTTCCATTTTGCAGATGACTACTGTTACATTGAAAGTTGTCTTCTGATCAGGAAACTGAGTCTCTGTTTTAAACTCCAGTAAGCATCTGAGCAAGCAGGCATTTCCTAGGAGCAGATCCCTAAAGCCAAGCCTTTAGATGGCTATAACCCAGTCTTCTTAATTGCAACCTCACAAGACACTGTGGCCAGACTCACACAACAAAGCTACTCATGATCTACAGAGTATAAAATACTAAACATTTGTTGTTTCTAGCTTAAATTTTGGGGGTTTACTAACTATAAATAACTGATACAGATGAATATATATTTATGTACATATATATATATATGTATCTATGTATGTATATGTGTATTGAAATAAATACACATATCCTTTTATGTTATTTTAACCTCATCAACTAGTTTAGCAACTCTATAAATTATTGATACTTTTTTATTATTTACCTGATTAATTGTGTCACACATAATTAAAATCATAAAATTTATAACTCTTAGATTAACACAAGAATTTTAAAGTAATCTTTGGCCACTCTTAACTGAAATTTTATTCCAGTTTTATATTCTGATACCATTTTTTAAAAGTCTGATGGTTTTAAACACTAAAGTATTGTATTAATCAGTATTTCTTTGCTAAGCACTGTGGAACCAGAAAGCTGTGAGTCCAGGGAGCCCATCCTGAAGCAAGAGTGAGGTATTTCACTTCAAATCCTCTATCTGTGTAAATTTACTTCTTTTAAACCAAAACCTTTAGGAATACCTGTATATCTTTTCTGCATACACTCTCAGTTTGGCTTATCTCAAAATATTTTTATTTCAAGGTAGCTTTAAAATTTTATTACAACATGCTATGCCTACATAAACTGGAAGAATCAGAATTGCACACTTTCAAGAAAATATAAGTAGTGAGCACATTTGTGTAATATAATTACATGACAGCAGTCTGGAGTCTCCCTTTATATACTTCATCTAAATTAACACCCTAAAATTAACAATAGTTCTCAACTCTGATACCGTAGACTAGCTTCCCAGTGTCTCCCATTATATCCCCCATCTACATTAACACCCTAAAATTAACAATCATCCTCCATTCTAATACCATAGACTAGCTTTGACATGTGTGAACTCTCCACAATAGAATTTTATGGTTGATAAGGTTTAAATGCCAGAGTTCTTTTCTTCAAATATTCAATTGTGAGACTTATCATATTGTTTCATATGAATATTTTTTTCATTTTCATGCATGTAGAACATTTCATTAGTTTTCTACTTGACTACCAATAAATAGGTAGTTCATTATCTGTTAGACAACCTGTCTATTACAGAGATTTTGCTATGAAATTTTTTCGATATATTCTCAAGATGAACGTATGTGCTTCCTTGCAGTTATGCATGCTGGCTCCTATATTTTAATATATTCAGTTCTAATATGTAATCCCGACATTTTTCAATCCCTAAAACCAATGATATTTTCTATCACCAGATACAGAAGATATAATTGGCATATATTCTTGAATTTGAAATTGCTGACTATCTTGTTCTAGACATTCTATAGCCTGTGTAGTCATATTGTGGTTTAAGTGCCATTGCCTTGAATAAGAGCGTTAAACAACTTTGATATTTCCAAGAGCTGTCTAATTACTCTGTAAGGAAAGGTCTATTGAATTTTGGCTCCAATTTCTTTTTCAGTTGTCCCAAATTTTATATTGTTATATAGAAATCTTTGAAATATTATTGATAAAAGTCATACAGGTATCTTTCCCACTCCATGGCTTAGCTTTCAACACATTCAGAGTGTACTGTGTGTGCAGTGTGTGTGTGTGTGTGTGTGTGTGTGTGTGTGTGTGTGTGTGTGTGTAGAACTTGTACGTAATTTTACATGTATGTGTATCTCTTTTTCTCTCTTGGAGAGGGAGAGGGAGAGGGAGAGGGACAGGGACAGGGACAGGGATAGGGACAGGGGGAGGGGGGGCAGGGGGAGGGAGGGAGAGGGAGAGGGAGAGAGATGTTGCTGAAGATTAAACTTGGGGCGTTAGTAGTGAGTTTTTGTGAATATTATTTTCTAGATTTAAAAAATTTTTAATGAAAAAAATGTATGCTTATTTTCTTTATTAATATTTTTAAATTTAATTGTATGTATTGTATGTATGTGCATCTATATGTTTGTGTGTGTGTGTGTGTGTGTGTGTGTGTGTGTGCCTCTGGAGGCCAGAGAAGAGTATTATATAATTTGCAGCTAGAGTTTCAGGCAGTTGTGGGCTGGCTAATATGGGTTCAAGGAACTGAGCTCAGGTCCTCTGTAAAAGCAGTAAGTGATGCAAGCATCTGCCTGTGTATTCCTAAAGCAGAGCTTCTCAGGAGACAGCTATACAGGGATGGACCTATGGCTCCATCTGCATATATAGCAGAGGATGGCCTTGTAGGACATCAATAGGAGGTTCTTGGTCCTCTTAAGGCTTGATTCAGAGTATAGGAGAATGTCAGAGTAGGGAGATGGAAGGGAGTGGGTGGGTGGGTGGGGGAGCACCCTCATAGAAGCAGGCAGGGTAATGGTATAATGGGATTTTGGAGGGGAAACTGGGAAAGGGGATAACATATAAAATGTAAATAAAAAAAATAAAAAATTTAAAAAATAAATAGCTATTCCTTATTTTTTTTAAAAAAAGCCATAAGTGGTTTTAACTAGTGCCCATCTCTCCAGTATTAACTATTTATTTTCTGAGACTGTAGCTGGGTGACACGGTTTCTGGCTAAAGTTCCTAGTGCTAATGTGATGTGATACAGCAATTGTATTTCCTGTGGTTGGTAATTACAGAAGTCATTAGAGAAGTCTTTGCCTATTAGTGTCTCGAACACATCCTCTTATGCTGTATTCTAGAAGCTCTACTTTTTAAAAAATATTCCTGTAGTATGGTAAGGTGAGTACACAGTGAGAGATTGAGTCAAAGATTTGTGTTTTTTTTTATATGACTCTCTTACTGCGCTAACCATTTATATGGAAATTTTTGTGTTTCTTGAACATGTTTTAATTCTCCATTCATGCAAGTCTTCCTTAATATCAGTCAGTATTGTTTTATACTGTATTTATTTTGGTTAATAATTATACTAAAAATAAGATAGATTTTTCTTTGTTTATCTTTTTCAGATATTTTTGTCCACTAAATTTATTATTAATTATTGTAGATTACACATAGGTCTTTAAAAACTTACAATCACATCATATCTTTACAGTTTTATTTCTCCATTCCAATATTCCATTTCCTTTTCCATTTTTATTATTGCATTTTCCAGGACCCACAGTTCAGTGCTGAGTAACTAGCAAAATGAACTATTGTTTCCTTCAAGTTCCAGGGAGGGAGCATCTCGACGTTCTACAGAGGAAATGATATTTGCTTTTAGCACTTTTAAAATGTATCATTTATCGGAAAAGGATGTTTCCTTCTTCTATTAATTTAAAGTGTTCTTTTAATAATTGATGGAGACAGAGGTTTTCGAGTTCCTTTCTACTTCAGTAAAATGACTAAGTTTCTTTCTGTACACTGAGTTATAATACTTGTTTTTGATGTTCAGCCAATGTTGCAAACCTAGATTTAAGTCTATTTGATATATGACTTAGCAAATATCACTGGAGTCTACTTTTATTAAAATGGAGTCAACATTTTATCATTTAGTTTTGCAACCATCTTCATGAAGGAGTTTAGCATTAATTTTTCTTATATTGTTTTTGTCTGGATTTGTGAACCAGTAATCAGTTGATTTTTAAAATGAATTATGAAATAGGTCTCCCTTTGTATTCTATGGTATAATTTTTGACACCTTGGTAAGGATTCTTCCTTAAATAATTTAAAAGGTGTTTATGAAGTCACTGGTCCTAATGAAGTCTTTATTTAAATAATCATTTTGTACGTGAGTTACACCCCTCATTTTTCAGCATAAAACATATATCCTCTTCTTGAAAGACATGTCCACTGATGTAGTAGTGGCATGAATTTCATTGGAGTAACCAACCACTTCCTGTTCAACTACACTACAATTTAAGAGTGTATACCTGTCTCCATTATTACACAGGTCACAGACCCTGGGTGAAAATGTACTACTATTATATTACTAAATGGAGCTTGTATTAGACCAGATCCAAATGATTTCTCATTATACATATAGATTAAGGTATCTCTCAACTCTCATAAGAGAAACTTCTGTTTGCAGTAGATGATTATTAACACTGACGCCCACAACTGGTCAAGACACAAAGAATAAGAGAAGAGACTGCAGAATGTTCAGCTCTAAATGGAACATATATACCACCTACTCATCTCTAAAGGCTCAGAGACTGTGACACGTAAGGGGCAGAAAGAGTGTACAACCTAGAGATGATAGATGACTACAAGAAAACACTGTCTTTTGGATACAGCAGGGCAGCTGCACTTACGAACTCCCAGTAGTTTTGACAGCATGCTTAAGGCTGGTGGAAGCCCAAGCAAGAGTAAATCCTAAACGTAGAAGGGAGTTGGGCATAAATTTCCACCTCTAGTGAAGAAATTATTAGCAATTCTTAGTTGTTGGGGGAAGCACCATATTCTTCCTAAGAGTATTTACCTGATATGTTGCTCACACTACAGGTCATTCATTGTTGTAGTCTACAGTAGTCACAGCTGAATAAAAATCATGATTGTGTTTCTCTTCTGGGAGCACACATAGCAAGATATCAAGGAGGGATAAATCTTTCAAAAGAGTACCAGGTAGATTTCTCCTCATTCTATGGCTCAAGTATATAGTATTCTGGCTTAACCACTCTTGGGTGGGCACATGGCCCAAAGATTCTATATCATATTGCACTTTCTCATTCATGTTCATTGTTCTAGTCACAATAGCCCATAAATGGGAAGAGTCTAGATGTCCATCAACTGATGTATGAACAATGAAAATGTGGTATATTTTCACAAATATCTTTCAGTTATTAAGAAAAAAAGGTATTTGCAGGTAAATGGCTGAAAATGAAAATTATTACTGTGAGGTAATCCAGACCTAGAAAGATAAATATCCCACGTTACCACTTGTTTGTGGATGTTAGCTTGAAACTTTAGATATGTGTGGTTCATTTGGAATAGCCGTTGAAGTCAGGAAATTTATTGGGGCAGGGGGAGCATGAATGGAGCTTTGCAAAATAGGGAGGGTATAATACACTGATAAAAAGGATTAAAAGTGTATTATGGACCTGGAAGGAATAAATTGTGGTGAGGGAGGAGAGGACAAGTTAGATAAGAAAAACTAGGATGGATACAGCATTATTATTTGCATGATCAATGGTTTAAAATTCATTAAGAGAGTCATCACCCAGATTTTGATTAGTTTCTACGTAGACTTGAAAAGAATGTATACTCTAGATGAAGCTTGGTCTTTGAACTGAATGTAGTCTAATTTACATTTCATGAAATTGCTAATGTTAAATTTTTATGATTTATTTTATTTTGGTACTGTGCTGTTATTTTCCATGCTTTTCACTGAATCAGATGTATGCGTGCTATGGCTTTCCTTGGTTTGGTTTTCATGTGGCTCCTTCAATTTTCAATGGCAAGTGCAGAGATGGCAACATGGTTTCCTGAAGGTCAGTAAAATTTAGACAAAATCGTTTGACAATTGATAATGTATAAATCTTACAGTACCTTAGATCCATAAAACACCTTTAGTCTTTTTAATGCTATTAGAATTATTTAATTTTATGTACAGTTTTTAACTCTTCAAAGTGGTTTTGTTTGGGGATGTAGTGGTTCATAGTTATAATCTTAGCACTCAGAGGCAGACACTGCAGAATTTGCTAAAAGTTTAAAGCTAGCTTCAGTTACATAGTGAATTTTGAAGATGGCCTGGGTCACAGAATGTTGCTCTGTTGATAGTTTTGTTGTTTTTCCTTTCTACTATTCTAGTTTTTAAGATTGTGTTTTAATTATAACATGTGTCTCTTCCTTCTCCTACCTGTAAACCCTCCTATGTACCTCTCTTGGTCTTCTTCAAAGTCATGGTCTGTTGTTACTAATTGTTATCACATGTGTGTGTGTGTGTGTGTGTGTGTGTGTGTGTGTGTGTGTGTGTGTGTATACATACATACATATGTATGCAGGTATATTCTTAAATATAACCTCCTCAGTCTATGCTATCTGCATTCATATTTTCAGGGTTGACCATTTGTGACTTGACAACAAACTGGTATTCTTTCCCCAGGGGAAGGCTATGCCTTCCACTCCCAGCTTTCCTTAGCTACTTTTGTGTAGGACTGAGGCCTCATAGGCTTCTCTCCATTTGGTGTGGAATGCTCACTGCTGTCATCCTTGTTTACTTTACATTTGGAAAGTCATGTTGGTAAAACCCCTATGAGTATAGCTTTGGATTTTACTAGAAAACAAAGCCTCACCACAAACTATGTGGATCTCAGGCTCTCACAATCGTTCCACCCTGTCTTCCACAGTGTTTGTTGTTTTGTGCTGTCTGCCTATGGTGTATTTCTGCCCCAGACTTTCCATATTGGCAGCCTAGATGTCTGCTAGAGCCTCACTTATAATGTTCTCTTCACGGGTCGCCGGATGCTTCTATTTCTGCCTTCAGTAGCTACAGAATTCTTTGCATATTGAAGAGAAAGTGGTCACATCCTTCTTTCTGGATCAGGCAACTCAAATCAGACTTTTATTTATTTTTTTCTGCACCTCTATTTTCTATGCCTAGAAGTACCCTTCCTCTGCTCGGACATCATAATTAGCAAATAAAATTGAGAAAAATAACAGCTATATGATATTAATGGTTTACTTCTTCCTGAGATTTGCTCTTCTCCAAAACTCTTCCTCTCCAACGAGGGGGAGGGGGAGCTGATTAGTTCCTGGGATGCCTTTGCAACAATGTTTGCATAAATGCCACCCCAGTTTCCCTCTGGTTGGCCTGAGCATTGTTCTGCCACTCATTATGCTTTGAGTGACTTGGATGCCCCTCTGTCCAAGTCCCACATAGTGGTGGTTTCATTTATTTTTCATTACTAAAATTTTATCATATGTTTTAAAAAAATTCCTCTTGTCAGTCATGCAATACTGTACTTACATTCACACTAATCACACTTAATTCCTTCGAGTTTCTTCGAGTTCTAGTGTTTGTACTCTTCGCAGGCAGGCTTGTTTCCGGTGCCACTCGCCTTGCCTCTGCTGTCTCCTTTTGGTTCTTTGTTTTCTCAGGAGTTGGGCATGCTCTCTGGAACTTTATCTGTGGGAACCTGCAGATGGCTAAGTTACAGCTGCTCTCCTTTAGGTCGTATTTTAATCCACTCTTGATGGAGAGCCCAGGTTCCAATTTACCAGGTACCTAGGCTGTCTGAACAACAGACCCCTTAAACACATCTAGATTCTGCATTCGCCCTGGGACCAGAAACTGGCTTCAACCCTTATTTGGCACTTTTGAGTCTCCTTTATACTCTGTTTTAGACTCTGTGTACTTTCATTGTTTTATTGCCAACCCAATGACAACTTTATTTTAAGCTATTGTTGTAAAGCTTAAAAAGATACAGATGACCATGCAAAATGTACAGCTTGCTATAGGGACATCCCTAAACAAACTCGAAAGAAAACTCTTAGGACTCTAGCTCCAAACAGCTCCTCTGCATAAAGCACAAACCCCTCTTTTGGTGCAGAGTCGTTATCTTGATCTTTAGGAAGCCCATTCTTAGATTTTTACATAACTACCCAAAGGTACATGCAGAGGCATCAAAGTGTGGATTTTTTTTCCTTATGTTCATCTACTTGTGAAAACCATCCCCATAGTAGAGCTTACTGGTTGCCTGCTCCTGGTGATGGTCAGCATCATCTTTGTCTTCTGAATGCTCTACAAGTTGTCCGCATGGCCCAGCAGTGCATTAAGTTTCTGCTCTACCCCCTTGGCAGGTGGTATGTGTTCCTCTCCCCTAGCCCACTGGCCACATGATGTGTGATCCTCTGTCTTTCCATAACCCTCACAGGCGTTGATGCTCTATGCATTGATCCAGCTTTTAACTGGGGTTTGCAGATAGCAACATTTTATCCTTTCATTTATATTTCAAACTCTGAACCCTTTAATGAAGATAGATTTCTTCTCTTCATTAGTTAACAGGTTATCTAGTCAAACTGTACGCTTGGTTTGTTTCACTCCCACACTAACCTCATACATACTATATGAACTGGAATCAGTTGTAACCTTATTTCACTTATAGGTGATTCAACACCCCTCCCACTCACAGACACATATGCACACATGAATACACATGCACATAGTGCACACATGAGCACACACATGCATACACAATGCACACACACATATACAAACTCAGACACATCACAAATTCATGAATCATAAATATGTAATTAAGAACTCATTTAAATATTTTGATACATTCATGTTCATTGAAATTAACCTTCTTACTGAACCCCAGTGGCTCCATCTTGGCCTTTAAGGACCCCACTGAGGTGTTTTTCAAGCTTCTTCAAGAGAAGCTTTGAAGTCCTAGGTTCAAATTGTACATCTATACATAGAATCCGCTAACTTTTAAACTTTGAAACCACAACCCATGCAATATAAAGTCTCCCTTTATTTGATTGTTCATTGCTGGTAAACCTTCACAAAGTACTGAATATACCCATAATTCACCTTTCTACAAAGGTATTGTCCCTATTATTTTGTCTGACATATTTGAGGAAAATGAGATCTTTGCCTATTGGTTTGTGGGAGGATCAAACTATATTTCTACAGCATGGATCTTAGTTTAATATGCATATACACAGCTAAGTCAGAATTTAAATAAGATTTAAAAGATATTTCCTTATTTATGATATTTAGGTCTTTTCTTCTTAAATCCTATATTTCTACATCCACATTATATTTTACACCCATAAATACTTTTAAAAAGTCCAAATGATATTCTTAGTTCCATGTATTTTCTGGGCAGAATTGCAGGTTCGATTTTCTGAATAGACTACTGACTTTTAAGTAGATTTCAAGCCTCTTTTTATTTTTTTTTCTTGCTTTTTTACTTAACCCAAGCAATAGGCAGAATAGAGAGGATAAGGAAGAAGAAAGACAGACTGTGGGACACAGAGAATATCACTTTTCACTATAAAATGACAGTCTGGTTGATCCCGAAGTGCAAGAACTTGCTCAGTGGATTAACGCCCTTAGACTGTAATCAGACAATGAGCAAACAGAAGTTTCAGTTACTGGGTCTCCGGCCTGAAGAAATCGGTTCTCGAATGTCTGGGTGAATAGGCAGACAATACACAGCACCCATGGCCATCTCTCTTACATGGGACAATATCCCACTTTACGACATGTGCATACCAAAACTCACTTCTCTTCCTGTTTTAGCCCCTCAACACTACAAGGCAGGGGACGCTGGGCATTAACCCTTGTCACCCCCTATTTCTAACCTGCTCTTATTTTTAGGACATAGAGTTCACCTACCTGATGAACCCCAGAATCAGCAGGTAGTAGCAGCCAGAACGTCTGTGCTCATAGCAAAATATCTTTGTCCTTGGCTATGGGCCACAAGACTCAGAAGTCAAGAAGTGCACACAGGGCCAAGGATGTTAAGAGAGGCATGGTTTTCTTGGGAACAAGGGGGCTGGACTCTACAGCTGCCAGCTATTTCACGAGGCGCCAAGGCGCAACACCATGGAGGAGGGGTCAAGCATTAACACAGCTGGCAACCTACAGTGTTAAATTGTCCATAAAAGCGGCTGATAAAGCGGGGATTTCTTTCCTTTTTTTTTTGAAAAAAAAAAAAAATGCAGCCCTTCTGCAGACACTCCATGGGCTGCTTATTCAGGAATTTTACAAAAGCTTAAGGCTGGTAATGAGGCCTCTGGTACTCCTCTGCAGCCGGCTCAGCGTGACCTGCAGACCACGTGATCCCTGTACATTGAGGCCTAATTGATGAGGTTTTGATGCTTAAATGGAGTGCTGATTGCAGGAGTTGCAAGGAGCTGCTGCCAGCCAGGGCTCAGAGGTGAGGGGAGATTTTTACACTTCATTCCCAGAGCTCCTCTAATGACTGTTATGAAATGAAAACTAACTTAGGGAGAAATGGAAAAAGGGAGGGGACTGAATGCCTTCCGGGCCAAATTCTGTAATCTGATAGTCCCTTAGCAGGAGACAGCTGGGGAAATAAATGCCTGTGGAATACCTCTGTTGCCCAGCTTCTGAAGAGTGTTCAGCTTGGTTCATTTTGGATCGTGCTGTCTGCTGCTGGATCTGGAAGGTTCCATTAGTGCCATAAAGATGAGACTATATGAATTGGAAACCGCTTACCGGTGTGGGCCAGTTCGAATCTTGGCCAGTCATTTACTAGCTTTGTGAAGCTTCTTCCTTCTAGAAGTTTCGTTTTCATCATCTGCGAAATCGGGGCTACAGTGATGCTGGGCTGAATTGTAAAAACTAGAGAGGAAGAAAGGCAAGGATCCCGCCACCGAGCTAATGAGGCTCAGATTTCCCACTTCCATACATGTGTGCTCCCTCTTCTAGTTGTGGATTTTGTTTAACGCTTGTATTATGTTAATTGGGTTCCCAAAATTGCACGAGAATCTACAAGTAAGATGGCGAGGGTCCCTGCCTCTAGCTGGTTTCGATTGGTAAATTAAGTTGCCAGTGGCCAATGGCTGGGCAGGGAAACAGAGGTGGAACTTAAGGATTGGCAGACAGGGGGTCTGAAAGAAGGATGATTTAGAATCACCATGCAGGGAGAGAAGAATCAGCCCTGAGGGTTGCAGAAGAGAGAGCATAACAATCATGTAAGAGGTGGGGAAGCCTGTCCCCAGGCCCCTGCCTTACTGGTCTAAGGCAACAACGATGAGTATAGATTTTAGTAAGTAATAACCCAGGAGTATAGGAGGGGAGGTGTTAGCCATGTGGGTGTTTGGGAGTGGCCCAGTCATTGAGTTGATTAAGGCATATTAACACAGAAGGCTTCCTGTGTTTGGTGTGTGTGTGTGTGTGTGTGTGTGTGTGTGTGTGTGTGTGTGTGTGTGTGCGTGTGTGTGTGTTTCAATCAGGAATTCAGGAATCTAGAACATTGCCCGGGAAGCAAGGAGCGGCTGCTGGTACCAGGGCGATCTTGAGTAGGATTAATTGCCTACTACAACATCCTTTCCTTTTGCTGTTACAGATGGCAGGTGAATCAATTACTCGATGTTAAGAACCACCAGCCATCAAGACCTCTCTAACTTTATCTTATGCTTCACCATATGCCTGGCATTCTGTACAAACTGGATCATTTCATGTTATCCCGGTAAATTTCAAGATTCCAAGAGATGGTAGAGCTCTCTTTTCAGAGCTCTCTTTGCTGCGGTTCACATAGGAAATGCTTCCCAGGAGCTCGTGTGCTGAACTCTCGGTCCTAGCTGGTGGTGCTTTTTTTGTCAAGTGATGCCCAGCTGGAGAAGGTCATTCAATGTATGTTCTTTGTTCTTGTACCTTGTCCCTGAACTTTTCCTCTTTGCTTTCCTTTTTATAGGGAGGGAAAGAACCTTCTCATCTGTGTGTTCCCGCTGTGCCGTGAAGCACTTTCTTTCCAATTAAATCAGCCTATCCTGGAGGGAGGTTCTTTCAGATTCAGGATGTTTTGAAGGGAGGCCCCTTGAGTTTCAGGAAGGAAAACTCAGACATCCCAGGAAATCCTGGATCTTTCCAGATTCTCAAGGCCCTGTTCTGACCCAAGATTATATAAGCACTAAATCCTGTTGGGGAGAAGAGCCATTCTGACAGGTTATGTTGCCTGCATGCTGTGCAAAGAGCTCCAGAGCTGCAGATTCCATGAGTTGTCACTCATGCTAGGTAGACTTTTGCATCTACCTTTGAGTAATCCATGTGCTTGTAATTTCTTATGTATACTCCTGTAAGTAATCCTATTAGGCTCACTAGTCCATTAAGTTCGATTTTAGTGAGGTATTTTGCATAGGTAGTGTTACATGTAACTAAGAATGAACAGTCTGAGGATAGAGTATTTATGGAGGGAGTTCTGGTAATGGTTGGCTTTTCTCATTTAGTAGATCATGTTCTGTCTTTTTTTCATGGCATAGGTTGCATGAGTCATGTTTATGTATAGTGAGATATGTAAGTTGCAGAGCCATTGAAAAGTGAAATGGTTGTGGTGGGTATCACAAGCTGCTAGTCCTCCTCTGTGTGGTATGGGTTGGCATAGTCGTTTGAAGTCTGTAATTTATGAGTCTAGTGATTCCTCAAGAATGTTTGAAGGTTTTGAGCACATTTTCCAGTCACTGAGGATATCATGATGAGAATATCAGTAGGCTCACATGGAAGTAACATGATATTGCTATAGATCACAGATATTCAATTTGAGCTGAGATGGCTGTTGATGGGAACTTGCCTATATAAGGGAGAAATTACATTGGGAAAAGGTGAGACTGGTGTCTTCTGTGTTGTCCTCTGAGTTTTTAGGTAAATTATATAAATAAGAGAATGAGATAGACGGATGACTTGCCATTTCATATGGCTGGCGGTGGGAAAAGAAAAAAGGGGTACAAACTAGATCTGTGCTTAAAAAGCCCTGGCTGGAATTCCAAAAGTTGGGACCATAGGAAGAAACAGAGTAAGAAGGAAGAAAACATTGAAGAAGAGATAGAAGACACCTTCATGTATAATCTTTAACAGAGAAGAAAGAAAAGTTCAGGACTCAGCACACAGTCAGGGCCTTCCCAATGGACAGTGAGGAAGAGAACATTGTAGAAGTGATAGAAGACAAATTTCTGCCCTGCCTTTTAATGGAAAAGAAGGAAAAGTCTAACTCATGTGTACAGAGACCTTAATAATAGTCGAGTGTAAAACACTATCATGATCAGGAAATACTCAGTATGAACTGCTTGAATTGGGGAAGGCTTTTAAATACTTAGTAAGTCTCTTGCCATCTGGATTGAGTCTGTGGAAAATGGCAAAAGATAGGAGAGGTTTAAGTGTGGCAGAGACAGAGAAATATGGTGCTGTGGCCATCCACAACTCTTTGAGGTAAACTGGACATAAACCAAGGAAGCTATCATAGATTCAGTTCCCTCCCAATGGGAAGGAACTAGTTTTCGGGGGGTTTTGTTATTCTTTTCACCAGCAGAGACCCCGGTGGTGAACCTCAACCATAAATTACCATTTTACTTATTTGTTTATATCTCAAACTCTAACCCCCACTTCTGGTTCCCCCTCACAGATTCCCTCCACCATCCTCCTTCCCCTTCTCTTCTGAGAGGGTGGAGACCCCTGTGTATCCCCCGTGTCCCCCAATTATATATCAAGTCTCTGTAGGATTAGACATATCCTCTCCCACTGAGGCCAGACAAGGTAACTCTGTTGGGGAGTGGATTCCACAATCAGACTACACCTTTATGGAGAACCCTGCTACAATTGTTGTGGGACCCATGTGGAGATGGCATGACACATCTGCTACATATGTGTTCAGGGCTTTAGTCCATCCTGTGTATGCTCTTTGGTTGGTGGCTCACTCTCTGAGAGGTCCCAGGGGTCCAGATGAGATCACTTTTGGTCTTTCTATGGAGTTCCTATACTCTTCAGGGCCTTCAATCTTTCCCCCAACTTTTCCTTCAGAGCCCCTGAGCCCTGTCTAATGTTTGGTTATCATTATCTGCATCTGTTTCAGTAAGCTGCTGGGAAGAGCCTCTCACAGGACAGTTATGCTAGGCTCTTGTTTGCAAGCATAACAGAGTATCATTAATGGTATCAGGTATTGGTGCTTGTCGATGAGATGGGTCTCGAGTTTGGCCATTATTGGTTGGGCATTTCCTCAGTCTCTGAGCCATTATTGTCTTTGCATTTGTTTTAGACAGGACACATTTTGGGTTGAAACTTCCGTGGGTGAGTTGGTGTCCTTATGCCTCCACTGAAGATCCGGACTGGCTACGGGAGGTGGCCTCTTCAGGTTCCATGTCCCCACTGTCAGGCAACTCGGCTAAGGTCACCCACATTGACTCCTGGGAGCCTCCCCATCCTGGTCTCTGAGAATTTTTTTTATCTTCTTTGGGTCTGTGGGGTATATCATGGGTAACCTGCACTTTACAGCTAATATCCACTTATCAGTAAGTACATACCTGAATGTCCTTTTGGGTCTAGGTTACCTCACTCAGGATGATATTTTCTAGTTCCATCCATTTGGTTGCAAAATTCATGATGTCCTTTCATTTTTAATAACTGAGTGGTATTTCATTGTGAAAATGAACTACATTTTCTTTTTCTTTTTTTCTCCATCTTTATCAACTTGAGTATTTCTTATTTACGTTTCGATTGTTATTCCCCTTCCTGGTTTCCGGGCCAATTTCCCCCTAACCCCTCCCCCTCCCCTTCTGTATGGGTGTTACCCTCCCATCCTCCCCCCATGAACTACATTTTCTGTATCCACTCCGGTTGAGAAACAACTGGGTTCTTTTCAGTTTCTGGCTATCATAAATAAAGCTGCCTTGATCAGAATGGAGCTTGTGGTGTGGTGGAACTTCTTTTAGGTATTTGCCCAGGAGTGGCATAGCTGGATCTTTAGTTAGAATTATTTTCAATTTTCTGAGAAACCATCATATTAATTCCAGAATGGTTGTGCAAATTTGCACTCCCAACAGCAATGGAGGAGTGCTCCCCTTGCTCCACATCCTCACCAGCATGTGCTGTCACTTGAGGTTTTTTTTTTTTTTTTTTTTTTTTTATCATAGCCATTCTGATAGTGTAAGGGTCATTTGGATTTACATTTCCCTGATGACTAAGGATGTTGAACATTTCTTTAAGTGTTTCTTCTCGGTCATTCAATATACCTTTGTTGAGATTTCTCTGTTTAGCTCTGTATCCCCTTTTTTTATCTGGATCTTTTGGTTTGTTGAAGTCTAACTTTTTGAGTTCCTTACAAATTTTGTATACTAGCCCTTTGTCAGATGTAGGGATAGTGAATATCTTTTCCCATTCCATTAGTTACTTTTTTTGTCCTATTGACAGTGTACTTTGCCTTACAAAAGCTTCTCAGTTTCCTGAGGTCCCATTTATGGATTGTTAATTTTAGAGCCTGAGTCACTGACATTCTGTTCAGGAGACTGTCTCCTGTACCAGTGCACTCAAGGCTGTTTCTCATTTTCTCTTCTATGAAATTTAGTGCATCCAGTTGTATGTTGAGGTCCTTTGTCCTCTTGGATTTAAGTTTTGTGCAGGGTGATAAACATGGATTAATTTGAATTCTTATGTGTTCAGATCACCAGCATAAATTTTGAAGATGCTTGCTTTCTTTTTTCCATTGTGGGGGTTTGGCCTTTTTGTTAAAAATGAAGTGTTCATAGGCATGTGGGGTTATTTCTAGGTCTTGAATTTTATTCCACTTTACTTGTTTATTTCTGTACCAATACCATGGAGTTTTTATCACTATTGCGCTAAAGTTTTCTTCCTAAAGTTCCTTTATTTTTCAGGTTCATTTTGGCTATCTTGGTTCTTTTGTTTTTCCACATGAAGTTGCAAAGAGATCTTTCAAGTTCTATTAAAAAAAAAGTTTTAGAATTTTGATGGGAATTGCATTGAATCTGTAGACCGCTTTTGGTAAGATGGTGATTTTTGACTATATTAACCCTACCAATCCATGAACATGGGAGATCTTCAAATTCTTTCTTCAGGTACTTGAAGTTCTCATCATATAGACCTTTCACTTGTTTGGTTAGAGTTACAGCAATATTATATTATATTATTTGTGGCTGTTGTAAAGGGTGTTGTTTCCCTAATTTCTTTATCAGCCTATTTATCATTTGCATAAAGAAAGGATACTAATTTGTTTGTACTAATTTTATATCCAGCCACTTTGCTGAAGTTGGATATGAGCTGAGAAGTTCTTTGGTAGAATTTTAAGGATATCTTATGTATACTATCATATGTGAGAATAGTGATACCTTGACTTCCTTCCTTCCAATTTGTATTCTATTGATCTTTTTGTCCTATTGCTACTAGAACTTCAAGTACTATATTGAATAGATAGGGGGAGAGTAGGCATCCTTGTTCTTGATTTTACAAGGATTGCTTTAAGTTTCTCTTCATTTAATTTGATGTTGGCTATTGGCTTGCTGTGTATTGCTTTTATATTAGGTTTAGGTATGTTCCTTGGATCTTTGATCTCTCTAAGACTTTTAATATGAAGAAGTGTTGGATTTTTGTCAAAGCCTTTTTTCAGTGCCTAATGAGATAATTGTGTTATTTTTTCTTTCAGTTTTTTCTATGATGGATAATATTGATGGATTTTCATATATTAAACCATCCTTCAATCACTGGGATAAAGCCTATTTGATTGTGGTGAGTAACGGCTTTGATGAGTTCTTGGATTCTGTTTGTGACAATATTATTTGTACTTTTGTGTGGATGTTTATAAGTGAAATTGGTCTGAAATTCTCTTTTTTTATTGTGTCTCTTTGTAGTTTAGATGTCAGAGTGACTGTGGTCATATAGAATGAATTAGGAAGTGTTCCTTTTGTTCCTTTTGAAATAGTTTGAGGAGTATTGGTATTAGCTCTGTTTTGAAATTATGGTAGAATTCTGCATTAAAAATATCTGACCCTGTTTTTTGTTTCTGTTTTTTTACCTTTCTTTCTTTCTTCCTCTCTTTCTTTTCTTTCTTTCTTTTCTTTCTTTCTTTCTTTTTTTTTTTTTTTGAGACTCTTAAAGACTACTTCTACTTCCTCTATTTTCTCGGGGAATATAAGACTCTTTAGATGGTTATGTGATCTTCATTTAACTTTGGTAATTGTTATCTCTTTAGAAAATCATCCTTTTTATTTAGATTTTCCAGTAATATGGAGTCCAGGTTTTTGAAGTAAGAACTATGATTTTTCTGAATTTCTTCAGTTTTTCTTGTTATGTCTCCTATTTAATTTATGATTTTGTTAATTTGGATCCTGTTTCTGTGCATTTTAGCTAGTTTGGCTAAGAGTTTGTATATCCTTGTTTATTTTCTCAAAGAATCAACTCTTGGTTTTGTTAATTCTTGTTTCTAATTGATTAATCGTGGCCTGAGTTTGACTATTTCCTGCCATCTACTCCTTTTGGATACTTTTCTTCTTTCTGTTCTAGAGCTTTCAGGTGTGTTGTTAAGTTCCTAGTAGAGATATTTCCAATTTCTTTATGAAGGCACTTAGTGCTATGAACTATCCTCTTACCACTGCTTTCTTCATGTCCCATAAGTTTGGGTATCATGCCTTCATTGTAATTGAATTCTAGAAAGTCTTTAGTTTTTTTTATTTTTTCCATGACCGAGTGATCAATGAGTAGAGAATTATTCAGCTTTCATTAGTATGTGGGCTTTCTGTTGTTTCTATTGTAGGTGAAGTCCACCCTTAATCCATGGTGATCTGATAGAATGCAAGGGGGTTATTTCAAGCTGCTTGTATTTATTGAGGCTTGATTTGTACCCAATTATATGGTCAATTTTAGAACTGTTCCATGAGGTACTGAGAAGAATGTATATTCTTTTGGTTTTGGGTGACAGGTTCTATAGATATCTGTTAGAACCATTTGGTTTATAGCATAATGCTAGTTTTGTTATTTCTCTGTTTAGTTTCTGTTTTGATGACCTGTCCATGGGTGAGAATGGGATGTTGAAGAACACACTATGATTTTGTGGGGTTCAATGAATTATTTCAGTTTCAATAATTTTTTTTTTTTTTTACAAATGTGGATACCCATGTGTTTGGACCACAGATTTTTCAAATTAAGATGTTCTCTTGTTCTATTTTTCTTTTGATGAGTGTGAAGCTTCCTTCCCCAATTGCTCTTGATTATTTTTGATTGAAAGTTTATTTTATTACACATTAGAATTTCTACTACAGCTTGTGTCTTTGTTCTGTTTGCTTGGAAAAATTTTTTTACAGCTCTCTATTCTGAGCTCTGTCTTTGTTGCTTATGTGTGTTTCTTGAATGCAGCAAAATGATGGAACCTGTTTACTGATGGAATCTGTTAGCCTGTGTCTTTTTATTAGTGAATTAAGGCCATTGATGTTGAGAGATATTAATCATCAATGATTGTTAGTTACTTTTATTTGATATTTTTCTGGTGGTACTGTGTTTATGTTTCTTTTCTTTTGCATTTGGCTTGAAATGATTAATTTCTTGTGTTATCTTGGGTGTAGTTACCCTCCTTGAGTTGGAATTATCCTTCTAGTATTCTCTGTTGGTCTGTATTAGTAGAAAGATATTGTTTAAATTTGGATTTAAATATCTTTGAATATCTTGGTTTCTCCATCTATGGTAATTAAAAATTTTGTTGGGTTTAGTAGCCTTGGCTGGTATCTGTGGTCTTTTAGAGTCTGTAAGACATCTGTTCATGATCTCCTATTTTTTTAGTGTCTCTGTTGAGAAGTCTGATATAATTCTGATAAGTCTGCCTTTATATGTTATTTGGACTTTTTCCTTTCAGCTTTTAATATTTTCTTTTTTATGCCTTAAGTTTTGGTTATTATGTGGTGGGAGTATTTTTTTCTGGTCCAGTCTATTTGGTATTCTGTAAGCTTCTTATATATTTATAACCATTTCTTTCTTTAGGGAAATTTTCTTCTACTAGTTTGTTGAAGATATTTTCTGGCCCTTTGAACTGAGCATCTTCACCCACTTCTATTCCTATTATTTCTTGGTTTGTTACATTTTTCATAATGTACCAAATTTCCTGAATGTTTTGAGGTAGAAACATTTTTCTTTAACTTATGTATTGATTTATTTCCTATGGTATCTACTCTGCCTAGTACTGTGTCTTACATCTCTTGATGTTTATGTCTGTAGTTCCTGTTCTCTATCCTAAGTTTTACATCTCAAGGGTTGCCTCTATTTCTGTTTTCTTTATTATTTCTATTTCCATCTTTCAGTCTTGGACCATTTCCTTCATCTCTTTGACTATATTTTCCTCTATCTCTTTAAGCAATTTATTTATGTCCTCTAATAGTCCTTAATATCTTTATGAGATGAGCTTTAAGAACATAGTCTTGCTTTTCAGGTATGTTAGGATATCCAAAGCCTGCTCTAATAGAAAAGCTTAGTTCTGATAGTCACATATGTCACTGGCTTCTGTTGATCATGTTCTTGAGTATGCTTTTTGTCATCTGGTTTTCTATCTTGTTGGCTGGCCTGGTAGTCTCTGGGAGTAGTGAGCCTCTGAAACTGGTTATCCCAGATAGCTGCAAGTCTCTAAAAAGGCAGGCAGAGCTGTGGGATAGGGTTTGGAGTAGAGATCTTTGATAGCAGGTGGAGGTGTGAACCAGAAAGAAAATGGAGCTCCAACAGGGCAGGGTAGAACCCATAGCTACTGAATTTGCTGGAGTTCCAGCAGGCAGAGGAGTGTCTCACCTAGGTGTCCTGGGAGAAAGACAGAGCTGAATTAGATTATAGGTATCCAAAACAAGTAATAAGATCTAGTGTACTGTTGCATAGGAGAGTGACTTACCACACATTTTATAAATCCCCAGAAGACTGGAAGCTAAATATGGTAATTCAGGTCTATAATCCAGCACTTAGGGGACAGAGGCAAGAGCTCCATGATTTCCAAACCAGCTAAGTTACAAGTGAATTTGTGTCAAACCTGGGATACAGAACAAGGCCAGAAATCAATCAAACAAAAGCAAAGCAAAATGAAAACATTGCATACTAGAAGAAGGTGATCAAAGATTCTAGGCATAAATTAATGATAAGAAAATAGAATTACTTTAATTCAGTTACTATATACAGTATGTATGTGCACAAATATATTTACTTATAACCATTATCTCCTAAACATGTTTAAATGTTGTATATTGATAGAAATTTGTTTAAATATTTATGAACATAGAAATTTCAATTAGATTCTTTGGTCACTGCACAGTGATACATGAATCAAATCTTTATCCCATATCTGATATGTAAATTAAGACACAATTAAAACTGGAAAAGAGCAGTTACAGGGAGACCGTGGAATAAGGCAAGGCAGTGGATAAAGTAAGATGAACAGAAACAACGAATAATGACTAGTATGAAAATGACTTATCAAAACCCATCCCTGTGTATGCTTACATAAAAAGTTAATTATATATAAAAGGGAAAGAACATGGGTTGTCAGTATTTCAGTCCCCATAAATGCACTTAAACACTGACTACCATGCTAGCCGAATTGGTAACCACAAGTACAGACTGCTGCTGTTCTATTCTCCTACTAAAGTATAAACTTCAGGCCTCTGTCAGGTTGATGGACAGCCTATCAGCAAGTTAACCTGAGCCAGCTAGAGGATTTGACAATGTCTTAAATAGGTTTTCAACCAATCTTCATTAATTTAGCTCTTTCTCGTCTACCATGCTTCTAGCATGCTTGATGTCACCAATTACTGAGTCTTTTGGCGGCACTGGTATAAATTGTGTTTGCTGTTGGATTTCCTCTGGATTGTTTGTCATTTAGTTTTCTTAAGCTTCAAAACTGTTTTCCCCATTGCCCATCTGATTTACACCACATACAGCTCACACATCAGTTACTCTTTTCTCCCCTTCTGTGGCTCACCTCTGTTATCCTTTTGCCAAGACTTTGGGAAGAAAAAGCAACAGCTTTAGGGAACCTGTGGTCTATCTTTGTGTGCCCTCATGAACTTTGTATTCACCTGGACAATAATCCATACTTAGAGCAGAGAAATTTTAGAGACTTTCTTTCAGAAGGTATTTCTGTTTAGTTCTCAGACTTGGAATGATAGCATAGTTAGGGAAGGCTTCTTTTGTTCTCATTGTCCAAAGTGACTTTTCTTAAGAGATAACCCCTATTGTTTTCTTGAAATAAGTGGTATCAGCAATGAATCTTACCTTCCTCTCATTTCATTGTAGATTATCTTTTAAAACTATTACTGTAAACTATAAAGACTTTCCTTATTCTTTGGTGTCTTGAAATTTCTTAGCTTTTCTCCTTCACCATTTGCTGCTAAATATATACTAAACTTTTGGAATCTGCCTTCCATGTCTCCTAATCATGCATTTGGTAGATAATTCCTCAACTACACATTCTGACTCATGTATCCGACCCACACAAGGTCCACACTGCACAGTGTCTTAGCATTGTTTCTGATTTAAGAGCTGTAATTGGTACTGGATGCCTCATTCTGTAAATCCTGTCTTACAGTGCTGCTATTTTAAGCATATCTCCATCTGTCAATTTTTGTTGAAATGTCTGTCTTTCTCATGTTGTCCTTCCTCTCAGATGTCACTATTTCATGACATACTTCTTTCTTGCCTGTCTTAAGATGTTGTTCTTCACTGATGATGGGGAAGTGTCCTGCTTCTGGGTACTTGTATGACAGCTACTGTGTGGCAAGGTGACTTTTTTGCCATAGCCAGATAAAGATATCCAGTGGTACCTGAGTGCAGATCAGGAAGAGGAGGAAGAGAGGACATATGTACACCCGGATGCCCTGTAGATGCCTTGCTTCTTTGTATATCTAGTTCAGGCTAATCCCATTGACAATCCAGTTTTGAGAGGTTCTTCACTAATATAAAACCTGCATTCATGCATCTCTTTCTCATTTTTTAATACTTTTATACACTCTTAATCATTTTGAAGTGAAAATTTCCCCAATTTCTATGGTTGTAGAAATTCAGCCTAAAGCTCATATGCTCATATTATCCTAACATCTCTTTTCCATCCTAATATATATGTATATATATTTAAATATATATATTTTTTCTCAATCTACTTTTCTGAGTAGGTGATGTTGGCCTCCAATTCAGCACCCACACTGCCAACATCAACTATTTACTAGCACAACCAACATCGTCAGTGCTTTACAACTCACTGGAAGTTTTGACATCTCAACAGATGAACCCAACCTTCAGTTAGCTCTTGTGAAACACTAGTGCCCTCACATTCCTCTGCTCAGCCTTTCTTGATCTCCTCTGCCAGTTACTTCCCTGTCCTAGGCCTGCTGGAATACTTCACGGATGTTCTGAGGTGTATTCCTTGTCTGGTGACTGCATCTGTTAAGATAGCTTTCAATCATGTGATCACAGCTCTACCTCAGCTGTCCCACTGTCTGTGTGAAATGATCCATTCTTGCCTGGTGATGTGGTTCTCTACCTGGTGTTCCATGATAGAACACTGTCATCCTCCTTCCTAGTTGGTTGTTTCCTCTAACCTGTCAGTCTATTATCATGTCAATCTTGAATTAATTCCTTTTCCTAGCAAAAAGAACATTAAATGGTGACTTGCAGTTAGCGTATAGGTAACTGATCAAGGAAAGTTGGGGATCAATATTTGGGGGCTGCAGCCAACCCATCTGGAATTTCTCTAGGTGGAGGGATTTTGGATGTGTCAGATGAAGGCAGACAATTGTGGATCACAAACAGTCTGCTTATTAAGGTGAGGAAAGGTACAGAGTTTGGAGTCAGCTCAAAATAGCATTTCTTCCTTTTTCATTTATTAGCTATGTGACTTGGCAGGTGAGTTAACTTCCCTGAGCCCTTGTAACCTAATCTGTAATAATATAGGATTGTATTACATCATGCCTAAGGTCTCTATAAAACCAGATGATTGAATTATTTGTCAAGCCATGTTTTATTGTTCTCTGGAAAGTTCCACTCTAAACTCAATTTCAAATTATAGATTCTTGCTCCACTTTGCCTTTCAAAGACATTCTTCCTGTCTTATCTGCCAACCCCGAGAGCTTTTCTTTCTATGTAGTCTGCATAGAGTAGGGCCGTATCCAGCTTTGAATTCTGATGGGTCATTTGCTGGTAGGCAAGATGTATCCCATGTTGTCTGACCCACTGAAACATACTATCCTGTGATGTATAGGCAGGAAAGGTAACGTGGCTTTAGGGAGTCTTCAACAGCACCCCAAAGACTCTGGAAAGCTTAACTGGTTACTTCGAGTCACAAATACTCTCTTACTGATTCTCAGTCTTCCTAATGCTGTGGCCCATTAATATCCTTCCTCACATCATGGTAAGGAAAAAAATATTTCCATTGCCACTTCATATCTGTATTTTTGCAACTGTTGTGAATCATTATGTAAAGATTATGGGAGACAGACATTTGTTAAAGGGGTTCTGACCCACTGGTTGGGAACCACTATGCTAGAACATTATAGAATATATAAGAATATATCATGCATTGCTCTCTTTATAAATATTTTTTCTAGATTTACTAATTTTATTTTATTTTCATGTTTGAGACTTTGTCTGAATGTGTGCGTGTATGCGTACCATGTGTATTCCTGGTGCCCAGGAGATAAAGAAGAACATTGTACCCGCTGTATCCCCAGAATTGGGGTTATAAATAGTGTAAACCACCATGCAAGTTCTAGACTCTCATCCTGGGTCGTCTTCAAGAGCGCCAAGTGCCATTAACTCTGGAGCCATCTCCAGTTCCGTGTAGTAAGATCATAATAAATACATTAGAGAAGAATTTGGTTCCCTTACATAAAAAATGGTATTTTATAATTCAATTTTTGAAATGTTCACCAATTTTAGTTTAAAAATATCTTGCAATTTGACATATATTCTCAGTTAAGCACTCAAGTTTGTTTGCCAGTGTATATAATGTATATGATACATAGATCACCTTTCCCTTGCATCTTTACAGATGGGAATTTTTTTTTCACAGATGGGGAAATAGAGAAAGAAAAAAGCTTTGAGTCTTGCCAAATATCTCAACATTTTCTGAGGGAAAGGAGAACATTTAATGTATTGAAGCGAATTGTGTTAACATGTACATATCTGTTCCTCATAATTTTCTCTTTCTTAGGAAAAACAATCCTTAAATAACTTTCATCCAGCAGATTGCAAAGCATTTTCTTGGCTTCACGATTTGAGCATCATATCACAGAATGATTCTGGAAAATGGAAAGGTGTGAGGAGAGCAAACTTCGCTCTTGAGTCCCCTCATATTTCTTGAGTCTTATGTCATAGGAAGCTGCGAGCGCCTATGGTATCATCATGTATGTCTAAGAGTGTGCGAGTGGAATGAGGAAATCATAGCCTAAGATGCCAGCTGATATCAGAGGAGTAGAGGAGAAACTGAGGCCGGAAGATAGATTGATGGTTCGTACCTGCCGAGGCCAGCTTCTATGTGCCAAGGATATGACTATAGTGATTAAATGCAGAAGGTAGAAAACTTGTAGTTATCAATCTGAGATTATCATATCCATCCACCCATCCATCCACCTGTCCATCCATCCATTCATCCATCCACCCATCCATCCACCTGTCCATCCATCCATCCATCCATCCATCCATCCATCCATCCATCCACCTGTCCATCCATCCATCCATCCATCCATCCATCCATCCATCCATCCATCCATCCATCCATCCATCCACCCATCCATCGACTGTGTCTTTCACATACACAGGCACCCACTCTTGGACTGCAAACAGGATTGGCACTCACATAATAAAACAGTAAAGGATGTAAGGTACCATTTACCTAGTGCACAGAAGGAAAAAGCACTAATTTGATGTCTAGGAAACTGGATCATAAGCCTCGGCTTAATAACTGTGCAGAGACTTGGTTATGAATGCTGGATGTGGGCAGTGGCTGCCAGAAGGTTAACACTTTTATAGGAAGCAGGACCCTCATATAACACGTTCTGGGATATAATGATAATATTAACTTCTGGAAATGTCCTCTGAGATCGTGAATGAAAGGTCTGAGATAAATAGTAATTATAAAATAAGGGTTTATCCTTCATTTAATATGGCCCATGTGTTAGAATTGTTTAATAATATCATTATATTGACTCTCTGTATGTGGAATCTAGAGTTACCAAATTAGCCTGTTGAATGTTTCAAATAGAGTTTTTTTCCCAGCCACCTTTATTAGTATGCTGGATAAATTATTCTTCTGTTCTATCCATTTTGTAGAAAGGAAATGTTTTTGTGCTGTATGACTCAGTCTGATTTTTTACATAAGGTGAAATTGCCTGTGGTATCTTTTTACCCTTCCCACACTAAACCTTCATAGGAAGTTGCTCTGATGTGTCTGTAATGGGTACAATCTGCTTAGGGACTATTCCATCTGTGAGACAGTGACATCTGGAGAATGGTTCTTTCCTAGACCTCCAACCCCATATTGGGAATCTGGCTGCTTTATTTCAATTACATTTAATATCTCCAGCTTCAACAACCCTTAGCCTGCTGTGATTAAATATTGATACTGTTCTTCAATTTCAGCTTTAGTTTTTACCTTTGCTAATGGTTGTGTTGTATCTGGGGACAGGATGCTTATTAAATTCTCCCCTTTCCATCCCAAAAATCATATAAGTGAGGACAGAACTCAAACAATTGCTTCCTTTAAATAAATTGATGAAGAGATCCTGATAACAATCCACCTGCAGTGTTTGCACTGCCTCGCTGAGAGCTCTCCCTCAAAAGGCCTACACCTGACTGAATTTCTTCAAGGCAGGGTCACACTTGATCTTCATATTTTTTTTACCTCTTTTCTTCTTTTTGTTTTAATTATGTGTATATATCTGTTTATCTGAAATATGTGTGTAGATGCCGCAGGGTCCAGATGACTATGTAGGATCTCTTCGAACTGGAGTTACAGGAAGTTGTAAGCTGTGTGTGGGGAACAAAACACGGCTTAACTGTAAGATCAGTGTATGCTTCTAACCACTAAGATATCTCTCTGGCTTGTACCTTAATCTTGTATTTGAATGCTGGCACCATTCAAAAATTCCTAAGCAAATTGCGCCCATTACAGACATACCTGAGGAACATCCTGGGAAGGTTGAGTGTGTGAAGGGTAAGAAGATGATTCTATAGTTATTCATTTGAACAACAAGAATGTTCAGTACCTAGATTCTTCTTTTGCTCTTAGTCAGGAATTTCTATTTCAAAATGAAGTACCTCACTGCTTAACATCTTCATCTTTGTAGAGGCAGGGCTACCTGCCAACCTACAGGTAGAAGATAACGGGCCTTTTTCTCATCTCCACCATCACAGGAGCCCAACCCTGTAATGATTCACTACATCAATCTCTATACACATCCTCTTAGAGCTATCTTTCTGGAGAACCCAGACAAACTCAGAATCTTCTCCGGGTTTCTAACAAATATACAGTGTGTTAAGCCCAATGTCCTGCCGCCTCGCATCTGTACCCTTGATGTTTAAGGCATTTATTGAGTGAATTTTTACTTTCGTTTTGGATGAAACAAGAAAGGATTCTCTAGAATGGGACATCTAGCTTATTTCTACAGTGGTCAGAGGTTCTAGTCACCTGGAAGAGTGTGAACAGGCCCAAAGAAGTCTGCTAGGTGAGCCAGGCACTCTAGAGTCCCCTTTTGAGTTTGGTATATTTTTCAAGGTCTAGAGGTAAAGGGGCACTATCAAAGTGATTCCAGTTAAAATTAGAGAATCACATGAACAGAGGCAGGATTAAAACTGCATGAGCCAGAGGAGAAAGTGGTTCTCTTGTCTGGAGACGAGGCCTTCCTACCTGTGACTTCTGCAGTGGCTCCTGTCGCAGGGTTGAGCATTCAGCACGCTCCACTAATTCCTTCTCTCTTCCCGTCATCTGCCTGCTAACATGCTCATCTTTTATCAACTCGTCAACCTTGCAGCTTGTTTCTAGAGTTTCTTTAAATGTGTTTGGCCTTTAAAGCAACCGGAATTTTAATATTTCTTTATCAATTCTACTAAGAAGTAATTGAGTGGCTTGTAACTGCTGCTCTTTGGAGGTTTCCTTTAGACATGGCACAGTGCTCAGAGTTCTCTATTTGCAGTTCCTTCCTCTTGCCTCTTGTGTCTGACTGTTGAGTTTGGTTGGGATTTATGTCAGGAGCCTCAAGGGAGGCATTACCCTTGCCTTGTGCTCATGCTCTTTACCACATTCACCCTAGTAGATGAGACCTCTCAACCTCACTACCTGAGAAGGGACTTTTATTTTAAAACCTTCTCTTAAATTTTGGTCATTTTTTCTTTATAGATTATTCAGTGTCTTCTGATCAGAAATGGAGGACAGGGACTGAGACATTGTTGATAGGCAACCAGGCAAAAGGGAGCTATATAAAGCTATAATGCCTTTGTAAGCAAAGATAAATGGGACTAGATTTGACTCAATTAAACTGTTATCTCCAGCCCCTTGCTTCTGACAACATTTACTCTCTAAAGGGAGCAGCCTTACATATTTATTGCCCAAGCAAAGGAAAGGAAGGAAATTGTACCTTTAGAAACTGGCCTATTGACTTGAAGCATAGCTTGAAACTAATTTATAGAAAAAGATGGATGTACGACTAACTCAGAGCACTGTCTGTTCCTAGTATGTGTAAACAAACCAGAACAGTAATGAATTCTGGATGGTTACTGGTCAGCCTGGTGTGGAGAGGCAATATCATTTGCTTTAGTGGATTCCTGATGTGTTGACTGGCTGCCCAGAATTGAGATTCAGTTGCCAGGGGGAATGAAGAATTAAATCTCAGCTTTCCATGGTGCAGAAATGCCTGAGCAGTGACAAGATAGAACAATCATTTGTCCTACATGGACGGTAGAAGGTATAGAATTGAGACGATTGTGTTTATTGCTCAGACTGAGTCTGAGTGTCCAACTATTGCTGCCGTCTGGGTTGTCCCTTCTGAATGCCAGGAATAGCAGAGAAAGAAGGATGACCCTTCACCTACCCACATATGATAGGTGTATTCCTGCTAAGTTGTCTAGGAGGCTAGGCCTTAAGAAGAAAACAAGCCATGTGATTGCTGATCTCCAGAGAAGGAGACAAGGACTGGACCCCCAGCTCTTTCCACTGTGTTGCCTGTGGAGGAATCTAGTGATGTCAGTTCCAAACCTATGCTGGTGACTAAGGAGCTTTTAAAAGATGCTCAAATCCAGACCCCACCCCCGGAGCAGATGCTTTAGTTCATTAGGGTGGCTGGTTGCCTTCAGAATTCCATACCTGGTTCTAATATGTAGCCAAAATTAACAAAGCCATTCACAGGACAAATGGCTCCTCTGCCCTTTCCCATGGATGTAGCCTGAGGCTGTCTGTGACAAAATGGGTGAGTATGTCACTTAAGAAAGGTTGTAGTGACATGCTAGAGAAGCACTCTTAAGTGAGTTTTACCAGAAATATGTCTGACTGTCTTCTATGTCACTGAATTCTCTATTATATCTCACTTTATTCCAAACTTAGAAATGGGATAAGTATGATGAATTTTCAGCCTCTACCTCACAATAGGATACTTGCCATCTTAACCAGAATCTTTCACTTGCTATCAGTTAGTTTCATATCCCAAGATCCTCTGTGTCATGTACTGCTTATCGATCTGAGGACAAAGACTCCAGCCCAGAGAGGCCTTGGAAATATACTTGGAGGTCCTGTCAAGAACAGTTTACTTTTCTATAGAAGAAGTATAGTCAAAACATAAGTGGCTTCTGTACTTATGCCATAATCTTTAAAATAAGGATATATAGCTATCTGTGAGATATTTGTACAAAGAGAGAATGTATTTTTCAGGATTAATCAAAATTGAACAGCCTTATTAGGCTCCTGTTCTGATGTTGAAGGCCATATAAAATAAACAACAACAACAACAGCAGCAGCAGCAACAACAACAACAACAACAACAACAGACCATGTTCTTGTTCTCTGAAAGATTTTGGAATGCACTGTAACCAGCTCAAAGCCCTGTATTTATGAAACCATGGTTGATTTGAGGGAGTTAATGGTTTCTTTTCTTGGATGAATCACTGAAGACTATGATTATATTTTTATATTTGAATGGAGAGGCTCTACAATTAGGATGCATGAGTGTGTGTGTGTTTGTGTGTGTGTGCGTGTGTCTGTGTGAGTGTGTATGTGTTCTAGAGTTATATAGGATAGCTAACTGTCTCCCAACTTAGTGGAAGATATTTTCAGCCAGCCAGTCTACACAGACACAGAAAAGCAAGACTGTGTTGTCTGTGTTGGGAATGACTGTAAACAGAGTACAAGCTTGTTTCAGTGATGCCAGGCCCTAATTCCAGAAGTGCTTCAACCGGGCAGCAAAGCACAATACATCTAATCTGCAGTGCAGCTGCAATGTTAATGAGCCAGCTACTCTGCCTCGCACTTGCCTGAAGGGAGCAGCAGTGCTGCCACAGCTTGCTATGATTTTTAATGCAGTTAGAAGGCGCCCACCACCATGGACCCAGGTTGGCCAACTATGCAGTGATGGGGAGTTACACTTACCTTGCTTCTTCAAGGCCCTAGAGGACAGCAGATTTAGAACATAGAAGAGAGTGAGCAAGAGAAGATATTTTGAAAAGGGGGTCATAGTTTTCCTTAAGGGTCCAGATGAGGGGAAAGGTCCCAGTGTGTACCAGCTTTGGTAATGGGACCTGTTGGCGACGCTTAGCAAGTGTGCATGAATCAGGTAATCCAGGGAAAAACTAAAAACGAATCTGAAGTCTGGTCTCGAGAGTCACTGCTGATCCTTAAAGGTTATTTAAGGAGCATTTGCACATTTTTCTTCATCCTGGAAGATAATAATTGTCTTATAAAAATCAAGAAGAAGGCTACTCACGCCTAGTAATTAATGCTCTTTCTCAAAGCTGAGCAGAGGATGCACATAAGGTTTGTTTATATCGCTGTTGGTGCTGTGGGATTTTCTGTGACTGCAGCTGTTGGGTAATGCCAGGGTGTGAACACAGAGCTAAGAACTCCATCTAACCTGCAAGGGGGCTGCCTTGAAGAAATCTCTCTCTCTCTCTCTCTCTCTCTCTCTCTCTCTCTCTCTCTCTCTCTCTCTCTCTCTCTCTCTCTCTCTCTCCTCTCTTCACTCTTCTCCCTTCTCCCTCACTCAACCATCCCCTCTCTTCTATCCTTACAAGTGCACAAAATCATACCATTTTATTTCATATGAAAAATAGAAAGCTTTTTTAAAAAAATATTACCCAGGAATGCCCTTGAAAGCAGAGTAAGCCACAGGTGACAAGATACTGAGGTATTTTACAGGAGCCATAAAGGTGGGGCCATTCACATGCCCTTGGTGATAAGGGTCAGACTCCCCAGCCTCAAGTATAAATGTCAAAAAGGGAGATAGACACCATCACCTTTCCCACTGAAGCCTTCAGCATGTTCGCTGTGCTTTTGGGTCAAAGTCACTGGTATTGATAGAACCCTGGCCTACTTTGTCATAAAAACAAACAGTTTTTCAACTATTGCTCAAAATAATTCACGTGGCCAGGATTCAATTTAAAACATTAACCAACTTGTATTTCCATGCTAGACAATTCTTGTTGTATGCCCTGCTTGAGCACTGTCTCAAGTGAGCATAGTAGAAGATAGAAGAAAATGACCTCCCTGGTATGGCTTATGATGGATGGTTAAAGGGGGGGGAGAGTATACAGGTAAGAGTTTCATTAAAAGACAAGAAGATGAACCATGGGGTTTGAAGAAATAATGAGGGTGACCCATGATGCGTAAGAGTAAAAGAAAGACAGAGATGATGGAGAAGGTGAAAGTTGAAGTCTTCATAAGCTTCAGGGCTGTGTGCAATAAGAGAGGTGTCCAATGTTCTAAACTAGACCAGGAAAGGCTCATGGGGCAGAAAGCCATGAGTGTGGCTGGTCTCAGGGTAGTAGCATCACTGAGGATGAAGCAATTGAGAGACTTGCAGGTCTCTTGCCTTGGTGCATGGTGTTAGCATCTCCTAGGATAGTGGTTTTCCTCGAGAGTGGATCTGAACACTATCAGCAAGGTATTTCACCCTTAGGAACCATGAAAGGATGAGGAATAGGCCAACACATATGAATGCATCTCGATTTTTCTGGAAGGATTCAGTTGTCTAATGTCCTTCTCCCCCCCTTCCTTCCTCTTAACTCCAGAGATCGTTGAATGTTGCAAATTGGATCCCTTACTTTCCTGATCTCCAGAGTACACATGGGGGTCCATTAGCTTTTTTATTCAACCTGTTTTAATGCCAGTCTGACTGTGTTCAATCATGAACTTAGAAATGATCTATCCACACATGAAGGCAAAACTTGCCAAATGTGGAACTTAGGGGAGAGGTCATCATGCTGATTTACTGAATGGTGTGTGTGTGTGTGTGTGTGTGTGTGTGTGTGTGTGTGTGTGTGCATGTGTGTATGTGTGTGTAGGTGTGTTTGTATGAAATTCTGCTAAGCAATGGGATTTTAAACCTGTAGTAGCACATTAACTACAATACTTTACCTTTTGTATGTTGTTTTATTTCTTTTCTGCGTTGGCTCCTTGAGACTCTGTAGTCAAGGTTGGCCTTGAATTTACTGTGTTGCCTAGATTGTTCCCGAGTTTATGGCAATCACCCTGATTCAGCCTCCCAAGTGCTGGGATTATAGACATGAGGTACTCAGTTCTTAATTATGTTTCAAAGGTCAGGATCATCTTGTATTCCTCTACCCGAGCAAAAACAGGCTGTCTTCTCCTGACATTTAGCTGATAAGGTAGCATTCGTTTTTCTAGATAATTCCTTTTGAATCACAGAGGACTTTTTCTTCTTGTTTAGCCTTGATATTGTTCCTATTAAAGGCTAGTGTCTGTTTCTTTTCCTTTCAATCTGGCCAAACCTCTTGGACTACCACATATGTAAGAAGCAGTGCTTTATTATTTCTGAAATGAATCAAAAGAATACTACACACCTTTGTCTTGTCTGCTCGCAAAGCTCATGCTTCAGGCTGTGAGCATGAACCTCCTCTTGCTAGTGTGGGAGACCATATCAAAGGGCACTTGTTGATGTACTGCCTGACAGGTCAGCTGAGGTCCCAGCAAGCAGCCAGTTTCAAGTGCCAGATGTGTGATTCAAGGAATGAAGGCTTTTCTACATTATTCTAGCTCCACCCAGGATAAGCTCCAATTTTTATACCTTGCCCAAATTCCTTGCTGAAAGAGTCTTTGGACTTATAAAATTCAAGAATTTTATTTCATTAATCTGCAAAGATAACTACAGAATTAAAACAGCAATACAATTATTAATTGCAGGAGAGTTGTGTGTGTGTGTGTGTGTGTTTTACGTGCATTCACTAACACATGAGCTTCCTCTTGATTTAATCAAATTTATACCAGTCCCAAATTGAATCTTGAGTACTTTCAGGGTTGATAATACCTGCAGACATGTATGGTACGCTAGCCAAGCTGAGCACATGTCCAGATATTCCAATCAGGGCAGTTTCCAGCTAGAGTGCACTCAAGAATTGTTTCAACTTCTCTGCAGATTCTTTTGAATCTTCCTTAACTACACACCCTTAGTACTTTTGTGAAACACACCTCCTAAGTTAACTCATACCTCTTCCTACAGAACCCTTGAGCTTGACTCCTTCCAGTAGACACCTCTTCTCTTTATAGGCATATCTTTGATCTTAGATCATGAGTAGGATATCTTGCTTGCCAATGGCTTCTTTATCCCATCTCCTCCATTCAGTGAGGTTCTACATACGGTCAAATTGAGGATAATTTTGTCATAAAATATAAACTGTCTGCATATTCTTTTAATTATTCTTACATTAGTAGTATTTTGAATCACTTGTATATGCCATTATCATAGTGATTCTTTGTGAATTATAAGTGCATGCATCTCTCTCTCTCTCTTTCTCTCTCTCTCTCTTTCTCTCTCTCTCTCCTCCTCCCTCCCTTCATCCTTCCCTCCTCTCTCTCTCTCTCTCTCTCTCTCTCTCTCTCACACACACACACACACACACACACATACACATACACACCAATGATGATAAAAATAATGACAACGTGTTTTGTATCTCTCTTACAACATACTATTAGATATATAATGAGAAGCTAAAACTCTTTGTAACGGATTATAATATCAAAGTGCCCTTACGTACAGATTCTCATATCTCATAATGCTTGAAATCTGGAAGATTTACAATTGTCTAACTTCAAAGTTCTATAGAAGAATTTAAATAAATACCCTATTGACTTGATCTGAAGAGATACAGAGGAAATGACCACAAACCCCACTAGGCCTCCTCCTGCTTGAATCCTGCCAGAAAATGTTTTCAGAATGTAGAATGTAGAAAAACTCTCTAGCATAATTCTTCCTTTCACTTACCCTTGGTACATATAATGCCACAGGAGTGTTTCTCCTCATCTTTCACACTTTCCGAATCTGTATAAATTCATTCATCACTACATATTTTGTTTTACAAAATAAATGCCTAGAGAAATAATTTGTGTCCTCTTAAGAAAGAATATCTCCAAAGATATTAATGATCTGTAAAGCATAATCCAGGAAATAAATCTTGGTGTTGTTACCAATGTATTTTTGGTAAGGGGGTCCTTAAAGCATGGGTTGGTTTCTTTAAAAGGTGGACAACTATCAGTAAGAAGAATAAACTCTGGCAGAAGAAACGGATGACTGTTTCAACCAGATGCTATTTTGCTTTCAGCCCAGAAAAGGAAAACACATTTTTGTTAATAGATATTTTTTGTTCCTGTCACATGTACCACAGGTTATAGAACAGAAATGATGGCAAATCTCCTGCTCTTTGCATTAGAAACAAATAAACAAAATAATGCCAACCAAACAAAATGAGATGATTTATAATTCTCCGCAATTGCATCTCTTTCCAGCAATACATAATCACACCGCCTCTCTCATTTTTATAGCTCGGAAGGGATGGAAGAAATCACCATTTTTTTTAACTTTTCCTGATAAAAAATAATAAGTAGAATAATAAAATCCATCCATTTTCTTGAGTGTATTGTGGAGAAGGAGCAAAATTCCACGTCTGTTTATTAATCACTTGGATTGTAAACGCAGAGTATTTGACTTAAGCTCAGTCTCTGCCAAAACAAATATCCCCACAGCACGTACTGTATTAAAACCATTTTTCTCAGATTAAAATCTTCCAAGCACTGCCTTTGGTGCTGTGATTGTTCAGGGTCCCAGAAACTTCCTGCAGACTTTCCAAGATGCTTCACCCTCAGAAGATACTCAGGGCTCGTTCTCCATGCCTCCCCCGAACTCTAGCTAGAAAGAAGAACTGTGATTTCAGTAGCCATTTGTAGAGACATTGAAGCACAGTGGAAACCAAGATTGGAATTTTCATGTAATATTTTCTACTCTATTTCTAACTTTGTCTGACTCTAGTCAGATATTTGATATGTTGACTGCTTTGTAGTAGCCAGTCAGCCCTTCAATCTAAACTATTATTTAATATGTGAGAAATTACAGGAAGAGGGATGCCTATTCAGCTAATGCTTATTGACTTACATGGTTAGCATATACTAAACAAATATCTAAGCCACATATATAAATTATATACATGTGATATAAGTACACATGCACATATATAATATGTATATGGTTTATACTGTAACAAGAGAGGGGAGAGAGACAAAGATATCTTGATTCCATTAAGGATTACATAAAAGATAGATGATCTAAAGTGCAACTGGATAGAGGTACTTCAAATGCCATGAGAAGTGATGGGCATTTTGAGAGGATGCTATATGAATTTATATTGAAAAAGGTAGCAGACAGTATAAGCAAAAGATAGCATATGAAAGAGTTTCAGTTATAGGATACAGCAAATATACTAATAAGATTTGATGATGAAGGGGGTGTGGGGCAAGGGTTATGCTTCATTTATGGACAATGTCCAGTAGTGTTTGCCTTGACATAGTATGAGGCCATTTCTTTAAAAAAAAGAACAAAGGACAAGGGTGGAAAAGAGATATTTTAGTAGAAGAATATTGCCAGATATTCCATATCAGAGAGTCTTGAGGGTCTATAAATGAGTTTTTTTTAAACAGCTCAATAAGGAATATTTAGGCAAAGGGAGGGTGCTATGTTCCCAGGGAAAGAATAGAAGGGACAAGAATCAGGACTGAACTCAAGGACCTGACAGTCAGAGGCAACTCAGAGAAGTAGCAAAGGGGTACCTGGAAACTACAGCAACTGAGGTGGGGTGCAAACTCCTGGCGAGGGCAGTGGTTAAAGAGGGGAAGGTAGGGGAAAGGAGAGGATTTGGCAATTAGGTCCTCATGGTTGGATGTAAGAAGGAAAGGATGTGAGAGTGAAATATAGTGTAAAACATGGTGAATTGTATATAATTATATAGCTATGTTGTATGGATGTTCACAGATTAGTTTTTGTAAGCACTAAGGAGAGCTCAACAGTTTTGTGAATCAGGCTTTGAGTGTAGATCTCAAATTCTCATCTTTTTTTAATATCAGCATTACCTGCATTGGAATTACTTACAAAGTTACTTTAGAGCATATGTGTCTAGTAATTTGTAATAGTATTTGGCCAATAATATATCCAAGATAAATGGTAGATATTTAATTAGAACATCTGATTGAACCATTCAGATAAAATTGATATGACTTGAAATAGTAGATTATCTGTGATAATGTATGAAATATTAGAAGTCAATGGAGTATTGGGGAGGTTTTAATAAATAGAAATTTTTTAGACTCATTTGTTAGCCCATAGCTACCGTTTTCCTTGAGAAGACTCTGGAATGTCTTTGGAAGCATAGGAAACAGTAGGATATTACCTGTCTGACACTTAAGAAATCAAACAGGAGAAGGGCTATGAATTGCTGTGGCTTAAGGAGTGCTGCAGTCACTGAGTTAGGATCATGAACTGCTCCAGAGATCGTAAGTAAGCCTTTGGTCATTAGATATTTGTCCCAGGATCACCTTAAATTCATCCAGACCCTTGAAGAAAATTTTGTGTGAAGTAGTAGACAGATGAATATATCTGATATTAGAGGAATAGAAGGCATGGCTAACACCATAATTGTATAGCTCATAAGACAGCAATTGGATGTCAATGACATGGGTGTTGCATGCTCACATTATAGGAATTGCATAGTTCTCACAATATAAAGTGCCCATGGTACATGTCATGGGGATGCACAGTCTATATCTTTGGAAATATATGTTTCACACCATCAGAATTGCAGAGTTCACATTGTTGGAATCGCATGTTTCACATTTGGGATTTTGTGGCTCACTCCTTGGAAATTCCATGGAGCATCTTAGTAAGAAAGATTCCCAGAGTTCAAGACAATATCCGTAGACTTTTAGTCAACGGAACTATGTGTCATTCAGTGTATTGTGAACTTCTCTTGCAAGCTGACCATTCTCTTTTTCCTCTGTTCTCTGCCTGATCCTTGACAGAGCCCAGAGCTACAGAAGCGAGTGGGAGATACTAGAAAAACTGAAGAGCCATGAGCTACCCTGATTTCACACATGGTTACCAGTCATGGAGGATTGGAGGAAAGGGAGAGAAATCTGGTATTTACATGAAGATTAAAATACTAGTCATCACCGTGAATTAGACCTCCAAGGAGTAGCCCTCCTGTTTCTTTGGAAGAAGAGCCAGTTCAGAATATATCTTCCTTGGAGACTTGAGATGACCTTGGCCTTAGTCCCAGATCTTGCTATGTGGATTAAGAGCATCCCTCTGGCAGAGACAACCTGTATTAGGATCTTCCCCACTTTCCAAATGTGCATCCTCACTTAGGTTATCTAACCTGTTTCTCATTAGTGAAATGGGATCAAATGCTGTTTTGTCGTGTTTATGTGGATTAAGCAAACTGATGTCTAGAACATTTAGAGCAGTGCTCATTAAAGAGTAAATACTGGTAAATATTATCCATTGTTATCACTTTCGCTGATGGGGTTCAACCAAACCATGCTAATTAATAAGCCATGCTGATGTTTCTAACCACAGTAATGACCCAAGGAGGACCTCAGAGATTTTGATGAATTAGCCTCATGATGCTGGAGAATACACACTATTCTAGGTGCTGCCAGTGGCATCGTGAATGGTTTGAGACAGTTGCAGCCTCTGTGTCCTCCCCACTCTTCTCAGCCTGTCTGCATCTGCATCCATATCATCACAAGCCCATTTTAATTTACTCTCCCCACCCCGGTGAATGGTCTGTCACTCTGGCTCAGATTGTAGTCTCCCATTTCCATTTCCGCTCGCAGCCCTGGTGTAGACGACAGTTTCCTTGAAGACCGTGACCCCAGAAACGTGTGTTCAGCAGCAGGTGTGCAATTCTCTTGCTCACTGTACATTGTTGACTCAGCAAACAACTCCCCCTAAAACTTGAAACTTCGGGAGAGAGGCCAGGGGCTACAGTGGCAGTTTGGGGACTCAATTCCCCTTTCATCCTTATAAATAACTGTTTTAATTTGAGGCCAGAGCACATTTCTATGGGAACCTGGCACTCTCCCTGCTTATAAATCAAGAATGTCAATCTTCCCTGCTGTCAACCTTTAACCAGAGCCAATAGCACGGGAATTTCTGTTGCCCACTTCAGCGTCCTCGGGATATTTCCTTTCTGGTTTGTCTGGTTTTGGGTAAAGGTAGTGAATTCCCATTCCAGGCAGTATTAAACTTCCTCTCCCCTACATGTTCATGCTCACAACCCCTTAAAGTTTGACAAATTGTTTTCATTCTCACCAAAGTCAGTTTAGCTTGGCAAATCTATCAAACCTGCCACGATTTCCCAGAGAAGTTCAGAGGGGGAGGGTATCTTGTCTCAACTGGTAGCTGCTTTCTAGGAAGAAGGCCTACATTTGCAGTGTTCTGGTGAGAAACACAATGTAGGTGACTATGATAGCAATGACGATTGTCATTATATTTTGGGCTACCTCTTCTAGAAAATACTCTAGATTGCATTTCAGAGGCATTGATTCAGTCCTGTTTCCCACTTTCCATTTCACTCATAGCTCAGGCACCATGAACTCTGTAGCTATTGGCCCATTTGGTACCTTCATTCAGCAAACTCATCAGGTGCGTGGTGATTCTGTTATCTGAAGACACCAGAGGGACTGATCTTAATTTTCTCATCAGAAAGCAAAGGTGTTATGACACGGCATGGACAGAACAAGGTGATCACCTTGCAGGGATTTATAATCTAGGTGTGGAGAGAAACCCATGAAAGTGATAGAGTTCTCCACTTGACTAGGGAACAAACCAGCAGAGTGGCAAACAGTGGCTCTGTGGGCAGACACTGACTGGTTCCCAGAATCAGAGAAGCATTTGAAAGGAGGTCATACTGAAGATGGACTTTATAACCAGACATGTTATGGTTGGAGGCAGGACACATAGCTGTCAAGGAGAGCAAAGGATAAAGAGCTTTGTGCTGAGAACTAGGAAACAGGTCTTCTCAGCCAGTAACAGGCTAAGAGCATGAGAGTTATTGTAGGGCAGTGGCCTCATTCTCCTACTTAGTGAAAGGGTCGGATTTGTAGACTCAGCGCTCATTTCCTCTCCTCTTACTGGTCAGGGTTCTTTGCTTTTGTTTCTTCCCCAGTTGACATATTTTTCTATGGAGTGGCTATTTGTCTGGCTGCCTTGCCTAATAATTGGAGATCCAATCTTCTTTAAATTGTAGTGTTCCTGCTGTTTTAAGGTCTTAAATTTGAAAAGCCTGAACATCCAGTTTCAGCAAAGCCATCCTAGAACTGAATTCCTACACAGACATTCCAGGATGGCAGCCTCTCATCTCTTAGCAATCAATTCCTGTACCACTCTCTTCTGCATCTGCCCCAATAAAGATTTTCCGGGCTGCAGTCCAGATTTCATCTTCTCTAAAAATCCCCACTTATTTCTCCAGACCGATGATACTTTCTACTTCTGACCAAACAGAAAAGCTACCTGAAATTGCAGACAGCTGGCTGTAGGCGTGGTCATTTTTGTTTTGTTTCAGGAAAACAGGCTATTGCTTATTTATTTATTTCTTCATTTATTATATTTTTCATCAGTTTTTGTCAAGACATGATTTCTATGTATAGCTTTGACTGTCCTAAACTCACTATAAATGAGATTGGTCTTGAACTGATTTGCCTGCCTCTGCCCTGGAGTGCTGGGATTAAAGGTGTACACCAACAACAACCGGTTAGGAGCATAGGTCTTATAGTGTAATTCTGTTGACTCCTCAGTGGGTGCTACTTGATATGTGCTTGGTGTTGTATGATGCTGTATTCTGTTTTGGAACTTTATTGGCTAGGGTAAATGCTTACCAATGTGTTTGTAGTATTGGAGATATGTTTCCTTATCTTTAAGAGAAAACTCAGTTAACTCTTGTTCTTCCTCAAGAGGCTCTTCCTCATGGCTTCATGCGACCTTTGTCTGTCCTGGTGTACCATGGTGCCATGCCTTCTTCTTGGCATGCTTGGACTCTGAGAATGTAATTCCACCAGAAAGCACCTCAGGAGACTGTCGGCATAGCTATTCTTGTTTCTCAGTAGGGGCTGTGTTCTAAGATCCAGAGTGAATATCTGAAACTCTAGAGGCAAAGCTTATACAGTGTTTACTCCTATTCCTGTACATGAACACCCATGATAACACTTAATCTATACAAAGGTTAATAACAGCTAACCATATGATGGGAGGATTATAGCACTGCACTATTTTAATAATAAATCGTGTGAGGGATGGATATGCCCTGTTTCAAAATGTTTTATACTTCTTACTTTCTTCTTGGGGTGTTTATTTTTTTTTTTAAAGACCAGCACAATGAGCTGAAGCCTGGGAGGGAAAGGCCACATAGAATGGCTAAGTCAATTGTCAAGTTGACAGATTCTAAAAGATCCTGGGAGAAGAGCCCCTGAGAAGGTGTATGGGAGATTTCCTTGATTACAATGCTTAAGGTGGGATGGTGGGTGATGCTCCTTCATAGCTGGGTCCTGGCTTGAATGAAGAGGAGGCAAACTGAGAACCAACATGTGTGTGTGTGAACTCAGTGCTCTCTGCCACTGCCTGTCATTAGCTGCTTAAGTTTCTGCCACCTCAGCTTCCCTGCAGTGATGAACTTGAGCCACATAAACCTCTCCCTATGTTGCTTTGCTAAGGAAGGGACCTTTCATGACTGCCACAGCAAGCAAAAGTAGGATGCTCTGTGATGTAGCAGCAGGCTGCTAGTGATCTTACTTTAACACAGGCCCTGCAGGTCCTCAACAGGTAATCGGATAGCTGAGAAGGCCAGTAAGTGTCTACCTCACAGGTGGCCTGTACAATATCAGTGCCGTGTCCCAGAACAAGAACTAAGCCTGTGTGTCCTAGGTAGAACAGTGTGAGATTTCATCACACTGCTTAAAAAGCTGCTCAACTGAAAACAGATAAACTGTGTCTCTTTCTTTTTCTGATGCCATGACAAAACATGCTAATAAAAGCCACTTAAGAGAGTGCAGGCTTATTTCAGCTCACAGTTCAAGGGTACAATCCATCATCACGGGGAAGTCAGAGCAGCAGTGAATGAACCATATTACATCTACAGTCAGAAAGCACAGACTACGGGTGTGTACTGCTGCTCAGCTGCCTTTCTCCATTTAGAGAGTCTGTGATCTCAACAAGGGAATGGCACCACCCATGGTGGGCAAGTATTGCCCTTTTAATTAACACAGACAAGACAATCTACCATAGGCATGGCCAGAAGACTTTATCACAAGTCTCCAAGTTTATTTTGGAACCTGTCATGTTGACAAATAACAGTAGCAATCACAGTTTATTGTTGGAAATTTTCATTTAATAATATTTGGACCAGAATTCACTGTTGGTTACTGAAAATCTTGAGAATGAAATAAGGGGCAAACCTGCATGAGAATCAACTTGTCAGACTTATTCAGTATAGGAATTGGGTGTAAGAATAAAGTCGTAGATAGTTAGATAAATGGTAGCTTATGCAGATGAGCCATTGTATGGTAGCTCTAGGTATCATTTGTTGTTTTTCCTTCTCATAAAGCAGAAAGACAGAGTGGATATCAATCCTTTAAAAAGTTCAATGTATTGGGAATAATGGATTTAAGGTCTGAAAACACACATGACTTCTGAACATGCCCATGACTCTAAAACATTCAGCCAAAGCCAACCTAATAATACTTTAGGAAGGAATTTGGTCACAGAATGAAGCATAGCAAGTGGTAAGATTCAGCTATGAAAACTCGGCCTTAATTTATGCTAAGTAGACAATGATTGATGTCAAATTGCAGAAGAATACCTAAAACATTACCTACCACAGGCCCACAAATACCAGAAGAATTTATCATAACTAATGGTATTGCTCTGAGAATAAAGAAAAGATGAGGAGTTTGCATTTCTTATAAAATGCTAACTATGTTATTTGCTTCAGGTAATAATTACAGTACCCAGGTTTGCTAAATGGCAAAGTTAAACATGTGGGGCTTAAAACGCTCCAGCTCCTGGTGGCTTGCGTGTCATTTGGAGTGAGGCTGTGGACTCCCTGGCTGTGTAGCTCATACACTGTGTTCTAACGGCCTGTGTTTTTGAGGGTTGTAGGGAGCAGAGTAGCAACATCCTTAATGTCATCTGGCATCACATGTTGAGAGGCGTCCTCAAGAGATCAGATGGTCCCTGGCAAGTTTTTATTTTTATGTGTTTTGGGGTGCTTTATATCCTTTAAACCCTCATAATCATCCTGGATAGAGAGTTATTACTTCTTTCCCTTTTTCATAGAAAAGCATTTTTTTTTAAATTTTCTTTTTTAATTAAAATTGGGTTCTTCTCCCATACATTACATCCAACCACAGTTCCACTTTCCTCCATTCCTCCCAACTTCCTGATACTTCTCCATTTCAGATCCATTTACCTTCTGTTTCCTCTTCAGAACTGAGCAGACTTCCAAGGGAGGGCAGCCAAACAGGACAAAATGAGATACAATAAGACAATCAAAAGCTCTCATAGTGGGGCTGAACAAGGCAACCCGATAGTAGAAAAAGTCCCAAGAGCAGGCAAAAGAGTGAGAGATAGACCTGTGCACACTGTTAAGAGTCCCACAAAAACACCAAGCAAACAATCATGACATATATGCAGAGAAACTGGTGTAGACCAATGCAGGCTCTGTGTCTACTGCTTCAATCTCTGTAAAGAGCAGAGGCAGGGGAACAACCAGTATGTGAGCTTGCACAGGGTCACAACGATGTTGAATAGCAGAGGCAGGATGGGGTCTGCATTCTGGGGTCTTCTACCTGCGTATCCTGCTGCTAAAGAGTAGATCCTTATCCCTATTCCATGGGTTACCCGCTCAGCAGCATTTGTGTCCTTACTCCTGAATTAGGCAGAACCAAAGGAGTTATTCCTACGCTGAATGGCTTAGTGTCCTGTCTTATTAAGTGTGAAGAACACCTTCATTCCAAATATGAATTTGTAGGCTAATTTTGCCAGAGCTGTACAGTAAGATTAACGCTATGTTTTCTATAGCACTGGATGTCTAATGCTAATATGATACACAGTATGAGTAGGTGTGAGTGTTCTGTTTTGTTTGTTTGTTTGTTTCCAGGAGTGTTTAATGAACTGATATACTCACACCATCTATCTCTCAGACATCGCCACACAGACATTTGCATGTATTACTCACAGCCATGGCTGATACAGCTCTCCACATCTATGGTTCCGCTAACCTGGCTGGGACCCACACTGGTCTGCGCTAACCTTAGCAGCACTTTGACAAAGGAACTGCTGGCATAGGTCATAGTCTACCTTGGGAGGTTTCTTTCTCTCTTCCCTTCATTTTATTTCTATTTATGTATATAAGTATGCATTCGTATGGATGTATACAAGTTGTATTCAGCCACCCCCACCCTCCCCAGGCCAGAAGAATGTTTCAGATGCTCTTACACTGGAGCAACAGGCAATTATGAGCTGCCCAAACTGTGCTCTGGGAAAGGAATTCAGATCCCCCAGAAGAGTAACAAGCGCTGTTAATTGCTAAGTCATTTTCCCATCACAGTCTTGGGTCTTTTCGTTCAGGATGCCAGGGCATACGTGCTGGGAGCTGGGGCTAGTTCCACTTGGAGTTCTTGGCTCTAACTCCATGGGGCTTTAAGAGAGTCATAGCTCTAATACATGTTCTTTTGCTTTTTCTGTCTCATGGAAGGACATCATTTTAAGTGATGCGCATCTGTGCATGGCCGTGTATACTCAGAGCATGCAGAAGTCTGGTACTGCATCTGGTTTCTTCACTGTGCAGTTTGCTGGTTCTCAGGGTTGTGCCTGCTTTCCACCAGCCTCTGGATCTCCCCTGAACTACCCACAGAACATTTTCCTCCATGGCTCACTGATGATACTCCAAGTTTGTTACTCTATTTCTCTGTCGTCTTTCCATTATTAAGCCAGAAATGGCTTCTCAGTTACGGGCCTCTTATCACCATCACAGAATGGAAAGGCACCTCACGTGATTGACTACACACCACCAGCTTCAAACCTACCAGCCCGACCGCACCCTCAGAGCATACTAATGATAGAGCTACTGACGTTTATGTCAAGGATACATTAGCCTTATCCCCTCTCCCGATTCTCCATAGAAGTTTCAAGAACAACTTCACAGAAGTCAGATAATTGGCATCATATATCAAAATAGTATACATTTGCACCAAAAAGGGTCCTTCTGTGTTTCCTTCACTAAGTGTACTCCTGTGAATAATGAGTAAAGGAATTAATGGGAAAGTAGCTTAACTTTTTAGACTTTCATATTATTCTTCCCTAAGAAAGTAGCTCCATAATTTTCGGACCTACCACTACTGTCATCCTGAGTGGGGTTTTGTTTTCCATGTAGCTATCACGCAGCTCCTTTAATGCAGTGTGTGCTATACACAGAGTTGATAAACCTAATGGCCAGGAAAGACATCTCTGGCTGTCTTGATTTGGGACTGACTTCTAGAACCTAGAGCTTGAAGAAAGCCTAGCAAAGTTCAACCTTATCCTCAAAACAACTCCGTTTGCACTTTCCTAAATGTTAAGACCAGTGGACAAGATGTTGGAGAGATGGTCCTTCAGAGCAATGGCTAACTTTCCTGAGGACCTGGCTTTGACTCCCAGCACATAGATCGTGACTTACAGCCATCTAGGATTCTGGTTATGGTGTATCTTATGTCCTCTTCTGGCTTCTGTGAGCATGAGGCAGATGCATAGTAGCATATAGATGTACATACAGGTAAAACACCTGTAGATGTAAAATAAAAAGAAAAGAAAAATCTTTGAAAAATAGAATAGATGTCAAGGGTGAACACTTGCTGAGGAGATGGTATGACATCAGAAGGAAGTGCATAGTTCCTTTGTAAAAGTTGTTCCTGGTGCCTCATGACTTGAAAGATATGTGTTGTGTAGCCAAGAGTAGAGAGAATATGCATAAATTTAGCTTCCCACTATCTGGACCAACTAGAGAAGCCCATAATTGTACAGCGAGGGTGGATGGTGGGAATATTAGATCTATTTCAGAAATCCTTTAAAGTTTTCACCTTACTACTTATGATTGTTTAAGACACAGTAAAAATATAAATCCTTACCTTCTGCATTTCATTGTTAAAGGAATAAATAAAGCAACAGAAGGAAAGTCATAGTAAGAATCCTAACCAATAGTAACATTTTCTGTACCTACCAATGCTTGAGAATGTCCTACAGCCTTCTATCTCGAACAGTCTATGTGAAATTTGTACCTAATTGGAGCTTTTTCATCTATCTGCTAAGCCCCATAGTGGCGGACCCTTATCTGTGACATTTCTTGAGTCTCCAAGTTGAATAACTGGCCCTCCTTGGGGTTTTGTAACCAACAACCCAATGCATTATTAGTTATACATGTGTCTGCTTTCATTATCCATGTTCTTGGAAACACTAGCTTCTTGTCATATTTTTTTCTGACACCTAAAATAAATAACAGAGGATAGAGTTATTTTTTACTTAATCTTTTTATTGGCTACTTTTTATTTACATTTCAAATGTTATCCCCTTTCCTGGTTTACCATCCATTAACCTCCTACCTCATCCCCCCGCCCCCTGCTTCTATGAGGGTATTGCCCCACCCACCTACCCACCCCTTCCCACCTCCCTGCCCTGACATTCCCCTACACTGGACAATTGAGCAACTATCCTCAATAATAAAAGCACATCTGAGGGAATCACCATCCCTGACCTCAAGCTGTATTACAGAGCAATAGTGATTAAAAAAAAAAAAAACTGTATGGAATTGGTACAGAACAGGCAGATAGATCTATTGTCACTTGATCTTTGACAAAGGAGCTAAAACCATACAGTGGAAAAAGAATTAGCATGTTCAACAAATGGTGCTGGTTAAACTAGAGGTCAGCATGTAGAAGAATGAGAAGAATGCAAATCAATCCGTTCTTATCACCCTGTACAAAGCTCAAGATCAAGAATCTCCACATAAAACCAGATACATTCAAACTAAAAGAAGAAGAGGTGGAGAAGAGCCTCGAACACATGAGCACTGGGGAAATTTTCCTGAACAGAACACCAATGGCTTATGCTGTAAGATCAAGAATCGACAAATTGGGACCTCATAAAATCACAAAGCTTCTGTAAGGCAAAGAACACTGTTATTAGGACAAAACAGCAACCAACAGACTGGAAAAAATCTTTACCAACCCTCCATCTGATAGAGGGCCAATATCCAATATATACAAAGCGCTCAAGAAGTTAGACTCCAGAGAATCAAATAACCCTATTAAAAATGGGTACAGAATTAAACAAAGAATTCTCAACTAAAGAATATTCAATGGCTGAGAAGCACCTAAAGAAATGTTCAACATCCTTAGTCATGAGGTTAGAGTTACAAATGCTGAGTTTTAAGTGGGAGACAATATGCTTTGGTCATTTAATTCAACATGGAACAATTGACAAAGTAGATTGATTTAGAGATGACTAGGGACTAGGATGATGTGTTCTGATTTTAATCTTATATGTTCCTTTCAGGCTCATGCCTGGTCCTCAAATAGGCACTAGTACACACACACACACACACACACACACACACACACACACACACACACACACACACACACACACAATTTTAACACTGTATTATACATAAATATACAATATGATAGTTACATATAATAATCATATATGTATAATGTTATATAATTTTTATGCCTGAGTATATTGGAGTGTATTGATGTGCATTGTATGTGCACAAATATCAGATGGTGGAATCAAATCCCTCATAGAAATGGAGTTAAAGATGGTTGTGAGCACCCAATGTTTGTCCTGGCCTCTCAGACCTCGACAACAGCAGCGAGAGTTCATACCTACAGAGCCATCTCTTCATTCCCACTTGTTATTTGTGGAGTTCTAGTATCTTAGTAACATGGGACCTACTGGAGGAAGTAGGTCATTGGGTTATGATTTTTAAGAATTATTGTTAAGCCAGGTTATTTCTGCGGAGAGACTTGAAGGAAAAAAATGGAAAAGGGCAATTAAAGTTTTATGTTTCTTTCATTCTGATTTTCAGGCTTGTGTGCTATTTAGTATTTATAAATATATTTCAAGTGGCAACAGAAAAATAAAAGTCAAGAGAAATTCTCTGAGAAAAGAAGCAATGCCACAGTATAGTCTGCTAGTGATCCCTGAAACTCTTTTATCAAAAGCTAATATATGCCCTGCAAAGAGAAACAAATGCATTTGCAAATATATAAGCAGATCAATATTAAAGAACCTTATGAGCCAAGTGGTGGTGGCACACACACTTAATCTTTGCACTCCAGAGGCAGAAGCAGGCCGATTTCTGAGGCTGAGGCCAGTGTAGCCTCAGAGGTAGATACAGGTCAGGCAAGGCTACATAGAGAAACTGTCTCAAACAAACAAACAAACAAATCCCTTATGGGTGGCGTTCAGATATTCAGTAAATTACATTTGTAGTATTGAATGAATACTGAATGAGAATGAATGCAAATTTGCAAGTTTTAGCTCAAAATAAAAAAAGGATTTAGAAGATTATACCTGGTGCTTTATCCTTGTTTTTCTTACTATCCACTAAGAGGTAAAGAGAAAGCTTTGTAACTTGATTCTGCTTCCACTTGCTGCCATCACCATGGTCTGCCCCGGGGCTTGGGAGACAGGTAGCTAGGGAATGAATCCTCTGCAAATGAATTTTTTTGTTCCCCTATGTTTGCCAGATATTTAGTCAGAGCTAAATAAAAGCCAATTAATATCACAGCATACCAGGAGAATGTGGTCATGATCAAGGCCAGCCAAACTATACACTATACTTCTAATGAAGTGAAAAAGTTTCTCAGAAACAAGTGGTACTTCATGATTGAGGGAACTATTCATCCACATCCCATCTCAGACTACCAAAAACTTATGTGCCCTTTTGAAGATCATTTGAGAATCAGCCTATGTCCTTGAGAAATAATTCAGCTCTATTAAGCATCATTGGATGGGCTTAGGAGTGGAATAGCAGGAATGAGGGATGAGTTAAGTGGTTTCCATCTGTGATTCAGGTGAGGAGGTCATGTGGAGAGACATAGGGGATCCATCTGGAGCTCTGGGGCTTTGAATGGGAGGACTATTGTTTGATGAAGAAGTAAACACACCTGTGCTCTGAATTTGCCAGTTCAGCCAATCTGGTTCACATTTAAACTGAACTCAATTATAAAATCAACAGGCCTCTGTGGAACAGAGGTGAGTCAGAGCCATAGCTTCCGTTCCAAATTATTGTCACCAGCCTGATAGCAATGGCCAAGCTTGTGCCTTTGTCAAGTGTGAGTGGCTTCAGAGCCTGGCCACCTGAGTTAATGTCTTTGCCTGGCTCTCATCTCTTGTATTGACTAGGACTTAGAATCTTCAGCAATGTAAAAGTGTAATAAACTATTAACAATGTCTTAGTAAAGGCCACAGTAGTATACTATGTTAAGATAGTACGAGAAGTTATCATAGGTACAATTTCTTATAAAAATATAGCAAAAGATAAAAGCAAGGCTGCCATGTTTTTTTCTTGTTTATGTTACTGTTGGAGGATAAAGCTGTTTTTCATAAATGATGGTGGTGGTGGTGGTGCTGTGGTGTGTGTGTGTGTGTGTGTGTGTGTGTGTGTGTGTGTGTGTGTGGGTGTGTGTGTGTTAAATGAGGAATGGGCTTTGTGAGAGTGGACATTGGCCCCATAACTATGTACCCATATTAGTTTTTTATTCTATTTTCATGTAGCAGAAGTTCATGATATTTTTTAAGTCTTGGAATGATTTTTCTAAGATGGCTTAATACCATTTCTTTTCGGTTTTGTTTTGTTTTGTTTTTATAATGTGTCTTTGTTAGTAGTAAGATTTGGGAATTTTGTAGGGGCAAGGTTCTGTACAGTCTGTAATATTATCAACAGATAACAGTTAATAAGTAAAATATGGTGGGCAAGAGGACATCTTCATAGCTAAAACTTTCTGATAATTTCTATAGTCCATTTTCATTCTGGTTTTTGGCAGTAGGAGGATTTAAGCCCTGAGAATTGTATATGCCAACCAAGTGTTTTGCCACTGGAGTATCTTTCTCCCCAAATTTGGAAGTAGACATATGCCATAAATTTACTTCTACATTCGGAAAGACCAAGGCAAGACCTGACAGCATTCAGTGTTGGTGGTAGCAGTCAAAGAAAGCTCTACTGGTATCTAGTCTGGTGCATTCTATGTAAATGGTATCCTCTCCTGAGTTTTATGTAATGAGCCACCAGATATCTATGACCTGAACTTGCTGAATCCTCACTAATCTGCTTGTCCACAATGACTTTGTATTGGACACCAGTTTGACTCAGCAGGTTACACATCTTTCCACAGAAGACCAGTGAATTCTGAGATATTAGAGGAAACACCTTCATTCTTTATTTTGTAAAAGTAGAGATCTGACTACTGAGATGTTATTTTTAATGCATCTTCTAGAAAAAAGGCTATCAAAATTTGTTTACATTTTTAAAAGATCTGCAGCTACTGGCTTATAAATGAAATTGCAGTCAGATAGAAGGAAACTCTTTCACCATTTCTTAATTTAGAAAGTCAAAGAATATTACTCAGAGGTCAGCCTTTCTCATTAGCCATTTTTTGTTTTGGGAGATATCTTGAGCCACCCAACATAGTAACCATTAACCAAATGTGCCGATGTAAGTAGAAATGAAAATAAACGTAAGCAAAATGAAAAATATATTCAGTGGCATCAAATCCTCCCAAGTTTCACAGGGTTAGTTTCTGCCACCAGGACTGAAGGACCTACATATTTGGGACCGTCTGAAAGAGAAGTTCTGTTAGAGAGGCACAGTTTTGACCCTTGTGACATCACAGGTAATAAATACATTTTACTATTTGTCATGAAAATAAGTATTTTCATGATCTTTGAGAGATCATCTTGTAAATGGAACTCTTATTTATTTTTTTTTTTTGTAATCAATCCTAGATCTATCTGGTATAGAGAAATGATTGCATAAACATGTTTTCTCTATGTTATTAGTTTTTAAATCCATTTTTGCCAGCTTCTCTTTTCCTTAAAAGGTTGGCATTGTTGGTCCTTGCTCCTGAGTCCCCATAGAACTTAGAATAGATTTCCTATTTTGTTATCCACTGTAATAAATGCAGACATTGTAGGACTGGATAGACAGAGATCGTGGAACAAGTGAGATCTAGAGAAAAAACAGAAGTGTATTTTATACACAAGCAAAATCTCCTGTGGGGAGTCACGATTAAATGCTTGTACAATGTATAGAACTAAGGTGTCTGAGCAGTGGCTTAGTCACAATGATAATACGTGCTCCCCAATTCCTCCCCTCTTTCCTCTCCCTCTCTTCTTCCCTCCCTCTCTCTCTCCCTCCTTCCACTCCTCCTTCCTTCCTGGTCTCTCTTTTTCTCATTCTTTCTGCATTTCTTTTATCTCAAATTCCTTTCCTCTGCCTCAAGCCCACATTCATTTTAAACACTTATTTTAAAGTGTGTGTGTGTGTGTGTGTGTGTGTGTGTGTGTGTGTGTGTGTACTTGATTGTATTTGCTGATGGAGGCCAGAATAGGGTGTTAAAATCTCTAGAGTTGGACACACAAGAGGCTGTGAGCTGCCTGACGTGAGTGGCGGGAAGGAACTCAGGTTATGTGCAGGAGCAGCAAGGACGCATAACTGTTAGGTAATTTGTCCAGTCCCCACAGATACATGCATTTTTGTATGAATAAATGTCTTACTAATTCTTTGAGAATTTCATACAATGTATTATGATTGCATTCATCCCAACAGGTCCCCTTAAGTCTTCTGAGGTCTACTCCCAGTTCCCTACATCCAGATGCCTTGTTCTTTCTCTTCTCAATTTAATAGCTTAGCAACTAAGTATGTATCTTTCGAGTGACTACGAGATTGTGGAAACAGCTTACTGAATAAGACAGACACAGACCAGACTCTCCTTAATTGATTTGTAAAGTCCCTGTTAGTAACTGTCCTAGTGACTTTAATGAAGAAGAAATGCATGGCTGTAAATAAATACAAACAAAACGCCTTAGCAACTGAGAGACTTGATCCATAGGAAGGGGAAGAGCTGGGAGAGTATCTCCCACATATGCACATGGGCATCTGCTCTTTACCTTTTGTTAATCCACGGGCCACCCTTCCTCCCTCTGAAGAAGCCAGGTGAAGCCTGTTCTTTAAACATGTAAGATTGCTGATGTTTCTTTCATGGTGTCTAAGTTCCTCTGATTCTTCTGACTCAAATTTCAGGTCTAGATTCATGAACAAGTTAAGAACGACTTCTGGGGCTGGAGAGATGGCTCAGCGGTTAAGAGCACCGACTGCTCTTCCAGAGGTCCCGAGTTCAATTCCCAGCAACCGCATGGTGGCTCACAACCATCTGTAAAGAGATCCGATGCCCTCTTCTGGTGTATCTGAAGACAGCTACAGTGTACTTATATATAATAAATGAATAAAGAAAAAAGAACGACTTCTGGTGAGAAGTCATTTGGAGATGGATAAGGAGTGTGTGGGTAGCAGGTGTGAGCAATTTTCCACCCATCACTCAGGTGAGCAAAGGAAAGGAGAAACACACAAATGGATCCAACTGCATGCGTTGGATCCAACGCGCGCGCGCGCGCGCGCACACACACACACACACACACACACACACACACACACACAATTTTTGTTGATGTTTTATGTTTCTTGTGGCAGCTCTGTTACTTGGATCCATCCATACCAACTCACTGATCTCAACAAAGCTTATTGGTTAGATCTGCAGAATAAGATGCTAAGTTACCTTGAATCCAGGTTTAAGCAGGGGCTTGCCCAGGCTTCTGCAGCAGTGATTCAAGTTGTTCTTCGTCTCTAGTCATCTTTTTGTTTCTGTCATTATGTCTTCATTTTCCACCTCCACCTTCTACCCAGATCCCACTAAAGAGCACACCACTAATTGCTGATGTCTGTGGAATTTGAAGTGACTGCTTATTAAAAGGTTTTTAGGACATTATTTTGATGACATTGATTTTAAGAAATATGGATATGTGTTATAATCTAGGGATGCTCTTTCTTCTGCGGGTGTGTACGTGTGTACCTGAATGCTATTGGTCTGTACTCAGATGTGCTTCTGAACTGTTACTTTAGGAATGTAGTTGTCTCTTTAAAGTGGCTATCAAGGGAATTAAAACTCAAATTAAGGATTATTAAAAAGACATTCCACTGAAATATGTTATTACTGCGGAAGATGTTCTTGCATTAGCAAAATGAAGCCAGTGGAACAACTGGCATTTACAACGGGGGCTCTAAATCAAAATTCTGCAAGGCATTCCTGTTTTTCCACTCTGATAGCATCCTTCTCCACAATTCTGCCACCATGAACTTTTATAACTATGTTGATATGTAAAACAGCCAGCAGGTTTTAAAACCAGTAGAATGGCTCCTACTTCTGAATTTTCTCCAATTATTAGCTGCTCTCTCGATTTCTCTCTCTCTCTCTCTCTCTCTCTCTCTCTCTCTCTCTCTCTCTCTCTCTCTCTCTCTCTCTGCGGTAGGGGGATGAGGGTTGTGTAGAATAGTTCAGCAGAAAGTTGAACCCTCTGGGTGCACTCCCGGGGACTAAACCACCAACTAAAGAGTACACTTAAGGGGATCCATGGCTCCAGCAGCACGTGTAGCACAGAATGACATTGTCTGGCAACAGTGGGAAGAGAGACCTTTGGTCCTATGAAGGCCCATTTCCCCAGTGTAGGGTAATGCCAGGGTGTTGATATGGGAGTGGGTGGGTGGGAGGGTGATCATCTTCATAGAAGTAAGGGGAGGGGGCATGAGAGAGGGGGAAAGAGGATAACATTCAAAATGTAAATACATAAACTATCCAATAAAAAAGAGAGAGAGAGAATCTAGTACTTTGGGGATTTGTCCATTCTGTTGTTTGATTTCCAGAATCCCATCTTTTAGAACTACTAGATGGAAAAACCCAGGTTTATTTTCAGGAGCAAATTTTTCCCATGTTTTTCTATAGTCTGATCTCTTCTTCTGTTGTGTTGCTTCAGATACTATTCATTCATTCTGATGCAATGCTCTGCTTGACCTTTGATCCCCCTCTTCTCACACTGCGCACAATATCACAGATACACCATATATACCCCAACACTTATCGTTAGCAAGCCACATAGCATTTCTTTACTCTGCCTCTTTTGCCATTGTTCACCTACATGATCCTGAGTCTGATTCCTTCTGGCACCTCATCTTAACTGCGTTAATGTCATGAGACTGTGACTGGTTGCACAGTCTTTGTTACTATTTTCTATTTTCCCTATTTTTTCCCAAAGAATCCATCCATTGCAGCATAGAGGAGACAGTTTTACTCTATCATGTCTACCAAAATTACACTAACAGGAGTACATCTAGATCCGTGGTGGCTATGAAGGCATGCATATGACGGGCATGGGACCAGGGCAGCCAAAATACCTATGGATGAGGAAATGGTTCTCGAAGTCCCACTCCTAGGTGAGCTATTGGCAACTGATGGTTACCAGGAGATCGAGCATCAGTTTGCTTAAGGGATGTAGCTCTTGATGGACTCTGTTCCAGTTCTTGGCTCCACCTGCATGCACTTCCTGGTAGCATGAGGTGCATTCTGTGAGTTTTTAACAGGAGCACATGGATTTGAGAAGGGAAAGTGATGAGAGATTAGGGGAACAGATGAGTGGCTGAGTGGGAAAAGGAAAGTGGATTGGATTGTACCATGTTCTAAGACTGTATGAAACTCTCAAACAATAAGCACTTTGTATTACGACTTTGGATCGTTCCATATTTCATTTGATTTCACACTGCCCTGGGATTAGATGTAGCTTTATTGTGGGACGTTCTCCACATTACAGGCTCACCATCTTATTTTCAATTTCTCTTCTCCCTTCCAAACTTGCAAAATTCAAGAGTTGTTGCCTGACAAATTTTGCTGAGCCCCCAATTTTTTAGGTTCAGTTGAGACATCTTAAAACCACTTTCTTGGAGCTAGAGAGATGGCTTGGGTAAGGGCACTTCTCATGAGGACTAATGTCAGGATCCCAGCACTTACTGCACAAAGCCAGGCATGGTGCATCCACCTACACTGTAACTCCAGCTCTGAGGGACCTGATGCCTTCCTCTGACTTCCATGGGCACATACAGACACGTGTGTATATTCTCACAGAGACAAAGGCAAAATATCAAACCGTACAAAATAAAACCACATAATCATAGAAAGCATATTATTTACGTTATTTTTGCTGTGTATGTGTGTGTGTTGTGTTATTAGTTTGTGTGTGTGTTTGTTATATATTACTTTATACATACAGTACTGATTTAGTACAGAAAGTACATATAGTACTTAGTATTTACTCAGTACATACTTCATAGAGGCATGTACATGTATGTAAGTGAGTAGTGAGTACAAATATATATATACATATATATATATACACACACATACACACACACATATATATATATATGCATATGCATATATGGAAGCTGGAGGTAGATGGCAGGTGACGTTACGATTCCACGCTGTACCTTTACAGGTTGTTATGAATGTTTTTAAGGGATGGATGTGTATTGGGCTTTACATGTTTAGGTGGGCAATTATATCTTATCAATTGGGCCAAAGGTTATTGTGTCTTGTGTTCTTTCACGTGTAGATTTAAGTGTAATGGAGTGTGGGGCGACTGGTCTGGGATACCACAGAGTTGGGATGTGTTTTTCTGGAATGGAAACCTGCCTTGGGAACTAGATAGGCAGAGAGAGTGCTGACGGCTCAGAGAGAGGCCTTCAGCAGTGTGATATAGGATGGAGCAAAGCAGGTGAGAGGCTTTGCTGACTGAGAATTAAGATATCCAGCAGATATCTTGGGGCACTGCGGTGCTGGACCTAGTGGGGTATAAAGACAGTCTTTTATTTTTTATATTTTTACAACAACAGTATGGGAACTCTAGTCATTCCACACCTGAAATGGCTTTCTATGATCTGCCTTTTGGAAGCAGTGAAGCAGTAATCTTTGGCTTTGTATTTCATCTGCTTAATCTTCATCTTTCCATGCACTGATTATTTATTTTTGGATACTCTTTGTAGACTTACCTCCTCAGAGACTTTGCTTATTTTTTGTTATGAGTACATTGATGTTACTGAAGTGTCATAGTGGCTTCTTAATTCTTGTTAGTAGAATTGTATTGGAGATGATTGGCAGGTATGTTCTCTCATTATGTGGTGGTCTTTTCTACTTCCTAAATGTTGCTTTGGAGTTCTTTTTTTTTTTGATTTTTTTTTTTTATTAACTTGAATATTTCTTATATACATTTCGAGTGTTATTCCCTTTCCCGGTTTCCGGGCAAACATCCCCTCCCCTCCCCTTCCTTATGGGTGTTCCCTCCCCACCCCCCCCATTGCCCCCCCCCCAACAGTCTAGTTCACTGGGGTTCAGTATTAGCAGGACCCAGGGCTTCCCCTTCCACTGGTGCTCTTACTAGGATATTCATTGCTACCTATGAGGTCAGAGTCCAGGGTCAGTCCATGTATAGTCTTTAGGTAGTGGCTTAGTCTTTTTAATTGTGATGGTGTCAGTATTAGTCAGCGTTATCTAGAGGAACAGAACTACTAGAATAAATATACATTAAAAGGTAATTTGTTAGAAGAGCTTACATAATGTATTCTTGGTAGTCCAACAATGACTCACTTCACATTAAAGGGGCTGAGAATCTTGTGTCTCCTCAGTCCATGAGGTTTGGTTTACAGCACTCCCAAGTTGGCATGGAAGACTTGGAAAAAATTCTAAAGAGCCATTGGTCTTCAGCCCAGGCTAGAAGCCAGACAAGCTGCTTTGTGATAGCTGTGAAAGAACAGAGCAACAAAGCAAATGATCTAACCAACAAGACATGAAGACAGCAGGCAAAAAGCAAAGAGAAATGGAAATTTCTAAATATGTCAAATGATGCAGACTCATGTGGTGTTTTACTGATGAAGACTCACATGGTGTTTTGCTGAGGCAAGACCCATGGAAAGACATAGGATGTTTGGAGAGAGTATAAATAGGACTCAACAGACAGTGACACCACACTTGCATAGCTAGTTCTTCCTTGGTCTCTCGTCTTCGCTGATCATCCCTTCTTTAAGAGGGAGGCATAGCAGAGAACTTCTCCTTGTGTCCTGGCTGATCTCCTAGTAGCTCTTGCTGATTTATGCCAATTAGTAGGAGGCCTGGCTGTTTCAGCTGGATCATGCCACTGCTGCTGATTCATAATTGTTATCCCGATACTGTTGACACTATTGAACTGGACTACAGGTATCTTGATAAAAGAGGGTTAGAATTGCCTCAAAGAACTAGCTCTAAACAGGTTTACATACCCCTGTCCTATTTACTGTCATTTCACACCTACCCTTAGACAGTGGGCTGGTAAGGGATTGGGGGTTGAAGCATTTGAAAACCCTGACTAAATTAGGTTTTAAAAATCGAAACCTATACCAAAACTTTCTCCTTTACACTACATTTTATCTGACTGACACAAGAACATGCTTCTCATCATCTCTTGTCCTTATTTTGATGTATGATACCTGTAGCTTTGAAGTACATTTTGAGACAGGTAATTATAAACCCTTCAGTGTTTTTCTCTTTTGGGTTTTTTTTTAATTTTAATTAGTTTGGCTGTTCTGGAAATTTTGCATTTCTGTACAAATTTTAAAATTTTTAGATGGAATTGTTAGTAAAGAGTATAATGAATTTAAAGATCAATTTTGGAATTGTACAATTTTTACAACTTTTTTTATCTATGAAAAGGGATCTTTTTCTGTTTATCTAGGTTGGATTTCTCTCAATTATTTTAGTTTTCAGAGTATTCCTCACTTATCGTGTTAATTTAATTTTAGTGTTTTATTCTTTATGTGCTTTTCAACTTAATTATTTTCTAGTTCTTTTCTTTTGAATTCTTCAATTCTTCATTGTAAGAGTATGAGCATTCAGCTGATTTTTATATATTTTGATTTTAAATCCTGCAACCTTGCTATGCTTGCTTGTTAGTTCCTTTTAAGGACTTTACAGGATTTCTTATATGAAAATAATACCATTTATAAGTGCGGATAGTTTTATTTCTTTCTATAAATTTGGATGCCCCTTCTTTGTTTTCTTGCTACGTTGTCCTGCTTAGAATCTCCAATACAATTGTATGAGTCATCAGACAGATGACTCATCTTATATTTCAATGTATAGTGATAACATTATGTCTCTTCACCATTATACATGTTAACTATAGTTGAGGTTTTTTTTTTTGGTTTTGTTTTTGTGTTTGTTTGTTTAGCTCACATTCATATGAGAAAGTTTTCTTCTCATCATATTAATTTTTATTATGAATGAGACTCATATTTTGTCCATTGCAGTTTAAGAATCTCCTTAGGGGGTGGGACAGTTAGATTCACTTGTCAACTTGTCCTGATACAGAGTTACATTAGAAGGAATTTTCAAGGCGGCATTGTCAAGATTAAGTTAGCTTGTCATCCTGTGGGTCTGTCTTTAGGGGCTAATCTTATCTACATTAATTGAGTTAGGGAGACAGACATGCCTACTGTGGGTGGTTCCTTTCCCTAGGAAGGAGATTCTGAGATGTTTAATAGAGGAGAAAGTTCGAGGTTAATAGTTGGATTAGAGAGTAAGAGTGCCTAGTGCTCTTGAAGAGGTCCTAAATTTGGTTCCAGCATCCATATCAGGAAACTAACAAGCACCTATAATTCCAGGAAATCTAGCCTTATGGTGGCTATAACCACCTACACTCATGTGCCTGTACTTACACATGTATGTGTAATTAAAAACTAAAAAGCAAAAGTAGAGAAACTGAACTGCACTCAAGCATTTGCTCTTCACTCCTCTCTGTGCTCTTGAGTGTGGATATGACTAGATGCTACAAGGTTTTGTTGCCATGACTTCACAGTGACACGAACTGTAAATTTGAACTGTGACACAGAATAGATTCTTCCATAAGTTTCTTCATCAAGGTCATTTATTACATCATCAGGTAAAGAAGCTAGGACATATTGTCATCCCCTATTTTCTTTTTGATATGTTATTTACATTGTTTGATTTTGCTTATTGTATCAACTCATGGAGGGCAGACTAGGAGGGGGATAATGACTGGAAGGTAGAAAATGATTAAAGATACTTTTAAAAAAATAATAGTGAAAAAAAAGGAAATAAGGAGAAAGAGAGATGTCAATGGGGACCTCTCAACCCCCAAAAGAGTAATCTCTAACCAGTATATTAAGAAATAGTTCATTAAGTCTGACTTTGGGAAAGGATCTTGTTGTAGGACCATTTAGAATTAGCTGTTGTAGTTTGTGATTAAGAATTTGCCTACTGAATCTTGATTATTTAATACTGGATACTCGCACATATTGGTATGTAAGTTATTGACAATAAGTTCATAATTTCTTTGAAAATATTTTATTAATTGGAGTCTTTGTATTTTTCTTCATGAGTCTGTTTAAATTTTGTCAATTTTGTTGACTTTTCTATTATAATGAAACTTACTAATGAATTTGTTCAACATGTTACGTTTTGTTTATTCGTATCAAAGTATTAATATGGAGAATTGGAATTTCTTTGAGATTTTCATTCCTATTTAATAGAGATATTTATAGCCATAAGTTGAGAATAAATACAGAAGTAAACTCTGTCTTTATTGTCCTTTATAATTACATAATTAACTTTTCTAAAACTCTGGTGTTTGTTTGTTTGATTGTAGGTTCAAACTACTTTATGGAGTTGATCCTTAATGGAAGAATTAAGCTTTTAACCTAAACAACTTTCTTCAGTGGTTACTAGAAGTGAATTTGTTAACAGTAATGCATTCTTTCAAATTTTGTTTATCTGGGCAATGTCCTCATTTTGCTTTTGTTTTTTGGAGATTATTTTTGTGGATATGGGGCTGCTGATTGACAGTATATTCTTCTCCTTTCTTCCCCTCTTATTCCCTTCCTCCCTTTCTTTTTATTTCTTTATTTCAGATACTTCATTAACTGCCTTCTGAACTCCATGCTTCTGTTTAGAGTATTTTCACTATTATGCATTTGAATATTGATTTTGTTATCGCTAATCTACCTGTAAATTTTTTATACATCTTAGGTATGTACATTTCTTGTTGTTTGTCATGTACAATGATTTTAGTCATGATTTTTGAAAATATTTACAATATATTTTCTTCACCTTTCCCACTGTCTTTTGTTCAGCTCATTGTGGGATCTTAGCACATTTGGTGGCATTGTATATTTATCTAAATCTCTGTTAATTTTTCTTCAGTACTTTTATTTTCTCTAGTACTGGGTTGTGATATATATCTATATCTATATCTATCTATCTACATATATATAATATATCACATATTATTCAAGTTTGCTTATTTTTGGCAGCTCAATTATTGTTAAATCTCTCTAGTGAATTTTTCATTTCAGTTATTTTTATTTGTTTATTTACTTTTTCTTTAATATTTTTTTTTACAGTACAGACTTTATCCCCCTCCAGGTCCACCCTCTGAATGTTCCACATCCCATACCTCCTCCCCACCCCATTCCCACCCCATTTCCAAGAGGATGTCCCCACCCCCTTCCCACACCACACCAGAATTCCCCACTCCCTGGGGCCTCAAGTCTCTTGAGGGTTAGGTTCATCTTCACTGACCGAGTCCAGACCTAGCAGTTCTCTGCTATATATGTGTTGGGGGCCTCATCTCAGATGGCATATGCTGCCAGTTGGTGGCTTAGTGTCTGAGAGATCTCAGGGGTCCAGTTAGTTCATACTGCTGGTCTTCCTATAGGATCACCCTCCTTCTCAGCTTCTTTCAGCTTTTCCCTAGTTCAACCACAGGGGTAACCAGCTTCTGTCTACTGGTTGGGTGTAAATATTGCATCTGACTCTTTCAGCCGCTTGTTGGTTCTTTCAGAATCCATCTGGCTTTGTTGAAATGATTCCTATTATTTTATAGTTATACTGTGTATTTGATTGCACATTGTCACTATGTCTGATTTTTCTTCTTAAAGCATCATATCCTTCTGCACTTTGATCACACGCTCGTACACACACACACACACACACACACACACACACACAGAGAGAGAGAGAGAGAGAGAGAGAGAGAGAGAGAGAGCTTTTGAGTCTTTGTAAACTTCAATACCTGAGTCCCTTCAGAGTCATCAAAGTTAGTTTCTGTTGCTTGCTATTTTAAAAATTTAATCTTCAATTACACTTTCATGTGTGTTTATATGTCTCAACTCTTTAGTCATCCAAGCTCATGGCTGCTCTCTCTGTATCATCTCTAGTTATCTTGTTAAACAGGATGTTGTGGGCAATCCATCAGCTTGGGTCCTTCCAAAAATTTCTCTGCTTTCCTTTGTTTCCCAATTTTCCTAGCAGTTTGGGTGAAATGCATTGTGAAATCTTTCCCAGATGTGAAGCCTCTGTGTTCCCTGCTTCAGAACTCGCAGACTTGATCTCATACAGAGCCTACAAGGACAGGCGTGTTTGCTTGGATCTTCTCAGCTCTCTTTCCTTTCTAAATGAAACCATCCACCTTTATTGTTACTGCATCCAGTATTATTCCTTCAGTGGCTGGCTGACTGTTGTATGTTTGCTGATAACACAGAACAGAAAAATTTGTTTCAAAAACTTATTCATTACTACTGAGACCTAGCTTAAGGATGATTTATGAAACCAAATTTCAAGGTTAGTTCTGATCTAAGAAAATCTCTCAGTTGTTTCTTTGCATGACTTTTTTCTGATTAAATAGTTGAACTATAGTTTATCTTATGCTCTGGTGATTGGTCCATCTTATTTTTGGACCAACATAATCTCCATTATAGTCAAGGTTTCTACTTCCATTACTCTATTTCAAAAGAGCTTGTTCCCCTAAAAAGAGTTTCAGACTGATTTTCCCAGATCTTACATGTCCTGTTTGACAAAATAGAGATGAGCATAAAGCAATACTCTCTTGTTTGGAAGTTGGACACAATGCTGTGTAGGCAGGATGCTAAGAACATAAACTAAATTTGAGCTACAAGACAGAAAACCAACTCTGTATTTGGGGCTTTGTAGAGGAAAGGGAGTTGGTTGCTTTCTTAATCACACATATTTGGAATTTAGCCTGGGGTACAGGACATTGTGGTTGGTCAGAAATGCCTATATTCCATCATTCCCTGAAAAGTGCTATATCACTTAAGCAAAGTATTGAGGGCAGTCCCTCTCTCTTCTTGGCCACATTAACAGAACAGAACAACTGGCACACTGACCTAGATCAGGGGACAAGTTTGTGCATGTCTCTGACATAATGAACCTACTGTTCTGCCACGATTTAGTAGACTATCTTGGTTAAATGTCATTATGTTTTCTGCACAATTGTATGTTGTGGGTTTGATCTAAGATGTGTATTATGTTAATTGGGCCCCCAAATTGCACAAGAATCTGCATGTAAGATGTCGAGTGTCCCTGTTCCCAGTTGGTTTTGTTTGGTAAATAAAGTTGCTGGAAGTTAATGGTTGGGAAGGGAGACAGGTGGGACTTTAAGATTCCTGGTCTAGGGGACCGAGAGATGGAGGAGACGACAGAGCCACCATGCCAGGAGAGGAGTAGTTGCCAGGCCAGAGAGCTACAGAAGAAAGAGCATAGTAAACATGTCAGAGTCAGGAAAGAACTGCCCTAGTGGGTCTCCCAACTGTGTCTAGGGCAAAAATGACTGAATAGATTTTATTTAATAATAACTCATGAATATCGGAGGAAAGGTCTTAGATATGTGTAGGTTTGGGACTGGACCACCCATTGAACTATTTAAGGCATATTAAGATATTAGGCTGCCTCTGTGTCCTTCATTCAGGAACCCAGAATATTGGAGTGGGCAGCGAGGAACTTACGCTGTCACTGTTGGGTCAACTTGAGCAGGATTAATTGGCAAATGTCACAACTTTATGACAATTCTTATACAATTCAAAGAGCTCTTTTAACATAGTTTTTAGCACTTATGTAATTTCACTGGACAATAGATCTGAAAACTCATTACATTATTATTCTGCATATTGTAGTTTTTATTGAGTATGTATGAATCTATGTGTTTGTGCTTGTGTGCATGCATGTGTGTGTATGTGTGCTTTGCAGGATATAATCTATTTTTAGATATTACTTTAAAGTGATAAATAATAACACTAGTAATTCGTACTAGTAAGTAAAGTTTCCTGTTAAAATAAATTAATTTAGAATATATGAACACATTTGCAATTGACTTAGTATAGTCATAAACATAGCAGTCAGAAAGGGGATGCCATCAACCTAAGATGTTACATAAGAGATAAAAAAGACCAAGGCAATGCATACCCCTAAAAGGAAATATGTTAGTAGATTTGATTCTAAACACGAACTGACAGCACCTTTTTACCATTGCTAACATTCAACCCTGCTTCCAGCACCCAGATTGTGTTCCCTAGTGTTTTCAACATAACAACTAAGTTTTATAGAAACATAGTCTGAGGCAAGAAAAATATCAATATAACTCTGTGCATTAGTCAGTTTCATATTACTATAATAGAATACCACAGGCAAAACATCTTATGAAAAGAAAACATTCTTTTACTTAGGATTTTGGACTCCATCATCCTAAAGACGGGTGCAGGGAAAGCTTTTTCTAAAATAACATGTTGAACTATTGCAGACAGAGACTGAGAAAGGAATCCCACAATTCCCTCTGAAGGCACGCCTCTCTGAGCTCTGATTCCTATGAGCAATGTTTAGTTTTGTTAGCACCATTCATTCATGTTACTGTTTTGTCATAACAACTCTAATAGACAATTGTTTAGAGAGAAATAATCTTCTACTTCTTCCTTTCTTTGGGAGTGTGTGCAGTGTGTGAGTGTAGTATATGTATGCATATCCTGTGTATGCATGTAGAATACATGCATGTATACATGCTGGCCTGTATGTATGCATGACTACGTGAGAGTGTAAGATGACCAGAGGAGAAGTTTCGGTATCCTGCTAGGTCGTTCTTCACTTTATTCTTTTGAGACAGTGTTTTTTTTACTGAACTCAGATATAGAGTGGCACCCAGCAAACCAAAATGATGTTCTGTGATCTGTTTCCCTACAATGATTGGGTTACAGGCACATAGCCACATATGTTTTTTTATGTGAGTACTGGGGATTCAAATTCCAGGTCTCATACTTGGACAGCAAATGTTCTTACTCCCTGAATCATATCTTCAGTCTCCACTTCCCAAGATTTCAACCATGTTCCAATATTCTCACACATGGAATACATGTTAATACACATGCCCTCAGAGGACATTAAATATCCAAACTATAGTAATCTGAAAAGGTCTACTCTTGACATTAAGCAGGGGCATTTTGGAGACTCTGAAGGACAATGATAGATACTGGGCTAAAGAGCCCTACTATGAAACATGGTCATTTTCATATTAAAGAAGATAATAGGGTTGGATTATAAAAATCTTTAAAAGCTAAGATAGTTCCATATGAAACACTTTGTAAAGCTAGGATAGTTCCATATGAAAATTTAACTTTATTGAATTAATTAGTTCCAAAAGTTATATGTGAATATTGTATTTATTAAAGTAGATGGTTGTGGAATATATTTACATTCTTGCATTTCTCTGTGTTAAGAAAAATTCACAGTAATTCAGATAGTCCTAGACAAATAGGGAACTATACCAAAGAATTGAAGAACTCAAATGTAAAATTGATCATATGTCTGTTAGTAGATTGCCAGTTAGTAAAGGGTCTTTTGGTTAATAAGCACAAATTATCACTTTCCATCACATTTGAATTCGTTTTAGATAACAACTCTGTCAGATACCCTATGCCCTTGAAAGCAGTGTAATGGGTCCCATATCCTCTGTGACCTACAATCTTTAATTGGCACACTTAATTAGAATAAGATGCTTGTAAGCAGCATTTGTTTTTAATGATGCTATAATGAGTAAATATATAATGATTGAAATATAATGACAGACAAATAGAACATAGAAGCAAAAGCTAGAAAATCTCAGGTAAGTAAAATACCAGGAGAATATTTCAGGACAAATCCCAGATGGCAAACTACTTACAGATGAATGAACATCATGGAGTCCAGAAAGTCTGTTGATGGAAGCAATGAAGTTAAATCATGAAAGCAAGATTGGTTTGATGTTATAAGGTTCAAGGGTATGTCATATGTGAAAAGAATCAACCAGCTGTTAGAGCCTGACCAATAATCCATTAATTAATAACCCAAGTCCTATGACTGTGGCTGTTCTGAAAGGGTATCATTTATTTATCTTTAATTTTCTGGTAAAATTACAATAACATTAAGGAATCATCTAACTAAATTTAAGAAGAATGTTAGAAGATTCCACAATGAATGGAATAATAATCTATTTAGGTACAAAAAGAAATACATATAATGATATATTAATCTACAATTTAAAACAGATTTTAAAATGGGCACTTAATTCAATTAATAATTGTATTCATATATATTTCATAGATATTTATGTACATAAATCAGTAATAATTTAAAAATTTGTAGACATAAATTATTTAAATAAAATTTTTAATAGCATGTCTATGTGTGTTTAAAATTCAGAGATCAATAAAACACATGTATGCATTTTACTATCAACATTTAATAAGATATTATTTTGTGTGTTTTTAAATAATAAACTCTGAATTTACTCAACAGTGGGAAAAATAAAATTCATTTCAAGCAAAATATTAAATAAATGATAAAGAACATAAATAGCAGAGAGTACTTTTTGGGTAAACTTCCTTATCAATTTGATTGGATTGAGACTTACTTAAGAGATCAGTAAAGCATACCTCTGAGTGAGTGAGTTTGAGTGAATCTATGAGGGTGTTTCCAGAAAGAATTACTAAGCAATGACCTGCCCTTAGCGTTGACAAGAGCAACCCATCAGGTCCAGGTGTGATGTAAGGGGACATAGGAAAAAAAGGTAAACTCACACAATTCCACATATAAACATATAAAATATCCTCATATCCTTTCTCCTCCTCCTTCTTCCTCCTCCTTCTCTTTCTTCTTCCTCCTTCCCCTTCTTTCTCCTCTTCCTCCTTCCTCTTCTTCCTCCTTCCTCTTCTTCCTTCTTCCTCCTTCTTCTTCCTCCTCCTCTTCTTTTCTTCCTTCTCTTTTCTCCTTCTCCTTCCCCCTCTTCCTCCTCCTCTTCCTTCTCTTCCTCCTCTTTCCTCTTCCTTCCTCCTCTTCTTCCTCCTCCTTCTCCTTCTTCTTCCTCCTCCTGCTCTGCTCATCCTCCTCCTTCTTCTAATTCTTCTTTTTCTTCTAGTGTTGAATGCACAGATTTAGGTTTGGGACCGCTAAGGTAGAATGTTTGGCCTAGCCCTGTGTGATTTGGGTGACTAAACTAATATGATGATAGATGTTGATTATCAGATTGACAGGATTTGCAGTCACCTAGGAGACAAACCTAGAGCATGTCTGTAAGGAAGTATTTAGATTAGGTTAGTCTCTAGCCTAATCTGAGGAGGGACAGTCTCCATTATTCTGATTGAAGTAGGAAATCCCACTATGAAAGTGGGCAGCACCATTCCTTGGACGCAGGTCCAAGACTGAGTAAAAAGAAGATAGGCAGCTGAATAGCAGCAGACATCTTTCTTGGCTTTCTGAGCAGGGATGAGATGTGACGAGCTGCCTTAAATATTGCCATCCTGACTTCCCCATGATAATGGACTGTCTTGGAACTGTGAACCAAGATGCACTTAAGTTGCTTTTTTCCAAGTACTTTATCATAGTAATGCTAAGACACCTAAACGTTCAGTCCTCTATTGACCTTCCCTTAAAAACTCATGAAGGTTAAGACAACATGCTTAGCAAGGTGTGGTGGTTTGAATATGCTTAGATCATGGGAAGTGGCACTGTTAGGAGGTGTGGCCTTAGTGGCAGAAGATTTTGAGGTCTCCCAATGCAGAACAGAGCCTCCTTCTGGCTGCCTTTGGATCAAGATGTAGAACTCTCAGCTCCTGCAGCACCAAGTCTGCCTGCACATTGCCATGATGATAATGGAATGAACCTTTGAAACTGTAAGCGGCCACAATTACATGTTTGCCTTTATAAGGCTCCCTTGGTAATGGTAGATGGTAACATTTCATCAAAAAACACATTAGTTTATCTAAATGTAAATACTTTCGAGAAAGTTAATACAATGAATTAAAGTCTTATACATATACTTGTTTTGCTATACCATTCTTTAGTATTTGTGTCGGGGGTTGAGGTGAGGTTGTGTGTGCACATGCTTACCCAAGCTAGGAATTATTCTCAACCAGAGCCCTGTGTCCACAATGTATCTTTCTGTAACTATGCTGTACCTTAGCTCTCCTGTTTCTCTTTCCTTGTTACCCTCCTTAGAATGCTTATGTATTCAACACCTTGTCTTTCCTGCCAACTAGCACTTACATTTTGGTGTGCATGAATCTGGTTTGTACACTAACACTTTACTGAAGTGTCTTTAGTACTCTTTAACCTTTATTAGTAATCACTTGTAGCATTAGACTATAATGAGAATATGCTAAAATTTAACATGCTTTCCTTTCTTGGTCCCTTTATTAACATTCTTTACCATTTCTTTTCTTCCTCTAATCACTTATTTCAAGTCCTTTGGGATGATGTGTCATTTCTGCCTATCTTAAATAAGAAGATTTATTAGAAAACATTGTCACTATTCATTCCTCCGTTATTAAGGAATTTTATTGAATCCAGTGATGACACTAAAATCTTCTTTCATGGTCTTGACATCTCCCAAGTACTCCTCTTGAATAGCCAAATAAAAATCTAATAAAGAGCCCCTCTAACTTGACTAATGCAAATTGATGCATATTATTTTTCCTTGGATGTAAATGGTACTAGAAACCTTCATTTTAATGTAAATAGGTGTATAGTATCTTGGAAAGTAAAAGCCACATAAATAGGAACACATGATAGAGTAGTTGAGGCTTCCAAGAAATGGAGAATACACTCTTAACAGAAGGAGTTGCACCAGTTCCCCATACAAAAAGCAACATCAATGCCAAGCTTTTAAGAGGATGTGTTCCCTAGTCAGTGTACAGGACCTCACACACACAAGAAAGCTTTCTTGGAACAGGCAAGGAACGTACGGTAAACAGAAAGGAGTTTATGGTAAAGATATTAGATAGTCAGAAAAGCATAGCGGGCTTTCATCTGGCTTTAATGATTGAGTATACCAGGCACACAGAGCAACATGCCATTCTAACGTGTGTGGCATCAAAAGAACGTTAGCAGCCATAACAGAAACGTATTGAGTTTGGAGTTTTCTTCACCTATTCCAGTAGGAATAGAAAAAGTCATTTCAGCAGTGGTCTGTAACATTTAGGGGGCAGTGCCCAGGAGACTTTCTTGGCCAATGACTAAACAAGATTTAACCTATTATTGGTATTGATAGCACATGATGTCTAATAGGGATTTAATCTTTCCCAGTCTATGGTACGATATCTAATAGGTGCATTATCTTCTCGAGAATATGGTGACTCCTTTACACCTTTTAAGGAAGCTCCTACATTAGTAGGTTTTCATATGATCTTTCAGAAGGCCTTTAGTTTTTGTTGTTTCTCATTTCCTATGCCCTCACTTTCCTCTCCCCATTTAATCCTCCTATCCTGGTCCCTCCTTTATCTCTTTATTCTATTTGTCCTTGCTCAAAGGTTTCCATTTTTCCCTTTAGTCCTATATTAACTATGTCACTTTTGTGGAAAAATCTAATGAAACACCTATAAAGGAAAGCTTTAAAATAGGACATCCTCATACAAGAGAAAACATGTTGTTAATGCTAGTGCTATTACTAATAGCACTTTTTACTAATGATACTACTTATACTTAACTTGTATCTTTGAACATGGAGAAACTAACTGGTGTTGGACTAAAAGCTTCACCCCTCTGACTAGAATTCATAGGGCTGGAAGGCATTATGGTATAGGTATGCTTATACATTATGGTATAGGTATAGGTATACTTATAGGTATAAGAGAAGGAAAAAAGTAATCCTCAATTGCATGTAACTATAAACTCCATGACGTAAAATGGTGACATGTTTATAAGATATGTTGAAGTATTAGTGGCAAAACTGTTAGAGGACTAATCAGCCATATTTTTCCCTCCATTTTTATTAAATTGGGTATTTCTTATTTGCATTTCAATTGTTATTCCCTTTCCTGGTTTCCTGTCCATCAGCCCACTAACCCCTCCCCTTCCCCTTCTATATTGTGTTCCCCTCCCCATCCACCCCCGATTACCGCACCCCCCCAACTATGCCCTACACTGGGGGTCCAGCCTTGGCAGGACCAAGGGCTTCCCCTTCCACTGGTGCCGCAACAAGGCTATTCACTGCTCCCTATGCAGTTGGAGCCCAGGGTCAGTCCATCTATAGTCTTTGGGTAGTGGCTTAGTCCCTGGGAGTTCTGGTTTGTTGGCATTGTTGTTCACATGGGGGTCACAAGCCCTTTCAGCTCTTTTAGTCCTTTCTCTAATTCCTCCAATGGGGGTCCCATTCTCAGTTCAGTGGTTTGCTGCTGGCATTCACCTTTGTATTTGACATGTTCTGGCTGTGCCTCTCAGGAGACATCTATATCCGGTTCCTGTCAGCATGCACTTCTTAGCTTCATCCATCTTATCTAGTTTTGGTGGCTGTATATATATGGGCCACAAGTGGGGCAGGCTTTGAATGGCCATTACTTCAGTCTCTGCTCTAAACTTTGTCTCCCTATCCCCTCTTATGGATATCTTTGTTCCCCTTTTAAAGAAGGAGAGAAGCATCCACATTTTGGGTATCCTTCTTGAGTTTCATATGGTCTGTGCATCTTGGGTAATTCAAGCATTTGAGCTAATATCCACTTATCAATGAGTGCATACCATGTGTGTTTTTCTGTGATTGGTTTACCTCACTCAGGATGATATTTTCTCGTTCCATCCATGTGTTTATGAATTTCATGAAGTCATTGTTTTTGATAGCTGAGTAGTACTCCATTGTGTAGATGTACCACATATTTTGAATCCATTCCTCTGTTGAAGGGCATCTGGGTTCTTTGCAGCTTAAGGCTGTTATAAATAAGGCTGCTATGAACATAGTGGAGCATGTGTCTTTGTTGTATGTTGAAGTATCTTTTGGGTACATGCCCAGGAGTGGTATAGCTGGGTCCTCAGGTAGTTCATGTCCAATTTTCTGAGGAACCTCCAGACTGATTTCCAGAGAGGTTGTACCAGTTTGCAATCCCACCAACAATGGAGGAGTGTTCCTCTTTCTCCACATCCTCGTCAGCATCTGCTGTCACCAGAGCTTTTGATCTTAGCCATTCTGACTGGTGTGAGGTGGAATCTCAGGGTTGTTTTGATTTGCATTTCCCAGATGACTAAGGATGTTGAACATTTCTTTAGGTGCTTTTTGGCCATTCGATAATCCTCAGCTGTGAATTCTTTGTTTAGCTCTGTATCACATTTTTTAATAGGTCAACCATACTTTAAAATAGTTTTAAAGATGTACCCTAAGAGATGGAACTCATATCTGACATGTTAACGAGTCCAACAATTTGAGTCTAGACTTATGGACACTGGGGGAAAACTTACTGCTATTATTCTGCCAAATTAACATAGCAATAAAATTACTCTTAGTGACATATTGATATGCTCATTGATAAGTACATTTCTCAACTCTCATTGAAGAAGCTTCTTCTTGCAGTAAATGGTAACTAGCATAGGAACCCTCAACCAGACAACGTGCAGACTGGGGACCTTGAAGAACTCAGCCCAGCCCTAAAGGAAAAGCCTTTTTTAAAACCACTATTTTCTAGGCTCATGGATCTGTAGGAAAGAGAAGAAGAAAGACTGTAAAAAACCCCATAGTGGATGACTCCAGAGAAAATGTGTCTTCCAGACATAGCCTTACTTAAATATGTATGAACTCACGGAGATTAGGAAAGTATCCACAAGATCTTCACAGGTTCAGGCCCCTATAAAATTCTAACACTGAGAAGGGTAAGTGAACACAGTCCCATCGATAACCAAGAAACTATATGCAAGTAACACCTGCCTCCAGAATGAAAATCAATTTTGTCTAACTGAGTGAACTGGGCATATCTACCACACTCTAAATCAGACCCTACTCATAGGACCATAACAAAACAGACTCAATATATTTTTGTGTGCTTTTGTTATTATTATGTTGTATGGTTTTTGGTTTTACTTATTTATTTATTATTTAATGTTAAACTTTCTTTTGAGAGAGAAAAAACAAGAACTTATTTGGGTAGGAAATGTGGAGGATATAGGAAGACTTAGGGAAAGAGAGAGAATACGATCAAAAGTCATTGGGTAAAAATAGAATTAACATACAATGTAATTTTTAGAGTCAGTTTGGAATGTAGGGGAAAAGTCAGAGACACAAGTCTGTCCTTTATTCACTCCCCTAATAGACCTCATAGTCACAGCGTACAACTGAAAATATAGAAAAAGTTTTGGCAAGTCCCCAGAGACACATTCAGCCTGCTATCTGGTTTATTTAGTGTGTGTGTGTGTGTGTGTGTGTGTGTGTGTGTGTGTGTGTGTGTGTGTGTGTGAATATATGTTTGAGGCATGTACATGTATGTCTACAGATAAGGCACAGAGGTCAGAGGAAGACATCCAGTGTCCTTCTCTATCGCCATCCACCGGCCACAGAGTTGTTTACCCATGTGTTAGGAATCCAAACTTAGAACCTTATACTTACACAGTAAGAACTCTTACCCACTGAGTGATCTCTGCAGCCCTTGCTGCAGGTGTTTTAAATGTACTTTTCCTAGAACACAGCCACACCTATTATTTATACCTAGCCTCAGGCAGCTTCCATCCTACAACAGCTGAGATGTTTAGTTGTGACAAAAAGCACATGGCCCACAAATCTGAAAATATTCAGTCTATTTTATTATGAGCACAACTTGGGTCACACCCTGACTAGTGCTACCAAATAACCTGAGAGACTTGGCGTTCAGGTTTGAAAGGAAGAAGACAATGTTCATCAGGAGCAAGTGTAAGCTTAGGTTATACCGAGACACTCTTGAAATATAAAGGGAAAAAATGGAGAAAGCTGAGTGTAAGGATGAAGAAGTCACTTGGTAAGGAAGGTGGAAATAAAAACATTTTGCTTAGAGAAGTGAATGCTTGAGATAGGGATTTGGGGATGTGGAAGCCTGTACTACGTAGCCAGGCTTAAAAGTTAAACCTGTGTGGATTAGAGATGAAGAGGTCAAGAAATTGAAGCAAAGTGTTCAATCAATCAGCCTTAGGGAATGTGAGGCAGTCAGCCTTGATCCTGGAATCCTAACAGAGCTTGCATCGATCATAACATGGAATGGAATATTCAATGATTTCAACTTCGTGGACCAGACTATTCGATAACTGAAAAAGAGTAAATGGGTGTCAATAGGTAATATTATTTACAGAATGATCTAGTTCAAGAGCAGAACGTCAAAGAAAACAGTTGGATTCTAATAAGATAATCAATAAGGAACCATTGGCAGTGAAAGCACAGGACTTGGCTTCTTACTGAAAATGTCCTCTAGAAAGAGAATGTGCTAACCAAAAAAGAGGGGTTTGTGTCTATATCAGATTCAGACACAGACAGACAGACATGCATGCATGCACACACCCACAGACACACCCCCTAAACTCCCCACATATACACAGACATTAGCGTGCACCCTATAGTCTACTTGCCTTATTCAGAAAATGAGAGCACAACCTAGAAATTATAGAAGGAATTCTCTAGCTCTAGTATCATTTTATCTATAGTTTGCCTCTGTCTTAGTCCAGAGTGTCTCATCCCAATTGTCTTCACATCTCCCCTGTTTTTGTTTCTACTTCTGGTCTCTTTTAGG